>NC_083746.1:14155000-14755000 GCF_033458585.1 Syngnathus typhle | reverse complement strand
TCCTGCTTTCAAGCTGCTGCTAGCCAGGCATCTCTGGAGATGTCTTCAGGGATGGAATTGAGCATCTTTTATGCTGCCATGTTGTAGGGGTGGCGTGCCTTGAGTCTGCTTGGTGGAGCTGGAGTTGTTGTAGTGTTGTGCAGGATGTGCCACTGGCCTTAAGAATTTGGAGGTGGCGCTCCACAAAGCTTAGAAGTCTTGAGGAAAACCCCAAAGAAAACACAATAGTATTAGCATTTTGTTTTGCCCAAATTGTCCAATCATTAATGCTTTGGCCTGTTTAACTGTTTGAACTCTTCTACAAATGTAATCTCTCATCTCCATATCAGTTGCCAGATGGCCTCGTGGGGTGCTGACCGCTTCCGACAAGGCCCCTCATTAATTACAAGTGACCCCCCTTTCTTCACTTCCTTCCTCTATCTCATGACACAAAGGTCCCTGTCCCAGGCCGCCTTTGTGGCTTCCTGCCGTAAATTATTGGTGTCGCGGGTTAACTTTCTACTTAAGACACACACAAATACACATATATCAGTATTGTAACGGTTAGTACAAGCATGCCCCTCTCCCACTTATTGGCAAACTGTTAACCATTAGTACCGTATTTTGCGCCCTATTAGGCGCACCGGGGTATAAGGCGCACCTTCAATGAACGGCCCATTTTAAAACTTTGTCCACATATAAGGCGCACCAGACTACATATAAGGCCCATAAAATAGAAGCTTCACTGCAACAAACTGAGGTTGACTAGGGTTGCGGTATGCACCCACTAGCCAATAACCAACAAGCCCTCTGTAAACAATCGCGTTTCTCAAACGATCTCCTATAAAATGATTGGAACTGACTAAAGTTCGATCTAACGCAACATGAACAGAGCAGCCTATTTTGACATGAAATAGCCTCGCGCGTATAGCAGCTATCTTTATAGCATTAGCCATCTGCAATTTCCTATGAGCTTCAGCTCGCAATCTCCCATGAGCCTCAGCAAAGTGTAAACAATCGCGTTTCTCAAACGATCTCCTGTAAAATGATCAGAACTGACTAAAGTTCGATCTAACGCATTGGTACTACTTACCTATGTTTCCCTTCCATATCGATCCGTAGATTTACTCGAAACATTAACGCGCGTATAGCAGCTATCGTTATAGCATTAGCCATCCGCAATCTCCCATGAGCCTCAGCAAAGTGTAAACAATTGCGTTTCTCAAACAATCTCCTATAAAATGATCAGAACTGACTAAAGTTCGATCTAACGCATTGGTACTACTTACCTATGTTTCCCTTCCATATCGATCCGTAGATTTACTCGAAACATTAACGGAACAGCCTATTTTGAAATGAAATAGCTTCGCGGGTACAACAGCTATTCGGTGACGCCCCCTGACTACAGTTACCGTAATGTTGGGAAGCGATGCGACCTTGTAATTTACTAGTCGTACTAAAACAAACTAAAACATTTTGGCAGAGCACTGTGTACAACCAGTATGGATCAACAAATTCATCACTTGATCCATGTATAAGGCGCACCGGACTATAAGGCGCACTGCCGACTTTTGATAAAAATTTAGATTTTTAGGTGCGCCTTATAGGGCGGAAAATACGGTACTCTTGCAGTTTCAAAAATATGTCAAAAATATATTCAATGTGGTTCATGCATTATTTTCCCAGCAGTATTTGGTCATCCACCATTTGTGTTAGTTTCACACGATTTCAACCTATTCCGGGGGACCCGGCCCCGCCTCTCTCCACTCCAGTGTGCGCATCCCCAGGGCGGGGAGTCTGAACGAACAAAGGGGGGGCCCGGCTCATCAAGGTTGACTACGCGGGCTGGCCAGACCCACGCTATCATTCCGCCGGCCCCTCCCCGCGCGAACCCAGCACCCCGACCCACAGGCATGCACCTTGGAGCGAGCGCGGGCTCCCTCCCCGCTCAAGAATTCTCCACTTTCACCTTATTACACACGCACGCACGCACACACACACACACGCAAACGCACAAGCACACACACGGGGATCCCTGAGCACACACAAAAGAACGACAACAGACTGACATACTTGTCTCACAGAGATTAGCACAAACACATAGGAAACAGCACAAAAAAGGGATTCAGATCTGACCCCCGTTTTAATTCTTTCCAAGCGCTTCTATGCAATTTGGTCATTATAGCGGCTGTTTCCCATACGCAGGCGCACTCACAAACATGCTATGTGCACTCTTTGTCTGTTTCTCTAAAAGCGCTTTGTTTTTCCCCTTTATACTGCAGATTTCTAACTTCAGTGTGCACACAAATTACTTTTCTTACATGGTATACCCAATTTAACCCCCCTGAGGCCTCTCTTTCCACGTTTTCCAATTTCTACCGGCTGCGCACTTACCCTACCTGCCAATTGCGGTCTGCTGCAAGCCATAAATTTTATCAGACTTTGACAGCCGTGTATGCTATCACAGTGCGTCTCGACAATCGGGATCAAACCGTGTCGACTTGGGTACGACCACAGCGCACCAGTTCACCCCGGTAAGTTGCCCAAAGAGTATCTCTAAGAGGCTAACGCGCCAGCCGTCTGCCGGGGAAACATTGCAAACTCGCACACACTCCTAATCTGATCAGTGCCCAAATAACATAGTCTGCGTGCTTCATTCTCTTCGGCACTCCTAGGTCCCAGACCTGGCCGGTATTTCTCTTACATTCATTCACACAATTACGGATGCCAAGGCTGCACACTTCTCCTATTTGCCAATTGCGGTCTGCAGCAAGCCTCCCTTTTTTGTGCGACCTTGACAAATGCCGGCACCGAACATCTCAACAATTGCCATTGGGTGCGATGTCAACATCCCAGCACGTCCCGAGAATTTTGCCTCCGGGGGCTAGGTGGCGCACATCTCTTGTCGCAAGCAGTGTTCAATCGTATCTGTGCTTCCGCCCCATTTGCACAGCTAAAATTTACATCCTCATCCAGAGCTGTCGCTAAAATAAAGTCCACGTTTTATGGGACTTTTCTATTATTATTCTCTCGTGACAGTCGAGCAGCGATGTCCCAGACACCCTATTCTGTTTCACGTGCCCTCTCTCTTGGGGCATTTCTTCTTTCTCATTCATCATTCACACCAGACATGTCACTCATACTGTTCCCATTTACCCATTAGGTTTCATGTTATTTCTCCATTTTATTTGCTTTTCTCTTTTTTCTATTTTTATTGAACATTATCATTTTCCTATTGGGGCCACACACCCCTTTCAAAATTCACATTGTGACAAGGGGAGACAAATCCCCCCCACCCCCCACCCAGCCACATGCACATCAGATCCATTAACTATCCCCCTGAGGAGCCCCTCTCTCTCCCTCCACACCAGGCACGAGCACACCGCAAAAACCGTGACTGAAAGCTCCTCACCTCAAACTCAGCCAGCCAGCTGGACGCTCTATGCTCAGACCCAGGTGGACGAGGGCTCCCTGGGGAACAAGAGAACTGTTTGTGATGCCAAAAATGTGGTGAACTCTCTTCAATGTTCTGCTGGTTTCCAAGATCAAAGATCAAACGGTGGATAGGTGGCTGGCTCAGGGAAGGAAAACTTCAGTGACACACGGCTGATTGGGGAAAGATTTTATTCAACCGATGTCAGAATTGAAGTGTCTCTCTCTAGCCAAAAAAGAAGTCCCCCTGTCTTCTCCCGCCTTGGGTCTTATACCCTTACTCGGGTCCACGCACACGAGGGCAGTTGGTCGACTTCTCCCCCGCTAGCCTGCTTTGTCGATTTTAACCAAATGGCTGATTCCTGTATTCTGGTGCCAGGAAGTCTGCCCCATAAAATCTCATGCGCGTGTGACCTGGTCACCTCTAAGCTTAGAAGTGAAATATACATTGCATGAGACCTAAATAAGACCTTTTTTTTTTGTAAAATATAAATGTGTACATCAGGTCTGTTAAATGTTTACCCAGGTTCAGACCCACAAAAAACAGCATATTTCATTGTAAGCAGCACATTGCCACGGCTACCACGCGCGATGAAATAAAAAGCTATAGGAACCTTAAAGATCCTTGACTCAAACAGGCAAATGGTCTAAAACCTGGTCAAGTTAGTATGAACTTACCCTATAAGAACCATCATATGCATCACAACTGGTACAACATCCCCCCCACCATCCGAACAAGGGGTACCACATTGGCTTGTGAAAGAGCTCCCGGTGGTAAAATCAAATCGGAATTTAACAGAACAAAAGACAATCAGGTTCTAGGCCAGGGGTGGGCAAACTACGACCCGCGGGCCACATCCGGCCCGTGGGACCGTTTAATCCGGCCCGCCAACCCTGAATAAATTGTATTAAACTTTTTTTTTGGTCATTTTGCCTGCAATGACTGCGTTTCCCCAGTAGATGGGGAACCGCTCGCCTCCGCATTTACTACCAGAAACCGTGTCAGAAAGCTTGATGCACACTCACAAGTGCGTGTACGTACTCAGTAGTACGGACATGGCGCACTCGCGCTCTATTTGTATGAGTCCCAAATTTAGAGCGTGGGCTGTGACGACAGCATTCTTGTAATTCGCGCGCTGAGCTTTCAGATACAGTTTTACCCTAAAGCCACCCACAAATCTTCCCCTGGAATCCTTCCATTAAAATGAGTGGCCCGAAGAAAAGAAGTGAGTGCCGAATGTTAGAAAAGAGTGGCCAATTTGGCTCGACGTATGCGACGTGACGTTCAGCCACATCAACATCAACCCATCACAGATCGAGGTAAACGGACCAACACCTCGGATCTCTCCTAAGAATTGCCACAACAAATTTTACTCCAGACTATGACGCACAAGCAAAAAAGGGAGACCAACAACACTGTTCCCACTGAAAATGAAGGGGAGGCTCTCAAGTTTGTTGTAAAAAAATGCATTTAGAATATGATTTGTACACATAGCAGGGATTGAAACTAGCGACCATTCTCATTTTCAAACAATGCAGGATGCTCAAGGACATTGATGCACCACCTGTTTGCGACTAATCTTAACCTGTAAAGCTCTTAAGGCTTACTTTAAGGAAGTGTTTCCCGTTTCCTCACCTCTGTTACCAGGTGAGTTAAAACTCTGCTCTGATTTTCAGATACCCCTCACCGTGTTGCCATTTTGATTACTTTATTTGGATGTATGCTTTCACCGATTCTTCAAGATGATATATTTGGTCAGAATGTTTGGTGTTTGATGTGATCTCATAAGATGAACATCTTTCATTAATCTGACCTGCAGGCACTGAAGTCATGGACACTGTCATTCATAATAACAGTGTCGTATTTTATGAGAATCGCAGTTTTTTTAGTGTGTTTTTTTTAATGCTGTTAATAAATGCATTTGTTTTCAAACAACTTGTTTGGAATATCCATGCTTTACTACCTACTAAAGGCCAACATCTTTTATGCAATGACCTTTACAGGTCGCTTATATTACTTCACACAAACACTACGTCCATCTGCTCCTCGTTCGGCCCTCCGGTCCAAATTTAGAACCCAGTTCGGCCAGCGAGTCAAAAAGTTTGCCTACCCCTGGTCTAGGCCTTTATCAAAAACACAAAATAAATACAAGTCAAACACAACAAGAATCCAAGGAAAACAAACATGAGGAAACCAGACTGACATGACTGACAGCACACAAATAGCATCTTGACGGGAATAAAAAAAGAATTAATAAAGACTAAAAGACAGCAAACAAAAATCGAAGACTGATGGGGGAGGCCAGATGAACGGGTTGCCGTCCAGAAGGCCAGATAGTTCTGGGTGGTGCCAATACATACCATCCCAGGGGCCACACAATATGTACGCCGGAGCAGGATCGGAGGGTGGCTGCAGGGCTTGTACCAACGAAGCAAGGTTGGAGGACAGCCGACCACCGAAGCAAGGATGGGGGCGGCCGCAAGACAAGCTCTGCTGGCGCGTGCCACTGGAGCATAGTTAAAAGGCAGGGGTTGCATCAGGGTTAGGCTTGATGTTGCTGATGAGCTAAAATAATGTTATAATCTGTAAAGATGGAAATGTAAAGCGAAAATGTAAAGATGGAATTTTAATAACCACTTATTCAGTTTGAAAATTGTACTTCATTAAAACTGCACACTAGCTACAAATGTCGCAATTTATTGAACCAAGACACTTTTTTTTTTCTAAATGTATCAAAAATAACGTTGAGGTTAACATGTTGGCTTGGCCATCAGCAAGGATTCCAGTTTCTCACATGGCATTTTGCAAAATCTATTGCCCACCATTGCTCGACATGCCAGACAATCAGCTCAAAAGATCAGGTTGTTTTTACTTAAGGAGCACCACCATACCCTTCTGCATGAACATGAACCATGCTGTTTTCATCAGAAAAGTATTTTTGAATTTATGGTTTACTTCATAGGAACAAATGTACAGTAGCCCAATAAATGTAGGCACTACTTTTTGCATAGTGACACATGGGGCGAATATTTTTGGTGACAAATATCTAAAAAGCACTATATTCATATTTACAATTGGATATAGAAAATCAACAATATTGTTTTCAATATATTGACACTGATTCAGTATATTTGGGCAATTTCTAATTTATGTCGTACATTACATTGCATTTCTAATAGGGGTGTAACGATACATCGATACACATCGATTAATCGATATAATGCTCTACGATTTATTGGCATCGATGCTAAACGTAAACATCGATTTATATCGCCGTGTTTGACCTCGGACATTAGACGCGACTATTTTGAAATCCAGTTCATTGTTGCTTGCTTCCCCTTTCCGGGAGCAGGGAGCAGTGCGCGGCGTTGTGTTGTGAGCAGAGCAGGCACGTGAAAGGGCTCGGCTCCTGGGCTGGTGCTATGGCTAGTGTCCAAAAAGACGAAGAAATTTGCTCCCCTTTAGGCTTCAAGTCATTCGTTTGGAAGCACTTTGGATTCCCAAAAAAATATGGCTCAACGGACAAGACACGTGCAGTTTGTAAATCCTGCCATGCGGTGATCAAATATTCAGGGAGCAAGAATCTCGCCGCACATTTAAAGAAAAAACACGACATCAAAGTTCAGTGTTAAAATAAGCACTTTGTATACTGCAATACTCTTGTAATTTCCTAAATAAAGAGTTTGCAGTACCTTGTTGATTTTGCGTATGAATTGTTATAAATCAGGATATTGTTCTATGTTTTTTATTAAAAAAAAAAATCGATCGTAGAGCACTATATCGCGATATATCGTGAATGAATCGCAGCAGGCTTTAAGATATCGGCAAATATCGTATCGTAGTTCTTTGTATCGATATTATATCGTATCGTGACAAAACCCGCGATTTACACCCCTAATTTCTAACAAACTGATGGTAACATACAGCTGAAGAAAAACATGTTTAATTAAAGCATTTGATAATGCGGCTTTGGACATTGACCATATACCATTTTTTTCCGTGTATAGTGCGCCCCCATGTATAATACGCACCCTAAAAATGGCATGCTGATGCTGGAAAAAAGCCTGTACCCATGTATAATACGCACCCAATTTTTATGAATTTTCTTTTATGAATTTTTTTTTTTTTTTTTAAGTCCCAATGATCGTCACACACGCAGGGAGGCAATGGGTCCCATTTTTATAGTCTTTGGTATGGTCGTAACTAGGCTGGATGTAATTTTTTTTGTTGGCGTTGATTTCTCCGACGTTGAAGAGACGTTGAAGAGGAATAAAAACACCCTTGGAAACCAAAACTTGGTGATTTCAAGTTTCATTTCGAGGGACATTTGTCACGTCTCGTCCCCAGTTTTGCTATGTGTCTAGGTTGCCAAAGTTTCTGTTCGCGTCACCCCTCTCTTCCTGTGTCACCTCAATCGATGTAACGTGTTTTGTATTTAAGTCCTGTCTGCCCCTCGCTCACCGTCGGATCATTGCATGTGTTACTGTCATGATGTCTGTTTGCTTTCTGTTCCTGTCTTTGGTAATGTCACCCTGTCTTTTTGTTCCACGACTTTGTCGGTCAGTCCTGTTGTTGGTTTTGTTTTCTACAAAAAAAAAAAAAAAAACATTTAAAAAAAAAAAAAATTTAACATTTTTTGTACCCATGTATAATGCGCACCCCAGCTTTTAGGACAATAAATTTGTTAAATTTTGCGCACTATACACGGAAAAAAACGGTACTATTGTATTACCGTTTTTTTCCATGTATACTGCGCAAAATTTAACTAATTTATTGTCCTAAAATCTGGGGTGCGCATTATACACCGGTACAAAAAAAACAAAAACATTTTTCTCAACATTTTTATTTATTTTTTAAATCCGGATATGATATGGAGGCCGCCATTACAGATGCGCTTTCTTCTCTGCTGTTCACTTCAAACACGCTCCATACGAACACATTGCTCTCGTATCAGACGCTTGCTCGATCACCTGCTCGTTTGCTGTCGCAATGTACCCTACACAAATCCGAAACATTTCTTCGCTATCGAGTTTGCTAGCGCATGCGCAGTGATACTGACCGGCAGAATAACATCCGGTTGTTCCCAAAGATGATCTTTTTTCTGAAATAATTTTACGTTTACGAACTTAAGTAGGAGTCAAAATTTGGGTGCGTATTATACATGGGTACAGGCTTTTTTCCAGCATCAACATGCCATTTTTAGGGTGCGTATTATACATGGGGGCGCATTATACATGGAAATAAAAACGGTATTATATTTATAATATTAAACAATATCAATATTTCTAATTGACAAGAGTGCTAATTAATGATTAACAGCATTTCAACCACAGATCCAGAATTATTTTAACTTTGAAAGTGACCACTCACGTTTGTGAGGTCAGTTTTTATAGAGACTAGAGAAGAAAAGGGAGGAATAAAGTCAGGCTATACTCAAATTGAAAACTCCCCTTTTAATAAATCCAAAAGAGCGGGGAGGGAAGAAAACCGCTGAAACATCCATCAAACATTTACCAACAATTAACACAGGTTAATTGTAATTGTGGTTACAACACACTGACTTTATTTCTACAAAGCGATTCATGATGTAATTCTTAGTTGTGAATGAGCAGAATTATATAACCAACCCATTCAATATTGATATGAATCTAGACAGTCTTTAAAAAAAAAAAAAAACTTTGAGAGAGTTTACAATCCATGAATAAAATTATGCATGTTGCAGGTACCCACTATTTTCATTGCAAACAGTTCACTTTCTTTATGTGCAACTGAAAACATCATTGGGTGTTTTTTAGCAACAGGTATTGACATGCAATATCAGGTACATTGGTAATAACTGCATAAAAATGCCATTGCCATGCTGTAGTTTGAAGAATTAAAAGAAAGATGTGTCAGAAGAGAAGGCCCCCACAAGTCTAAATTCCTCTCTCGTCAATACACAGAAAAGCCGTTGAGGAAGAGCCTTGGAATACGGTGCTGGTCGAGGGATGCATGTACGCAACAAAATTTCCCGGCCAGCTGGCGAAGGGAAATCACGAATTTTGCTGTCTCCTTCAGTCAGATTCTTTTCTTCTTCCTTTCTCTGTTCAGATTCTTTATCCAGAATGGCAGTCTATGGACAAACATAAGTTGACTGAGTACAATAAATTACGATAACATCCAAATGATCAAATAATGAATGTGCTTTTTTATTTTAGTGTGAAGGCCTTCACACATTGATATTCTACTTTATTATTATTAAACAACTTATTCCTCCCACTTTTTTAACATCTAACTACTCCCACATGCTTCAACCGATTCACCTCGTTCAAACTTTCACACGTTCCAAAAATTCATGGCAAGCTTGCCACCTTTTTCTCGTTCATAACATTTACCGTTTTTAAGTAATTAGCAAATTTGTGCCTTTTATTTCCCCATTCATTCTTAATGGCACTGTCAACCCGAGCCAGTTTCCTGTAGTGGGTTCGATTCCCACATTGGGCGTCATTAATTATTTTACTCTTTATTCTTCCCGCTTATCATTTTCAACGCTTATCATTTGTGACTAACATTCGCATTCAACATTCATTACATTAAGCAATTTCCACCACTTTGATTACGTATTTGCATTCAACAAACACATTCATTACATTAACCAAATTCAACCACTAGGAAGTAAGGGACCCGATTAGCTCGTGGGAAACACAAGTGATTCCAGAACACGAGCGGCTTTCCCGTGTCGTATCGAAACCCGTGTGTGTTCTTCATGACACTAATTCATGTCATTTATTTCCTTTATTATTTTTGCCGCTTATCATTTGTACCTTTTTTGTAACATTTGTAACATTTCATTTTTAACCTTTATCATTTGTACCTTTTTGTAACATGTATTTGTAACATTTTCCCATTTATTTCACAATAATTTATTTTCCCTTTTTATTCTTCCCGCTTATCATTTTTAACTCTTGACGTTTGTAAATTAACATCTGCCTTCGCCTTCACACGCAATTTCTTCCGAAATTGCAATTCTAGTTTTGGTAAAATGTACATAAAAATAGAAAATTCTCGTAATGAGACGAATCAGACAGCTGACTCTTTCGAGTCTGAGAAGTGGAATTGTAAGGACTTTGTGGTGAGGCAGGCTTTTGTCAAGTCAAGTTTATTTTATTTATTTGTATAGCCCTAAATCACAAGCAGTCTCAAAGGGCTTTTGGAGTTTGTATGCTCTCCTCGTGCCTACTTGGGTTTTCGCTAGGTATTTTGTTTCCTTCTACATTCCAAATACATGCATGTTAGGTGACTGAAGGCTCTAAATTCTTAGCAGGTGTGAACGTAGTACGTTTGAATTATTGTTTATTTATACCCTGCAATTGGTAAGTGACCGGTTCGCTGTGTAACAAGCCTCTCGCTCTAAGATGGGCTCCAGCACTTCCGCAACCATATTGAGATACAAGGTTCGGAAAATGAATGAATGAATGAATGAGTACAGATGACATTTTTTTATCGAAAAGTACTAAATTTTTTACTTCTATTCAGAAAATGTATTTTGGGAATAGTAATGTATATTCAAACAGCATACACCATTCAAAAGTTTGAGGTCACTTGGAAATTTTAAAATAAAATTGTTATCTTTCAATGAGGATAACATTAAACTAATCAGGTTTACACTCTACATATTGTTAATGCGGTAAATGACTATTCGAGCTACAAATGTCTGTTTTTTAACACACTGCATTGGTGTATAAAGGCCCATTTCCAGCAACCATCCCTCCAGTGTTCTAATGGTCCATTGTGTCTGCTATCAAAATCTTCAAAATCTCTTATGCACACACTCACACACATTCTCTCGCACACTCTCAAACACTCACTGAATTTTTTCCTGCCCTCTTGGGGGCTTAAGGTCAGGGGATGCTTTGAGAATAATTGTCAATTTGTTTTGTATATGTGAAGCCCTTTGAGACTGCTTGTGATTTAGGGCTATATAAATAAACTTGACTTGACATTCTCACGCGCGCACACCTCTTTGAGTAGGCCTCCTTGGCACACACAAATAGATCAGTAGCTTGAGCTATGCTGTTACATCGCTGTGACCTTTCTCTCGCTTTCACTGGCTTTCCCTTCTCTATGACACTGTACATACTACGTAGGAGTTGACCTCAGTTAAGACTGCACGGTCACGCTATCACATAGGCTCGGCAAGTGGGCAGCCGAGACGATAAGAGTAGGTATCCTAGAGGTAGGGGTGAGACCTTTTTACACAATCTCGCAGAGGAGGCTCCATGGCCATGTCTAAATCTTTCTGGAATCCATTAAATAGGTCAACTGAAGTTTTCTGGTAGTTACTATTAGCATAGAAAGTATTAAAGTTAAAAAAAAATGGGAAAATATATCACACCCAGATGCACACACAACAACAACGGAGGGATGCTTACCTCTTTCGCAATATGAAACAGCCTGTGGATGATGCCACCAACCTTTCCCTGACCAGCTCCAATCACCACAACTTCAGGCTCTTCTAGCAAAGAGTTAAGAAATCTGAAAAAAAGTGGTCAAGTCATCAAATTTAAATGCACACACATTCAACAAAAGCCCCCAATGCTTTCTAAAAACCCAAGGTGTCAAGTAACTAAGTAAAAACACTTAATTACTATAATACGGAAAGCAAAGTAATTAAAATTTCTCTATCAGTGATTCTTCCGCCCCACACAGGGTTTGAACTCGTGGTGCAACATCAATGACTTAGAAGCGCAGAGCACCGATCACCAATCACTAAGCTAATGTGTAAAGCGTGTAAATTTGGTTATGGTGTATGGTGATTTTTTTAGAAATGGTTCAGTAGTGACCCTCATAAATTTTGGGTTGAAAGCTTCGTGCAGCTTTAAGAAAATGGGAGGCTGAACTGTGCAAGACCTACAAAAACGTCATTTACTAAACCTAACAAAGTCTGACATTTTGATTTTACCATAAGATTTGTACTATAAGCCGCGACTTTTTTCTCAAATTTTGAATGCGGCTTATACAGGATTTTTTCCGTGATTTTTGTGATGATGTGATCACTTTTATACACTTCAAAGTCAAAGTCTGTTTTATTGTCAATCTCTTCATGCCAAGACACACAAAGAAATCGAAATTACGTTTCCACTATCCCACAGTGACGAGACACAGTACAGGATAAACATACAAGTAAACAACGCAAAATAAAAACAACGCACAAACAATGAACAATAAGAGTGATGAATGAATAATAAATAAACATATAACACAGTACATAAGAGGAGCGAAACAGAGCAAGAGTGCACAGCAGACAGTCAGAACAAAGTGCAAAAGTACAGGACGCTACGCAGAAGGGGGGAGAGAGTTTAGGACACTAACAGCCTGGAGATCAAAAACTCCGCCAGTGGCGAGCAGTGCTTGCATACCACCACAGAGTCCCGGCACCATCCGTCACGGATGTAGACGCACATCCCACCTCCTCGCGACTTTCCCCCTCGTACAATGGCCCGGTCCGCCCGATAGCACGCTAGCCGCTCCAGATGCACAGCAGAGTCCGGAATGATGACGGTCAACCAAGTCCCAGTGAAAACAGCAGTTACGCACTGTCCGGTTCGGAGATCTCAGCAGGCGAATGTAAACCATGTTGATGTCCAGCGACCGAACATTCGCCAGAAGAATGGAAGGCACGGGCTGGGTTGGCCGCCAGCCTGGCCCGGACACCCCCGCGCTCGCCCCTCTTCAGCCTCCACGCACAACGCTTCCAACGCTTCCCAACCGGGGGAGGAATAGCAGGAGAGTCCAACGACGCTTCAGGACGGAGCAGACCGAGCGCCTTTAATGTCCCCGCTTCAAAGTCCAGAACGCCACAAAACTCGCTTTCGCCGATGTCGAGCAGAACCAGCCCGCTGTACTTGTAGCACGACTCAGTACGACGAGACAAACACACAAAACTGTCGGACAAACACACAAACGACAAAACAAAACACTGTTCGGGACAGATAGAGGCCGCTGCGTGTGCGCGCGCCGCTTTGCTGAGCAGAAGGATATGTGACACGGGAGAAAAGTGGTGTGTTGATCGCATGTCCATCCGCCAGACAAATAGTGCTGTATAATTCACACAATGAAGAGACAGAACGAGATCAAGACGGACATTACTGAAAGGAAGCTTTTGTACACACCGTCATTATGGGGGACAAATGAAACGCCTATTACCGCTTGTAAGTTAAAGGCAGTCGATTTTGCCCATTGTTGATGACATTGTGTTGCGTCACCCTTTTCTTTCTTTATTTCCCAGCCACGTCTATTCTGGAGCTATACGTGTAGCTCGCTAGTTTAATGTAACTTAGGGCTTCGTGCATGAATAAAATTACCATGAACAGACCCTCATCATGGAAAATGCTAGAAGAAATGCATAAAAGCGACGACAAAAGAGAGACTGAGACTGTGTGGCGAAGGATATCTAACGCTATTCCAATCGGACACTGAGGAGGAAGACTTCAATGGTTTCAGTGCACAGGAGGAAGACGAAGATGGCTCTCTTTTGCTTTTACTGGTATGTTTTTTAACGAGCCCTGTTGGTGCTGTACTACTGTGTTGCTGCTGTGTTACCGCCGCGTCTCAGTGACTTTTACCGGTATGTTTTTTTTAATCCAGCCCTACTAGTCTTGTGTTACTTCCGTGTTGCTGCGGTATTACTGCCGTGTCACAGGCAGTGTTTGGAAAGAAATGTTAAGGTATGTTATTAGAACTTTAAAAAGGCTTTCTGTGAACCGTCTTTCTTTGTAAATAACTCGCGTGCACACTTCCGTGTTGCTGCGGTACTCCTGCTGCATCACAGGCAGCGTTTCATAAGACCTGTTACAGTATGTTAATAAAACTTTAAAAAGCTTTCTGTGTACTGTCTTTCTTTGTAAATAAGTCGTGCGCACGTGCGGCTTATATAAGAAAATATATATATATATCCCTGATTTTAGCTGGTGCGGTTTATAGTCCGAAAATTACGGTACTTTGGAATTTGGCCTAATTTTAGTTTGTGTGTGTGTGTGTGCTTGTGTGTAAATTAAAGTTAAGATCTCTAGGTTTTTAAAACGAACTCATTTATTAACTGTACTAGGTTCATCTTTTTTTTCCTTTTCAATTACTTCACTGGTTCTTCTATATCAGTGGTGTCCAAACTACGGCCCGCGGGCCGCAAGTTTTTATTGGCCCGCAGCAAATTCTGAAAACATAATTGAATATGGCCCGCACAAGAAGCTTGAGCTCAACTCTGTTGCACTTCTCAGTTTCAACACTAGATGGAGCCCGCCATACAAATGAAATCAAGTGAAGAAAAACTTTTACCGCGAGTCCCCAGAAATGGCTGCACTGAAGAAACGCAAAATAGCAAGTGAGTGTAGAATATTTCAAACACGTGGGGAAAATGAGTATTTCTTCAAAGAAATCAACAGAGAGTGTGTCTGTTTGATTTGTAATGAAGATGTTGCTGTGATGAAAGAGTATAATGTCCGCGCATTTACCCCCGGGAGCCGTGTGAGAAAGCTCGGTGCACACTCACAAGTGCGTGTGTGTACTCAGTAGTACGTAGTTATTTCATCTATCAGTGCCGAATTTCAAGTGTCGGCTGTGACGTCAATATTCACTTTGTTTTTTCTTAAATAACAGGCCACTTGATTAGGGAAAAGTCACGATCAAAGCTTAAGTGAAAGTGCCAATTTTAAACTCTATAATAGTTCTATAATAATAACTCAATAGTTTTGTCAGACATTTTTTAACTACAAAAATTTCATGCAAATACACACTGTTATAAAACAAATTTCATTGTCACAATTGTCTTTATTTTTCAAATGACAAAATAACCAAATATAAGCCATTCAGGCAGATGTGAACAACTCTAAAAACACAAATTCTGCCTTTCATTCATAAAGAAAAATTAGGTAAACCTGAAACCTGTGTACCTAATGGAGTGTCCGAGTGACGTCACAGATCCAACAGCCAATCAGGAGGTACACCTGAAAATGGGTGTGTACCTAATGGAGTGTCCTAGTGACGTCACAGATCCATCAGCCAATCAGGATCAGTGTCCACCTTTCTTTTCTTCGGGCCACTCATTTTAATGGAAGGATTCCAGGGGAAGGTTTGTGGGTGGCATTAGCGTAAAACTTTATCTGAAAACTCAGCGCGCGAATTACGAAAATATTGACGTCACAGCCGACACTCGAAATTCGGCACTGATAGATGAAATTACTACGTACTACTGAGTACGCACACGCACTTGTGAGTGTGCACCGAGCTTATGGGGGGGGGGCGCAAAATGTTTTCTTCTTCCTAGGGGGGCGTCACAGGAAATAATTGAGAAGCACTGGTTTAAGAAATCGCAAGACACTGTGGTTACAGCCCAATGGTGAATAGAGAGTGCCATAGAGAGATCAATAAACAACAACTGCGTCATTTAAAGTGAAGACACTTTGCAATTTTAGTATTGACACAAGGTTGATACACAATTTGCTTTGGCATTATAAAATGATGTGGTGGACCAAATATGCCCCCCAGGCCTTGAGTTTGACACCTGTGGTTTGGAGTTGGTCCGGTGTTTTCCCAACAACAAACCCTGGGTGTCCTCTGATATAAAGGCTCTACTTAATGAGAAGAAGAGAGCCTTTGGTTCGGGGGACGTGGTGGAGCTGCGTAGAGTCCAGAAGGAACTCCGGCTGAAGATTAGGGAGGGGAAGGAGAACTACGGGAGGAGGCTCGAGAAGCAAATGGAGCTTAACAACGCCAGGAACATCTGGAGGGGTCTGCAATCCATCTCGGGCCATGGTAAAAGGGTTGATCGGAAACCAGCGGGTGGGGACAAGGACTGGGTGGATGAACTCAATCTGTTCTTCAACAGATTTGATTCCACCTCCCCCCCGCCCCTTCACCCCTTTCCTTCGGACTGGCCTGTGGTCTTAGTACTGTACAATTTCTGTCATTATAATGTTGGTGTGTGACATGATAATGTCACACAATAAATTTGTCTGAACAGAGGTGTGTGTGTGTGTAAGACGAAGGGATGATGTTCATGTGTGCCCATGTGTATGATGTGGCTCTTTGCGGTAACAGTAAGGAATGTGGCTCTTAGTCTCTGACTGGTTGGCCACCCCTGCCTGATGCTAAGAAGTACAAAAAATGAGCTATGATGTTTTTGTTTTTTTGGAATGCCCATTTCTGGACCACTTTTGTACATTAAAGGAGCTCCTATTTCACACACTTGTCTCAGAACAGGAGTGGGTAATTCTGCTCCTCGAGGGCCGGTGTCCTGCATGTTTTCGATTTCACCCTGTTGCAACACACCTGATTCAAATAGTCAGATAATTAGAAAGATCTGCAGAAGCTGGATAACCATCCCGATCATTTGAATCAGGTGTGTTGCAGCAGGGAGACCTATAAAACATGCAAGACACGAGCCCTCGAGGACCGGAATTACCCCCCTCTGTCTTAGAGGGTTCTACCAACTGACTTCAGATAGGGCTAGACGATCTTAAGACGTTGTGACGGATACATTGGAATCAAGATTGGCTTGATCTATTGTGAGTACGCACCACTTATGTGCCCCCCTGGATATAACTTACAGTCTTAGTTTCTCTCTTTGGTCTTCATTCTCAGCCTCAGAAATACCAAGCTTTGTCTTGAGAGACCGAAACTGGGCGATGATCATTTCCATGGCAATCAAAGAGTCAATGCAATCCTATAGAAGAGAAATGTCACAAACAGATATCTCAAGATTTGAGCAGGACAAATTTCAGACATCTGTGCTGCCCTTTAAGAATAAATAGAACTGAAAGACATTTTATATAAGTGTGGTTCTCAAGAGAGTGTGGTCCGACTGGATGGGTCAAATGCTACCTTATTTCAAGTTATCATTTCCTTCCCTTTACAATCAATCACCACATTTCACTGATTACAATATTGCACACATATTGCGGAGATGAAATAAAATGACTGAGATTTGAGCAGTCATTTGTGTTTGATAATAGCCATCGTGGCAACTTTCTCTGTGCCATCACAAAACAACCATGTACCGTATTTTCCGGACTATAAGGCGCACCGGACTATAAGGCGCACTTTCAATGAATGGCCCATTTTAAAACTTTGTCCTTATATAAGGCGCACCAGACTATAAGGCGCACCATTAATGCATCATGTCAGATTTTTAATCCAAATCAAATCATTCTCTATCATTTCTATTTCAACTTCAGAGGCAACAAATTAATTTATAATCACAAAATAATGATCCATAGTCGTTTTGATTCGTGATTCATAGTCTTCAGCGGGCCACTTATGATTGATTTCATGACACAATGCTTCGGGCCAGTTTAGATTTAGGAATTTAGTCCATATATAAGGTACACCGGACTATAAGGCGACTGTAGGCTTTTGAGAAAATTTTAGGTTTTTAGGTGCGCCTTATAGTCTGGAAAATATGGTACTGAAGAGCTCTTAATACCTTTAAACGTCATCAGCTTCAAAGACAGCAGTTACCAATAAACTGGCAGAATGTCAATGCTACACAATACCATTTAATTGAGTCCCACGCTGTACATTGTTGTGATGATGCGCCAATATAAAAACTAGGTTGGATGGCCTGACGTCGTCTGTGTCACTTTAACTAGCACAAGAAAACTTTGAGGAGACCCTGCCACGCAAAAAACTACGTATGTGCTGAAATGCTTTACGGCATACGTCACTTCCCCCTGTCCTTGCAAAGATGGAAGTTGATGAAATTGTCTTCGCACCATTACTGCTGGCAGAAGCTCCATAATATCCAAAGAAATGGCTGCAAGATGTTAACATAGTAAAAATAACATGAATAATAATGGCGACAGGGGGGAAATTAGAGAACGATATTTGAACCTGTGATGCGCATGATTGAACTAGTTTTTTTTTTTTTCCACGACAACCACTCTCTATGTGCTGCGAGGCAGCAAACTCAATCACACAGGACTTTACTTGTGTCTCCCAAATGATTCACGACAAAGGTGTGGAATTACCGTTCACTCTTCTGTATCAGCTGTCACTGTCACTCTCGCTCCTGCTCCAGCATGTTGCTCAGTCACAAGTTGTCACAATACCCGCAACAATGCCAAAAGGTTTAAAGTTAAAAATGACTTCCTTACCAGGATCCAACTCTGGATTATAGCCCAGGGAAGAATGAAATCCAAGTCGGTTAATGCAAAATAATATATATATACTGGGCATTCTAGCTGTTCTCTATTTTTTTGACGGCGAGAGAGAGAGAGGCGCAGAGGTTATATCATTATTAATTCTAAACATTCATATCACATTTGGTCTGAAAGTAGTGTTTTTTTTTCTCCTTTTCTTTATGATAAAGAAGTATTTTTTCCAGATATTCTGACAACTTGTGTGTGACTAATGGCTGTAATGTGATGTATGAATGCAAAGTGCACATGCGTGAGGAGTTGCGGGCTTGAGGAAGATGGCGAGAGCGGGAGACAGACTATGTGCGATGTGTATAAACTTAGAAGTCGAGTTGAACAAGAGGAGATTGCTATAAATAAAATTAGGACTGTAGTGCGACCACTGTCTCCCTGTGGTGTTGTTGTTGGGCAGCTGGCTTCCTCCGATGTGTGGCAATAGCCATTTTGTAGGTGAGGCCATCCTTGGAGAAACGTCTCCCCTGTGTTTTCTGACTAGTTAGGTGGCAAGCAGAAACGAATAACAACTTAATTAATAAATAATATAAATATAAAATAACAGGATGGAAATTGAGTTCCTGTAAAGTCGTCATTTTGAGGATTCCTCCTGACAGCGGCGATTTGTGATGCACCTTATTTAGGAGTTAGCCAGTACTCTCTCAAGTGTCTCCAGTTAATCCAAAATAGCAGAGTGAATAGCCGCTCGCCTCCTAACTGGAGCTCACAAGTGGGATCACATAACTGCAATTCTGGCCTGCCTCCACTGGCTCTATTACATTTTCGAGTTCATTATAAGATATTTCTCCATCCCTCCATCTATTCATTTTCTGTACCGCTTTATCCCAAAGGAGTCGCGGGCTTGCCGGAGCCTATCCCAGCTGTCATCGGGCAGTAGGCGGGGGACACCCTGAACTGGTTGCCAGCCAATTGCAGGGCACACAGAGACGAACAACCATCCGCACACGCACTCACAATTTGGCAACCAGTTCAATTTGGAGCACTCAATCAGCCTACCAAGCATGTTTTTGGGGATGTGGGAGGAAACCGGAGTGCCCGGAGAAAACCCACGCGGACACGGGGAGAACATGCAAACTCGACACAGGGAGGCCCGGAGGTGGAATCGAACCCGCACCCTCCTTACTGTGAGGCGGACGTGCTAGCCAGTGCCCCACCAAGTTCATGTTAAGATATTTCAATTTTCTATACATCTATATCTTCTATTCCTCACCCCAGTCTACCTTTCTGAGCTCTTCCACCCTAACGTACCGACCCGGTGCCTCAGGTCGGCAGACCAGGCACGACTGGAAGTGCCGAGGTATAAGTGGAGCCTCAAAGGTGAACGAGCCTTTTTTGTTTTAATTACCTCCCCTTAATTGTTAGTTCTTTTGAATTATGTGTTTGAATAAACTGATGCTAATGGTTCAGTACATTAAAAAAAAAAACTGTCATGCCCATCACTACTATTTTGACACGTCCGTGATTGTGCGCAGTCGAGAAGACTAGACGGTAACACTGTGAGAGGCAAATTTAAAATAATCCTCAGGAAAGAATACATAATGTCAATGCCTTGGCTTGCTTTTATTTTGAAGTCCTGGCAGCGCATTAACTCGTAGTTCAGGCCAGTTTATTTTGTTGTCACAAACTGTTTGCCACCAATATCAACACAACACCATTCCCAAATCACGTTCAATAGCTAATTAATGACAATAAGAACAAACAAACAAAAAACTAATTAATTAGGCTGTCGAGCAGCAGACAGTATTTTCTTTTGGTCACATTCCGACCGTCATATGCGGGAATCGAACTCACGGTGTTGGCACACAATACAGGCAAGTGCACCCCTCCACCATCAGCGACTCCCGCAGCCGACAGTCTTGTGGCAGAGACACATTCTCATATGATGTCATCTCATGGCGCTGTTTCCGCTCCTCCGAATATTTGCAAAATAATCACAAATGGAAATGGGGATAAATCCCACGTTCATTTTGCCCATTTTCACTAAATTTGCTTCAAAATTCAAAACAATGGATGGAAACCCAACTATTGCTGTCTTTGAAGAACTAGTAGAGAATCCTGGGTCAACTCAAAAATGCTAGCACAATGCAAACAAAAATTCACAAAAGTGACTCTCCTGTTTATTCTCCTGTCACATCTGCATCCATTTTTAAGTCATCAATTTTCTTGCATTCTGCTCAATAAAAAGAAAGCATTTTGAAACCTGGAAAAAAAAATTATGAGGCAATATTTTACGTAAAAAAACTCATGGACTCAATCTTATAAGACATTTCGTCTCGTGTCTTGTCCCATGCTTAATTGTGTTGTGTCGCGATGCGTCTCATTGTATTTTATAGATGTCCAGTGTAAGAGCAGATTATTTTTTTTTGTTTGCAGGAGGATGAAAAAAAAAAGTATTACTCACGAAATAACTATTAAGACAACCCCAAGCTTATGTGAATAGATACATTTAGGGTCCAAAACTAAAAAAAATATTGATTATTCACAAACCAAATTTGAACTACCGTTTTTTTCCTTGTATAATGCGCAAAATTTAACTAATTTATTGTCCTAAAATCTGGGGTGCGCATTATACATGGGTACAATTTTTTTTTTATTTATTTTTTTTTATTTTTAAAAGATTTTTTTTTTTTTTTTTTAAGAAAGTCATGGTACAACAAAAGCAACAACAGGACTGACCGACAAAGACGTGGAACAAAAAGACAGGGTGACATTACCAAAGACAGGAACAGAAACCAAACAGACATCATGACATCATCCGACGGTAAGCGACGGGCAGACAGGACTTAAATACAAAACACGTTACATTGATTGAGGTGACACAGGAAGAGAGGGGCGACGCGAACAGAAACTATGGCAACCTAGACACATAGCAAAACTGGGGACGAGACATGACAAATCTCCCTCGAAATAAAACTTGAAATCACCTTCTTGTTTGTTGTCAATCGCGCATCGCATTCAGCCATCCTGCCCATCACACTTAGTCAGTAAAATTCATAATTGACGGCACATCGTTTGATGCGATGGTGCAATCCTTGATAGTGTGTTATTGTCAAATACTGTTTGGTTTTTAATCTCCATCGCGGACCAGACGTCATACGGAGGCAGTATGACTGCGCATGCGCACTATGGATCCGATGCGCAGAACGGATGCGCAAGACGCGTCAGCTATATAAAGAGTGAGAGTTGTTTTCTTCCTATTAGTTTCAATTCACAGTTTAATTAGCAGTTTCAATCAGCAAATAACAAAATGCGTATTATAGGTAATATTTTACTTCACAACACTTTGCCTTGTTCCTTTCGTCTCTGTTGTTCACTTCAAACACGCTCCATACGACCGCAATGCTCTTGTATCAGACGCTTGCTCTATCACCTGCTCGTTTGCTGTCTGTCACAATGTACCCTACACAAATCCGAAACATTTGTTGCGGCTCCGAGTCACGACGAGGGGCAAGTTTTGGTTTCCAAGGGTGTTTTTATTCCTCTTCAACGTCTCTCCCATACAGAGCCGCCTTTTTCACGTCCGCACGCCTTTTTCAAATGTGTTAAAATAATTCTTTTTTAAAGAAAATTAAAAAAAAATTGGGTGCGTATTGTACATGGGTACAGGCTTTTTTCCAGCATCAACATGCCATTTTTAGGGTGCGTATTATACATGGGGGCGCATTATACACGGAAAAAAAGGGTATGTTAAGTGTACTTATGTGCATAGTTGTTAGCGAAAGTGGATATGGATGTTTTTAAAAGATTGCACTCTAAAGGCGTTATTTACGAGCCTCTGGCTTCTTTTATTATTGCCCAGCCTCTGATAATAGGCTGTTTTAAGTCTCATTTAAGAACATTAAATTCTTGTTGCGACAAGACATTTGATCAAATGTGTGCTTCCTGTTCTCTCTGATGTTCAGCCAAGTTGATTACAATAGTCTTCTTATTTTACGCACAATGTACGTACATGCATTAACTATTAAGCAAGTTCCACGGCCCAGAAATAACACTTGATACTGTAATGACGACTGCCTGACACATTTGTAACAGAAAAAAAAAGACACAAAATGCTTTAAGCCTGCAACCAAGAGGCACTGAAAGTGGTCTGTATCTTTTTTTTAACTGTTTATTCTGAGATTTAGATTATTCTGAGATTATTCATAATATGCAAACATTGTAATCTCCTACCAAGTCAAAATTTACCAGTCTATTTTTACTAAAAATTCCATCATTCTTTTAAAGCACATATGTCAGAGTCAAGGCCCGCGGGCCACATCCGGCCCGCGGGAAGGTTTTTTACGGCCCCTGGGATGATCTTGATTTATTATTAGAACCGGCCCGCAGACCGCGGCAAGCCGGCAGCCCGCAGATCTTTTACACGCACCAATACTACATTTCCCACAATGCAACGGTGACGCACCGAGCAGTAGGCTGCTTCATTTCAATATTTATTGGCACAGCAGTCGTCAGCATCACAGTAAAATTAACTTTCAGATACCCATCAAAAATGGCAAAACGGAAGGTGGACACTGAGAACCGGGGGTTTCAAACAAGGTGAATTGATACGGGAAAAGATGCAAGAGGAAAACGCGACAGGTGAGCTGACAGCTTGTCATTGTATCATACACCAGGAAGCGTTGTGCGGTAAAGCCTTGAAAATGGAGCATGTAATGAGCATCATCACGCGCACAGTTAACTTTATCAGAGCAAAAGTTTTGAATCACCGCCAGTTCAAGGCATTTCTGACGGAGTTAGAAACGGAGCATGGTGATTTGCCTTATCACACAGAGGTGCGATGGCTAAGCCAGGGAAAGGTGCTTCAAAGATGTTTCGAGCTTCGTGAGGAGATTTGTCTGTTCTTGGACAGCAAAGGGAAAGACACAACACAACTCCGAGACGAAATGTTTCTGTGTGAAATGGCTTTTCTGTGTGACATTACGAGTCATCTGAATGCAATGAACTTGCAGCTGCAGGGTCGGGATCGTGTCATCTCTGATATGTACAGTACAGTGAAGGCATTTAAAACCAAACTGACTCTGTGGGAGACGCAGATGCGGAAAGAAAATTTGAGCCACTTTCCCAGCTGCCAGACCATGAAAGAGAAGCTCTCTACCAGTGCGTTCCCGAGCGCACAGTTGGCTGATAAAATAGGTATGCTTGCCGCTGACTTTCGACGCCGATTTGCTGACTTTGAAGCACAAAAAAGCAGGTTGGAACTGCTCGGTAACCCATTTGCTGTTGACGTGGAAAGCTCACCACCAAACCTCCAAATGGAGTTGATTGACCTCCAATGCAATGATGCACTGAGGGCAAAATATGCGGCAGTGGGTGCTGCGGAGTTCGCCCGTTTCCTCCCCGACACAATGCCCCAGCTGCGCATCCAGGCTGCTCAAACGTTGTCTATGTTTGGCAGCACATACCTGTGTGAACAACTGTTTTCTTTGATGAACCTGAACAAAACATCACACAGAAGTCGACTTACTGCTGAACACCTCCACTCAATTCTGAGGATTTCCTCAGCTCAGAGCCTTACCCCGAACATTGATGAACTTGTGGAAAAGATGGGACACCACCAAGTATCACCCTCAACCTCAAACAAGTCAACATTACTGTGCAATCACATATTTAGAGTTTTTACTCAGTTCAAGTTTAAAAGTTAAAGTTTAATATTTGTTTTCACTGCATGTTACTTCTCCTTAAACAAAGTGTTGTTTTTGATTAATAGATTTTTGCACTTTATTTTATTGTATTTCAATCCAATTATATTTTAAAAATATTTCAGTTGAGTGGATGATAGAAAATTGCTATTATTGTTTTTTTCTTTGAAGTAAATTTAGCCCACTTTTGCTAAAATAGAAAATATAGGCTACTGATGGTGCCTTGAATACCGGTTTCTTTCATTTAATGTTCATGTTATGGGGATTTTTATATAAAGGAAATTTGTCTTTTGTGTCTGTTGAAAATTAAAGATTACTGACAGAGCCATAAGAAAATATTGCTTTATTTATCTGATCATATTGGAATATATTTGTTAGGTTTTCAGTAGGTTCAATTAGGTTCACTAGACTATATGCGTCATTTAAAAATTTTTCAATGAACATTCGAACAGTCCGGCCCTCGGCTTGTAGCTAAATTTTTCATTTGGCCCTCCGTCCATTTGAATTTGACACCCCTGTTTTAAAGGCTCATATACTTTGCGGAATAAATTGTGCAGTTTTTCAGGCCCTGCGTTGTGCGTACACAGCATTGATGAGTGAGGCCGTGTAAATGTGCACGTTTTCCCATTGTTGAGCCAGTTTGTGAAGTTGCTAATGTTAGGGAAAGAGACTGCAGACTGCAGGTATTTAACTCTAGGAGTTGTTTGAGATTCAGCATATGGTGTCTGTCTGTCTGACACTGTCTGACTTGGGTCTCATAGTCTAATCCAGGGGTGGGCAAACCTTTTGACTTGCGGGCCAAATTGGGTTCTAAATTTTGACCAGGGGGTCGAACCAGGAGCACATGGATGTAGTGTTTGTGTGAAGTAATATAAATAACATGTAAAAGGTCATTGCATAAAAGGTTTTTACTTTCAGTAGATACTAAAGCATGGATATTAAAAAAAGCTTTTTGAAAACAAATGCATTTATTAACAGCATTAAAAAATAACGTGATGAATAACATTTTCCATCACTTCAGCGCTTGCAGGTCAGATTTATGAAATCACATCCAACGGCAAACATTCTGACCAAATACATCATCTTGAAGAATCAGTGAAAGAATACATCTAAATAAAGTAATAAAGAAATCAATAGTATTGTTGGTTTCTCTTTTTTGCTAGTGCATCATAGTCTGGAGTAAAATTTGTTGTGGTGATTCTTAGGATAGAGCCGAGGTGTCGGTCCGTTAACCTAGATCTGTGACGGGCTTTGTTGACGTTCATGTGGCTGAACGTCTTCTCAACGTAGGTCGAGCCAAATTGTCCACTCTTTTTTAACATTCGGCACTCAGTGTCCACCTTTCTTTTCTTTAGGCCACTAATTTTAATAGGAGGATTCCAGGGGAAGGTTTGTGGGTGGCATTAGCGTAAAACTGTATCTGAAAACTCAGCGCGCAAATTACGAGAATATGGACGTCACAGCCTACACTCGAAATTTGGCACTGATAGATGAAATTATTACGTACTACTGAGTACGCACACGCACTTGTGAGTGTGCACCGAGCTTTCTGACACAGCTTCCGGGAGTAAATGCGCGGGCGGGCGCTTCCCCATCTACTGGGGAAACATAGTAATTGCAGGGAAAATGACCCCCCCCCCAAAAATTAATAATACAATTTATTCAGGTTTGGCGGGCCGGATTTAACAGCCCCGTGGGCCGGATGTGGCCCGCGGGCCGTAGTTTGCCCATGACAGGTCTAATCTAACAGCTGAAACACCTGAAGAGACTTGTTAAATGAATGAATAAAAATAATTACTAAAGGAATATTAATTATTCTATATAAATACAAACTGGATTCGGTTGAAGTTGGGAAATTGTGTAAAATGTAAACAAAACCAAAATACAACGATTTGAAAATCCTTCTCAACCCATATTCAATTGAATACACTACAAAGACAACATATCTAACGTTCAAACTGATAAACTTAATTGTTTTCTGCCAAATAATAATTAACTTCGAATTTCATGGCTGCAACACTTCCAGTAGAAGTTGGGAAAGGTGGCAAAAAATACTGAGAAAGCTGAGAAAAGCTCATCAAACACCTATTTGGAACATCCCACATGTGATCAGGCTAATTGGGTACCTTGAATGAGTATAAAAGGAGCCTCCCCAAACATGCTCAGTCATTCACAAGCAAGGATGGGGCGAGGTTCACTACTTTGTCCACAACTGCGTGAGAAAATAGTTGAACAGTTTAAGAACAACATTTCTCAAAGCAAAATTGCAAGGAATTTAGAGATTTCAACATCTACGGTCCATAATATCAAAAGGTTCAGAGAATCTGGTGAAATCACTGCACGTACGTGCCACGGCCGGAAACCAAGACTGAATGACCGTGACCTTCGATCCCTCAGACGGCCTTAAAAACCGACATGAGTGTGTAAAGGATATCACCAAATGGGCTTAGGAAAAATTCAGAAAACCACTGTCAGTAAATACGGTTCATCACTACATCAGTAAGTGCGGGTTAAAACTCTACCATGCAAAGCAAAAGCCGTTTATGAACAACATCCAGAAACGCCGCCGGGTTCTCTGGGCCTGAGCTCATGTAAAATGGACTGATCCACAATAAAAAAGTGTGTTGTGGTCTGATGAGTCCACTTTTCAAATTGTTTTTGGAAACACTGGACGTTGTATCCTCCGGACAAAGAGGAAGCGGACCATCCGGACTGTTATCAACGCAAAGTTCAAAAGCCAGCATCAGTGATGGTATGGGGGTGCATTAGTTCCCATGGCATGGGTGATTTACATTTCTGTGAAGGCAACATAAATGCGGAAAAGTACATACAAATTTTGGAGCAACATATGTTGCCATCCAAGCAACGTCTTTTTCATGGACGTCGCTGCTTATTTCAGCAAGATAATGCTAAGCCACATTCTGCATGTGTTACAACAGCATGGGTTCAAAGTAAAAGAGTCTAGGTTCTCCCCTGACCCGCTTGCAGCCCCGACCTGTCTCCCTTTAAAAATGTGCAACCACAAACTGTCACAATATGAGATGATGATGTTAGCCCTTGATTTTACTGAAAAGGTTTCTGCCGGGGTTTTGTTTGGGTAACCAGAATTAATGAACGGAGACAATGTGTCAGGCTTCACTTCAACAATTTGTTTAATAACTAAGCAAGAATAAGCTATTGCATCCCACTGACCTCTAAATTATTGTCGTCGAGATGGAATTGTTGCAGCAGCTTGCCCGCTTGAATGGTAGCTTTTTGGATGTTTTTTTTCACAGTTGGTATGTTTTCAAATGCCTCTGTAAAAGAAAAAAAAAAAAACTGAAATTAGTAAACAATGTGAGGGGCAAAAATCACAAACAGGTTTGAAAAGGCAATAGAAAGAATGATCAGTGTTCCTTCTTTATCTCGGCGGAAACATTCTAAAAAATGACCGAAACAAGTGAAATCTGTGGAGGTTGAAATTTTATTTACTTTTTAACATTTTGTTTGTTATTCTTCGCTTTCTGTGTGCTGGTTCCAAAGCTCGCAGTTTTATTTGGCGTACTAATATAACTATCAGATCTATCACTAAATCACCTGCATCTTATCACTGACTTGCAGATTTATTCAAATAAATATATTGTTACAATATCCACACAAGACTTTTATGAATCTTTTTTAAAGCGTCAAAGTGTCACAGTTTATTTTTGCTTTTGCGTGCTGGCCGACTGACGCGCCCCCGCGGCCCAGCATCCGCACAAGACTTTTATCATTTTATTTTTAAACACTCCATTGTACTTTTAAATACGTTGTTGTATTTTAAACACTTTTTAAAACATTTTAAAGTATCACGGCTCCTCTCTGCTCTTGCGTGCTGGCCGACTGACACGCCCCGTGGCCCAGCGCGATAATAATCCGCGATAGAGCGAGGCGCAGTAGGTGAACTACGAAGTAGCGAGGGATTACAAGATTCAAGAATTTTTATGGGCCATGTTTGAGCATGCCAAACTCGGAATTTGACTTCGGTACATCTCAGCCTCTATTCAACATTTAGGTGACTAACAACACTCAGGGACATGTGTGAAAATTGACAAATATTCTCAAACATCCCCTGATCTTAAAATCCAGGAGGGCAAGGAAAAACTCAAAACTCCTACTAGGGGAAATGAGAAACCTTGAGAAGAGTCCATTACTGTATAATGATTAGTTTAACTTCTAAGAGCTCAGAAGTGAAGCATGAAGAATGGAAATGTGGGAAAGAGAACTTTGGCATGGAAAATAATGAAACTAGTAAAAACATTAGCTAGGATCAATATTGTATCACCATGACCCTGAAGATAAGAAATGAGAAATTTACACGAATTGGCGCCAGCAAAAGTCCAAGAGCTGCTGGTCCAAGGATTGGACGAGATGTAGCAAGCTTGGGGGGAGAATTGGACACACAAAACAGGAGAAGACCAATGGTCCCCACTTTTTGTTACAAAAACAAGTATAGTGTATAAAAATGTGTGAGTTGTTTTATGGGGCACGGTTCTTTCATATCGTGGGGGAGAATGCCCAGTGCCGTATAATTTGCCTTTTTCCTGAACGCAGAATTAATGTAATCGGATAAAATTGATTTAAGTGTGGTTTGTGTCTCAGTGAACATTTTTGTTTAGATGGAAACAAACACACTTTGAAGTTGGATGTGGGTAATGTCTGATTACGAAGCGGAGGGCAATTGGGGTGCCAACAAAAATAATACAATACATTTTCCAACACCGTTTCATTTTAGGTCACTTGCCCTTCCTTAAATGATGCCGGTGTCCACTATGATTCCTGATTGTGTCCACCTGTTTTCCATTACCCTCTCGTGTGAAGTATATTAGGTGTAGTAATGAGGGATTGGGATATTTGGTTGCATTAAGCCCTGATACCATGTACCTTGGTAATTTTCAAGACAACACTCAACACTATCAGGACATGTATTGGGCTACGATAATGCTGGCTGCTGAAAAATAAAAAATTGAGAGAGGACAATGATTATAATTCTATCAAAGGACCAGTGGATATGAAACATTTTCCAAATGGAAAGAATAACATCCAGACTGAGACTCCAAGACTGAAGATTGCATAGGAAGTGGGAAAATTGCTCAAATGTGGAGAAACTCCATGGACTGATTGCTGATGGCCATGATTTTCTTTTTCTTTTTTAATTCCCACCTCTAGGGCCCGACCTGGCACAGCCCGAAAAGGCAACGTGAGAACCCCATTTCAACTAGGCTCACCACCTGTGGGAGGGGCCAAAGGGGCGCTGTGAGTTGGCCAGCAGCCAAAGGTGGGGTTGGATCCTCAGCTACGGAAGCTAGCTCTAAGGATGTGGAATGTCACTTCTCTGACAGGGAAGGAGCCCAAGCTGCTGTGCAAGGTAGATAAGTTCTGACAAG
This sequence comes from Syngnathus typhle, assembly GCF_033458585.1. NCBI lineage: Eukaryota > Metazoa > Chordata > Actinopteri > Syngnathiformes > Syngnathidae > Syngnathus > Syngnathus typhle. The sequence goes on along the minus strand of NC_083746.1, from coordinate 14,725,359 downwards.
ACAGTCAGACTCACCACGCATAGCTTGGGTTCCGGTACAAGCCCTCTCGAGAGGGGCTGGACTCTCTTTCATTCTGGAGTTGCCTACGGTGAGAGGTGGGACCAGGTGTGGGCATACTTATTGCTCCCCGGCTAGGTGCCTGCACATTGGGGTTCGCGTTGGTGAATGACAGGGTAGCCTCCTGGTGGGGGGACTGGTCCTGACTGTTGTTTGTGTCTATGCAACAAACCGCAGCTCAGAGTGTTAGGGTTTGCAGAATATCTTCATCGTATGATTATGTTGGAATGTAACCTGTAATAATTTAACTAGTTTGTCCTGTCTAGACAAAATTAGTTTACCAAAGTGTTAAGATCATTTCAACTTATTGACTAGCTGCAGAGGAAGCAATCAAAGTTGCTTTGTTTACAGAACGTCGTAAAAGGTCCCCTGCTATGCTTTGATCAGCAGGGGACCCGTCTTCACCCAACCTGTGTGTTCCCAAACCCCCACTTTCAACCCCACTTTGTTTCTCTCAATAAATAAGCGCCTGACGAGGCCTGAGTCAGACTTCATTCGACCATCGCTGTGAGCACAGCGACGAGTGAACTCTCCGCCTGCAGGTGCCTAAAATGACTAACTTGTCTCCTGTGTGGTCCTTGCAAAATAAGTTAGAGTGAGCAGCACCCTAACATTTTGGTGCCGAAACCCGGGACCCTCATACCCGCCATCTGGCTGACGGAGGAGGACGTGCTGTATTGTCGACAAGCCAGCGTCCTTTATGGGGACCTGGAAAAGAAAGTCCTGGGAAGAGAACTTCTTCGCTGGGCCAGCATCTTAGGTCTGCCTTCGTCTGTCAGAGGTGGTTTGACGGGGTCCCACATTGCAGCGGACCGAGGAGACAAGTAAGTCATGGAAAAAAGTGCAGATACGGCTTTGGTTTGTCCGAGCTATGAGATACGGCTTTGGTTTGTCCGAGCTATGAGATACGGCTTTGGTTTGTCCGAGCTATGAGATACGGCTTTGGTTTGTCCGAGCTATGAGATACGGCTTTGGTTTGTCCGAGCTATGAGATACGGCTTTGGTTTGTCCGAGCTATGAGATACGGCTTTGGTTTGTCCTAGCTATGAGATGCGGCTTTGGTTTGTCCGAGCTATGAGATACGGCGTTGGTGTTTCCAAGCTATGAAACAGCTGGGGTTCAAGTCCCAGTGGAAGGAACGGGCTAAGAAAAAGAACAGAGCTTCTTTTTCTTAAGTGAAGAAGGGCGTGGATTCTTTTTTTTGTCCGTTGTTCCAAGCTGTTTGCATGAATGTTGTGTGGTTGAGAGAGTGCGACTGGTAGGATAAATTGACTGCAGAGAGAATTTGGTCAGAGGTCGATTGAAACCTGCATTGAGGATCCTCAAAGAAAAGAAAAAAAGAAATAACACAAAAAAAAATTGTATAAACCTAAAGTACCAAATTAAGATGGGAAATAAGAACGGTAGATTTCTAGCTCTTGAAGAAGATGAGAAGTTCATGGCGAGTAAATGTCTTAATTGTATGCAATACATGCCGAAGTGGAGGAAAAAGTATAGTGTAGAAGGAAAGAGAGAGAGTTGAATTGTGCTAGAATGTGGTTGAAAGCTTCGCAAGAGAGAAGAGAACAAACTCAAGAGACAAAAAATGGAAAGATAAAAAGTGATGAGACCACCATTCAATTAAGGTTTGGAAAAGAATTCTGGGTGCACAGTGGCATCCCATTTGATGATGATAATGATCTAAATGAAGATGCAACGATCTTCTTCCGAAGCTCCCAAAAGGGCAGAGGAGGAGTAAAAGACCAACAAGGCCGCAGGCCGCCATTCAATTCAAACTCCAGCTCAAATTTGGACTGTTGGAACTGTGGGAAACGGGGCCACTTGGCGAGAGTGTGTCGTCGTGTAAAACAATACCAATCAAAGGGTGGAGGAGGAGGCAGAGGAAAAGCCAAATTTTCAACATGTCAAGCTTCCCCCCCCCTTTTTTTGACCGCTCATGCTAATACAGAGACATTGTATGCTACATTTATTAGAAATTATTGATTGGTTGTGTTGTAAGATTATACGATCTTCTATATGCAAGCTGAATCTGAGAGGTTGAGTTCTTTAAATTTGAAAACAAAGAAAAAACTTAATTTAATTGATTTGCCAGCCGTTTTTATTGTATTGAGTTTTTTTGGGATTAGTGGATTGTTCTATCAGGAACCTTGAATTGAAAATGGTATGTGAATGTTGTGTGGAGTGCTTGGATCAATTGGAACCAATGTGATGGAAAGACTCCTTTTTGGAGACTGTGTGTGAGATGCAAATGAGCATTGATGACTGAATGCCCGACTGAAGGGAAAATACAGGTTGAATGGTTGAAGTTGTTGGAGACTGCTATGGGCAAGTAGTTGAGCGACTTTGAAGGAAGAATTATTTTGAGTAAGTTAGATGCTAGGAAGGGAAATAAAAAACCCGAGCAAATACAAACGAAAGAAAAATAAAGGTTGCTTTTGACAAGAGTTGCAAAGAACAGACGAAGAACAGTCCTTGACCCGGCATTTGCGTTTGGCGGTCGTTGATGTGGTTCCCAGACCTGTGTCTTGTGGTTTGTCATTTGTAACGTTTGGCTGTTGTGATCCTCCCAAACAGACATAAGTGATTTGTGCTTTTGTTGTATGTTGTAATTGGTTAGTGGGAGGACTGCTGGAGCTTGCTCCTTCGGTGTCTCACCTGTGCCTTCCTGCCTTCCATTGTCTCCACTTAGACTGGACTGTGGAGGGGGGAGTGTGGTATTGTGGTGTGAAAAGGGTGTAGGAGCCGGCTCCTGTGGTGATTGATATTGTAATTTGATTGTGGGGGAGACTGATGTAGGTGTGGGGCTCTGGACTCTGCGGGTAGCTGTTTGCTGGGTTGGCGCGAGTGGGGGACGGCGCCATTGATTGTCCCAGTACTGGCCAGGCTGGGATAAATCAGTATGAAAATGCCGGGCCCCCCCCTCTTGCTTCCCTTGCTGTGGCTACGCGCGGAGTAGGGTCGTACCCACTCCAGGGGTGTGCTGAGTGCGTGGTGGCAAGTGATGTTGAAGCAGGGTGATGCCTAGGGAAGGTGTGACAATAGTTGCACGAAGAATAAAAGGCACTGAGGAAAGAAAAAAGAAAAAGAAAAAGTATAACCAACACGTCAAAATAGAGGATGACGTCTGCGCAGCGTTGTTTGTTGGTGTTGTTTGTGAGCTCTGTCTCTGCTGTTTTTGTGTTGTCTGTGTGTTGTGTTATGTGTTAAAAGAATGAAATTCGCTAATATAGGTGCACTAAAGAATTTATTTATCTGTAGTCTATCTGATTTGCACCGCAAAACAAAACCGATTTTGTTAAGATAGGAAGGAAAAATAAAAAAAAAAAGCGAGCAATTTGTTTATGGGCAGTAACTGGTCCACGCTCCTTTAGTGCCTAGCCTTGGTAAGACAAAATTTGAGAGATGGAAAGAACTTGCTTTCTGGAATTAGATGATGTACAATTATGAAATACCGACATTTCGAAGCTAGATTTAAAATTTGAGAATAAGAGAGCGATTAAGTTAGTTAAAGTTATGAAACTGCAACAGTTAGCTATTATATTATTTTACCAGCAGTTATTTTTTTTATTTTTTTTATTTCTTTTATTCGATTGGTGGATTGGGTTGTTACGTTGAGAGAGGAAAGGAAACGATACAAATGGGCAGCTGTATTGAGCCATGGGGTTGTCACGTGCCGTTGACACCTGGCTCAACAGGGGGGATGGAAGGGCAGTTCAGTCAGCTTTATACAACATATGAATTTGATTCATAGTCAAAACGCTTATAATTTTTTTTTTTTTGTAGAGCTTGTTTAACATGTGCTTAACACAATCCACAGGGTTATAATGCCTGGTCATAATAGATGCATTCTAAAAATGGATTGAATTGGCTTCAAAATAAACACTGAATGCCTTAACAGTGGCAAAAACGTTATGTAAAGAAATAATACCTTGTCAACAACTGCTGTAGATGTTAAAGAATGGAATCAATATCTCGAAAATGAATGTGGATAGTTTGTTTACTGATTGTGAAAATGTGCGACAAAGTGTTCTATATAATATCCGTTGAATGGAAGAAAAAGAAAAGAAACCATTGCTTTTAGAGAATGTAGTCAACCAAAATTATATATGTACCGACATGCCAAGATCTGGGAAAAAGCTGGAAAAAATAAAAACATAATGTCTTTAAATTTGAGAGGTGACGATGATCTGACTGAAATTGATGCAATTCAAATCCCCAGAGGAGTTCCTGATTAATAAGAATTAATTGACCAAATTGAAGCGGGATGGGAGTCCTCCATTTGCTGCTGGTGGACGATGAACAAGAACGTTGACAGGATAAATTACATCCATTGCAACATGCAGAAATTGGTCAAACGGACACAAGCGGGACTTGAGGCAGTGCACGAACAGCTAGCCATGCCTTCCCTAATGTCAATCCAGAACCGCAATGCTCTTGTTATGTTGTTGTCTGGGAAAGGATGGGTCTGCGCAATGTTCAGGGAACAATGCTGCACCTTCATCCAGAAGGACACCGCCCCTGATGGGAGCCTGACGAAGATGATTGCAAACTTGCAATCCCTCAACACGAGGATAAAAGAGCACAACAAGTGGATGACTGCTTTTGGGAAGTATAAAGCCCTTGTGTCCTCAATTACTGCTATACTCACCTTGTGTGGATGTTGTTGTATTCCATGTCTCCGTGCTCTGTTTAATCGTCTTATCACTACAGCAATCTCGCCCATGGACGACGAGATGGCCCGGGTATGCCTAATGTCTGAACAGCAACATGTTGATGATAACGATGATGATGATGCAATTTTTGCACTTGAGTTTACAGACTTCTTCCCAGATCTGTGTGTTTCCGAATAATGATGTCGCAACATTTATCCTCTTTGGTGGAAATATTTGCGCGCATACTTGTGATAAACAGGGGGGAAATGTTGGAATAATTTAAGTGAGGCCTTGGCCTGCCAGACCTGTAGGCCTTGTCTTTACGAGTTTATGCAGAGCTTATTTGCATAGGCGAAATGTTCTTATTTGGTTGGAAGAAACTTTATTCCTTTTAGTTAACTGTAGGTTTGGTTCATAGATTGTTGTTGATCAGACCTGTTTTTCTTTGTTAAGTGTTAAACACAGTTTGAAGTAGTTGCGTACAAGTTATCCTATATTTACTCAATGTTTGTTTAAGGAACTGCATACCTTACATTTACTTAACATTTGTTTTAGTGTTTAGGACGAGTTACTTATTGTTATTGTGTATTAATTTACTAAGTAGATAAAGTCTAGCCAAGGTCTAGTTGCATTGTTCCACAGGAAAGTGGCAATTGAAGTTATCTGATCTCACTCGCGGACAACTCGGCCAACAACTGGAGGAGAACAGATGGACAAACTCTGCGGGGGTCACGGGCCGACAATGAAGTGCTAGTTCACACCACACTACATTCCTTAGCTAATCAACGTTGCTACAGACACAATCTTCCCTCCCTTTGGTGTAGCAACGCCTCTGTAACCAGGGCAACCAAAACAGTGATGAGAGGAGCAGAAGAAACATCTCAAATGACTAATGCAAAGGTTGCAGAAAAGGTGCTGTTTTTTGCTGTTTTCCGGACGTGCTGCTGTCCTTTCGGTGGCGGATCCAGGTCCAGATCACCCCAACGTTCCCAAGAAGGAGGGGGACGGAGCCTGCGTCGACTGGACCCTATAAATTGGTGGAGCGCATCTCACGTGCCGTCCGGCTGGCCGGCAAAGGAGGATCGTGGTATCATCTGTCCCAGTGCGCCCCAGTGAAGGGTTCCTGCAAGGAACCAGACCAGCCATCGACAGTCCCCGCCCCGGTTCATACAGAGGCAGAATAATCCTCTTCCCCCTTGGTGGCCAGGTAGTCCACCCTGAGCCACTGAAGACAACTACCACGCAGCAGACATTCCCAAATTCTCCCCGGACGGAGCAGATCTGCGAAGGGGGTGAGAATCGTGCTCACCCTCCACCAGTGGGCGTGCCAAGCCCCCAACGGCTGAACAATCACGAGCAGTTTTTTATCTTGATTGATAACAGTCTGGTCGCCTAAGGCAGAGGGACCGTGTAACTCTTTTCCTGCACATAATCTGGCCGCAGGTTTTTTGAGTTGCACATACTTTGGACTGGAGTATTGAGGAAAAACCTCATCTTCACTGGAAGTTATTGCTTTCATTGTATTTTCTTACTTATGTTTGATTGATCGAGGTTGACATAATCATATGATAAAACAGGAGGGAGATGTTAGGGTTTGCAGAATATCTTCATCGTATGATTATGTTGGAATGTAACCTGTAATAATTTAACTAGTTTGTCCTGTCTAGACAAAATTAGTTTACCAAAGTGTTAAGATCATTTCAACTTATTGACTAGCTGCAGAGGAAGCAATCAAAGTTGCTTTGTTTACAGAACGTCGTAAAAGGTCCCCTGCTATGCTTTGATCAGCAGGGGACCCGTCTTCACCCAACCTGTGTGTTCCCAAACCCCCACTTTCAACCCCACTTTGTTTCTCTCAATAAATAAGCGCCTGACGAGGCCTGAGTCAGACTTCATTCGACCATCGCTGTGAGCACAGCGACGAGTGAACTCTCCGCCTGCAGGTGCCTAAAATGACTAACTTGTCTCCAGTGTGGTCCTTGCAAAATAAGTTAGAGTGAGCAGCACCCTAACACAGAGTATCCACCCTTTTTGGAGTCCTTGGAGGACAGCTGGACTGCGCTACTCCAAGGGACTTCATTGTTCAGCAGGGTTACCAATGGGCATTGACAGTGAGACCTGGAGGGGGATGATTGGGAGGAATGGACCCCCCAATCAGAACCCCAGGGGTGTTCTGTTATTGGACTTCTGTGCGCAACATTGTTTATCCATAAACACAATGTTCAACCATAAGGTTGTCCATGTGTGGCACCAGGACACCCAAGGCCACAGTTCAATGAGCGACTTTGTAGTCACGTCATAGGATTTGCGGCTGCATGTTTTGGATATAGAGAGGGTCAGAGCTATTACTTGATCACCACCCGGTGGTGTGTTGGCTCCGATGGTGGGGAAGGTACTGGTGTGACGTGACAAACCAAATCGCATTGTGAGGGTCTGTCGGGAACATCTAGAACAGGTCAACTGCGGCCCCCGGGATGATAATTTGCAGCCCCCTTCTTAATATGAAAGATTAATGTAAGTGCAGCCCACAAAATTGATATAAATGACACTTGTGGTGTGCAGAGCTGAATGAACCAATCACGGTGAAGTATATGGCTCTGGAGGGCGGGACATTGTCCAATGCTTTACTCACTTATTCATTCATTCCTTCAGTCAGCTGGACCCGGAAACCGTGAAGCTGCTGACTCCGCTCGGAGGCCACAGTCCTCCAATTAATTGTAGGCGCGTTGAAACTGAAACTTAACAATAAGTGGGTTTACATGACACTTGAGAAATTCGGATAACTGCTGTTGTTCGATACGATCGGAGGAGAACTCCCATGGCTATCCAGATCTCTCTGTCATGTATACGCCTTTCTCCGATAAAGATCGGAGAGCGCAAGTGCGCATGCGCCACAGCCCTATAACTCTGAGGCGGACTCTCCAATCTCTGGGGTCGAAGTCACTGAGGTAGTTAAAAAACCCGGGGGCCCCGGGGGTGGATGAGATCCGCCCGGATTTCTTAAGGGCTCTGGATGTGGTGGGGCTGTCATGGCTGACACGTCTCTTCAACATCGTGTGGACATCGGGGACAGTGCCTCTGGATTGGCAGACTGGGGTGGTGGTTCCCCTCTTTAAGAAGGGGGACCGGAGGGTGTGTTCCAATTACAGGGGAATTACACTCCTCAGCCTCCCTAGTAAGGTCTATTCAGGGGTGCTGGAGAGGAGGGTCCGTCGGGAGGTCGAACCTCAGATTCAGGAGGAACAGTGTGGCTTTCGTCTTGGCCGTGGAAATATGGACCAGCTCTTCACCCTCAGCAGGATCCTCGAGGGTGCATGGGAGTTCGCCCAACCAGTCCACATGTGTTTTGTGGACTTGGAGAAGGTGTTTGACCGTGTCCCTCGGGAGGTTCTGTGGGGGGTGCTTCGGGAGTACGGGGTACCGAGCCAACTGATAAGGGCGGTTCGGTCCCTGAATTGCCGATGCCAGAGTTTGATCAGCATTTCCGGCAGTAAGTCAAATTCGTTCCCAGTGAGGGTTGGACTCCGCCAAGGCTGCCCTTTGTCACCGATTCTGGTCATAATTTTTATGGACAGAATTTGTAGGCGCAGCCGAGGCGTTGAGGGTGTCCGGTTTGGGGACCTCAGCATCGCGTCTCTGCTTTTTGCAGACGACGTGGTGCTGTTGGCTTCTTCAGGCTGTGATCTCCAGCTCTCACTGGAGCGGTTCGCAGCAGAGTGTGAAGCGGTTGGGATGAGGGTCAGCACCTCCAAATCCGAGTCCATGGTCCTCGATAGGAAAAGGGTGGAATGCCCTTTCCGGATCGGGGATGAGATCCTGCCCCAAGTGGAGGAGTTTAAGTATCTTGGGGTCTTGTTCACGAGTGAGGGGAGGATGGAGCGCGAGATAGACAGGCGGATCGGTGCAGCGTCGGCAGTAATGCGGACTCTGTACCGGTCCGTCGTGGTAAAGAGAAAGCTGAGCCAAAAGGCAAAGCTCTCAATTTACCGGGCGATTTACGCTCCTTTCCTCACCTATGGTCACGAGCTATGGGTCGTGACCGAAAGAACGAGATCCCGGATACAAGCGGCCGAAATGAGTTTTCTCCACAGGATGTCCGGCCTCTCCCCTAGAGAGAGGGTGAGATGTTTGGTCATCCGGGAGAGACTCGGAGTAGAGTTGCTACTCCTCCACGTTGAGAGGAGCCAGATGAGGTGGCTTGGGCATCTCATCAGGATGCCTCCTGGACACCTCCCTGGGGAGGTGTTCCGGGCATGTCCCACCGGTAGGAGACCCCGGGGACGACCCAGGATGCGCTGGAGGGACTATGTCTCTCAGCTGGCCTGGGAACGCCTTGTGATCCCCCAGGATGAGCTAGATGAAGTGGCTGGGGAGAGGGAAGTCTGGGAGTCTCTCCTTAAGTTATCAGCGCTCTTCTAGTCAGCCAGTCGGTCAGTCAATATGTGGTTTCTTTAGTCGTCTGTATCTGCTGTATTATCATTTTTATTATTTTTTTTATTATTACAGGTGTATTTATTTTTTATTCATATTTAATTTATTTATTGAATTCATTATTTTGTGTGAAAAATAAAGATATTTGAGAACATTTATCAGCGCTTTTCTTGTGGAAATCCTGATGCGGCCCAGCCTCACCCAGCCTCCAGCGGGCCCCAGGTAAATTGAGTTTGAGACCCCTTATCTAGAAGAATCCATATCAGAAAGCGTCTCAATACCTAACTCCAACTTTGCCCATGACCCGGGGAAGCCGAGGAACATGTGGTCTGTGGACCATCTTTTGTGCCTCCATTAATGAGATGGCCAATTGGAGCAGTGGTCGTTGCAGCAACCCCGAACACTTACTAAGGGATGCTGTTAATCTGAAGAAAGAGTTTATTGAGCCATTTTGGCATGTGGGACTCTAGAAGCAGCTGAATGGTACTGGATGGCCAAGAGGAATGTGGCTTCGGCGGTTGCTAATGCGAAAACCTGTGGGAAGAGTTTGGTGAGGCAATGGAAAAATGACTTCTGGACCACTTTGAGGAAATTCTGGTCCACCATCCGGCTTCTCAGGAGGGGTGCACCACTAACACTGTGTATAGTGGAGATGGGGTGTTGCTGACCTCGATTCGGATCTCGACTGCCTTGGTAAAATTTTAAATAGAAAATGGCGGGATGGATGCACAGACTGAAAGAGAAATGTGGCCATCACAGAGTCCAGTGTGGCCACATTTGATGCATCTTTTTCGGATGAGTGGTGCAGGTGTACCCCCTGGAGTAGCCTCTGTAAAATAACGTTATACTAATGCTTATTGATTGAAATCTAATACATAATGACCTATGAACAAATAAGTTTATGAAAAGCCCCTCGGCACATATTATGTTTAGAAATGTCAGAAATGGCACCTAAGATGCATGTAGGCTGCGCATTTCTTGCTCTTTTCAGTCAGCTGAGTAAATGATAAGTGATATTTTCAGAGGTTGAAATTGGCCTGAGTAGAGATGTCCACCGACAGTGCTTTGTGAATGTATACGTCCCCTTGAACCTTCACCTTTTGCCACATTTAGGCTTCAATCAGAGATATATGCATTATTTGGGGTATGTCCATCAATTTTGCACATCAAGAGACTGAATTTTTTACGCGTTCTTCCTTGGCAAACCGCTCGAGCTCAGTAAGGTTGAATGGAGAGCGAACTAAAGTTTTTAGTTCTACAGATTGGATTCAGGTCTAGCCATTAAAACCTGAATATTGTGATTTGTGAAACATTCCATTGTAGATTTTGATTTATTTTTTTAATGATTGTTTTGTGATATTTGCAGAGGTTAAAGATGGCCTGAGTAGCGATGTCCACATACGGTCTTGAATTTTGACCTTCTGCTACATTTAGGCTTCAAACAGAGATATATGCATTTTTAGTGAAGATTCAACATAAAGTGGGACACAATTGAGTGGAACAGAATTTATTGGGTATTTTAAACTTATTTAACAAAAAAAAAAAAATTGTTAAAAAAATGTATATATATGTTATCATGCGTTCTCTAATCAATGCTTTACCGCAATATTACTGCAATATATGCTTGCTGTTTGGCCTTGCTGTTTTTATGATGTACCACAGAAGAGAGGTTACAGCTGGGTCAGACAGGACGCAGCTTACGACTCAGCAAAAAGAAGACATCTACCGAGACAGTTCCTTTCTAACAAAGACCACTTTGTTAGACAACATGCCTCATTGCTGTCTTGCACCCCAGATGAACCTCCAAAGTGACCATTAAAGTCAGGGTTTTTCCAAACTATCTTGATCGTAAGATTATGTTGGTGCGTATCCAGTAATAAATATCTGTACTGCACTCCTCGCGAGAAAAGACTTAATATTCTGTCTCACTTGTGGTTTGTTTGCTGTTGCTCTTCTCTTAACAGTTATTCAGTCAGCGAATTAAACCTGACAATTGTCATGCAAAATTATTCAGCCCCTTTGAGTTAATACTTTTAATGCAATTACAGTTGCAAGTTGCTTGGGGAATGTCTATCAATTTTGCACATCGAGAGACTGAATTTTTTTATGCGTTCTTCTTTGCAAAACAGCTTGAGCTCAGTAAGGTTGATTGGAGAGTGAACAAAAGTTTTCAGTTCTACAGATTGTATCCAGGTCCAGCCATTATAACAACTCGATATTGTGATTTGTGAACCATTCCATTGAAGATTTTGCTTTATGTTTTGGATGATTGTCTTGTTGTAAGATAAATCTCCATCCTAGTCTGTCTTTTGCAGACTTCAATAAATGTTCTTCCAGAATGTTTCTGTATTTTGCGCCAGCCCGTTTGTCATCATTTCTGTCCCTGCAGGAGAAAAGCAGGCCTAAACCATGATGCTGCCACCACCATGTTTGACAGTGGGAGTGGTGTGTTCAGGCTGTGTTGCTTTTACGTCAAACATAATGTTTTGCATTGTGGCGAATAAATTCGATTTTGGTTATATCTGACCAGAGCACCTTCTTCCAGATGTTTAGCGTGTCTCCCAGGTGGCTTGTGGCAAATTTTAAATGATCCTTTTTATAGATATGTTTACGAAATGGCTTTCTTCTTGCCACTTTTTCATAAAGGCAAAATTTGTGCAGTATTATAACTGATCATTCTTCTACGGACAGAGTTTCACACCTCAACTGTAGATCTCTGCAGTTCATCCAGAGTGATCATGGGCGTCTTTGTTGCATCTCTGACCAGTCTTTTCCTTGTTTGAGCTGAAATTTTACAGGGACAGCCAGGTCTTCATATTTGCAGTGGTCTGATACTCTGTTCATTTTAATATCTCTTGCGGTGCACCTTGGAATGTTTATAGCTTGGGAAATGTTTTCGTATCTAAATCCAGCTTTAAACTTCTCCACAACAGTATCTCTGACCTGTCTGATATGTCCCTTGGACTTCATGATGGTCTTTGCGCTTTAAACAGACCTCTGGGACTATAACAGAGCATGTGGCATTTATATGATGACTTGAATAGGTGGATTCTATTTATCATTGATTGTCAATCATTTACGTCAACATTCAGAGATCCTCACTGAACTGCTGCAGAGAGTTTGTTGCACTGAAAGAAAAGGTGCCCACCTTTTCAGTTTGTTTTATTTCTAAAAAAGGTTTTAATATCAAATACATTTTGTTTCACTTCATGCTTGTGTCCCACTTGTTGGTCTGTCACAAACAATTACAATTTTATATTTTTATGCGTGAAGCTTGAAATGTGGCAAAAGGTCGGAACGTTCAAGGTGGCCAAATACTTCCGCATGGCACTGTATGTATTTCGGGTCTGATTACCGCATTTTCCGGACTATTAGTCGCAGTTTTTTTCATACTTTGGCCGGGGGTGCAACTTATAATCAGGAGCGACTTATATGTGAAATTATTAACACATAATTACTTGATCATTAACACATTACTTACTATTGTATAGTTGATCACTTCACGTTATTTTCACTTTAAACCGCATGAGGACGCACTCGGCCTGTGGAATAATTGGAGCCACCACTGACAATGAGTCTGACCTCAGAGCAGCATGTACTTTTGGAGTCAACACCAGCGTTGTTTATAAGTGACACGGAGGACGAAGATTTCAATGGATTTAATGATTTGGAGTGACGCGGATGGTTAGATAAAATTGTTATGTTATAGTCATTTGAAATATAGTTTATATATAGTTAGATAGGCCTGTGGAATAAGTCCGACGTCATCGCCGCACGTACTTAAAAAGAAAACATGAAGTACACAAGATGGCGGCGCGTGCACACGCAGCGACCTCTCTCTGTCCCGCCCGGTGTTTTGTTCGTTTAATCAAAGTCAACGTCTGCTTTATTGTCAATCTCTTCACATGCCAAGACACACAAAGAAATCGAAATTTTTAATGAGTGTTTGTCGGAAAGTTTTGTGTGTTTGTCTCGTCGTACTGAGTCGTGCTACAAGTACAGCAGGCAGGTTCTGCTCGACATCGGCGAAAGCGAGTTTTGTGGCGTTCTGGACTTTGAAGCGGGGACATTAAAGGAGCTCGGACTGCTCCGTCCTGAAACGTCGCCGGACACGCCTGCTATTCCTCCCCCGGTTATGGAGCGTCGGAAGCGATGTGCGAGGAGGCTGAAGAGGGGCAAGCGCGGAGGCGTCCGGGCCAGGCTGGCGGCCAACCCAGCTCGCCCAGCCGTGGCTTCCATTCTTCTGGCAAATGTTCGATCGCTGGACAACAAAATGGATTACGTTCACCTGCTGAGATCTACGAACCGGACAGTGCGTAACTGAGACTTGGTTGACTGTCAGCATTCCGGACTCTGCTGTACATCTGGAGCGGCTAGCGTGCTATCGGGCGGACCGAGCCATTGTAAAAAGGGGAAAATCGCGAGGAGGTGGAATATGCGTCTACATCCGTGACGAATGGTGCCGGGACTCTGTATGCAAGCACTGCTCGCCACTGGCGGAGTTTGTGATCATTAAGTGCCGTCCTTTTTACCTGCCGAAGGAATTTACTGCGATTCTGCTAGTCGCGGTATACATCCCGCCTTCCAACATCGAAGGCGACAGGATCTCGGCTCTTAGTGAACTGTACCAGTCTGTCAGTAAACAACAGACGCCGCACCTTGACGGTTTCACCATCTTCGCTGGGGATTTTAATCACGCTCACCTGAAGTCTGTTTTTCCGAGGCTTCACCAACATGTTGATTTTCCAACACACTGTTATGCTTTTGCCCGCATACAGACAAATGGTGAAAGCATCCAGGCCGGTTCGCAAGCGGGTTAGAGTGTGGCCTGAGGGTGCCTCTGATGTGCTTCGAGACTGCTTTGGCTCTACTGACTGGGAAATGTTTAAGCAGGCGGCCACTTGCAATGATCGGACGGATATAGAGGAGATATTTCCTCTTACGTCGCTAAGTGCATTGATGATGTGACCCACTCGAAATGCATCGTCACTCGGGCTAACTGGAAGCCGTGGCTGACTGGGGATGTCCTCAGGCTGCTGAGGCCCAGGGACAAAGCTTTCAGAGTGGGGGATGAGGCTGGCTTGAGGGCAGCGAGGGCCCACCTGTCCCGGGGCATCAAGGAGGCGAAAAGGGCGTTCTCTTGCAGGATTACCGCCTCCTCCGGACGTCATGACGCACGGAGCCTTTGGCAGGGTATTCAGACCATCATGGACTACAAGCCCGCGCCGCAGAGCTGTGTGGGTGACATCCGTCTGCTCAACGATCTCAATCGCTTCTTTGCTCGCTTCGACGCTCAGAACAACACTTGCCCGCTGAAGCCTCCTCCTCCACAAGAGCAGCCCCTGTGCCTCTATGCTGATAGCGTGAGGAGGGCGCTTGCCGCTATCAACACTCGTAAGGCGGCGGGCCCTGACAACATCCCAGGTCGAGCGCTGAAGAACTGCGCTGGGGAACTGACAGGCGTCTTCACGGACATCTTCAACATTTCCCTGTAGCAAGCCGTCACCCCTTCGTGTTTCAAGGCTGCCACCATCGTACCTGTGCCGAAGAAACCTGCCGCATCCTGCTTCAATGGCTACCGCCCCGTGGCACTGACGCCCATCATCAGTGCTTTGAGCGGCTTGTCATGGAGCACACCAGATCCATTCTGCCCCCCACCCCTTCCAGTTTGCGTACCGAGCCAAACGGTCCTCTGAGGATGCCATCTGCTCTGCCCTCCACTTGGAGAGTAGGGACTCGTATGTGAGATTGCTGTTTGTGGACTTCAGTTCTGCCTTCAACACCATTGTGCTACAACGACTCATCTGCAAACCCGCCAAGCTGGGCCTCAGTACCTACCTCTGCAACTGGCTTCCTCAGTCAGAGACCTCAGGTGGTACGTGTTGGCGACAAGATCTCCGCCAGCATCACGCTGAGCACGGGGGCCCCCCAAGGCTGCGTGCTCAGTTCGCTGCTCTTCACCCTGCTGACGCATGACTGCGCTGCGACCTACAGCACCAACCGCATGGTGAAATTTGCTGACGACACGACTCTGGTGGGGCGACGACGGCGACGAGGCTCAATACAGGTTGGAGGTTGACCTCCTGACCACGTGGTGCAGGGACAACAACCTCCTGCTGAACGTCAACAAGACCAAGGAGATTGTTGTTGACTTCCGGAAGGGTCACACCCAACACCTGCCGCTGACCATCGACGGTGCTGTGGTGGAGAGAGTGAGAAGCACCAGGTTCCTGGGGGTGCACATCAGTGAGGATCTCTCCTGGTCCACCAACACCGCATCACTGGCGAAGAAGGCCCAGCGCCGCCTGTACTTCCTGCGGAAACTCAGGCGAGCGTGTGCTCCTCCGGACGTCATGACTACATTTTACCGTGGCACTATTGAGAGCGTCCTCTCCAGTTGTATTGCTGTTTGGGGTGGTAGCTGCAGTGAATACAACATGAAAGCCCTCCAGCGCATAGTGAACACGGCTGGTAAGATTATTGGTGCTTCACTCCCCTCCTTGAAAGACATTTACACCTCCCATCTCACCCGCAAGGCGACCACGATTGTGAGTGATGTGATTCACCCTGCTCACTCTTTGTTCGATCTTCTGCCCTCTGGGAAGAGGTACAGGAGCCTGTGCTCCCGCACCACCAGACTCACCAACAGCTTCATACTCCAGGCTGTTAGGATCCTGAACTCTCTTCTCCCTTCTGCGTAGCATCCTGTTCTTTTGCGATATATTCGGACTGTCTGCTGTATGCACACTTGCTTCGTTTTGCTCCTCTTATTTATTGTGTTATTTGTTTATTTATTATTTATTCATCACTCTTATTATTCATTGTTTGTGCCTTCTTGTTTTTTTTGTGTTGTTTGCTTGTATGTATGTTGTGTACTATGTTTTGTCACCGCGGGATAGTGGAAACGTAATTTTGATTTCTTTGTGTGTCTTGGCATGTGAAGAGATTGACAATAAAGCAGACTTTGACTTTGACTTTCGACTTTCAAAATCAGCAGCGGCGTTTTTTCTTAAGTGTAGCTCTGTTGACTTCATCAAGCCACAATGTTCAACACTTGTTAGAGTGAGTCTGCAGCAGAGGCAGTTGTGATGAGAATTAGCATTTCCAAATCAGAGGCCATGGTCCTCACTGGGAAAAGGGGCGAAAGTCCTCTCTCTGTCAGGAATAGGTTAGGCCTTCCCCAAGTAGAGAAGTAAATTTATCTTAGAGTTTTGTTCACTGGGGAAAAAAGAATGGTGCGGGAGATTGACAGGTGGATTGGTGCAGTGAATGCAGTGATGCGGACTCAACATCGGTCTGTCATGGTGGAGGTGCTGTGTGGAAAGGCAATGATCTAGAATTAACAGTGAACTTAGGCTCCCGCTCAGCAATGGGCAGAAGCAGTAGGCCATGAGTATCCGGTGCAGGGTTACAGGGGACAAGATGACAAGCTCGGTCATCCGTGAGAGACTCAGACTAGAGCTGCTCCTCCTCCGCAATGAGAGAAGCATAATAAGGTGGTTCAGGAATCTGTGTAGAATGCCTCCTGAATAAAAGTTATGAGCATGAACCACAGAAAGGAGGTCCTGGAGATGACTCAGGATACACAAACAAGTGACCATTTATTTCTATATATGGATTTGATACACAACTTACAATATACAGTCATACCTCGGTTTTCGACCACAATCCGTTCCAGAAGGCGGTTTGAGAAGTGAATCGGTCGAATTCTGAATCTATTTTTCCCATTACAAATAATGGAAAAAAAAATAATCTGTTCCAAGACAAAAAAAAACGCCTTTATAAGCATTTTTTCATTTGCGCATTTTTGTCCTATCGCGCAACTGCAGCGTGCCGCCGAACGCGCAACTGAAACACGCTGGTCGCATTATTGTGACAGAGCCGTCGCTGAAATTTAGAAAATAATTTTAAAGTCCTGATGTACTTTCCAAAATTTAAATGGACCTTAGTGCGCACGGAGGTTAATTTGGTCCGATCGCGCAACCGCAGCACGCCGGCCAGGTGATCACTGTCGCACTGCTTTAAGATCGCCTTTGTGTCTTAGGATGGCTTTACTGCTCCCACTTGCTTTCTTTGGAGGCATGATTAGGGGTTAATACAATCCTCAAAGTAACGAAAATACAATAATGAACAGAGTCAGTCGGCATCCGGGCCGCGCGGTCGGGTTTTCTCGGGTCCTTTTGACTCATCTCGCAAGTTTCGACCTCCGAATTTTGTTCGACAACCGAAGCAAAAAAATCTCAAATTTTTCGTTCGAATTCCGATTTGTTTGAGAACTGGGACGTTCGAAAACCGAGGTTTGACTGTATGTGGTTTAAAAACTTTTGAACCAGTAAAAATGTACCTGTAAAAACAGAACCAAATAACTTACACGCATGTTTTTGATTGAGAGGTACTCACCTTCCTCTTTCAACTTCAAAATTGTAGCATGTATTATGCATGGCAGGAGATGGCGACTCAGGTCTGCAGGTTTCTGCACTTCCAAGTAATGCAAGACCTGAAAAACCAAGCAAATTCCAAATACCGTTTTTTTTCCATGTATAATGCGCCCCCATGCCGTTTTTTTCCATGTACACCGTGTTCCAAATTATTATGCAAATGATATTTATCTCAGATTTTCCTAAATAGTCGATGCAAATGAGTCAGCATAATTTTCAAGTCATCAACCATTAGTTTAATGAATTCGAATGTTATTGAACAAACCTCCCAATAATAACAGAATTTTTCAAAAATAAAAAACTTAAAATGCACTGTTCCAAATTATTACGCACAACAGAGTTTTATAACATTTTATAGGTTGTTATGAACTGAAATGCTCATCTTTAGAATTTACAGCATTAGGAGGTCATATTTACTGAAATCAAAAGCTATTTCAATCAAAAACATCTTAACAGGTCAAGTTACATTTTAACATAGGACCCTTTATTTGATAGCAGCTTCACAATTCTTGCATCCATTGACCTTGTGAGTTTTTGGAGAGTTTCTGCTTGAATTTCTTTGCAGAATGTCAGAATAGCCTCCCAGAGCTGCTGTTTGGATGTGAACTGCCTCCCACCCTCATAGATCTTTTGCTTGAGGATGCTCCAAAGGTTCTCAATAGGGTTGAGGTCAGGGGAGGATGGGGGCCACACCATGAGTTTCTCTCCTTTTATGCCCATAGCAGCCAATGATGCAGAGGTATTCCTTGCAGCATGAGATGGTGCATTGTCATGCATGAAGATGATTTTGCTACGGAAAGCACGGTTCTTCTTTTTGTACCATGGAAGAAAGTGGTCAGTCAGAAACTCCACATACTTTACAGATGTCATTTTCACACCTTCAGGGACCCTAAAGGGGCCAACCAGCTCTCTCCCCATGATTCCGGCCCAAAACATGACTCCGCCACCTCCTTGCTGACGTCGCAGCCTTGTTGGGACATGGTGGCCGTCCACCAACCATCCACGACTCCATCCATCTGGACCATCCAAGGTTGCACGGCACTCATCAGTGAACAAGACTGTTTGAAAATTAGTCTTCATGTATTCCTGGGCCCACTGCAGCCGTTTCTGCTTGTGAGCGTTGTTTAGGGGTGGCCGAATAGAGGGTTTACGCATAACTGCAAGACTCTGGAGGATCCTACACCTTGATGTTCGTGGGACTCCAGAGGCACCAGCAGCTTCAAATATCTGTTTGCTACTCTGTAATGGCATTTTAGCAGCTGCTCTCTTAATCCGATGTTTTTGTCTGGCAGAAACCTTCCTCGTTGTGCCTTTATCTGCACGAACCCGTGTATGCGCTGAATCAGCCACAAATCTCTTTACAGTACAATGATCACGCTTAAGTTTTCGTGAAATATCTAAGGTCTTCATACCTTGTCCAAGGCATTGAACTATTTCACGCTTTTCGACAGCAGAGAGATCCTTTTTCTTTCCCATGTTGCTTGGAAATGGTCATCTGCTTAATAATGTGGAACGCCATTCTTAAGTAGTTTTTCCTTAATTGGGCTCACCTGGCAGACTAATTATCACAGGTGTCTTGAGATTGATTTCAGTGATCCAAAGAGCCCTGACACACAATACCGTCCATGAGTTTAATTGAAAAACAAAAAATGTAATCTTTATGACACTTAAATACAATTTGCATAATAATTTGGAACACGGTGTAGAAAAGTGCTATATAAATTAACGTTGATTGATCATTGGCCACAATATGCTTCACCAGGTTTATTGCAAGCTATAGTATTAGTCATTTTTCACACGTCCTGAGTGTTTTTAGTCACCTAAATGTAGAACAGAGGCTGTGATGTACCGAAGTCAAATTCCTTGTTTGGCACGCCAATCTTGAATGAGCCTGTTGGCACTTCCGTCTGTTCGTAGCGCATTGAAAACTGGTTATTTCAGAAGAACTCCTTCAAATATGACCCAGAGTGTGCCATGATTGACTTTTTTCTGCTTGTGAACCTCGTCAGTGCTGCTACTTGACTCAGTCGGATAACTTATCACCAAAGGGACATATATGTCCGCACTACAAGTAGTTTGACTGTTCCCAGTTGTCATTGATTTGTTGGTTTGCAGTGCAATGCATTATGTTACATACAAACAAAAATGCAATTATTATACATTCATGACGTGCTAATAATTTGAAGGGTCCAAGCATTTTCTGACCTTTTCTGCTTCTTTGGTATCATCAAAAAGCCTTCTCTGGCGATGTGCAGGTATAGCCTTGGCATTCTCCCAAGTTTCTACCCATATGTTGCCTGGAATTTTCATCCTTGGACTTAGCTTGCCTTTCAAGACTGTTTGACCGTTCTCGTTGACGATATCCTCCAAAAAATCTCTGGGAGAGTACCAGCGAACAAAGTCCTCAAGAATAGAACCTGGGTTGGCTGCCTATGGAGGCAAATGAAAATTATTTATTCAATCATCAGCAAGAAAAATGGGATGAAACATGCAACACAACATTGCAAGATGGAGACAGGGGGTAAATTACCTTACTACATAAGCATTACTCACATTTATCTATCATGTTTATGATACCTGATGTCATTTTCACAAGTCTTGGGACTTATTGTGTCTAACCTGGGATTTGGGAGATTGTATTTTATGCCATGTCATACAGAAATGAGTGTTGGTTTGACAAAACCTCCTTGGATTGTTGTATACTTGAGGAAAGGGAAAACCATTGAATCTTTCATGTTCATATGTAACAACAACAAGAAAATCATTTATTTAGGTAAAAAAAAAAAAACGTATTACAACAATAGCAATTAACAAGAGTTAAACAAATACTGGTGGTTCCCGTGGGCTTTGGACTCTTAGGGGCAGTTTGGTGCTGTGCATGGATAACGTACACAAGGAAAAAGTTGCGATTAAACACTATTCAACTTGTTTTTCAGATATTGGGAAGAATTTACTCAAATTTGCTTTTGAGTAGTGTTATCGTACTTGCCTGACTGTTTTTCCACAGTCTTTGTTTGTGAATATTTGCAACCTATGAGAATAAGCTCCTGAAGTATGCAGACGACACCACTCTCATCGGACTGATCCAGGATGGTGATGAGACTGCGTACAGACAGGAGGTGGAGCGACTGGTCCACTGGTGCAGCCAAAACCACCTGGAGCTGAACCCGCTCAAGACCGTAGAGATGACAGTGGATTTCAGGCGAGTCCCTTCACCACTTTTACCCCTCACTATCCGCATTAATACTGTTCTCTCCACAGACACCTTCAAGTTCCTGGGAACCACAATCTCTCGGCACCTGAAATGGACCGGCCACATAGACTCTGTCCGGAAGAAGGCCCAGCAGAGGCTGTACTTCCTGAGACAGCTCAAGAAGTTCAACCTGCCGCGAGAGCTTCTGAAGACCTTCTACACTGCCATCATCCAGTCTGTCCTCTGCACCTCCATCACTGTCTGGTTTGGATTATTTTCTTGTGTATCTGGAGTATCCAGGAGTGTAGAAAAGTGCAATATATCCCTCCAGGTGCTGCAGATATACTGTTTTGATCGTTTTGGGGGCTATCTTTTACTCTGTTCAGATTTCTCCGTTTTCTATGACGTTTTTTTATCTATTACATCACATCCGTTGGGACGGAACAAACCAAACAAGGTAATGGTTGCTGCCAAACTGATTAATAAACAAGGCGGATTCGCAAATTTATATTGTGTCGTTTACTTGTATGTCTATCGTGTAATATGTCTCGTCACTGTGGGAACGAGAAAACGTAATTTCGGTTTCTTTGTGTGTCTTGACGTGAAGAGATTGACAATAAAGCTGACTTTGACTTTGACTTTAAGGACAAATCTGCCTTGTTTATTACTCAGTGGGACTTTTGTAGTCCAAACAACTCAAGGGTGCTGGAGTGGAGAGATCAAAATGTTCCGTTGTTGAATGCATCAATCCACACAAATCATTGCGTCATCCCCCAACGTCAGAACCTTAAAGAAGCGCCTGGTCAAATTTTATTTTTCCAGCATAGTGCCCGTCTTTGGGCAAAGTCCTGCTTGTTAAGCAGTGTTTCAGAAATCTTGTCAGGATGGACAAAATACTTTTCGTTGATGGTTCAGTTCCTTCAATCTACGAACCGGATTCAGTTGAAGTTGGGAAATTGTGTAAACAACGATTCGAAAATCCTTCTCAACCCATATTCAATCGAATACACTACAAAGACAACATATTTAACGTTCAAACTTATAAACTTAATTGTTTTTTGCAAAATAATAATTAACTTAGAATTTCATGGCTGCAACACGTCCAGTAGAAGTTGGGAAAGGTGGCAAAAAATACTGAGAAAGCTGAGAAAAGCTCATCAAACACCTATTAGGAACATCCCACATGTGATCAGGCTAATTGGGAACAGGTGGGTACCATGATTGAGTATGAAAGGAGCCTCCCCAAACATGCTCAATCATTCACAAGCAAGGATGGGGCAAGGTTCACCACTTTGTCCACAACCGCATGAGAAAATAGTTGAACAGTTTTAAGAACATTTCTCAAAGCAAAATTGCAAGGAATTTAGGGATTTCAACATCTACGGTCCATAATATCATCAAAAGGTTCAGAGAATCTGGAAAAATCACTGCACGTAAGCGCCACGGCCGGAAACCAAGACTGAATGATCGTGACCGTCGATCCCTCAGACGGCACTGCCTTAAAAACTGACATGAGTGTGTAAAAGATATCACGCTCAGGAAAACTTCAGAAAACTACACTCAGTAAATACAGTTCTTCACTACATCAGTAAGTGCGGGTTAAAACTCTACCATGCAAAGCAAAAGCTGTTTATGAACAACATCCAGAAACGCCGCCGGATTTTCTGTGCTCATGTAAAATGGACTGATGCACAATGGAAAAATGTTTTGTAGTCTGATGAGTCCACTTTTCAAATTGTTTTTGGAAACACTAGATGTCGTGTCCTCCGGACCAAAGAGGAAGCGGACCATCCGGACTGTTATCAATGCAAAGTTCAAAAGCCAGCATCAGTATGGGGTGCGTCCCTGCTGTCCTTGAAGTGGGCGGAAATTTTGCACGAGAACGCCCTCTTTGCATCTTTGATGCCCCGGGACAGGTCAGCCCTCGCAGTCCTCAAGCCAGCCTCATCCCCCGCTCTAAAGGCTTTGTCCCTGGCCCTCAGCAGCCTGAAGACAGCCCCCGTCAGCCATGGCTTCCGGTTAGCCCGAGTGACGATGGATTTTGAGTGAGTCACATCATCAATGCACTTCCTGATGTAGAAGGAAACAGAGTCAGTATACTCCTCAATATCTGTCCGATCGTCGCAAGTGGCAGCCCTCCTAAACAGGTCCCAGTCAGTAGAGCCAAAGCAGTCACGCAGTGCATCAGAGGCACCCTCAGGCCACACCCGTACCTGCTTGCCAACTGGCCTGGACGCTCTCACCATTTGTCTGTATGCGGGCAAAAGCATAACAGTGATATGGTCAGAAAGTCCAAGATGGGGGAGGGGGGCGGCTTTGAAAGCTCCTTTATGCGAAGAGTAGACCAGGTCCAGGAAGCTGTCGCCACGCGTAGGAAAATTAACATGCTGGTGAAGCCTCGGAAAAACAGACTTCAGATTAGCATGATTAAAATCCCCAGCGAAGATGGTGAAACCGTCAGGGTGCGCTGTCTCTTGTTCACTGACAGCCTGGTACAGTTCACTAAGAGCCGCGATCCTGTCGCCTTCGATGTTGGAAGGCGGGATGTAAACCGCGACGAGCAGAATCGCGGTAAATTCCCTTGGCAGGTAAAAAGGCGGCACTTAATGATCACGAACTCCACCAGTGGCGAGCAGTGCTTGCATACCACTACAGAGTCCCGGCACCATTCGTCACGGATGTAGACGCATATTCCACCACCTCGAGATTTCCCCCCTTGTACAATGGCCCGGTCCGCCCGATAGCACGCTAGCCACTCCAGATGTACAGCAGAGTCCGGAATGTTGACAGTCAACCAAGTCTCCGTGAACACGAGCACACAGCAGTCCCGCACTGTCCGGTTTGTAGATCGCAGCAAGCGAATGTAATCCATTTTGTTGTCCAGCGATCGAACATTCGCCAGAAGAATGGAAGGCACGGCCGGGCGAGCAGGGTTGGCCGCCAGCCTGGCCCGGACGCCCCCGCGTTTGCCCCTCTTCAGCCTCCTCGCATACCGCTTTCGATGCTTCCCAACCGGGGGAGGAATAGCAGACGAGCCCGGCGACGCTTCAGGACGTAGCAGGCCAAGCTCCTTTAATGTTCCCGCATCAAAGTCCAGAACTCGACAAAACTCGCTTTGGCCGATGTCAAGCAGAACCTGCCTGCCGTACTTGTAGTACGACTCAGTACGACGAGACGAACAAAAAAAAAATGCCGGACAAACACTCAGACGGACAAAACACCGTTTGGGCGTGACAGAGAGAGGTCGCTGCGTATGCACGCGCCGCCATCTTGATTCACATTTAATCTACCCCATGTTACTACATATTTGTTTGATTCTGTCAAGAATTTGTCCATAGTCAATATATTAAAGAAAAAGAGCGAGACATCGATTCACTGATCCACACAACCAGGATCTACAGCACAGACATTGGAATGTCATTCGGACTAGAGAAGTGCGGTCGCATGGTGACAAAGAGAGGGAAGGTAGTCCATACAGAAGGGGTCTCACTCCCAGAAGGAACAATAACAGACATTGAGGACAGCTACAAGTACCTTGGTATCCCACAAGCAAATGGCAACCTCGATGAAGCCACAAGGAGAGGAGCCACAGCCAAATACCTATAACGAGTAAGGCAAGTCCTCAGAAGTCAGCTAAATGGCAAGAACAAGATCCGGGCAATAAACAGCTACGCCCTGCCAGTCATCAGATACCCTGCAGGAATAATAAGCTGGCCAAAGGAAGAGACGCAGACCACAGATGTCAAGACACGGAAGCTCCTAACCATGCACGGAGGGTTCCACCCTAAGTCCAGCACCCTGAGACTGTGCACTAGCCGTAAAGAAGGAGGCCGAGGACTACTGAGTGTGAGAGCCACTGTTCGGGATGAAACAGCCAAGATCGATGAGTACATCAAGGAAAAGGCCCGAACGGATGACGTGCTCAGTGAATGTCTCAGACAATGGCAAACAGAGGAAGAGTAGCTAGCGACACCATCATGGGAGGACAAACCCCTACATGCGATGTACCATCGGCAGATAAGTGAAGTGGCTGACATCAAGAAATCCTACCAATGGCTGGAAAAAGCTGGACTGAAGGAGAGCACAGAGGCACTCATCATGGAGTGGGTTTCGGAACTTCAACCAGAGTTTTGAAGTTTTGAACTCCCTAAGGTGCCAGAGATGCCCCTCCCTCCCTACCTTCAAAACCACCCTAAAAACCCACCTCTTCACATTAGCCTTTCCTAACTGACCCTGCCCTTGGTGTTTCTTTGTTCTTCTTTTTTCTTATTGAAAGTTTTCTTTCCCAATAATGTTGTTCTTTTTCCTCCCTCCTCCCCCAGCCCCCCCCCCCACACACACACACACACACATGTAAAGCGACTTTGGGTACCTAGAAAAGCGCTATATAAATCCCAGTTATTATTATTATTATGGCTGCACAGGAACAGGCTCTGAACACCAGAGCAATAGAGGCCAAGATCTACCACAACAGACAAGACCCAAGGTGTAGGCTGTGCAAAGAGGCCCCTGAGACAGTCCAGCACATAACAGCAGGGTGTAAGATGGTAGCAGGGAAAGCATACATGGAACGTCATAACCAAGTGGCTGGCACAGTGTACAGCAGTGCTTCTCAATTATTTTCTGTTACGCCCCCCCCCTAGCAAGAAGAAAACTATTCGCGCCCCCCCTCCCCACCGTGACTATCCTAACTTGTCTTGTAAGTCGTAAAATGTTGCACTGTCGCAAACGTGACAGAAGTAACAATGAGAGCGCCACTGCCCCCTGCTGTAGTAAACGCGCAATTACACTTTATTCTAGTACTGCCAAAAAAAAAGCCTGTTCCCCAGGGTCACACGCGCCCCCCCAGGAATAGCACCACGCCCCCCAAGGGGGGCGCGCCCCACTATTTGAGAAGCACTGGTGTACAGGAACATCTGTGCAGAGTATGGACTGGAAGCCCCAAGTTCAAAGTGGGAAGCACTCCCTAAGGTGCCAGAGAACGGGAAAGCCAAGATCCTGTGGGACTTCCAGATCCAGACTGACAAGATGGTGATGGCGAACGAACCGGACATTGTGGTGGTGGACAAACAGCAGAAGAAGGACGTTGTAGTGGATATAGCAATACCAAGCGATGGGAACATCAGGAAAAAAGAACTTGAGAAGCTAGAGAAATACCAGGGCCTCAAAGAAGAGCTTGAGAAGGCCTGGAAAGTGAAGGCCTTGGTGGTCCCCGTGGTCATTGGGGCACTTGGGGCAGTGACCCCCAAACTGGAGGAGTGGCTACAGCAGATTCCAGGAACAACATCAGACATCTCAGTCCAGAAGAGTGCAGTGCTAGGAACAGCCAAAATACTGCGCAGAACCCTCAAGCTCCCAGGCCTCTGGTAGAGGACTTGAGCTTGGAGTGGGAAGACCACCCGCGGAGGGTGAGAGGGGAATTTTTATATATATATATATATATATACTTAAACAACTTCACAGCATGTTACGGTATCCCGTCAATATTTTGTCCTTATACATTTTTTTAAACTTAGGTAAGGTACTACAGTTCTTTAATTCTTCACTGCTGGTGTTCCATAATTCCACACCTCTAACTGTTATACAATGTAACTTCAAGTTTGTTCTCACCAAATCTCTTTTAAACATACGTGTTCCTCTTAAATAATAGGTACCGTATTTTACGCCCTATAAGGCGCACCTAAAAACCTAAATTTTTATCAAAAGTCAACAGTGCGCCTTATAGTCCGGTGCGCCTTATATGGATCAAGTGATGAATTTGTTGATCCATACTGGTTGTACACAGTGCTCCGCCAAAATGTTTTAGTACGTTTTAGTACGACTAGTAAATTACAAGGTCGCATCGCTTCCCAGCATTACGGTAACTGTAGTCAGGGGGCGTCACCGAATGGTTGTTGTACCCGCGAGGCTATTTCATTTCAAAATAGGCTGCTCCGTTAATGTTTCGAGTAAATCTACGGATCGATATGGAAGGGAAACATAGGTAAGTAGTACCAATGCGTTAGATCGAACTTTAGTCAGTTCTGATCATTTTATAGGAGCTCGTTTGAGAGACGCGATTGTTTACACTTTGCTGAGGCTCATGGGAGATTGCGAGCTGAGGGTCATGGGTTTTTGCGGATGGCTAATGCTATAACAATAGCTGCTATACGCGCGAGGCTATTTCATGTCAAAATAGGCTGCTCTGTTCATGTTTTGAGTAAACCTACGGATCGATATGGAAGGGAAACATAGGTAAGTAGTACCAATGCGTTAGATCAGGGGTGTCAAACTCAATTGCACAGGGGGCCAAAATTCAAAACACACTTCAGGTCGCGGGCCGAACAGAACAAACATTGAACACACTAAAACTAACTTTTAACAAATATAAATACAAACGGATCACAATGTTATTCTGGAATAAATAAACTTAGACTTTATAAAATTTAAAATATCTTAATCTCCATAAAAATATATCCAGTTAAAATTATACAAGTTAGAAATTGGAACATGCTGCAAAAAAAATGCCTGAAAAAATAAATTAAAATGGTGACAGTGCTTGTACTTCAAGCAACATTAAAATAATAAATCAAAACGTTTGATTTTCTTTGCTTTTATGTCATTTTAAATAAAAAACTTAAATTTTAAATATCCCAAATGATTTTACTCTCTATAAAAATATCTCCTGTCAAAATTATACAAGATAGAAATATGAACATGCTGCAAAACAAAACAAAACCTGGAAATATAAAAACAATTTGTGCTTTTCAGCAATAATAACCTGCTTTCACAGCAGCTTCACTTTGTGATTTTGCACCGGTGAAAAACGTCTGCTGGAATGTCACCTTCTTCTTTAACTCTTCTACCTTCTGTCTCTTCTGCTCTGCATTCAGGTCTTTCAGGTTATCCAGATGTTTTGTTTCATAGTGTCGTCTTAGATTAAAATCTTTCAATAAAGCCACATTAGCGCCACAAATGAGACAAACGGGCTTACCGGCAATGTCAGTAAACATATACTCAACCTCCCATCGGTTTTTAAAGGCTCTGTTTTCAGAATCAACTTTTCTCTTCGGCAACATGAGGGGCTAGCTTCGCAATAACTTGCAGCAACAAGCACTTGTCCTGATTGCCGCGGAAAAATGCTCGGCAAGGCAGCGAAAGCACTGCATTATGGGATCTGTAGTTTATTGTGTTATCATCGCTTCATATCGTCGGGCCATTAGTAACAATAATATAAAATGATCTCGCGGGCCGGATATAATTGCATGCCGGGCCGGATGTGGCCCGCGGGCCGTGAGTTTGACACATATGCGTTAGATTGAACTTTAGTCAGTTCCAATCATTTTATAGGAGATCGTTTGAGAAACGCGATTGTTTACAGAGGGCTCGTTGGTTATTGGCTAGTGGGTGCATACCGCAACCCTAGTCAACATCAGTTTGTTGCAGTAAAGCTTCTATTTTATGCGCCTTATAGGCCGGTGCGCCTTATATATGGACAAAGTTTTAAAATGGGCCGTTCATTGAAGGTGCGCCTTATACCCCGGTGCGCCTAATAGGGCGGAAAATACGGTACTTTCCCTCCACTCAAACAACCTCTGGATACTGTTTGGTGATTGATTATTTTTTATTTTGTACATGAGTTGGATGTTTTTTAAGCCGACTAGGTCGTTATATTTCAGTGAGTTCAGTTTAATAAAGAGAGGGTTAGTTGGTTCTCTATAATCAGCATTATTTACAAGTCTTATTGCTTTTTTTTGAAGAATGATGATTGGATCTGTGTTTGTTTTGTATGTATTGCCCCACACCTCCACACAGTACATAATATATGGGAGTATGAAGGAGCAGTACAAAGAATATAATAATGACTGATTTATAAGGTCTTTTACTGTATATAATACTGCTAGTGAGTTTGAAATTCTTGATTTGATATACATTATATGTGGTTTCTAACTTAATTGATTATCTATAAGCACCTCAAGAAATTGTACTTCATTTACTCTTTCTATTTCTATATTATTTATTGTAAGAATTTTGTCTGTGTTGGTCGGACGGTTTCCAAATATAATATACTTTGTTTTACTTAAATTTAGTGTTAGTTTATTTGGGTCAAACCAACTCTGTAATTTTTCCATTT
Source organism: Syngnathus typhle (assembly GCF_033458585.1). Taxonomy (NCBI): domain Eukaryota; kingdom Metazoa; phylum Chordata; class Actinopteri; order Syngnathiformes; family Syngnathidae; genus Syngnathus; species Syngnathus typhle. Next base: position 14,696,475 of record NC_083746.1, on the reverse strand, counting down.
CAATACCCACAGTATCCAATTGTTGATCCAGGTCCTCCCCACTGCAAAGCAGGTTTGTGTCATCTGCAAAAACTACGGCCTTGAGTAACCCGGAGACCTTGCATATATCATTGACATACAAAATAAATAACAAGGGGCCCAATAATGAGCCTTGAGGAACACCACACTTTACCTGCTTTAGTTTTGATTTACAGTCCATAAGTTGCACATATTGAGTCCTGTTTGATAAATAACTGTTTAACCAAGTGAGTGACATACCTTGTATCCCATATCTTTCAAGTTTTGTTAACAGTATTTCATAATTTACAGTATCAAAAGCTTTCTTAAGATCCAAGAAAACACCTACAACATATTGTCTATTTTCAATAGCTGTTGTTATTTCAGCTAGGAAATCTAACAAAGCTAGTGTGGTGGTCCTATTTTTCCGAAATCCATACTGTTGGTCACACAGAATATTTTGTTTTGTAATAAAATCATCAAGCCTTTTATAAAATATTTTTTCTAATATTTTAGAGAATTGTGGGAGTAGAGATATTGGCCTATCGGGATAATTTTAGCAGTTTTCATTTCACTTGGAAAAACACCATTTGTCAGAGATTGGTTGGAGATAAGTGTAAGGGGTTTCACCACACATTCAATGATATTTTTAACAAGTGACATGTTAGGGTTTGCAGAATATCTTCATCGTATGATTATGTTGGAATGTAACCTGTAATAATTTAATTAGTTTGTCCTGTCTAGACAAAATTAGTTTACCACTGTGCTTCTCAATTATTTTCTGTTACGCCCCCCCTAGCAAGAAGAAAACTATTCGCGCCCCCCCTCCCCACCGTGACTATCCTAACTTGTCTTGTAAATCGTAAAATGTTGCACTGTCGCAAACGTGACAGAAGTAACAATGAGAGCGCCACTGCCCCCTGCTGTAGTAAACGCGCAATTACACTTTATTCTAGTACTGCCAAAAAAAAAGCCTGTTCCCCAGGGTCACACGCGCCCCCCCAGGAATAGCACCGCGCCCCCCAAGGGGGGGGCGCCCCACTATTTGAGAAGCACTGGACTAAACGCAGAGGAAGCAATCAAAGTTGCTTTGTTTACAGAAAGTCGTAAAAGGCCCCCTGCTATGCTTTGATCAGCAGGGGACCGTCTTCACCTTATCCTGTGTGTTCCCACACCCCCACTTTCAACCCCACTCTGTTTCTCTCAATAAATAAGCACCTGGCGAGGCCTGAGTCAGACATCATTCGACCATCGCTGTAAGCACAGCGACGAGTGAATTCTCCGCCTGCAGGTGCCTAAAACGACTAACTTGACTCCAGTGTGGTTCTTGCAAAATAAGTTAGAGTGAGCAACACTGTCAGGGTTTTCCAAACTATCTTGATCTATGATTATGTTGGAATGTATGTAACCAGTAATAAATAACCTAGCTTGTTCCATCCTACACAATGTCGTAAAACATCCCCTGCTCTGCTAATCTAGAGGTCAAGGGCTTTTTAACTTGTCTATTCAGTCTACTATCACCCCCACCCTTTTTCTCTTAATAAAGATGCTCTTGTGGGAAGCGAGAGTCAGGCTTCATTCGACCATCGCTGTAAACACAGCGACGAGTGAACTCTCCGCCTGCAGGTGCCCAAAACGACTAACTTGTCTCCGTGTGGTTCTTGCAAAATAAGTTAGAGTGAGCACCACTCTAACATTTTGGTGCCGAAACCCGGGACCCTCATACCCGCCATCTGGCTGACGGAGGAAGACGTGCTGCATTGTCGACAAGCCAGCGTCCATTAGGAGGACCTGGAAAAGAAAGTCCTGGGAAGAGAACTTCTTCGCTGGGCCAGCATCTTAGGTCTGCCTTCGTCTGACAGAGGTGGTTTGACGGGACCCGGCAGTAAGTTAAAAAATAAAAATAAAAAATAAATTTTAAAAAACCGCTGATACGGCTTTGGTTTGTCCGAGCTATGAGATACGGCTTTGGTTTGTCCGAGCTATGAGATACGGCTTTGGTTTGTCCGAGCTATGAGATACGGCTTTGATTTGTTCGAGCTATGAAACGCGTAAAAAATTAAAGGTGCACGAGATACGGCTTTGGTTTTTCCAAGCTAAGAAACAGCTGGGATTCTCGTCCCAGTGGAAAGAACGGGCTAAGAAAAAAAAAACTCTTGGCTCTTCTGGAGCAGTGGTTTTCAAACTGTTTTATATATTTTTGTAAAATCTCACGTACCTCCGTGTACCCTCATTTGACAACCACTGTTCTAAGGGGACAGCTTCGCGTTGGCAGGGCTGGGTAACTGGACAGTTGTCTTCAGTTCCCAGGGAAGGAAGGGGTGTTGTAGAGTCCCCCGTCCGGATGAAGCAGCTCTTTTATTTTTAAAAGAGGACTTCGCGTAGGCAGGGATAAGAAATTTGTGTGGTTGGATGTGTGACTGGTAGGATAAATTGACTAAAAAGCAGTTCTAGCATTGATCGACGGCAATAACACAGGCTAGTAATTTGTTAGAAGGTCAATTTAAACCTGCATTGAGGATCCTCAAAAAAAAAAAAACACTGGAAAAACTAAAATTAAGATGAGAAAAAGGAACGATAAATCTCTAGCTCTTGAAGGAGATGAGTTCATGGCGAGTAGATTTCTTGATTGTATGTAATACATGCTGAAGTGGAAAAAGAAAAGAGAGAGAGTTGAATTGTGCTAGACTGTGGTTGAAAGCTTCACAAGAGAGAAGAGAATAAATCCAAAAGACAAAAGACAGAAAGTTGAAAAGTGCTGCGACTATGTTTGTCAGGCCGGAAGACAATGAGGCCACAGTGCGCAGGCGCACTGTCCCGGCCACGGCTCCAGCCGCAGCTCAAGCAGAAGAGCAAGAGAGGCATTCCGCTCGTGTGCAAAACTTGTATACAACAACTATGCAGTGGGACAGGCATGCTGAAAAAGTGATCCAAAAAGGCAAAAGTTCTGATGTATTTCATCTAGATGATGATAATGACCTAAATGAAGATACAACGATCTTCCAAAGTTCCCAAAGGGGAGAGGAAGAGTTAGAGACCAACAAGGCCGAAGGCCACCATATAATTCAAAACACCCATCAGATTCTGACAACTGTTGGAACTGTGGGAAACGTGGACACTGGTCAAGAGAGTGTTTTAGAAAGAAAAAAAAAAAAAAAACAGTACCAGTCAAGGGGCAGAGGAAGAGGCAGAGGAAAAGTCACATTTACAGCATACAGAGAAAGAAAGAATAGATGCCCATATGACAGCAAAACATGTCATTGTCAGATTATTGGAACATTTTTTTGATTATTAGAGCTCCTGTCCATGCAAGAAGTATGACAATGCTGTTTGTATGCCCAACGACAAATTACCAGAGATCGAATTGTGTGTGTACACTAAAGTTAAAATTTGCAAATCAAGTGGTAAATAAATGCAACTTGCTTCTAGGAGATAAATGAAAAATTAGAATGTACTGTCCTCGTGTACGTGGGAGGGACCAGCTCATGATCGACCACAGGAAATGGCCAGCCTGTGACAAATCATTGGTGCTGGGACCTGCCCTACGCGTGCGAGAGCTGTGCATGTGTGTTAAAATGATGAAGATTGGCTAAACTTTTAGTGTAAAGAAATTTGTTAGACTGTGGTCTATCCAATTTGCATCGCAGGAGATAAATGAAAAATTAGAATGTACTGTCCTCGTGTACGTGGGAGGGACCAGCTCATGATCGACCACAGGAAATGGCCAGCCTGTGACGAATCATTGGTGCTGGGACCTGCCCTACGCGTGCGAGAGCTGTGCATGTGTGTTAAAATGATGAAGATTGGCTAAACTTTTAGTGTAAAGAAATTTGTTAGACTGTGGTCTATCCAATTTGCATCGCAGAACAGAAACGATTTGGAAAGATAAAAATGAGGAAAAGAGAAAAATGTGTTTGCGAGCAGAAATTTATCCACACTAGTGCATGTTAAGTGTCGAGCCCTCATGAGAAATTTGAAAAAAAACGACAGAACATGCTTTCAGGGATTGGAAGAAGCAAAATTGTGAAATTAAGACATTGCAATGCTACATTTAATAGGAATAATTGATTGATGGTGTTATAGAATTATACAAACTGCTATATGCGAGCTAAATCTGAGAAATTGAGTTTGTTAAATCTAAAGGCAAAGAAAACTTCAGATTAATTTGCCAGTAGTTTTTTGAGTTGAGTTTTTTTTGGGATTGGTGGATTGTTCTATCAGGAACCTTGAGTTGAAAATGGTATATGGATGTTGTGTGGTGAGCTTGGATGAATTGAGACCAATGTGATGGAAAGACTCCTTTTTGGAGACTGTGTGTGAGATGCAAATGAGCATTGATGAATGATTGCCTTGAATGATAGGAGAATACAGGTTGAATGGTTGAAGCTGTTGGCGACTACTATGGAAAATTAGTAGAGCGACTTTGCTGAAAGAGTGGTTTTGAGTAAGTTGAATGCTAAAATGAAAAACATAGCTTTTGGATTAATGATTGACTAGAGAAAAAACTGGAGAACCAGTAACACATGCAGAAGATGTGTGAACTGGGAAATTGAGAAGCGTTTTGGAAAGAAAGTCAAGTTAAATGATGGAATCATATGTAGTAAAGAACACGTTCTCCCAAAACGTTTGTCAAGGTGTGAGGCATGGGCGTTGCCAAGCCACAGAAGGAGGGAGTGAATAGGACAGATAGTGGAAGATAGTAATAATACAAACCTTTACAACATATGGATTTTCTAATACATTTGGTGTCATACTGTGGTAAATTTCTATTCTGGTATCATGCAATGTATATCTCACTAGTAAGCCTAAGTGTGACCGGGTCATTTTTCAGGTCAGGTTCGTGCGGAATTGTTTGGGCCTTAGTCCATGATCTCATTGGCACGAGACATCTGGTTTCCATTAACAACTGACAAGATATGCACCCGAGTGAGGAAAGGGAGGCTAACTCATAAATAATGAGGAGATATTGGGAGTAATCTGTTGGTCCTTTCTTTAAGTCACATTTTTGAGCAAGGTAATTTACACAGGTAATAACGTTTGAGAGGTCAAGACATAGATCAGGGCTAGATGTGGAACGCAGACCTCGTTGAGTTAATTTTGAATAATGATACTGAAGACAATGTACTGTTCCATTAAGTTGGAACTATAGACGAAACGTAGCTCGAAAATAGGACGAGTTACAGGACTTACAATATAAAGACGAGATGGCTGTTACTAGGAGAATTTGAAGTTTGGTAAACAAACGTTACTAGCGAATTGATGGCAGCAGCTACATTTGGTTACAAGTTTGATGTCCCAGTCTGTCACTCTCAGTGCCAGGATCCCTGAAACTCGATCCCGAGACTCTGCCTGCAGCCATGGACGTCTACAAAACGGTGCCTGGCTTTGAGGCACCTTTGACCTTTGGCAAGGACAAAGAAAGACTGTTGTTGTACTTGTAGGGGGACAAGTACACTCTGGAAGAAAGACGACATCCTCGGGGACGAGAAAAGACAGTGAGAAGCGGAGGAACTCACAATGTTGAAAATTGACTCATTTGAACAATGGACTCAGTTGAGAGTGATGGATGGGTTGGCTCTGAAGCAACAACAAAAGAACACCAACTTGCAGCAGAAGACATATGGACATGAAGTGGCCGACGGCCAAATCGCACTCCTTGCTGTGGCGTGGCTAAACTTGGTGGGGCTTGAGTCAAAGTGGACAGGAGCTTCATTGTGCACTGAGTTTGACAGAACTGAGGAGATTTGATAAAAATTTAATAATGCGTAGAGCTACAGAGAGAAGCATCATGGTCAGAGATTGAACAGATTGGACAAAACAAATAGGCTAAAACGGAGAGAAACAAGAGCGAGATCTGATGTTTTGGCTCATCAGGCATAAGAAGTAGAAATTGAGTTAGATACATTTTAGAATAGGACATTTGGACTAAAGTGAATTCAGTCAAGAGGAAGCTAGGTTGCTCAATGTACCTACTCAATAAAATAGTAAATTCGTTGCACCACAGTGGAGTTTGGGTGGTCAGAATGTTGGATACGTTAAATTTTTGACTTTCACACAATCATGCATAGGAGTCGCACAAGGCGACAGTTAACAAGACAATGACTGCAATAGGGATCACTTACGACTGCACCGACATGGAAAAGTAGAAGCAAGGGAGTTGAGTAAGGGATTATATGCAGAACAGTCCGCTATACAGTTACCAATAGGAGCTTCTATCAAAAGAAGCGACATGAGAGATGTGTAGAATCCCTTTGTCTGTGTTCTGTGTTCGTGCGTAATCTCTGTAAAGTTGTGTCAGGCTGTTGTCGTTTGTCTGAGCCTTGGGTGCGCGCTCGGACGCGGGTGTGCGTTTATGTGCACAACCTGTGTGGGTGCGAACGTGTTAGGAAGAAGACGGCATGGATAAGGGAATCTCCTTTAAGACAGGAGGCAATAAATGGGAAAGCCCCTGTCATGAACGGTCTTTGGTTAGGAGGAATCATTAGGAAGTGCTCAAACTCTTCTTTCAAACACTCCTATCTGCCTCGTTAAAAAGGGCATTACAATTGACAAGAGTTGCAAAGGGCAGATGAAGAACAGTCCTTGGCAGATTATATGATCAGGTCCCTCAAACTGAAAGATATGTCCAATGCAAATTTACTGCCGCCTGATCTTTCCTCCTCACAGGTCGACAACCCCATCAATCCAGGAGACTGGGTCTACATCAAGGTCATCAAAGGAAAGAACTGGGCCAGCCATGGTGGGAGGGACCATTCCAAGTCTTGCTGACTACCCCCCTCCGCAGTGAAGATCTCTGAACGACCCAGCTGGATTCACCTTAGCCAATGCGAGCTACAAGGAGTGCTGGACCCCTCATTTCGGGACGGTGGCGAAGTCTGCGAACAACGATCCCAACTCCGCTAGGCGGGGGTATGTCTCGGTGTTCCTGTCATCTTAGTAGCAACGGGTCTCCACATGCCAGGTGGATCCTCTGCTGCGTTGTGGTTGGAGCATGCTATAGTCTATGGACACATCTGAACAGACCAAGTGATAATGTTGACCGTGGGAAACGATGGTCACACGATGAGAACTTTGAGGACTGGTCATGAGACCCCAGAAACCCATACGAAACCAACGCTTGGTACCGGTATGTGAAGGTCACTGTGAGAGCGCACACACAGGTGGGATGTTATGTGTGTGTTCAAAAACTCCCCTTGCTCCACACAAGTTCACTTGGAGGCCAATGCAATGAATGTCACTGAAGCGAAATGTATGGCATCCATGGGAGGAGTTGGATATCAACACTGTGCTGTCACAGTCAGTGACGCTACCCCTGCCGCCCTGGACTCGCAGGAATGAATCTGTGATCAAACTCTTTTGGATTAATCCCAATGTAACTGTTGGAGGACGACAGATGCCAGAAGTGGCCTAAACCAGAACGCTACCTGGAATGGACTACACGTGTTTCATCCAAGAAAACATGACCCACGAATGCATTAACAACTACTGCTCTCCAGGAGGAAACTGGATGGGAGCTTTGGACATCACCGCTGTGTGGCAGAATGGGAGAGCCACTTCAAGGCGTAAGGGCTCTCCTGCCAACATGGCTTCACCATTGGACGGGACCTGCTTCATTCAGAACGGATCATGGCTTTATTTTCATTTTCTTATTGATAGCATTCTGGTCGCCTAAGGCAGAGGGACCGTGTGAGACTTTTCCTGCGATTTAACATCGGCCAGCAGGTTTTTAGATCACACAATAAGTTTGAACTGGAGTATTGAGGGAAAACCTCTTCTTCGCTGGAAGTTATTGCTATCATTGGTTGTTTTTGTCATGTTTCACCCTACACGTTCCCCAGCACGTCCGCTGTCGTCTCCGTTTTTTATTGATCTTTTTTTTGTTATTGGTTTTATTAGTGTGAAGGTGAAGACCTTCACACTATTGTTATTCCTGTCCTTTATTATTCAACATCTTCCGCTCACTTTTTTGTCCATTAACTAGTTCCACATACTTCAACCGATTCACTCCGTTCCACTTTTCACTTATTCCAAAATTTCATGGCATGGGTGCTCACATTTTTTTTCGTTCCAAAAATGTTCAGTTTTCGCATAATTCACAAATTTATGGCGATTTTTGCCCCATTCATTCTTAATGGCAGATTCAACATTTCACATTTACGTTGTTCCTGTTTGAAATTCACATCATTCAACACATTCAAATCACATTGGGGGCATTCCCAAACTTGCCAAATTCAAACTTTTCACATTTTCACTTTTAAAATTTGCATAAAATTTTGCAAAATTTCATAAAATTTCGTTTTTCACTTCTAACTTCTACATTTTTCCACCGATTCAACTCGTTCCAACTTTCAACTGTTCATCTTTTGCCTACCTATTCCACAACTTCCCACTTGCCAAAAACTTCACATCTTTTATTTTGAAATTCAACCAAAATTCTCTAAAATTTCGTTTTTCTACTCTTATTTCAACATTTTTCAACCGATTCAACCCATTCCAACTTTCAACTGTTCATCATTTTTCTACCTATTCCACAACTTACCAAATACTTCACATCTTTTATTTTGAAATTCACTCCCAATTCCTTTTTCCCTTCTCATTTCTACATTTTTCAACCGATTCAACCCATTCCAACTTTCAACTGTTCATTTTTCTACCTATTCCACAATTTCCCTCTTACCAAAAACTTCACATCTTTTATTTTGAAATTCACACCCAATTCCCTTTTCCCTTCTCATTTCGACATTTTTCAACCGATTCAACCCATTCCAACTTTCAACTGTTCATAATTTTTCTACCTATTCCACAACTTACCAAAAATTTCACATCTTTTATTATGAAATTCACACCCAATTCCCTTTTCCCTACTCATATCTACATTTTTCAACCGATTCAACCCATTCCAACTTTCAACTGTTAGTCATTTTTCTACCTATTCCACAACTTCCCACTTACCAAAAACCTCATATCTTTTATTTTGAAATTCACACCCAATTCTTTTTTCCCTTCTCATTTCTACATTTTTCAACCGATTCAACCCATTCCAACTTTCAACTGTTCATCATTTCCCGACCTATTCCACAACTTCCCAAAAACTTCACATCTTTTATTTTGAAATTCACACCCAATTCCTTTTTCCCTTCTCATTTCTACATTTTTCAACCGATTCAACTCGTTTCAACATCATTCTGCAACATTCCTTAAATATTTATTCAACTTCTTCACTTTCACACGCAATTCCTTCAGGAATTGCAAATTCTAGTTATTTTTACTGTTCTTCTTTATATTTTCTTCCTTGTGTTTGGTTGATCGGGTTCACATAATCATATGATAAAACAGGAGGGATATGTCAGGGTTTTCCAAACTATCTTGATCTATGATTATGTTGGAATGTATGTAACCAGTAATAAATAACCTAGCTTGTTCCATCCTACACAATGTCGTAAAACATCCCCTGCTCTGCTAATCTAGAGGTCAAGGGCTTTTTAACTTGTCTATTCAGTCTACTATCACCCCCACCCTTTTTTTCTTAATAAAGATGCTCTTGTGGGAAGCGAGAGTCAGACTTCATTCGACCATCGCTGTAAACACAGCGACGAGTGAACTCTCCGCCTGCAGGTGCCCAAAACGACTAACTTGTCTCCGTGTGGTTCTTGCAAAATAAGTTAGAGTGAGCACCACTCTAACAAACACCCTAACATCTTGGTGCCGAAACCCGGGACCCTCATACCCGCCATCTGGCTGACGGAGGACGACACGCTGTACACCGTCGACGGGCCAGCGTCCATTAGGAGGACCTGGTAAAGAAAGACCTGGGAAGGAAATTCTTCGCTGGGCCAGCATCTTAGGTCAGCCTTCGTCTGACAGAGGTGGATTGACGGGGACCTGGCAGTGCATTGAACCAGGAGTCAAGTAAGTTAACAATTGTGTTGTTGTGAAACGCGTAAAAGGTGCACGGGAGACAGCTTGGGTTCAAGTCCCAGGGGAAGAAACAGGCTAAGAAAAGCAGAGCTTCTTTTTCGTTCATCGAAGAAGTGTGTAGATTCTTCTTTGTCTGTTTTTCCAAGCTGAGGGATCTGGCTTGGGTTAGAGTCCCAGTGGAAGGAACGTGCTAAGAAACACGGAGCTTCTTTTTTGTTAGTCAAAGAAGAGTGTGGATTTTTCTTTGTACGTTTTTCCGGCCAAAGAACAGCTTGGGTTCAAGTCCCAGTGGAAGGAACGGGCTAAGAAGAAACAGAGCTTCTTTTTCTTAATTGAAGGAGGGCGTAGATTCTTTTTTTTGTCCATTCTTCCAAGCTGTGTTGGAGGGTTTTACACCCATCTTGGATAGGCCTAGAAATAAAAAGCGCGGGAGACAGCTTGGGTTCAAGTCCCAGAGGAAGAAACGGGCTAAGAAAAGGAACAGAGCTTCTTTTTCTTAATTGAAGAAGGGCGTAGATTCTTTTTTTTTGTCCGTTCTTCCAAGCTGTGTTGGAGGGTTTTACACCCATCTTGGATAGGCTTAGAAATAAAAAGCGTTGGTGTTTGTGTGGTTGAGAGAGTGCGACTGGTAGGATAAATTGACTGCAAAGAGAATTTGGTGGAAGGTCAATTTAAACCTGCATTGAGGATCCTCAAAGAAAAGAAAAGAAAAAAAAAGAAATAAAAAATTGTATAAACCTAAAAAACCGAATTAAGATGGGAAATAAGAACGGTAAATCCCTAGCTCTTGAAGGAGATGAGAAGTACATGGCAGGTAAATTTCTTAATTGTATGCAATACATGCCAAAGTGGAAGAAAAAGTATGGAGTAGAAGCAAAGTTGAAAGTGGAAGTCTGGAAGATAGTGGTTGATGTTTTGGAGGAGAGTGTTAATAGGAAGTCAAAGGGACTGAAAAAGAAAAGTAAAGAGAAATAATTGATTTGTGCTAGAATGTGGTTGAATGCTTCGCAAGAGAGAAGAGAACAAATCCAAAAGACAAAAGATAGAAAGTTGAGAAGTGATGAGGCTGCATCTATGTTTGTCAGGCCGGAAGACAACGAGGCCACACTGTCCCGGCCACGGCTCCAGTCGCGGCTGGAAGTCTTCTTTGGGAAAAGACTGGGCAAAGGTTAGAAGTCATTATACAGGTAGAAATAATCAAGGGCCCTTTCCCTATCCCGGTGAGGGAAATCAATTGGTAGGGGAGTATGCAGCACAATGCAATGATCTTGGGCAAAGAGTGAGAACTATATTTCGAAGACGAGCGAATTATGGTCATTTGGCAGGAATTAAACAGAAGCCTGGGGAAGATACTGATGATTTTCGCTTAAGATTTGAAAAAGACTTCAGGGTGCATAGTGGCATCCCATTCAATGATGCAGCTGAGAGTGCTTATCAGCAGCAGCTTAAGAATGCGCTCCTTACGAATTTCCGCCCTGAAATCGGCAACTGGGTGAGGAAACATTTGGTGGAAGTAGATTTTGCAAGTGTGACAACAACTATGCAATGGGCCAGACATAGAGATGCACCGATCCGATATCTGGATCGGATATCGGCCTCGATATCAACAAAATAGATGGATCGGGTATCGGAAAATGCAGCCGATCTGTGAGCCGATACTTTCCTTAATCTATTGGGACGCGGGCTACGTCATACGTCAGCAGCACGTGTGCCGCATGCCACGAGAGTTTTCTAAACAAACGCAAACATGGAGCGAACGTTCGCTTCTCTTCCCCGGGTTGCTAAGCGGACGTCAAACCCTGCGCGTTCGCTTCTCTTCGGGTTGCTAATGGGACGTCAAAGGCTGCGCGTTCGCTTCTCTCCCGAATGGGGGGGGGGGAGGCTAATCGTATGTCAAACGCTGCGTGTTCGCTTCTCTTCCGGGGGGGTGTTAATGGGACGTCAAACGCTTTGTGTGGCGGGCTCCATCTAGTGTGGAAACTGAGAAGCTGAGCTCAAGCTTCTTGTGCGGGCCATATTCAATTATGTTTTCAGAATTTGCTGCGGGCCAATAAAAACTGGACCGTTAGTTTGGACACCCCTAATTTAGAGCAAAGAACTGTGTAGTCTGCCTGATGCCATTGCCTTTGGTCTTTTCTGTTCCACATGTAGAGTTATGTAGCTTGTTAAGTCAACCATAATATCGGATCGGTATCGGGTATCGACCGATACGCAAAGCCACGGCATCGGTATCGGTATTGAAACTGAAAAAGTCGGATCGGTGCATCTCTAGCCAGACATGCTGAAAAAGTGATCAAAAGAGGCAAAAGTTCTGATGTATTTCATCTAGGCGATGATGATGATGTTGATCTAGATGAAGATACAACAGTCTTCTTCCATGGGTCCCAGCAGGCCAGAGGAAGAGGTAGAGGCCAACAAGGTCGCAGGCCTCCACATAATTCAAAACCCCCACCAGATTCAGAGACCTGTTGGAACTGTGGGGGACGAGGACACTTCGCAAGAGAGTGTCGTCGGGCAAAACGACACCAATCAAAGGGTGGAGGAAGGGGCAGAGGAAGAGCCAAATTCTCAGCATGACTAGATTGCCCCCCTGTGATCTCTTGTCCTCCTACGGAGGAAGAGATAGTAGATGTCCATGCAGCATGGGACATTTTGAATGCATTAAAAGAAAAACCATATGTTACCTTAAACATTGGAGGAAGTGGTATTTGTGTGATACCGGAGCGTGTAAGACCGAAATAAAAACTAAAGTCCCGAATCTAAAGGCCTCCCAAAATACTATTTGGGTAAAATCAGCTGATGGGCAGGTACACAAGGAGAGTATCTCCAATCCAGTTGTAGTGAGAGATGATGAAACGGGAGTCATAGCTTCAGTCTCGATTGTGCTATCCCCAAAATGTCCTATAAACCTTCTGGGACGAGATCTGATGACTAGATTGGGAATTGCAATAATTCCAGTAAAGGATGGCATGCGAGCATGCAGAGTGAGAGATGTGGACTCATATGCTGCACAAGCAGGTGAGCGGATTTTCTGTTCCTATGACGTCTCTGCTGAACAGAATCCCAAGCTACCAGGCAATTTGCTGAGTGAAGCCCGAAAACAATTGACACGACCTGAATCAGAAATGCCTTGTAATCAATTACATGTCACCATGAATATCCTCACTGACCCACATGATGACTATATTGAAAGTTTTCTCAGTGACACAGAAGTAACTTTAACAATCACTGCTCTGTACACTGATCGCAGGTCATTTGCAGCTGCTGCTGTGCTTCTGCCCGCTCCTCAGGATGACAAATACAAGTTGTCGGCTGTACCCCACATTTCATTGTTTAAACCTCACAGTATAACATGGGCAGATGTGGGTTGCCGGATTAAACTTGCTGATTCTGTCACTGATTATGAGGATAAAGGTGATGGGTGGAGCTACAGTACCAGTTGTGACATGTGGAAGCGAACTGTGTGTGAAGTAGGTGTTGGTAGGGCAGGCGCGTATGCGCGTCCCTGACTAGTTAACATTTGTTTGAATGAAAAGGAGGAGGGGGAATTGGCTGGGCTTCCTGACAAGCTGTGGACAAAGGGGCCATCTGATGTAGGACAGTTAACATCCATTCCGCCAGTGCAGATCAAACCAAGATCAGAGTGGCGTCCAAGAGTTAAGCAATATCCTTTAAAACAGGAGGCAATAAACGGGATTGCCCCTGTTATAAATGATCTTTTGTCAGGAGGAATCTTTAGGAAGTGCTCGGATTCTCCTTGCAACACCCCTATTTTTCCAGTTCGAAAGGCCAATAAAATTGATTGGCGAATGATACAAGATTTACGAGCAGTGAATGATGCAGTGTAGACAAGAGCACCTAATGTGCCTGACCCACACACACTTCTGAACACTTTGAAACCTACCCAGAAGTTTTTCACGGTAATTGATCTTAGTAATGCATTTTTCTCGGTGCCAATTCACCCAGACTCACAGTTCTGGTTTGCGTTCACCTTTAAAGGGCAAAGTTATACGTACACCAGATTGCCACAGGGATTTGCTGATAGTCCAACTATTTTTATGCAAGCTATCATGGCCTTTTTGGCTGATTTGCAGATGTCAAACAAAAGCCAACTTCTAGTTTATGTGGATGATCTCCTGGTGGCCTCTGAAACTGAAGCTGCTTGCAGGGAAGACTCCTTAGCATTGTTACGCTATCTCTGCAAAACAGGGAATAAAGTGAACAAGAACAAACTCCAATGGGTCAGACAGGAAGTGAACTATTTAGGTCACACGTTGACAGCTTCTGGAAGACAGATACAGAAAACCAGAAAGCAAATCATTGCAGATGCACCAAAACCGGAGACGAAGAAGAAGAAACAAATTATGTCATTTTGGGGGCTCTGCAATTACTGCAGAGCATGGATCCCACATTATGCGGAAAAGACGCAACCGCTGTTAGATATTGCGCATGGAGTCCCCATGGCAATGACAGAAGAATTAATGTGGACTCCGGAAGCAGACGATGCTTTTGTAGTGCTGAAACAGGCTCTGATGGAAACCACATCTCTTATCTTGCCAGACTACAGTAAAACCTTTGTACAAACCGCAGACTGCAGGAATGGTTTTATGACTTCAGTGTTGCTGCAGAGCCATGGCAGCAAACTACGGCCAATTGCATTTTATTCGAAAAAATTGGATCCAGTGGCTCTATCCTTGCCAGACTGTGTCCAAGCAGTATGCGCGGCAGTGCTTGCGGTGAGACAATCTGCAGATGTGGTGCTCTTTCACAAAATGGAGTTGTTGGTTCCACATGCTGTAGACGTGTTGCTACTGCAAAGCAAGATGAACTTTTTGTCACCTGCCAGACACCTATCCTACACTGCTACGCTTCTGTCACAACCACACATTGTGATAAAGAGGTGCACAGTCCTTAACCCAGCAACGTTGATTCCGTTGCCGGGGGATGGTACACCACATAACTGTTTGGATGCTACAGAACATCTACAGCTGCCCAGACAGGATTTAATTGACACACCACTTGACAAAGGGGAAAAGTGGTTTGTGGATGGGTCATGTTCAAAGGATCCTAGAGGGAACAATCAAAGTGGGTATGCAATTGTGAGATTGCCAGACCAAATTGTTGAAGCAGAGAAGCTTCCATACAACAGGTCAGCGCAGGCGGCTGAGCTGATTGCACTAACAAGAGCTAGTGAATTGGCGGAAGATAAGGAAGTCACTGTATACACAGACAGTCAGTATGCGTTTTCTACTCTGTTCTATTTTGCAAAACAATGGGAGCGCAGGGGGATGACAACATCAACTGGTAAGCCGGTTACCCATGCCTCCTTGTTAAAAGACTTGTTACAGGCCATTAATTTACCTGCTAAACTAGCTGTGTGTAAATGTGCTGCTCACGCCACAGGCACAGATGAAGCCTCGAATGGAAACAGGTTAGCAGACAGAATTGCTAAAGAAGCAGCGGCAGGGAAACATGGCCATGAATTTTTTTTAATAGATTCAGAGGACACGCAACTCATAGATAAGACTATACTGACAGATATGCAGGGCAATGCTCCAATGGTGGAAAAAAGAATGTGGACAACAAAAGGTGCGATAGCGGATACAGATAATATCCTCCGCATCAATGACAAACCTGTTTTACCTAAATCACTTTTTAAGGCAGCAATAGCGACGCATGGGCCTTGCCATGTGTCGACAGGGGGGATGAGGTCCATCATACATCAACAATTCACTACCTTTGGTTTGGATGTTTACTTAAAAAAATTTTGTAAACCATGTCCCGTTTGTGTGAAACATAATCCACAAGGAAACATGAGACCTAAGAGAGGCTCATTTCCAAAACCGTCTTACCCATTTCAAATCATGCACATGGATTTTATTGAGCTCACACAAAGTGGACCTCACAAATACTGCCTAGTGATGATTGATGCATTTTCCAAATGGGTGGAAATAGTTCCATCTAAACATGCAGATGCCTTAACAGTGGCAAAAGCCATTTGCAAAGCCATCATACTGACTCATGGCATTCCCCAAACCATTTACAGTTATAATGGTCCACATTTTGTGAACCAAGTGGTACAGAACATGGCTGTACACCTTGGGATAACGTTAAAAAACCACTGCGCTTATCACCCTTCCAGCGCTGGCCTGGTTGAACGAGCAAACTATACTATCAAAAGCAGGTTGAAGAAATGCATGGAAACAACAGGCAGACCTTGGCCAGAGTGCCTAGACTTAGTGAAGCTCTATATGAGAATTACTCCCACTTCAGAAGGGCTAACACCTTTTGAAATCATCCACGGGAGGCCATATAGTCTACCTGTGTTCCATGCAGATTTACAAAAGGCAGATGAAGAACAGTCTTTGGCAGATTACATGGTCAGAACGCTCAGACTGACAGAGGTGTCAAATGCAAATTTACTGCCGCCTGATCTTTCATCCTCACAGGGTGACAACGCCATCAAGCCAGGAGACTGGGTCTACATCAAAGTCATCAAAAGAAAGAACTGGGCCAGCCCACGGTGGGAGGGACCATTCCAAGCCTTGCTGACTACCCCCACTGCAGTAAAGATCGCTGAACGGCCCAGCTGGATTCACCTCAGCCACTGCAAGCTACAAGGAGTGCTGGACCCCTAATTCGGAGTGGTTGGGAAGCCTGATTTCAAACTAGCCTCATCGTCTAGGGTTAGACGTCTCAATGTTGGTGAAGAGAACAACAACACCCACTCGGCTAGGCGAGGGTATGCCTCGGAGTCCCTGTCATCCGAGTAGCAACGGGGCTCCATATGCCCGGTGGATCCTCTGCTGCGTTGTGGTTGGAGCGTGCTATGGTCTATGGACTCAACTGAACAGACCAAGTGACAATGTTGACCGTGGAAGACGATGGTCACACAATGAGAACTTTGAGGACTGGTCATGGGACCCCAGAAACCCCTACGAAACCAACACTTGGTACCGCTACGTCAAATTCACTGTGAGGTCGCACACACAGGAGGGTTGCTATGTTTGTTCCAAACTTCCTCCTTCCTCTACACAAGTTCACTTGGAGGCCAGAGCAATGAATGTCACTGAAGCGAAATGCATGGCATCCATGGGAGGAGTTGGATATCAACACCATGCTGTCACAGTCAGTGATGCCGACCCTTCCCGCCCTGGACTTGCAGAAGGTACCTGTGATCAGCTTTTCTGGACAAATCTCACTGTGACTGTTAAAGGACGAACATTGCCGCAGGTCGCCTACACAGAGGGGCCGCCTGGAGTGAATTATACGTGTTACATCCAAGGAAGCGAGACCCACAAATGCATTGACAGTGACTGCTCTCCAGGAGGGAACTGGATGGGAGCTCTGGACATCGCCACCGAGTGTCAGGATAAGAGAGCCATTTCAGGTGGTGAGGGCTCTCCGACCAACATGGCTGCACCATCGAACGGAACATACTTCATACGGAATGGCTGGTGGCTTTGTGGTCACAAGGTTTATCCGATGCTGCCCGCCAACTGGACAGGAGTGTGTGCACCAGTGTGGGTGACGGACCACATCTACAGGTTACAACATCGTCAGCTGACGACAGCACACAACTCTTCTGGACGTCGACGCAGGGCGATTACAACCTTTGACCCCCATGACCCTGTCTGGGGTGCGAATGTTCCGGACGACCATAAAATATGGCCTGTCGGAAACAAAGTTGTTCATGCGCTTTTTCCTTGGATCGGAGTTGGAAAACAATCTCTCTTCATCGAGACACTGAACTATCGTTTTCAGTCCTTTGTGAACCTCTCACTGCAAGTCGATGATGGACAGAATAGAGAGATCCAGGCTATTAGACTAATGGTCTTGCAAAACAGGATGGTTCTGGACTTGTTAACGGCAGCACAAGGTGGTGTGTGCCACATCATTGGGACTTCCTGTTGCACATACATTCCAGGAGATAACGACACGCACATCAAGGAAGCCATGAACTCGTTGAGGAATTTACAGCAGGCCATGTCGAAGGACAAAATCCCACGTCAATGGGATTTATTTTCATGGCTATTCTCTGGCACCTGGTGGCAGTTGCTGTTGAAACTTTTGTCTCCTGTGCTTGCTGTGCTGGTAATGTTGTGCTTGTTTACGACCTGTGTTATCCCGTGTTTGAAGTCTGCTGTGACAAGGTTTGTGTCTTCTACCGTGGCGCAAGTACATATACAGCTTCTTAGAGATGACGGTTGTGATAACTATGATGTGGTGCAAAACGTGGATTGCGTAGATGCTGTTTGACTCGGCATTGCTTTACGGAAACCTGATGATTTGACCATCGAAAATGCCTTGCAAGTGATGGATTCAATGATGTACCGTTTGTGTTTTTCTTTTTCTTTTTTTATTGATAACAGTCTGGTCGCCTAAGGCAGAGGGACCGTGTAACTCTTTTCCTGCATTTAATCTGGCCGCAGGTTATTTGAGTTGCACATACTTTGGACTGGAGTATTGTGGGAAAACCTCACCTTCACTGGAAGTTATTGCTTTCATTGTATTTTCTTACTTATGCTTGATTGTTCGGGTTGACATAATCATATGATAAAACAGGAGGGATATGTTAGGGTTTGCAGAATATCTTCATCGTATGATTATGTTGGAATGTAACCTGTAATAATTTAATTAGTTTGTCCTGTCTAGACAAAATTAGTTTACCACTGATTGACTAAACGCAGAGGAAGCAATCAAAGTTGCTTTGTTTACAGAAAGTCGTAAAAGGCCCCCTTATATTATAAAATATTTTTTCTAATATTTTAGAGAATTGTGGGAGTAGAGATATTGGCCTATCGGGATAATTTTAGCAGTTTTCATTTCACTTGGAAAAACACCATTTGTCAGAGATTGGTTGGAGATAAGTGTAAGGGGTTTCACCACACATTCAATGATATTTTTAACAAGTGACATGTTAGGGTTTGCAGAATATCTTCATCGTATGATTATGTTGGAATGTAACCTGTAATAATTTAATTAGTTTGGACTGTCTAGACAAAATTAGTTTACCACTGATTGACTAAACGCAGAGGAAGCAATCAAAGTTGCTTTGTTTACAGAAAGTCGTAAAAGGCCCCCTGCTATGCTTTGATCAGCAGGGGACCGTCTTCACCTTATCCTGTGTGTTCCCACACCCCCACTTTCAACCCCACTCTGTTTCTCTCAATAAATAAGCACCTGACGAGGCCTGAGTCAGACTTCATTCGACCATCGCTGTAAGCACAGCGACGAGTGAACTCTCCGCCTGCAGGTGCCTAAAACGACTAACTTGACTCCAGTGTGGTTCTTGCAAAATAAGTTAGAGTGAGCAACACCCTAACATGACATATCTATCCCGTTACAGTCGGTTGACTTTTTACCTTTAAATTAACGGGAAAGGGAGGCGCACATCTTGCAGCCTGGTGGGTGTGATGTGTGAAGTATCTCATTTGCATTTAAAGAGACCGCACCAAAACGGCTTGCTCTGAGCCGCACCTCAGAACAAGTAGAAAAGAAGTGATGGTATCAAAGCGAGGAATTCAAACAAAAGCATTGTTGTTCCACTTTATATAGACCACAACTATTTTGTGACCGACCTCCGATAGCTCCTTCCACTCAGCCGACGAGTTCAAGAAATGTTTTGCTCGAAAGATCCAATCCGTTGTAGATGATCTCACGATGACCGTTCCAATCACTCAGTCAAGACCGCCGATTACGGGAGCTGACAATCATGCAATACCCCTCTAGAATTTTAAAAGAGTGTCCTTTGAAAGGCTTACACAATTGGTTAGTGCGGCTAAACAAACAACGTGTTTACTCGACCCGCTTCCAGTTAACTCGTTAAATAATTATTTCAGATTTTAGGACCGTCCGTTTTAAATATAATTAATCCGTCTGTCTCCTCCGCCAACAGCCTTTAAAACCGCTATCATTAAACCGCTACTTAAGCAACCAAATCTCGACCCGGACTGTCTCAGTAATTATAGGCCGGTTTCAAATCTCCCATTCATAGCAAAAATTCTTGAAAAAGTAGTAGCGCAGCAGCTTATTGATTACATGATCGCAGAGATGGGGACTCGAGTGACTGTGACTTGGACTCGAGTCGACTCGAGTCGCTGTTTTGATGACTTGTGACTTGACTTGACAAAAATAAAAAAACTTGAGACTCGACTTGGACTTGGAAATTAAAGACTCGGGACTTGACTTGACTTGGGACACGATGACTTGAATGACTTCAGTGTCATTTAGTTCATGTTTTCAGTTTTAATATGAAATTAATAATACATTTAAAAAAGTAATATCGATAACACGGTAGGAGTGCAGGCTGAGAATGGCGTTGCCATGATTGGATTGCTACCCTGTCAATCAATCAGTCGTGCCCTCGCTACCTACCTAACGTGTTTATTGGAGAATCACGCCCCTTTATATCAGACATGCACAAACAAGTCAGCAGGAACGGTACCGCGAGTCATCACCTTCGGCTATCGTAATTACCTTTATGACGGCAAAAGACGGACAGCACAGTGCAAGATATGCAACAGAAACATTTCAGACAGCCAGACAACGACTTCAAACTTTGTCCATTTGAAGTTTATAGAGCTCTGGTGTCTCCAGGTGTTACAGATGAAACATAAAATGTTTCTAATGCTCTTTAATGTGTTTCTTCTTTCAGATTTTTCTCAGACTTTTTTATATTTGCAACTCAAATGTGTCAGACACTGTCGGCAGACGTTCATTTGTTTAGATTGAGCTGTCAATCATTGTATGAGGTAATTTCTTTTTTGATTCCATGGTGTATTTTACTGAATATCAGTAATTACAGTGCAAATCCAAATTATTGTCATATTTTTTAAAACAGGTTAGACACATTGGACAATGATGGTTACTTAAAAGTACTTATATATTGTCTTTTCACGTTACTAAGATCAGAATCTGCGTGTAAAATTACAACAGTAAGGTGACTTGACTTGGACTTGACTTGACCTATTTAAGGACTTGACTTGGACTTGACCTATTTAAGGACTTGACTTGCCCAAGAAAAAAATGACTTGGGACTTGAAGGTTAAGACTTGAGACTCACTTGAGACTTGCACATGTGTGACTTGGTCCCATCTCTGCATGGTCGCCAATAATCGATTTGAACCTTTTCAGTCTGGTTTTAGAGCGAATCATTGCACCGAGACAGCACTTGCTAAAGTGACTAATGATCTCCTCATAGCTATGGATTCAAACACCTCATCGATATTATTATTACTACTCGATCTTAGTGGTGCCGTCGACATTGTAGACTTCAATATTTTATTAGATCGCCTTAAAACCTGCGTTGGTATTTCAGGGTCAGCACTTCGCTGGTTTAATTCCTATCTATCTGACAGGATCCACCGAGTGGTCCATGGCAACACGACCTCTGAGCTCAATAACGTTACGTGTGGTGTCTCGCAGGGATCGGTACTCGGACCAATACTATTTAGTATTTATATGATTCTACTTACACAATACTAATTAAAATAATTTGTTTTCAATGTTGCGCGGATGACACCCAATTATATATGCCGTTATTGATGACAAATCCGCGGGACTGTTGTAATCTTGAGGCGTGCTTTGCAGAGATTAAACAATGGATGTCTCAATTTCCTACGTCTTAACCCAGATAAAACTGAGATGTTGATAAATGGTCCTGCGCGATATCATTACTTATTTAAGAAAACCACTATAAATATGGATCACTATCACTCATACTGTAACTAATCTCGGGGTTATATTCGACCAAACACTCTCCTTTCAAAAACACATCAAGAACATAACTAGAAGAACATAACTAGAATTGTGTTTTTTCACCTCCGTAATATTAGTAAGATCCGTTCGATTCTTTTAACTTTTGATGCGGAAACTATTATATATGCGTTTATTACTTCGTGCCTTGACTACTGTAACGAAATCTCTGGTCTTCCGAAGTCCAGTATTAAAAGTCTACAGTTATTACAAAATTCAGTGGCGAGACTGCTCACACGGACGAGAAAATTTGATCACAAATGCCGATGATATGCATCATTGAAAATTCATTCTTTAACGATATCATGTCAATATCATGACAATAGCGTAACATTAGCTTACGTGTAACATTGTTACTTTTTTTGTTTCCATGTGCTCTTTAATGTTCCTAGCGCCGCGACCTCCATAACTGATCATAATATCTTGACAGAGAATACACAAAACCTTCCCCGGGACATCTACTTTACGGATATATTCCATCAGGCACGTGGTTACGGACTGTGTTCCGAGTTGTACGATGACGCTGCTCTCGAGCCATGCCCATCTGAAGCAGTTCTTGATCCCGTTCATCTTGTCTATTTCCCTGGCACGATCCTCATGCTGGCTTTGCTCAGTAGGCCATAGATCTATCTAACCAAATAACTCGTCTACAAGTACAAATTCACATTGTGGCGATGTAAAAAGACTAGTTCTCCGCGTAAGTTAACAAGTGGAAATGATGTGACGAAAGTAGTGCCAAAATGCTGCCGAAAATAAGGTGGATTATTGTCGCATCACTGCTGCCAGTGAGTTAGGTTTAAAGCGCCAAGCCGATTTCCACACACACAGCTTAACTAATTTTGCCTTGAGATGTCCCGAAAGATTCCGTCGCGGCGGACGGGCGAATGCTCGCGAGTCACCGAGGCTAACGTTGCCCGCTTCCATAAACCCCCCACCCCTCCGTTTTTTCTCAAAGGATTTCACGAAAATGATACTTTAGACGGAAAAAAACACGGAAATCCGCGGAAAATTCTCATCCTTGTTAAATGCTAACTATTCAAGCTGAACTGTTGAAAGGTGCTTCTGTGCTTGTGAGTGTGTGTCACATACTGTAAACGCACTAGTTTGCTTAGTTAGGCTTTGTCATGTGTCTGTCTGCTGTTCCATTTTGTGCCGGGGTCACTTCATGGTGTATTTCTACTTTTATTGGTTGCTATGGAAATTATTTTAAAAATGATGAATGAGACGAGGAAATTGCCTAGAACGCTTCACCCATGTTTGCCTGTGTTGTGAGGTTTTGACAAATCACAACCACAGTCCATTGTCTGTGAATCGCTGAACTGCCTCTGCACCGGTTTATAGAGTTTTTTTTTTGTGTTTAGGAGTGTTCTGGGTAGGAATGATTCGGAAGGAGGGCTGTGTAGTGGACCTCTTATCTATGTTATTTAGTGTTTTTTTCCATGTATAATGCGCAAAATTTAACTAATTTATTGTCCTAAAATCTGGGGTGCGCATTATACATGGGTAATTTTTTTTTATTTATTTATTTATTTATTTATTTATTTATTTATTTATTTATTTTTATTTTATTTATCCAATATCATACGGAGGCCGCCATTACAGATGCGCTTTCTTCTCTGCTGTTCACTTCAAACACGCTCCATACGAACACAATGCTCTCGTATCAGACGCTTGCTCGATCACCTGCTCGTTTGCTGTCACAATGTACCCTACACAAATCCGAAACATTTCTTCGCTATTGAGTTTGCTAGCGCATGTGCAGTGATACTGACCGGCAGAATAACATTCGGTTGTTCCCAAAGATGATCTTTTTTCTGAAATAATTTTACGTTTACGGACTTACCGTTCTTTTCCGTGTATAGTGCGCAAAATTTAACTAATTTATTGTCCTAAAATCTGGGGTGCGCATTATACATGGGTACAAAAAAAAAATAATTTAATTTTTTTTTTTTTTTTTTTTTTTTTAAGTCCCAATGATCGTCACACACGCAGGGAGGCAATGGGTCCCATTTTTATAGTCTTTGGTATGGTCTTAACTAGGCTGGATGTAATTTTTTTTGTTGGCGTTGATTTCTCCGACTGCCCGTAAACGCACCACCGCGCTCCGTGCGCATGGAGCGTGTTTGAAGTGAACAGCAGAGAAGAAAGGAACAAGGCAAAGTGTTGTGAAATAAAATATTACCTGTAATACGGATTTAGGTAGAGAACTGAACTCTCGCTCTTTATATAGCTGACGTGTCTTGCTCATCCGTTCTGCGCATCTGTAATGGCGGCCTCCGTATGATATCCGGTTTGCGTGTGTGCGAGAGCGAGAGAGAGCGAGAGAGAGAGCGCGCGAGAGAACGCTCAACCGTAGCGCGCTGCCGACCGCCCAACTGCACCGGGCTGGTCGATTATTGTGACAGAGCCGTCGCTGAAATTTAGAAGATATTTTTAAAGTCCTGATGTACTTTCTAAAATTTAAGTGAATTTCCCTCGGGGATCAATAAAGTCTCTCTCTCTTCCTCCTCTCCTCCCTCCCTCGTATGTCTCACTGTCTATCTCCCTCCCTCCCTCCCTCCCTTTCTCCCTCCCTCCCTCCATCCAGCCACCCGCCCAACTCATTCATCCATCCATCCCTTGGAATTACTGTCTACTTGGGTGTGTCTAACCTTAAAAGACTCCATGTCAGACAGAAGACAAGCACTTTGCATCCGAGCACGGAGTTGGGCACCTTCAGCTGATGTTCCCAGTTTTGCAAGTATTTCTGACTGTTCCTCTAATAAATCCTCAGTCATGGGAGCAGGTTCCTGTTAAAATATAAACACAGTTAATGTAATTGTACTTTTTACAATTAACAAGTCTTGCCAGGCTTCATAAATAGATAAATACCGTAATTGGGGACTATAAGACGCACCGGACTATAAACCGCACCAGCTAAAATTCGGGGATTTTTTTTTGTTTTTTTCTTATATAAGCCGCGCCGGACTATAAACTTTTACAAAGAAAGAAAGTACACAAAGCCTTGTTAAAGTTTTAATAACATACTTTAACATGTCTTTCGAAACATTCCCTGTGACGCAGCAGTAGTACCGCAGCAACACGGAAGTGTGCATGCGAGTTATTAACAAAGAAAAACTGGACACAGAAAGCTTTTTTAAAGTTTTAATAACATACCTTAACATTTCTTTCCAAACACTGCCTGTGACGCGGCAGTAATACCGCAGCAACACGGAAGTAACACAGGACTAATAGGGTTTGATTAAATAAAACATACCGGTAAAAGTCACAGACGCGGCGGTAACACAGCAGGAACACGGTAGCACAGCACTAACAGGGCTGATTAAAAAAGCATACAAGTAAAAGTAAAAAAAAGAGCTTCGTCGTCTTCATCTTCCTCCCGTGCATTGAAACCATTGAAGTCTTCCGTTTGGAATAGCGTTAGTTATCCTTTGCCACACACTTTCTCAGTATCTCTTTCGTCGTCGGTTTTATGCATTTCTTCTAGCATTTTCCATGATGAGGGTCCGTTCATGCAAATTTTATTCATGTACGAAGCGCTAAATTACATTAAACTAGCGAGCGACACGTATAGCTCCAGAGTAGACGGGACCACGGAATAAAGAAAAGGGTGACGCAACACAATGTCATCAACATCGACTGCCTTTAGCTTAAAAGCGGCATCATATGCATTTCTTTTGCCCCCATAATGACGGTTTGTGTATAAAAGCTTCCTTTCAGTAATGTCCGTCTTGATCTCGTTCTGTCTCTTCTTCTGTGTATAAAAGTGATCAAGTCGTCACAAAAGTCACGGAAAAAATCATATAGAAGCCCCCCATAATGACGGTTTGTGTATAAAAGCTTCCTTTCAGTATTGTCCGTCTTGATCTCGTTCTGTCTCATGTTTGTGTAAATTTTACGGCACTATTTGCCTGGCGGATGGACATGCGATCAACACGCCACTTTTCTCCCGAGTGACCGTGTCCATATATCCCTCCGCCCAGCAAAGCGGTGCCGCACAACAGCGGTCCACAGCCTTTTTACGAGTGTATAAAAGTGATCAAGTCATCACAGAAAAAATCCTATATAAGGCGCACTGGTTCAAAATTTGAGAAAAAAGTTGCGGTTTATAGTCCGAAATTTACGGTCAATCAAATATTGAAAGAAAAGAGACAGCACTGACAAACACTCACCAAGTGATTGCATATTATTAAGAGAATGCAAGCAATTTTGGTCCCTTATTGTCTGCTACATTTTAAACAAACATTTGCACATCAGCTCTGTAATCCACATAACAGTATAGTGTTTAAACTAGTGATGTAAAACAAAAACGTGATGACAAAATAATTAACAAGTACCGTACTTTCCGGACTATAAATCGCAGGTTTTTTATAGTTTGGCCGGGGTGTAATTCATACTCAGGAGCGACTTATGTGTGAAATTATAAACACATATCATTTCATATGGTATTTTCACACTAAACCGCATGAGGGCGCTCTAGACCTGTGGAATAATTGGAACTGCAACTGACAATGAGTCTGACATCAGCCACGAAGACAAGGAAGCGCTGCATCTTCTACTTCTGGGGTTAGCAGATATGTTTAGAAGTGACACGAGGGTGAAGATTTTGTTGGATTTAATGATCTGGAGTGAAGCAGGTGGTTCTATAAACTTGTTAGCATGTTATTTATGCTATGGTTATTTAAATATCTCTTAATATGTTACGTCAGGCATGTTCTCAGTTCCTTGTTTGTGTTTATGCAATGTTAGCAGACCGTACCTTCAGCCTGTTGTTGGCTATTTTATTTTTATTTTAAATTGCATTTCAAGATTACATACATGTCTGTTCTTGGTGTGTGTGTGTGTGTGTATATATAGTGTGTGTGTATATATATATATATATACATATATATATATATGTATATATATATATTTACATATACATACATACATTACATTATACTTACAAAAAATCACTGCGCATGCGCTAGCAAACTCGATAGCGAAGAAATTTTTCGGATTTGTGTAGGGTACATTGTGACAGCAAACGAGCAGGTGATCGAGCAAGCGTCTGATACGAGAGCATTGTGTTCGTATGGAGCGTGTTTGAAGTGAACAGCAGAGAAGAAAGCGCATCTGTAATGGCGGCCTCCGTATCATATCCAGATTTAAAACGAACCGCGATGTAGCAAGGGATTACTGTAATTTGAATTTCAAGTGACGTCAGCAGCGCGACGCGGCGTGGCGCGGAGGTTGTTTACATAAAGTACAAAGATTGATAATGGGATGACGAAGTTGACGAAAGAAAGTACTACCAGCATCATTAGTGGCTTTGTTTCTAAGGGACACGGCGGACGAAGAGTTTGAAGGATTTAAGGATTTGGAGTGACACAGAAGGTTTGATAAACTATTATGGCTTTTACCCACACCCGGTCCTACTCTACAGAGCTCTCTTTCACCTCCGTGGATTGAAGTCGGGGGCCGGCGCTCGGCCGGGTGGCTGTCCAGGGACAGTGAATGGGGTTCGGACATGGCTTTTACGCACGCCCGGTCCTACTCCACAGAGCTCTCTTTCACTTCTGTGGATGGAAGTCGAGGG
This sequence comes from Syngnathus typhle, assembly GCF_033458585.1. Classification (NCBI taxonomy): domain Eukaryota; kingdom Metazoa; phylum Chordata; class Actinopteri; order Syngnathiformes; family Syngnathidae; genus Syngnathus; species Syngnathus typhle. The sequence continues at coordinate 14,669,225 of NC_083746.1, read as the reverse complement.
CCGGCGCTCGGCCGGGTGGCTGTCCGGGGACGGTGGATAGGGCTCGGTCATGGCTTTTACGGACGCCCGGTCCTATTGTATGGAGCTCTCTTCCACTTCCGTGGCTGGAAGTCCACGCCGCCACACGCCTGGAAGTTTGTTTTGTTAAATAAATAGCCGTTTACCAAATCCACATCTTTCCTTGAACTTTGTTAACGCTACAATATAGTTATGTAGTAGATCTGTGGAATAACGACGAGGCTGACGTCAGGGCGCACGCGCGGCGTTGTTGACAAAGGACGAGGAATTTGATCGATGGATCTAATGATTTAGAGTGCACAGATGGTTTGATATATTTGATATCTAATTTATATATCGTTATATGGGCCTGTGGAATATTTTGAAGTGCAAGCGCCGTCAGCTGCGCAGACCCATTGTTGACAAAGGACGATTGATGGATTTAATGATTTGGAGTGACACAGATGCTTTATTTATGTAATAGTTTTTTGAATAACTGAATGTTTCGTCAGGGCCGTTCTCGGCTCTTCGTTTGTGTTTATGTCACGTTAGCATACCTATCGTCCAGCCTGTTGTTGCTCGTTCATGACTGTTCTTGGTGTTGGATTTTGTCGAATAAATTGCCCCCCAAAATGCGACTTATACTATGGAACGACTTATATATGTTTTTTTTCACTTTTTTGGGCATTTTATGGCTGATGCGACTTGTACTCCGAGCGACAGTCAGAAAATTACGGTAATATGTCTTGTCACCGTGGGATAGTAGGAAGCGCAATTTCGATCTCTTACGTGTGAAGAAATTGATAATAAAGCAGACTTTGACTTTGATGAGGGAACTATAGGCCTGTGGAATAACTGCAACTGACAATGAGTCTGACATAAGGCACGTGGAATAGGAAGCGCTGCATCTTCTACTTCCGGAGTTAGCGGAGTTGTTTATAAGTGACACAGAGGATGAAGATTTCATTTCGACTTAATGAATTGGAGTGACACGGTTGGTTTGAAAAACTTGTTATTTATGCTATAGTTATTTGAATAATTCTTAATATGCTACGTCAGGCACATTCTCAGTTCCTTGTTTATGTGTTTATGTAATGTTAACATACCGTACCATTCAGCCAGTTGTTGCCTGTTTTATTTTTATTTTTAATTGGCTTTCAAGATGACATGTCTGTTCTTAGTGTTGGATTTTATCAAATAAATTCCTCCCAAAAATGCGACTTATACACCGGAAGAATTACCTGTGTCACAGGGATAAAGAGAAGATCTGAAGAGTTTAGAAGGGTCATGTTGTTACAGGGATGCATCCTGCCCTCCGCTCTAGTTTTACTGCCATCTTTTTCCCTTCTAATGCATGGCGACTCAGTGTCCCACTGATCACTCAAGCATTCAAAAAACTCTTCTTCACTGTCACTCCAAGAATCCAGGAATTTCCCGGGTGAAACAGCAGTTATTTGGCTGGATGAATTGGCTGCTGTAACTTCTGTCACTTGGTGGATGTTTTGGAAGGCAGTTTCATTGCTTCTCTCAGGGTTCTTGTGAATGGAATCCCTCGCTTGCTTCCTCTTGATGCAGCAATTCAACATCTATGCACAAAAAGGAAAAAAACAGTTTTTTGTTTGCAGTGTTTGAGACCGGAACTGCATCACACAAAGACCTATTCGAAGTTGATATATGAACAAAACAACGGGAGCTGATTGCGGGAATAACTGAATGGTGGAGCACTGGTCAGAGGCCCTCATAACTTACGAGTTGGACTCCCTTGCTCCAACAAAGCTGTCTGTCGAGCTCCAGAGAATTCCTTTAACTCCCAGTCATACATGTGGTTCTCATCTTATACCTCCCTTCCTTTCTTGTTTTGTTGGCCATCCCTGCTAGAGGCCCTCATTAGTTATGAGCAGAACTCCCTTGCACCAACAAAGTTCTTTGTTTAGTTCAAGAGGGAAGATGGGAGGGATAACTGAGGGGTACCAACAATTTTGTCCATGTGAGTATGTACAATCTCAAATTGGAAAGATTAAGATGCACCAATAATACAATACGTATGTGGATAATTTACCCGGTCCGTAAATGTCACCTGATTTTGGAATGTCTTTACAAGGGTCAACAAGCACACTTGTGTGTGCTTGCGTTTTTTTTTTTTTTTTAATTTGATTTGGTCTCTTTGTTTTGACTATGTAAGTCTATGTCTGTGGATTGTTGAAGCAGCCGTGGCAGGCCTAACCTGCAACTTTTGATGTAGAAGACAACAGCGAAGATCAGGTGCTTCTTGCAATCTGCAGATATTGAAGTAGCAAAAGAAAAATGTGTTGATACAATTGGCAGTGAATATACTGTGTGTAAATATACGTATGTGTGTGTCTTCAGGTCGCAAATATTTATATACCGTATTTATTCAAATTATCGGCCAGGGTGATAATTAGAGAAGGTTTATGTCCAACGGGGGGGTGGGCAATTAATAAGAGAACACTTTTTGTCCGATCGCCAAGGGGCGATATGTATATTTTCCTTATGTAGTATGCAATACCTGCATCTCACTGGTGTTAACACTAGAACAGCGGCTGTTTTGATCTACCTCTAACAGCGGGGTGCTTCAATTGACCCTCCATCGATGCGACACGTTACCGTCGCACATCACATGTTGCGCACGTCATGTTATCGCGATAGTCTTGTTCGAGCGCACGCCCCGATAACGTAATTGTGTGAGGATATTGTAGCGGAGTGACGAGTGTACCGTTTTTTTCCGTGTATAGTGCGCCCCCATGTATAATACGCACCCTAAAAATGGCATGCTGATGCTGGAAAAAAGCCTGTACCCATGTATAATACGCACCCAATTTTTATGAATTTTTTTTATGAAATTTCTTTTTTTTTTTCTTTCTTTTTTAAGTCCCAATGATTGTCACACACGCAGGGAGGCAATGGGTCCCATTTTTATAGTCTTTGGTATGGTCTTAACTAGGCTGGATGTAATTTTTTTTTGTTGGCGTTGATTTCTCCGACTGCCCATAAACGCACCACCGCGCTCCGTGTGCGCACGGGAAAGAGGCGTGCGGACGTGAAAAAGGCGGCTCTGTATGGGAGAGACGTTGAAGAGGAATAAAAACACCCTTGGAAACCAAAACTTGGTGATTTCAAGTTTCATTTCGAGGGATATTTGTCACGTCTCGTCCCCAGGTTTGCTATGTGTCTAGGTTGCCATAGTTTCTGTTCGCGTCGCCCCTCTCTTCCTGTGTCACCTCAATCGATGTAACGTGTTTTGTATTTAAGTCCTGTCTGCCCCTCGCTCACCGTCGGATCATTGCATGTGTTACTGTCATGATGTCTGTTTGCTTTCTGTTCCTGTCTTTGGTAATGTCACCCTGTCTTTTTGTTCCACGACTTTGTCGGTCAGTCCTGTTGTTGGTTTTGTTTTCTAAAAAAAAAAAAAAAAAAAAAATTAAAAAAAAAAAAAAATTAACATTTTCTTTGTACCCATGTACAGTATAATGCGCACCCCAGATTTTAGGACAATAAATTCGTTAAATTTTGCGCACTATACACGGAAAAAAACGGTAATTGTATCAGTTTATGGAGAAAAACAATTTAAAAGGGACATTCGACGTGCTGTCAAATCAGTCATATTTAAACTTGTGCAATGACGTCAGTATGCGGTCACGGATGAAAACGTAAGTTTTAGGGGGAATTTTTAGAAGCATGGGCGATAATTAGAGGTATCAATGTTTTTTATTTATGTCATCACTAACACACTGGGCAATTATTCGAATATGGGCGATAATTAGAATAAATACGGTACTTGAGTTGCAGATTTTTTGGATCATATATATACATATATACAAACACATAGACACACACGTATATACAGGACTGGCTCAGAAAATTACAATATTCTGATAAGAAACAATAAGTTCTTTGTTTCCTGTATTGCAATTAAAAAAACAAAATGTCATCCATTCTGGATTCATTGCATATCAACTGAAACATTGCAAGCCTTATTTTAATATTGCTATTATGGCATACATCTTAAGAAAACTCAAATATCCTATCTCAAAATATTAGAATATCATGAAAAAGTATACTAGTAGAATATTCAACTACCGTATTTTTCGGACGAAAAGTCGCTCCGGAATATTCAAGATTCAAGAGTTTTTATTCGCCATGTTTGAGCATGCCAAACAAGGAATTTGACTTCGGTAAATCACAGCCTCTCTTCAACATTTAGGTGACTAACACTATATACGTCGCATTAGCCATAAAATGTACAATCAAGTGAAAAAAAACATATAAAAATAACATATATATATATATACTCGTTCCGGAGTATAATTCGCATTTTGGGGGAAATTTATTCGACAAAATCCAACACCAAGAACAGACATGAACGAGCAACAACAGGCTAAACGAAAGGCATGCTAACGTGACAAACACAAACGAAGAGCTGAGAACGGGCCTGACGTAACATTCAGAGTTATTCAAATAACTATTACATAAATAACACGTTATATCAAACTATCTGTGTCACTCCAATTCATTAAATCCATCGATCGTCAGCGCCGCTGACGTCTAAATATTCGAAATATTCCACAGACCCATATAACGATATATAAAGTGTATATCAAATAACTATCATGCAAACAACAATATTATCAAACCATCTGTGTCACTCCAAATCATTAAATTAATCAAATTCTTCATCCTTTGTCAACAATGCGGCGCTTGCGCCGCTGACGTCAGCTTCGTCGTTATTCCACAGATTAGTATGTAACTACATTGTAGCGTTAACAAAGTACCAGGAAAGACGTAGTTTTGGTAAACGTTTCTTTATTTACCAAAACAAGAGTTCAACGAGCCAACAACTACTGAACTGTAACGATAAAAACATACATACAAGTTGCTACACAAAATAAAATATATCAAATAACTATCATATAAACAACAATATCAACCCATCTGTGTCACTCCAAATCATTAAATATATCGATCAAATTCCTCGTCCTTTGTCAACAACCGCTAATGTCAGCCTCGTCGTTATTCTAGTATATCACAACTAGGGGTGTAACGAGTCATCAATACACATCGATTAATCAATATAATGCTCTACGATTTGTTGGCATCGATGCTAAACGTAAACATCGATCTATATCGCTCGTTTTTTACATCGGACATTAGACGCAACTTTATTTTGAAATCCAGTTCATTGCTGCTTGCTTCCTCTGTCCGGGAGCAGTGCGCGGCGTGTTGTGTTGTGAGCAGAGCAGGCACGTGAAAGGGGAGCCGACAACTACGCGGCCCCTGAGCTGGTGCCATGGCTAGTGTTGATAACGTTCAGTGTTAAAATAAGAACTTTGTATACTACAATGTAACACTCTTGTAATTTCCTAAATAAAGAATTTGCAGTACCTTGTTGATTTTGCGTATGAATTGTTATAAATCAGGATATTGGTCTATATCGATCGTAGAGCACTATATCGTGATGTATTGTGAATGAATCACAGCAGGCTTTAAGATATCGGCAAATATCGTATTGTGGTTCTTTGTATCGATATATCGTATTGTGACAAAACCCGCGATTTACACCCCTAATCACAACATTGTAGCGTTAAAGTACCAGGAAAGACGTGGGTTTGGTAAACAGCTCTTTATTTAACAAAACTAGAGTTCAACGAGCCACCAATTACCAAACTGTAAGGATAAAAAGATATACAAGTTGCTACACAAAATAAATTATATCAAATAACTAACATAAATAGTTCACCGCGACATGGCCCCAAGCACTAGCGTCGACTTCCAGGCGTGTGGCGGCGTGGACTTCAATCCCCAGAGGTGGAAGAGAGCTCCATAGAGTAGGACCGGGCGTGCGTAAAAGCCATAATTTTTCAAAACTTCTGTGTCACTCCAAATCATTAAATCCTTCAAACTCTTTCTCCCGAGTCACTTACAAACAAAGCCGCTAATGATGGCGGTAGTACGAGGGGCATCCCGTGATCGAATCCTTTGTCTTTTATGTAAACAACCGCCGCGCCGCTGACGTCACTTGCATTTCAAACTACAGTAATCCCTTGCTACATCGCTGTCCGTTTGTCGCGGTTTCACTTTTTTATTTTTTTTATTTTGAACATTTGTGAAAAAATTCACATATAAGTCGCTCCTCAGTATAAGTCGCCCCCCGACCCAAACTATGGAAAAAAATGCGATTTATAGTCAGAAAAATACGGTAATCACTTGAATTGTCTAACTCGAAACACCTGCAAGGGTTTCCTGAGCCTTGAAAAAAACTCAGCTTGGTTCAATAAACTAAATCACAAGTATGGGGAAGACTGCTGATCTGACTGCTGTCCTGAGGACCATCATTGACACGCTCCATCGGGAGGGTAAGACACAAAAAGAAATTTCTCAAAGAGCAAGCTGTTCACAGAGTGCAGTTTCAAAGCACATCCACAAAAAGTCTGTTGGAAGGGGGAAAAGAGCACTGGACAGTTGCAGAGTGGTCCAAAGTCCTCTTTTCAGACGAAAGCAAGTTTTGTATTTCATTTTGTCAATCGTGCACTTATCTGATGTAAGTGACCGGCTCTCCGCTTAAAGGGTAAAATGCTGTACTTTAGCCCCTCTGCAGTAACGCAGTCTGTAGGGGAGACGAGAATTGATTTAAGCCGGTACGGAAAGAAGATTCGTTCCGAGTCTAACCGCTGTTCAGGTAACCAATCTTATTATTAGATTAATTCTGTCATTTCCGAACGCCAGTCCTGCTGAAATCAAAGAAGATCACGTGATTAACATGTCTCATTCTCATTACCTAACGATGAAATATGGGCTTCCCTAGTTAGCAAATTAAAATATTCAAGCAGTTTCAGAGTATATTATAGCAAAACAAAATATAATATAACCCAAAATTGAGTGTTGCTGTGCTTCAGAACAAGTATATTCATACATATATATATGTATATATATATATGCACATATACGTATATATATATATATATATAAAAAAAAAAATAAAAAAAAATTCCCCTCTCACCCTCCGCGGGTGGTCTCCCACTCCAAGCTCGGGTCCTCTAGCAGAGGCCTGGGAGCTTGAGGGTTCTGCGCAGTATTTTGGCTGTTCCTAGCACTGCACTCTTCTGGACTGAGATGTCTGATGTTGTTCCTGGAATCTGCTGTAGCCACTCCTCCAGTTTGGGGGTCACTGCCCTAAGTGCCCCAATGACCACGGGCACCACCGAGGCCTTCACTTTCCAGGCCTTCTCAAGCTCTTCTTTGAGGCCCTGGTATTTCTCTAGCTTCTCAAGTTCTTTTTTCCTGATGTTCCCATCGCTTGGTATTGCTACATCCACTACCACGGCCTTCTTCTGTTGTTTATCCACCACCACAATGTCCGGTTGGTTCGCCATCACCTTCTTGTCAGTCTGGATCTGGAAGTCCCACAGGATCTTGGCTCGCCCATTCTCTGTCACCTTAGGGGGTGCTTCCCACTTTGAACTTGGGGCTTCCAGTCCATACTCTGCACAGATGTTCCTGTACACTATGCCAGCCACTTGGTTATGACGTTCCATGTATGCTTTCCCTGCTAGCATCTTACACCCTGCTGTTATGTGCTGGACTGTCTCAGGGGCCTCTTTGCACAGCCTGCACCTTGGGCTGTATACTGCAACTTATATATATATATATATATATATATATATATATATATATATATATATATATATATATATATATATATATATATATATATATATATATATATATATATATATATATATATATATATATATATATATATATATATATATATATATATAAAGTGAAGGCCTCGGTGGTGCCCGTGGTCATTGGGGCACTTGGGGCAGTGACCCCCAAACTGGAGGAGTGGCTACAGCAGATTCCAGGAACAACATCAGACATCTCAGTCCAGAAGAGTGCAGTGCTAGGAACAGCCAAAATACTGCGCAGAACCCTCAAGCTCCCAGGCCTCTGGTAGAGGACCCGAGCTTGGAGTGGGAGACCACCCGCGGAGGGTGAGAGGGGATTTTTTTTTTTTTTTTTTTTATATATATACATACATACACACACACATATATACATACCATACATTTTCCCCAGATAAATACAAAAGCAACTTAAACAACTTCACAGCATGTTACGATATCCTGTCAATATTTTGTCCTTATACATTTTTTTAAACTTAGGTAAGGTACTACAGTTCTTTAATTCTTCACTGCTGGTGTTCCATAATTCCACACCTCTGTTATACAATGTAACTTCAAGTTAGTTCTCACCAAATCTCTTTTAAACATACGTGTTATTATTTTTTATTTTGTACATGAGTTGGATGGTTTTAAAGTTGACTAGGTCGTTATATTTCAGTGAGTTCAATTTAATAAAGAGAGGGTTAGATGGTTCTCTATAATCAGCATTATTTACAAGTCTTATTGCTTTTTTTTGAAGAATGAAGATTGGATCTGTGTTTGTTTTGTATGTATTGCCCCACACCTCCACACAGTACATAATGTATGGGAGTCTGAAGGAGCAGTACAAGGAATATAATGATGACCGATTTATAAGGTCTTTTACTTTATATAATACTGCTAGTGATTTTGAAATTTTTGATTTGATATACATTATACATGGTTTCCAACTTAATTTATTATCTATAAGCACTCCAAGAAATTTTACTTCATTTACTCTTTCTATTTCTATATTATTTATTGCAAGAATTTTGTCAGTGTTGGTCGGACGGTTTCAAAATATAATATACTTTGTTTTACTTAAATTTAGTGTTAGTTTATTTGTGTCAAACCAACTCTGTAATTTTTCCATTTCAATACCCACAGTATCCAATAGTTGATCCAGGTCCTCCCCACTGCAAAGCAGGTTTGTGTCCTCTGCAAAAACTACGGCCTTGAGTAACCTGGGGACCTTGCATATATCATTGACATACAAAATAAATAACAAAGGGCCTAATATTGAGCCCTGAGGAACACCACACTTTACCTGCTTTAGTTCTGATTTACAGTCCATAAGTTGCACATATTGAGTCCTGTTTGATAAATAACTGTTTAACCAAGTGAGTGACATACCTTGTATCCAATATCTTTCAAGTTTTGTTAACAGTATTTCATAATTTACAGTATCAAAAGCTTTCTTAAGATCCAAGAAAACACCTACAACATATCGTCTATTTTCAATAGCTGTTGTTATTTCAGCTACGAAATCTAACAAAGCTAGTGTGGTGGTCCTATTTTTCCGAAATCCATACTGTTGGTCACACAGAATATTTTGTTTTGTAATAAAATCATCAAGCCCTTTATAAAATATTTTTTCTAATATTTTAGAGAATTGTGGGAGTAGAGATATTGGCCTATAATTTGAGAATGTGTGTTTGTCCCCAGCTTTATATATCGGGATAATTTTAGCAGTTTTCACTTCACTTGGAAAAACACCATTTGTCAGAGATTGGTTGCAGATATGTGTAAGGGGTTTCACCACACATTGAATGATATTTTTAACAAGTGACATATCTATCCCGTTACAGTCAGTTGACTTTTTACTTTTAAATTCTCTAACAATTTCTACTATTTCCTTCTCATTCGTTACCATTAGAACCATACTTTCGGCTATGGGTACATCCTTAAGTAGGTCACATGTACTCCCTTTTTTTGCTACTTCCTCTGCCAAAGTAGGCCCAATACCAACATAGTAATCATTGAACTCCTCTGCAATCATAGTAAGATCATTTATAGTTATGTTATTACTGTTTACAAAGTAAGAAGGATATCCTGGCTTTCCAGTTCTGTTTTTAATAACCTCATTTAACACTTTCCATGTTATTATTGTATTACTCTTGTTTTCCTCCAGTATCTTGCTATAGTAGTCCCTTTTACTGATTCTCATTATTTTAATAATTTTGTTTTTATAGATCCTATATTTTAATTCAGCTTCCTTTGTTCTTATCTTCAAGAAATCTTTGTATAATAGGTTTTTCTTCTTGCAAGCACTTAAGATTCCCTTTGTCAGCCATGTTTTTTCCACTGAATTTAGTTTATGTCATGCCTTGTTCCCAGTTTTGGTTATGTGTCTGTGTGCTCGCCCCTCCCTACCTGTGTGCCCTTGATTAATGTAACCACACGCACCTGCCTCTCGTTACCTGTGATGTATTTAAGTTCTGTTTGCGGGTCACTCCCCGTCGGAGCGTTGCGCTTGAGATGTGGACCATGCATGGCTCACGGTCACGGTTTGTTTGGTTCCTGTCTTTTGTTTCACGCTTTGGTCTGTTAGTCTTGTTAGTTTGTTGTTTAGTCACGTCAGTTTGCAGAGTCTTTTGAATTTGTTGCAACAAACACTGGTCCAAGCTGCACTTGGTTGCCTCGCTCCATTTCTCTACTCCGCACCGTGACAGTTTAACTGCTTTCTTTACAAGTTTTATCATAAAGTTCGGATATAATGGCCATGAATGTGTTGTAGGCTTCATTTACATCACCCACATATACCTTTTTCCAGTCTTGTTTTAAAAGATCATTTTTGAATGAGTTAAATGAATTACCAGAGTTCATTCTACACATTTTAAAAGTTATAGCATCCTTTTTTTTCTTTGTACAGTCCTGGATCACTGCAAACACTGGCAGGTGGTCGCTTGAATCATTTATTATCAGTCCAGTTTTTACTTTCTTTTCAATTACATTTGTAAATATACTATCAATTAATGTGGCACTGTGAGATGTAATTCTAGTCGGACGGGTTATTGCAGGGTAGAGACTCATACTGTACATTAAGTTAATAAATTCTGTTACTGAGTCAGCTGAAGTGGGTTCAATAGATCTATATTATAATCGCCACAGACGTCCACCATTTTCGTATTGATTTTCCTTTCATACATTCCTGATAATAGTTCACTAAATGTCTCTATACATGAACCTGGACATCTGTATACACAGCTTACCAGAATGTTTTTGGATGATTCCATTTCTATTTCAACTGTAATACATTCCATAATATTATCTATTGCTTGAGACATACTTCTTACTATCTCACCCTTATAGTTTTTATCTATGAATAAAGCAACTCCTCCACATCTTTTTATCTTCCTATTTAATGTATAACTCTCATACCCCTCTATGTCAATATTTTCAGACTGATCTTCCTTTAACCAGGTTTCAGATATTGCAATTACAGTAAACTGATTATTCATATCTTTTAAACATTGTTTGATCTTAGAGATGTTTGCTTTCAGGCTCCTACTATTAAAATGTATAATTGATATTGCTCTATTTGTTGTTACATTCTTGTTAAATTGCTCTACAGTATAGTATTTGCTGTTCCTTTGAGTGTAGTTGATGAAGAAGGTGGAACCAGGAAGTCGGCCACATGAGGTGCTGAGCTGCACGATGTGCCAGGAAAACCTCCCAATTATGCCATCGCATCAAATTTGACCAATGATTAGAACCTGAATCAAACTGGATTCGCCTGTTGATGAATCGTTAGAGGACTTGGAAGCCTACATCGACGCATTTTATTGTAATACGCCCGACAACAAACCCGAGGCCATGAATACCCGAGCCAAGTCGAACTCAAACGAAAAGGAAATCTCTGACATCAGTGAGTCTATAACATTTATAAAACTACAACTCAAGAAGCTTGATCTACTCGAGCAACTGACTACGGATGTAAAAGAACTGAAGCATTCTGTGGAGTTTAACAACTCACTCATCGAGGTGTTAAAGGCTGACAATGCGTCACTTCGGACCGAAGTAAACCACCTCAAACGCTTGACAGCCGAACTACAAAAAGACAAAGTCAACATGGCGAACTCCATTCTTGATCTGCAGTGCCGAAGTATGAGGGATAACATCATTATACACGGACTTACAGAAACAAAAGATGAAACTCACCGGAAATCAGAAGAACTTGTCAAAACATTTCTTGTCAACGAATTGAAGTGAAGCCTGAGGACGTCGGAGCTGTTCGCTTCTCCAGAGTACATCGCCTCGGGAGGATTAGGACCGACCAACAGAGGAGGCCCCGTCCCATTGTGGCTAAAGTCGTTGACTCAAAGATGAAGTCTGCCGTCATGTCGAGGGGCAGAGAGCTCAAAGGCTCCAACTACTCCATCAGCGACCAGTTCCCTCCGGAGATCATGAATAGACGGAGGCTGCTTCACCCGATCATGGCCGAGGCAAAGAAAGCCAAAAAGACTGCTCGACTGTTCATTGACAAACTTTACATCGACGGCAAACTGTACAGGAACCCCCAAACAACTTATTGGCTGAATGGAGGAGATGGAGACATTAATTCTCAACTCCAAGAAGAACTGTCTACTAACTTGAAACATGCCGCCTCCCCATAACTGTAAACTCAGGCGCGTGATGATGACGTCACCAAAACCAGCGTCCCTGTCGTCATGACAACCACTGAACCTGGAGACGGTGAATGACTGATTTCTCTCTTTTTCCCCCCATCTCACCACTTTTCTCTTTTCTCTTTTCCTCTCTCATACATATATTTCTCATTTTGGCTTGGGAACTGATCTGAATACTACTGACTGGGCAGGACGAAGCAATTGTCTATTTATCTGCTCTGTGACAATACAGCGGGTAATGTCTACAGAGTGTTCTTGTGTGTTTGAGTGTGTAGGTGTATGTGTGTACGTCTGTCAGGCCAGTTTTGGGATGGGTGAATGTATGTATATGTCCATGGTCTTAAGTGTGTGTCTTTGTTGTTGGATCTCACGAAATCCCACTCGGTACCCTGTGCATGGCACTTAATGAAATGGACAGCGAAGGAGACGAGGTGATAAATTGCATTGAGTATCATCGAAATATAAGTTGTAATCAGTATACTCCCGAACAATTAAAACAGTTAACAAATGTAAAAAACTGCTCCTTTTTGCATTTAAACATCAGGAGCTTGAATAAACATCATGATGATCTAGTTACTCTACTTACAAACACAGGTTGTAGCTTTGATGTAATTGGCTGCAGTGAAACATGGCTGAATAATCGCTCATACACTGACATCTTAAGTCTAAATGGCTATAAGTTGTTGATTAAGAACAGATGTGGCAGACCTGGAGGTGGCGTGTGCCTATATATTTCTTCTACATACAACGTGAGGATTTGTGATGACATCGTCATAGCAGACAACCACAGTGACTCCCTTTTTGTTGAAATAAGCGGGAAAAGCAGGCAAAACCTCATGATTGGTATAATCTATCGTCCCCCAGACGCTGACTTCGAAACCTTTAGGACCAAACTGGAGGAAGCATTATTTTCTATAAATAAAAACAACAAAAGCTGTGTCCTCCTTGGCGACTTCAATGTTGATCTTTCCAAGGATGATACAGCCAAAAATGACTTTATAAACACATTACACTCTTCATCCTTCTTTCCCACAATAGATGCATATACCAGAGTCACTCACTCAACTAAATCAGTTATTGATAATTTCATCACAAATCTTACAAACGCCACACTTACTTCTGGGACTGTACTCTCTGAGATTTCTGATCATTTCCCTATTGTATTATTCATTGACCTCCCTGCTAAGCCCCCACCTACTCGTCATTCAATAAGATTAAAAATACTTAATGAAGAAACCATACGACGTCTAGGTGAGGACCTGCAGACCAAGACATGGTCTGGAATATATGACTGTAGTGATGTTGATACTGCATTTGAAACTCTAACCAAAGAAATATCCGACTCTATTCAAAGGACCTTCCTGAGAAAGTAATCATATGTAATACAACTACTCAAAATCCATGGATCACTAAGGGCATATTAAAGTCTATTAAGCATAAAAATAAATTATATAAAAGATACATAAATGAACCTAACCATAAAAATAAAAATGCATATATTAATTATAGAAATAAACTTACACATATCAGAAAGCGGAAGAGTAAGCATTTTGCCGACGTGATAGATGAATCACAGGGTGATTCCAAGAAATCTTGGAGAGTACTGAACGGGGTCTTGAACAGAAGCCAAAAAACTCCTGTATTCCCTGACCACGATCAAAATATGGGCAACATCATCAGAAGTAATGGTCTTGCCAACGAATTTAATAACTACTTTGTCTCTATCGGTAGTAACATATCCAGTAAAATCAGTCAGCCTCAGGATGCCTCGTTTAAAGACTATCTATCAGGTAATTAATTACCTGGGCTCTTTCTTTCTGAATCCAACTAACTGCAATGAAGTGTATAAAATAATCATGAATATGAAGAATTCAAACTCAGCTGGAATAGATGGTATCTCAAGTAAAATTCTGAAAAGCATCTCCAATATAATAACTGCACCTCTTACATATTGCATCAATCTGTCTATACTCTCTGGAGTAGTGCCACAAATAGCAAAAATAGCACGTATCACACCGGTCTTTAAATCAGGAGATAAAAACGATCTTAGCAACTACAGACCAATATCAATCTTGCCTACTCTTTCCAAGGTTTTGGAAAGAGTAGTTTACAATAAACTTAACAACTATCTAAACAAACTAAACATCATTGCCCCATCCCAGTATGGTTTCAGAAAGGAAAACACTACATATATGGCAGTACTTGACTTGACTGATAAAATCTACGGAGCAATCGATAAAGGCGAATATGGTATTGGGATTTTTCTGGACTTGTCTAAAGCTTTTGACACCATCACGATTGATATTCTTATACATAAATTACAACACTATGGTATTAGAGGCCTGGCGTTAGACTGGTTCCGCAGCTATCTGTTTGGAAGACATCAATATGTCTCTATTAACAACCATAAATCTTCATACAAGCCCATAAATTATGGAGTTCCTCAAGGATCCATCTTAGGGCCGCTCCTGTTCATCTTGTATATAAATGACATTGTTAATACTTCACCCATACTACATAAAGTATTATTTGCTGACGATACAAACTTGTTTCTTTCCCACAAAAATCCAAATACACTTGAACAAATTATAAATAGTGAGTTAGCGAAAATAAACACATGGTTTAAATGCAATAAACTCTCCCTAAATGTCAATAAAACATACTACATTGTATTCCGGTCCCATAAAAAAAAGGACATTGACCAAATTTGCATAGAAATTAACGGACAAAACATTGAAAGAGTCAGCTCTACTAAATTCCTGGGAATACACATTGACGAATTCTTGAACTTTAAAAAACATATTGATGACCTCACAATCAAACTGTCTAAATATGTGGGTTTATTCTTCAAATTGAGACATTATCTCCCACTCACTGCACTTCTTATTTTGTACAAATCCTTATTTGAACCTCATTTAAAATACTGCAATATTATATGGTGTAACACATTTCCAACCCATCTAAAAAAGCTGGAGATACTTCAGAAAAAGGTCATACGCGCCATAACATGGTCTGAGTTTAACGCCCCCACTAAAACAATCTTTCACCAACACAATCTTCTGAGGCTTGTTGAATATAACTATTTCCAGAATGCTTGCATCATGTATCAGACTGTCCATAAACGAAACCACAAACTCTGTCAACTCATCCCAATCTGTACTCCCAGCCACACCCACACCACCAGGAACAGAAATCTAATCATAGGGAAAAAACGGAAACTAAAATCTACAAGCTTTAGTATTGTGTGCAGAGGGCCACAGATTTGGAATGAGCTTGATGAAACACTAAAAATGTTGCAATCCATATCCATCTTCAAGGCAAATCTAAAAAATCAACTCCTATCAATGTATATTTAATGTGCTGGTTATAAATTGCATGAACACCCGTGTCCTGTTGTTAATATATTAGTTGTTAATTTATAAATTGCAAATGTACTTTACATCAAATCCAGAGTAACCAGAATACTGAGGTTGTCTATTGCTTGTCGTATGGTTGTTGTGTGCTGTACCTTGTTGTGTGTTTATTATTGTTGTATGTTGTCCAAAATGTAAGGATATCTGGCCAATATCTGATACTTATGGGAAACCAGGCCCCCTATTAAAAGCTTTAAATAGCTTGCTTGGGGTGACCTTTTCACGCATCCGGAATTACTGTTTGTTGTTCCATGTTGTATGTCTTGGATATCGCGTGAATAAACTCAAACTCAAACTCAAGAAGTTATTCACAGGATCAATATTGTTCTCTATGTCAAATCCCTTATGGTCAGTAAAGTCAAATGTTTTCAAATCAAGTTCTTCATTTTCAGTTATCAGTGCTTGTTTGTTAAACACATCAGTTGGAAAAGAAAGGCATTTGTCAGTACTGTTGATGGTGGGTTGATAATTTCACCAGGTTTTTTACATTCCATGATCTAAAGGTACCACAACTTGAGGTTCATCAGAATAATGTACAGGTTACTAGTCTCTTTCGTACCTCTTAAGTTGCTCTATGGCACTGATGCAGAAACCATGAGAACTCTCTGCTGCCCCAACAGGTTTGATGAACACCTTACAACCAGCAGTCCAAGTGGACTGTATTTTACCGCTTTTCTTAAGATTTCTTGCTTTCTTAGCTATTTCACCATTTTTCTTGGTGAGGTGTTCATTAATGTACACGTTCGTGCCTTTTAGTTTTCTACCTTGTTTGAGCAGATTTCTTACTTTTCCTGTTTGTAAATCGGACAATTATATATGGTATGACAGGCTTACCTTTTAGACTCTTAGTTGGCAGAGTGTGGCATGCTTCAATATTAACAATGTCAATGGCGATGTCTTTACTCTGGAGGAAAGTTTTTACCTGCTCCTCTGTTGTCTCCTCATGTTCAGGATTATCCTCTGAAGCAAGGCCTTTCAAAGCCTGCTGGTAGCTCCGTGGTTTGATCCTTAAACCTGTGATGATGACATTGCTCATTCTTGAGTACTGCTCCAAATTGTCTAATCTATTTTCCAGGCTGACAATTTTCTTATTTTGTTCAATGTTTAATTGTTTGAGCACCTTCACCTCTCCCATCAGCTCTGTAATAATCGCCTGCTGCTTCATTATAGTTTCCACATTTGAAGACATCACTTCCATTGATAACTTCAGCTCCTCCATGTCCTTCTGAAGCACCTTCATTGCCATCCCGGCTATCAATCTATACCTGATGGTAGCTCTCCTCCTGGGCTGGTGGTGTTAGCCTACTAGGCCTGATGGTGGGTGTCTTTGTGGGGCTGATGGCGTTTGCCTACTGGGCCAGGTGGTAGCTGGGCTCCTGGTACCTGGTGTTGGCTGGGCTCCTGAGGGGATGATTCCTGGTCCGGCGCAGGTGGGTAGAGGTCCGGCGACGGCCGCGGGTCCGGCGTTGCTGGCACGCAGTCCGCCGACGGCCGCGGGTCCGGCGTTGTTGGGACGAAGTCCGGCGACGGCCGCGGGTCCAGCAACGCTGGAGTGGGACCCTAATGCGGCCGCGAGTCTGATGGCGCCGGGAGGAACCCCAGCGGGGCCACGGGTCTGGGGTTGCTGGAGCGAAATCCAACGCCGCCCGCGGAGCCGATAGCGCTGGAAGGTTCCGACATTTGATGGCTCGGCGACTTCCCGACAGGGAAGAAGCCTCGGCGTGATCGCTCGTCGACGAGATCGCTCCTCAATCAAAGCTCCCGAACAATGACAATAAAACGAGAAGAAAATCTTATTGTAAGAAGAACAATGGTTTGCTGTTGAGATCCCAAGCGGGGTTCCTGCAAAGTCTGATGCGCAACGGTTACTTCCTGGTGTGGCTGTCAACCCTTCCTGGTGTGGCTGTCAACCCTTCCTGGTGTGGCTGTCAACCCTTCCTGGTGTGGCCAATTCGTCTGGGCCAAATCCAATACACTCTCACGCACCATCTTTTACCATCCTATCTACCATGTAACTCGACAATTTGTAGTCAAGGCGCCAGAGTCTGGAGAAAAGCTGGAGGGGAGCAAAATACAAGTTGCTTGAAATCCAGTGCGAAGTTCCCACAGTCAGCGATGGTTTGGGGAGCCATGTCAGCTGTTGGTGTTGCTCTACTGTGTTTCATCAAGTCCAGAGTAAATGCAGATTTTAGAGCACTACATGGTTCCGTCTGCTGAAAAGCTCTATGGAGATGATTTCATTTTCCAGCATGATCTGGCACCTGCCCACAGTGCCAAAACCACCAGTAAATGGTGTACTGACCGTGGCATTACTGTTCTCGATTGGCCTGACAATTCCCCTGACCTGAACCCCATAGAGAATTTGTAGGGTATTGTGAAGAAGAAGCTGGAAGACACCAAACCCAACAATGCAAATGAGGCCGCTATTGAAGCATCCTGGGCATCCATATCACCTCACCAATGGCACAGGCTGATTGCCTCCATGCCACGCAGCATTGATGCAGTAAACCGTACAAGAGTATTCCCAACCAAGTACTGAGTGCATTAATGGACATTTTCAAATGTTTGATTTTGTTTTGCTGTTATGAATGTTTTTTTTTTTACTTGGTCTGAGGAAATATTCAAATATTTTGAGATAGGATATTTGAGTTTTCTTAAGCTGTATGCCATAATCAGCAATATTAAAATAATAAAAGGCTTGCAATATTTCAGTTGATTTGTAATCAATCCAGAATGTATGACATTTTTGGTTTTTAATTGCATTACAGAAAATAAAGAACTTTATCACAATATTCAAATTGTTTGACACAGTCCTGTATGTACATACATATATCAGGGATGAGAATGGCAAATGTGAAAAAACATTGACAAGTAGGGTCTGGGGGCCTGATGATATATATATCTATATATCTATATATATAGCTATATATCTATATATATAGCTATATATATATCTATATATATATATAGATATAGATATAGATATAGATATATAGATATGAATTGTGATGAATTGTTATAAATCAGGATATTGTTCTATATCGATCGTAGAGCACTATATCGTGATGTATCGTGAATGAATCACAGCAGGCTTTAAGATATCGGCAAATATCGTATCGTGAATCTTTGTATCGATATGATACCCGCGATTTACATATATATATATATATACATATATACACATATATATATATATATATCGTAATTTTCGGACTATAAGTTGCTCCGGAGTATAAGTCGCACCAGCCATAAAATACCCAAAAAAGTGGAAAAAAAAAACACATATATAAGTCGCTCCGGAGTATAAGTCGCATTTTGGGGAGCAATTCGACAAAATCCAACACCAAGAACAGACATGAACGAGCAACAACAGGCTAAACGATACGGTATGCTAATTGTCAACAACGCCGTGTGCCGCGCCGCAGTTCAATTTATTCCACAGGCCCATACAACGATATATAAACTATATTTTAAATAACTATCACATAAACAGCTATAGTATCAAACCATTTGTGTCACTCCAACATGACCAGAGGATATGGCGCTTTCAAGTGTTACTTCATTTGATTTTTTCTTTCTATTTTTCATGTTTTGAATATGTTCAAGGTAAAGATATCAAAGCATGTGAAGTGATCAACTATACTAAAAATAACATGTGATGTGGTAAACTATACTTGTAAGTGATGTGTTAATGATCAAGTAAATATTTGTGGAAAAAAACATATATAAGTCGCTCCTGAGTATAAGTCGCCTCCCCACCCAAAATATGAAAAAAAAACGCGACTTATAGTCCGAAAATTACGAAGAAAAAAAAATATATATATGCTAAGTCGGCCCTAGATCTATCGAGCTAAATAACATTGTGGCGGTGTAAAAACACTTAGTTCTCCGCGTAAGTTAAGTTAACAAGTGGAAATGATGTGACGAAAGTAGCGCCAAAATGCTGCAGAAAATAAGGCGATAAGGCGGATGTTTTCACATCACTGCGAATGCTCGCGAGTTGCCGAGGCTAACGTTGCCCGGCCAGCTGGCCGGCCGCTTCCCTACACCCCCCATATATAAACATTTTCTCAACGGATTTACACGATTCACGAAAACAATACTTTCGATGAAAAAAAACACGGAAGTCCACGGATCTGCGTAAAATTCTCATCCCTGACACACACACATATGTGATGGCCTACAGTTTGTATACTATAAAAAAAGAAAAACCACAATTGCAATATATTGCAAATTTGATGTAATAAATGTAATAAACAAGTCAAAGCGTTCCATAAGAATATTAGGGATGTAGTGGCTCATAGTAGGTGAAGCAACACACAGCATAATAACACAATTATTACACTAAAAATAAAATTGAAGTTTAGCATGGGGTGTCAACAAGGTTATTTGAGAAAAATTATGACCCAGTGGTTTATACACACCCGCACATTTGGTAACTGTTTTCCCAGCGGTATCTCAACTCAAGTACAAACTCCTGCCAGAGGTAGGCCACAGCCCCCAGCCCACCATGGTACAAGTTGACTAGACACATACATAGTCCCAGCCGATGGGTCAGACTTTGAACTGGTGCTGACTTCAACTGAATAAAAAGATCCTGGGGGAAGGGGGGGAATCTTTTGTTAATGATGCTTTGTATTAATATTCATAATCAAACAGTATACCAAATTATTTTTATCCTTCTTACCACTAATTTTATCTTTGTTGGCTTTTTAAGTGGTTTTAGTCATTCAAAAGGTTACAGTGCCTTGCAAAAGTATTCGGCCCCCTTGAACTTTAACATTTCGCCACATTTCAGGCTTCAAACATAAAGATATAACATTTTAATTTTTTGTCAAGAATCAACAAGTGGGACAAAATCGTGAAGTGGAACGAAATTTATTGGATAATTTAAACTTTTTTAACAAATAAAAAACTGAAAAGTGGGGCGTGCATTATTATTCGGCCCCTTTGCGCTATTCCTTTGTAGCGCCACCTTTTGCTGCAATTACAGCTGCAAGTCGCTTGGGGTATGTCTATCAGTTTTGCACATCGAGAGACTGGAATTCTTGGCCATTCTTCCTTGCAAAACAGCTCGAGCTCCGTGAGGTTGGATGGAGAGCATTTGTGAACAGCAGTCTTCAGCTCTTTCCACAGATTCTCGATTGGATTCAGGTCTGGACTTCGACTTGGCCATTCTAACACCTGGATACGTCTATTCCTCTGTCAGAGGCCACAGGTTGTACGTGTTGGCGACAAAATCTCCGCCAGCATCACGCTGAGCACGGGGGCCCCCCAAGGCTGCATGCTCAGTCCGCTGCTCTTCACCCTCCTGACGCATGACTGCACTGCAACCTACAGCGACAACCGTATAGTGAAGTTTGCTGACGACACGACTCTGGTGGGTCTCATAACCAAGGGAGACGAGACTCAATACAGGCTGGAGGTTGACCTACTGACCACGTGGTGCAGGGACAACAACCTCCTGCTGAACGTCGACAAGACCAAGGAGATTGTTGTGGACTTCCGGAAGGGTCACACCCAACACCTGCCGCTGACCATCGACGGTGCTGTGGTGGAGAGAGTGAGCAGCGCCAAGTTCCTGGGGGTGCACATCAGTGAGGATCTCTCCTGGTCCACCAACACCGCATCACTGACAAAGAAAGCCCAGATTCGCCTGTACTTCCTGCGGAAACTCAGGCGAGCGAGCGCTCCTCCGGCCGTCATGACTAGATTTTACCGCGGCACCATTGAGAGCGTCCTCTCCAGCTGTATTGCTGTTTGGGGTGGCGGCTGCACTGACTACAACTTGAAGGCCCTGCAGCGCATAGTGAACACGGCTGGTAAGATTATTGGTGCTTCGCTCCCCTCCTTGAAGGACATTTACACCTCCCATCTCACCCGCAAGGCGACCACGATTGTGAGTGATGCGAGTCACCCCGCTCACTCTTTGTTCGAGCTTCTGCCCTCTGGGAAGAGGTACAGAAGCCTGCGCTCCCGCACCA
Organism: Syngnathus typhle; assembly: GCF_033458585.1. Classification (NCBI taxonomy): domain Eukaryota; kingdom Metazoa; phylum Chordata; class Actinopteri; order Syngnathiformes; family Syngnathidae; genus Syngnathus; species Syngnathus typhle. The sequence continues at coordinate 14,647,482 of NC_083746.1, read as the reverse complement.
CCAGACTCTCAAACAGCTTCATACTCCAGGCTGTCAGGATCCTGAACTCGCTTCCCCGTTCTGCGTAGCGTCTTGTACTTTTACTGTCTGTATGCACACTGGCTCTTATTTGTTGTGTTATCTGTTTATTTATTATTTATTATTACTCTTATTATTTATTGTTTGTGCCTTCTTATTTTTTATATTGCGTCGTTTACTTGTATGTCTATCGTGAAATATGTCTTGTCACCGTGGGATAGAGAAAACGTAATTTCGATCTCTTTGTGTGTCTCGGCATGTGAAGACGTTGACAATAAAGCAGATTTTGACTTTGACTTTTTTTACTTTGATTTGCGAACCATTCCATTGTAGATTTGGCTTTATGTTTTGGATCATTGTCCTGTTGGAAGATTAATCTCCGTCCCAGTCTCAGGTCTTTTGCAGACTCCAACAGGTTTTCTTCCAGAATGGTACTGTATTTGGCTCCATCCATCTTCCCATCAATTTTAGCCATCTTCCCTGTCCCTGCTGAAGAAAAGCAGGCCCAAACCATGATGCTGCCACCACCATGTTTGACAGTGGGGATGGTGTGTTCAGGGTGATGAGCTGTGTTGCTTTTACGCCAAACATATCGTTTTGCATTGTGGCCAAAAAGTTTGATTTTGGCTTCACCTGACCAGAGCACCTTCTTCCACATGTTTGGTGTGTCTCCCAGGTGGCTTGTGGCAAACGTTAAACGAGACTTTTTATGCATTTCTTTGAGAAATGGGTTTCTTCTTGCCACTCTTCCATAAAGGCCAGATTTGTGCAGTGCACGACTGATTGTTGTCCTATGGACAGACTCTCCCACCTCAGCTGTAGTTATCTGCAGTTCATCCAGAGTGATCATGGGCCTCTTGGCTGCATCTCTGATCAGTCTTCTCCTTGTTTGAGATGAAAGTAGATTTGCAGTGGTCTGATACTCCTTCCATTTCAATATAATTGCTCTCACAGTGCTCCTTGAGATGTTTAAAGCTTGGTAAATCTTTTTGTATCCAAATCCGGCTTTAAACTTCTCCACAACAGTATCTCGGACCTGCCTGGTGTGTTCCTTTGTCTTCAAAGCGCAGAGAGGCTTTAAACAGAACCCTGAGACTATCAAAGAGCAAGTGCATTTATACGGATACTTGATTACACACAGGAGCATTCTATTTATCATCATCAGTCATTTAGGACAACATTGGATCATTCAAAGATCCTCACTGAACTTCTGGAGTGAGTTTGCTGCACTGAAAGTAAAGGGGCCGAATAATATTGCATGCCCCACTTTTCAGTTTTTTTTTTGTTAAAAAAGTTTAAATTATCCAATAAATTTCCACTTCACGATTGTGTCCCACTTGTTGATTCTTGACAAAAAATTAAAATTTTGTATCTTTATGTTTGAAGCTTGAAATGTGGCGAAATGTTCAAGGGGACCGAATACCTTCGCAAGGCACTGTATATTGTCTCCAATACCATCTTGTACGATAAATGTTTCATGTTTATTAAGTATTCAAAATACATTAATAAATCACATTTAAATGGTTATTTTGGAAGAATGAATAAGCAAATAATATTTACTTACATCAGTATTTTGATTTTTTGCATGCTTTCCAAAGCTATTTGTTTGTGGAGTTTTATTTTCTGTCTTATCCACAGCAGCATCTGGAAAAAGATACTGAAAGGGGAAAAAGGGGAAAAAGATTAAGTTTCTGAATACTCAACCTTAGATGCTTTTTATGACATTCACATTGTGCATTTGAGTCCCATCTGTTAATATGCTGCTGTTGCACTGTATGACTTGGCAAACCACTCAGTAAACTGGTACACAGAATTTTCACAATCTGCACTATTTAGCTAGATACTGACATCGGTGATCTTTGTAAGGTAGGGTGCCTGTGGTCGCTGGTTTAGGACAGCCCCAACATAAGAAGCTTCAAGATTACAATTGGGATGCAATGAACTTCTTTGCATAGTGGCTAAGACCATGAAGACAAACAAGGCATTCACAGTGTTGTACCGCTTTTCATGTGACCGTTTTATTCTTTTATGACTCTTTAACATTTGCATGGTTCATATGTCCATCAATTTGCTTTATAGTCATATCCACATCATTGTAATTTACAGTACCTTTAATTCGAAGCAATGAATGTTCTGTTATGCCCCCATTTTACAAAAATAACAATAGTAATTCTAGTAATTCAAAACTCCCGAGAACGAGCACCTTTAAAATCCGTCCGTCCGAAACACGACCAAACCCAACACCCACCATCCATCCATCCATCCATCCATCCATCCATCCATCCATCCATCCATCCATCCATCCATCCATCCATCCATCCATCCATCCATCCATCCTGTCTATACTGTAATCAGTGATGGGCAAGTTCCAAACTTACATATACAGTCAAACCTCGGTTTTCGAACGTCCCGGTTCTCAAACAAATCGGAATTCGAACGAAAAATGAGATTTTTTTGCTTCGGTTGTCGAACAAAAATTCGGAGGTCGAATCTCGCGAGATGAGCCGAGAGGACCCGAGAAAACCTGACCGCGCGGCCCGGATGCCGACTGACTCCGTTCGTTGTTATTGTATTTTCGTTACTTTGAGGGTTGTATTAACCCCTAATCATGCCTCCAAAGAAAGCAAGTGGGACCGGTAAAGCAATCCTAAAACACAAAGACACTCTTACAGCAATGAGACAGTGAGCACCCGGCGTGACCAAATTAAGCTCCTTGCGCACTGAGGTCCACTTAAATTTTGAAAAGTACATGAGGACTTTAAAGATATTTTCTAAATTTCAGCGACGGCTCTGTCACAATAATCTGACCAGCACGGTGCAGTTACGCGGTCGGCAGTGCTCTGCAGTTGCGCGATCGGACAAAAATGTGCAAATGAAAAAATGCTTAAAAAAGGCGGGGGGGTTTTTGTCTTGGAACGGATTACCGTTTTTTTCCATGTATAATGCGCAAAATTTAACTAATTTATTGTCCTAAAATCTGGGGTGCGCATTATACATTTGTACAAAAAAAATTAAAATAAAAATTGAAGCGGGGTGCATTCAAAGACCAGTCGTACAGACGGAAACGTTTTGTGATCAAATCTTTCATAACGAGAATGATTTGAGTGAATTGATTTGAATGAATAATTGAGAAGAAATTTCAGTTCTGAAGGCTCCTTTTGTCCCAAGTTTTAAGTTAAGTTAAAGTCCCAATGATCGTCACACACACATCTGAGTGTGGGGAAATTTGTCCTCTGCATTGAACCCATCCCCGTATGATTTTGATCCATCCCCTGGGGGAGAGGGGAGCAGTGAGCAGCAGCGGCGCCGCGCTCGGGAATCATTTGGTGACAAGCAAAGTGACAGATGGTGGGGAGGGGGGATAAAAATTGTAAAATCAATTCACTCAAATCATTCTCGTTATAAAAGATTTGATCACAAAACGTGTGTGGCTTTTTCTTAAATGAACACGTTTGACATTGCTATCGTGTCAGGTTTTAATTATATTGTGCTGTCATGTTAAAGCAAATTAATAAATGCAACAATATTAATTTGCTTTGAAAATACCTGAGTAATAAAATAAAATTAATGGATGAATGTTGATCACAATTAAGTATAAAGTCTCCTTTGTAATATATACTCCTTGTAGCCTGTACCCAAAAAGAGGAGTTTCACGTAATTATATTGTTGCGTTTTGGTGAAGTGAATGAGTGTTCCGTCTGTACGACTGGTCTTTGAATGCACCCCGCTTCAATGGCAGAACGCGGATAAATTTAAAGACATCAAATGAGAATAATCCTTTATAAAAATTAAAATTGACTGACGCAAACGTGAGTTCTTCATGTTTTTATTGAAAACAACATAGTGCTGACGCCGTACGACATGGGTTTTTCGCTTTCCAAATAAGGGGTCGTCACTAATTATTTGTGTTTAGATAAATGTCTGAGCTATAATGGTGTAATTAATTATTAAAACTTGAAAGTATCTGTTTATTATATTCGTTTATATGTTTAATAAAGACAAAGCCATCACAAAACTGTTGTAATTATTTAGATTTTGATCTAAATTAGCCTTGACTAAAGACTAAGCAGTCACATGAATTAACAGAAACAATGGACAGCCGGACTCGGACTCGGACTCACGGTCAAGAGGCCGGAAAAAAAAGTGGAACCGCGATAAATGAACCGCGATGTAGCAAGGGATTACTGTAATTTGAATTTCAAGTGACGTCAGCAGCGCGACGCGGCGGTTGTTTACATAAAGGACAAAGATTGATCACGGGATGACGAAGATGACGAAGGACCGGCATCATTAGCGGCTTTGCTTCTAAGTGACACGGCGGATGAAGAGTTTGAAGGATTTGGAGTGACACAGAAGGTTTGAAAAACTATTATGGCTTTTACGCACGCCCGGTCCTATTCTATGGAGCTCTCTTTCACCTCCGTGGATGGAAGTCTGGGGCCGGCGCTCGGCCAGGTGGCTGTCCGGGGACGGTGGATGGGGCTCGGTCATGGCTTTTACGCACGCCCGGTCCTATTCTATGGGGCTCTCTTTCACCTTCGTGGATGGAAGTCTGGGGCCGGTGCTCGGCCGGGTGGATGTCCGGGGACGGTGGATAGGGCTCGGTCATGGCTTTTACGCACGCCCGGTCCTATTCTATGGAGCTCTCTTCCACTTCCGTGGCTGGAAGCCCACGCCACCACACCCCTGGAAGTTTGTTTTGTTAAATAAAGAGCCGTTTACCAAACCCACGTCTTTCCTTGAACTTTGTTAACACTACAATATAGACGTCAGGGCGCACGCGCGGCGTTGTTGACAAAGGACGAGGAATTTGATCGATGGATTTAATGATTTAGAGTGCACAGATGGTTTGATAATACTATTGCTTATATAATAATTATTTATTATCTAATTTATATATCGTTATATGGGCCTGTGGAATATTTTAAAGTGCAAGCGCCGTCAGCTGCGCGCACACCCATTGTTGACGAAGGCCGATCGATGGATTTAATGAATTGGAGTGACAGAGATGGTTTTATTAACGTGTTATTTATTTTTTCCCCCACTTTTTTGGGCGTTTTATGGCTGATGCGACTGGTACTCCGGAGCGACTTATACATACTTTCTAAAATTTAAGTGGACCTCAGAGCGCACTGCGCAGGGAGCTTAATTTAGTGCGGTCGCGCAACCGCAGCGCGCCGGGCGCTCACTGTTGCATTGCTTAAAGAGCGCCTTTGTGTTTTAGGATGAACAGCAGAGACCAAAGGAACAAGGCAAAGTGTTGTGAAATAAAATATTACCTGTAATACGCATTTTGTTCTTTGCTGATTGAAACTGCTAATTAAACTGTGAATTGAAACTAATAGGAAGAAAACAACTCTCGCTCTTTATATAGCTGACGTGTCTTGCGCATCCGTTCTGTGCATTTTATTTCACAACACTTTGCCTTGTTCCTTTCTTCTCTGCTGTTCACTTCAAACACGCTCCATGCAACCGCAATGCTCTCGTATCAGACAAGGCTTGCTCGATCACCTGCTCGTTTGCTGTCCCGTGCGCGCACGGAGCGCGGTGGTGCGTTTACGGGCAGCCGGAGAAATCAATGCCAACAAAAAAAATTACATCCAGCCTAGTTAAGACCATACCAAAGACTATAAAAATGGGACCCATTGCCTCCCTGCGTGTGTGACGATCATTGGGACTTAAAAAAAAAAAAAAGAAAAAAAAAAAATTACATTTGTTTTTGTACCCATGTATAATGCGCACCCCAGATTTTAGGACAATAAATTAGTTAAATTTTGCGCACTATACACGGAAAAAAACGGTACTCAAGTTTAACTTTATTAAAAAATTCGGGGATTAGTTTTATAATTATTTATACACTTTAAAAGTAAAATTCATTTGGTATGATATGACTATATAGTGTAGTGCAGTGTTGAGGATGGATAAGCAGTGTTGACGGAGGGATGGATGCTTAATGCTTAAAAGTCTGCTTAATACTGGAATATTTACTTTTACTGTATGTGCATTTATTACATTGGTATTAATCACATTACCTTGATCATAACTTTCAGATTACTGATGCTTAATAAACATCTTTCAACTAAATCTAACAAAATCTTACCTGAAGAATGCAATTAAGTACATCTGCACCAAGTGGGCAGTCATCAATAACTCTGTGCCGTTTAATGTGCCTTCGAGCATTATGCACCATGTTTGACACAGAGAGTTTGGACATCGGCACTGATGCAGTGGGCTCTGTCAGCTTTGATAGAGCAGAACTGATGTCACTAGTATCTGCGAAGAAACACAGTTGACAGTCATCTTTAACATATGTCATCTTAGCTTCCCAATGCATTAATCGATTATCGGTAGGGGTCTACATAAGAGGTGCGCCGGTGGGTATGAGGACTGGAAACTGAATAATCCTCTCCAGTTAAAGTCTGCCACCACATGTTCGTGTTCTAAGAATAGGTCAGACCATCTTAAATTTGTCTGCTACTGAGCAGCAACTTAAAAATATACGTACATTAATATATAAGAGGTGCAAAACTTAATCGACTGACAACTTAATTATTGATAACGTTTTTTGTTGATCAATCATTTAAATTGCTTTATTTAAAATTGTCCTAAACCTTAGAATTTCATATTGTCAATGGTCTTCTATTCTCTAATCGCTGTCATGTCCTTCATGAAAGTATTATTTTGTGTTGTATCAAAATAAACCAATTGCATTTACTTTGGAAAAAATAATGATCAGCATTTATATTTTTGTTACAGACCAAAACAATAAATCATTGTGTGTGTCTGTGTTTGTATTTGTGTGTGCGTATGTGTGTGTGTATATGTGTGTGTGCGTGTGTGCGCACACTTGTGCACAGTGTGTGTGTTCCATCAGCGCACAGGGCGTGTGATGCGTCAGTGCAGTAGTGTTGGAGTAGTAGTGCCTGTAGTTTGTGCATGCTGCATGCTGCCTCTGCTTGCCACTTTTCTGCTTTCAGCTACCGCCACCGGCTAGCCCTCTGTTTCCGGGGGTGAAAAGAGGAGCCGAGTGTGTAAGTCTCCTCAGCCGGTACACAGCCTCTCCATTGCCAAGACTTGCACACGCCTCCTCGTGGCCACACACGGTAACTGGCACCTTGCGGTCCCAGGCTAAGTTGTGCAGGATCTCGGAGCAGCAGTGGGCCCCAGAGATGTGGCATGTAGGCCCACCGGTGTGTGGACACGCCCTACTGCCCATCAACCACTGTCCCGGCTGTGGGTAAACAGCTCCAGCTATGGGTAAATAGTGAAGACCTCAACGGTGGACCAGGCGGAGGATGATGGCTGACCTGAGGGGTGGCGTCACAACGGCTGGGAAGGCGGATGAAGGCTGCAGCAGAAAAGGGTCACCAGTCGTCTTGGTCTCCTTGCCACTGGACTCTGACCCCGATCTGTCAAGGACAGTGTGGTGACTGTCTGTGCACCAGTCTCCCCACTTTAAACAAAGTCACGCACAGGCGTCTTTTTCAGGGAATCCACCTTACATCCCGGATTAAAGTCCTGTGGCGACCAGTAAGTGGCAACGGGGGCAGGATTGTGAAGTCTGGAAGCCCCTAGTCACAAGCTGGCACATCAGGCGGTGGATGTTAGATGATCGTTGGGCTCCTGGACCGAGGCAGATAGAGCTCTTCGGTAGCTGCATCCACGACTGAGCAGCCCTTTTTAGGATCCACTCTGCTCACCCCTGATGGGGAAGGGGCTAGAAAAGGTGCCCTAAACATAGCCTGCCTCAAACCTCCCGACTGGATTACCGCGTTCAGAGGGATCACCAATATGCGGTCGAAACCACAAAAACATGAATTTTGGAGCATGGAATGTGCGCACACTAATGGACAGTGTAACCAGTGATAGGCCGGAGAGGAGAACCGCCATCATTGCCAGGGAACTGAGAAGATGCCGGATTGACATAGCTGCTCTTTCAGAAACCCGGCGGGCAGAGGAAGGTCATCTGAAGGAGGAAAAGGGTGGATACACTTTCTTTTGGAAAGGAAAGGCCACAGATGAGCCTAGGATCCATGGGGTTGGTTTTGCCATCAAGAACCAACTGATCAGTCAGCTCTCTGAACTGTGGGAATCAGTGAGCGCCTGATGACCCTCCGTCTGGTGCTGGTCAACAACCAGACGGCAACAGTTCTTAGTGCTTATGCACCTACCCTTGCTTCTGATGAGGACAAAAAAGAGGCCTTCTATGCCTGTCTGGATGATGTATTGTCAAAAATCCCCAAAGAGGACAAGATTATTATACTGGGAGATTTCAATGCCAGAGTGGGCCGGGACCACCACCTCTGGAAGGGCACCATTGGAAAGGAAGGCATGGGAAACATCAACTCCAACGGGGTTTTGCTTCTTAGCAAATGTGCTCAATATGACCTTACCATCACGAATACCATCTTTCGCCAGAAGAACAAACTCAAGGGTTCATGGAGACACCCTCGCTCTAAACAATGGCATCTTATTGACTATGTCATTGTCAGAGCCAGGGATCAGCGCGACGTGACCATCACAAAAGCCATGATGGATTCAGAGGCCTGCTGGACAGATCACCGCCTGATACGATCTACGATGTCCATCAGACTCAAGAGGAAGAGGAGACTCCAAAAGAAGCTGAGCCGGCAGAGACTAAACCTCGAGGCCCTGAACAACACTGCCGCCCTGCAGCTGTTTCAGGCCTCTCTTGGAGAAAGCCTCATTCAGGAATACCCTGAGGACATCGAAGAACACTGGAGCCTGCTCAAGTCTTCCATCCTCGACACCTGCCGTGCCACCCTCGGGTACAAGGCCAGAAAGCATCAGGACTGGTTTGATGAGAACGACACAGAGATAGAACAGCTCATCTCCAAGAAAAGGGAAACCTTTCGTGTCTGGCAAAATGACATCACCTGCACAGCAAAGAGACAGGCCCACTCCAAAGCCAAGGCTGACGTCCAGAGCCGGGTGAGACAGATTAAAAACTCCTGGTGGACAGAAAGGGCACTGGAAATCCAGAGTTTGGCAGACTCTGGTGACACCAGAGGCTTTTTCAGCGCTACTAAGGCTGTCTACGGCCCAAGCCATCGCGGCCAAAACCCCCTACGCTCTAAAGACGGGCAGGAGCTGTTGAAGGACAATGAGTCCATAAACAACCGGTGGAGAGAGCACTTTCAGGAACTCCTCAACCGTGACAGCACAACTCAGTCAGATTTCCTCAGTCACATCCCTCAGAGTCCCATCAGGGAAGACATGGGTGAACCTCCGACTTTAGTAGAGGTCCAAGATGCCATCAGGAGCCTGAAGAACAACAAGGCCTCTGGGCCAGATGGGATCCCAGCTGAGGTCCTAAAGGAAGGTGGACTAGAGCTCCAGCGCCACCTCCATTCCCTCTTTCTGAAGGTCTGGGAAAAAGAAGTACTCCCCTCGGAGCACAGGGATGCTCTGATAGTGACCATTTTCAAGAAAGGGGACAAAGCGGATTGCGGAAACTATAGGGGCATCTCGCTCCTTTCAACAGTTGGCAAAGTACTTGCTCGTGTTCTTGCCAATCGCCTACTGCCACTGTCTGAGGAAATTCTCCCAGAATCGCAGTGCGGTTTTCGCCCATCTAGAGGCACTGCAGACATGATTTTTACAGCACGCCAACTCCAGGAGAAATGCCGTGAGCATAAACAGCCTTTGTTCATGGCTTTCATAGACCTTACAAAAGCCTTTGACACGGTGGATCGCCAGGCCCTATGGAGCATCCTTCTGAGGTATGGTTGCCCGGACAAATACGTCAGAATACTGCGTTTATTACATGACGGAATGACAGCTACAGTGCTCAATAACAGCTCCTTGACTGAGCCTTTCACTGTAGAGACAGGGGTCAAACAGGGATGCATTATTGCACCCACCCTGTTCTCTGTCTTCATTGCCGCCATACTCTACCTCATCAACAAAGAACTACCACACGGAATCCCAATATGGTACAGGACTGATGGCAGGCTCTTCAACCTTAACAGGTTCAAAGCCAAAACCAAGATCAGAACCACCACGGTCGTGGAGCTCCAGTATGCAGACGATAATGCCATAGCAGCACACTCTGCAGAAGACCTCCAGGGCATCCTGAACTCCTTTGCTAAGGCATACAGAGCCCTGGGTCTGACCGTGAACATCAAGAAGACCCAGGTGCTACATCAACCCCCACCCAACCAGCCATCTACTCCGCCCATCATAAATGTGGACAACACTGCACTTGAATATGTTCACCATTTCCCCTACCTCGGCTGTTTTCTCTCCTCCAAAGCGGACATTGACTCCGAGGTCAACCATCGCCTGAGCTGTGCCAGTGGAGCGTATGCCAGACTCCGGAAAAGAGTCTTCGAAGACCGAGACCTCCGGGTTGACACCAAGCTCCTGGTTTACAAAGCTGTGGTTCTCCCCACCTTACTTTACGGGGCAGAGTCATGGACAACCTACAGCAGGCACCTAAGAGCTCTTGAACAACACCACCAGAGAACCTTGAGGAAAATACTCCGGATCAAATGGGAGGACAGACGCACAAACATCAGCGTTCTGGAGGAAGCCAGGATACCGAGCATCACCACCTTAATAATGCAGCACCAACTCCGATGGACAGGACATCTCATCCGCATGGCTGACACCCGCCTCCCCAAACAGATGTTATACTCCCAGCTGGAGAGAGGTCCGCGAGCCCCGGGCGGGCAAAAGAAACGTTTTAAGGACAACCTCAAGACCAATCTCAAGAAATTCCAAATAACATCTCGGGACTGGGAGCGCATCGCCTTGAACAGGAACTGCTGGAGAGCAGCGGTGCAAGAAGGTGCAGCACATCACGAAAAGGAACTCCGCCGTGTCGCAGAAACCAAACGACAACTCCGAAAGGAAAGACAAAAACTGGCTCCAGCACGACCACAACCCACCACCACTTTCCCCTGCCCACACTGCACAAAAATATGTGGATCCCGGATCGGCCTCTACGCCCACCTGCGGACCCACAAGTAGACGACCCTGAAAAGAAGACCGTCATACTCGTTCCGAGTGACCGCCGATGATGATGATGATGATGACTTGTGCACAGGGTGCGTGTGATGCATCAGTATGTAGAAATGCTTATTGTAGTGCGTGTTGCATGTTGCTCCTGCTTTGTGTTCTCTGCTTTCAGCCACTGCCACCGGCTAGCCCTCCTAGCGGGGGTGAAAACAGGAGCCGAGTGCCTAAGCCTCCTGCTCCCGGTACACAGCCTCTCCACCACCAAGACTCCTGCAATGCCTCCACGTGGCCATACACGAATACTGAGTTCCGTAAGGTCTCAGGCCAATCTGTAGGGGATCTCGGAGCAGTAGTGAGCATATATATAGAGGCATACATGCAGGCAAACTGGGGTGTGGACACGGCTTGCCTGCCGTCTACCGACCACTGTCCCAGCTAAGGGTCAAAATGCACGGGCAGATGGGGTTTATAGCCTTGGATGGCAACCTGTCTAACTCTGAACTAACACCGGTACTGTGAGGAGTTGTGACCCACAGTTTGCTATCAGCATAGTAAAGCCAACTATGGAGAACAAAATCATCCCAAATCCTATACTTCCAGTGGCGGGGGTCCGCAGGAACATCGCGGCGGGCGGTGGTGCTGATCCTCCTTCTGGAGGACAGCACGACAGGAGCTCAAACCCTGGGATTGTCCCATGGAGGGTCCTGTCTGATCACAGCATCCCCCTCCCCCCCGGGATTGTCCCAGGGAGGGTCCTGTCCAATCACAGCACCACGTCAAATGCACTCATGCGCTATCTGAGACAATTTGCTAAGGGAACCTTCAACGGGAGTAGCGGCGAGTTTGATAGAACTTGCACACTGTGCTGAACATAGAGTGGGGGTCTTGGGGGTCCCCAAAAGAGTCAGAGTCAGGAGATGCACGTTCATCTCTGGATCTATGTGGAGGAACGAGGCCCAGGCCACAACAGGAGGTGTCGGGTTAATGCTGGGCCCAAGGGCACGTAAGGTTTACCGCATTACATCCGAGTGACAAAGAAGTGGAGGAACTACATCATGAATGCTGAGGCATACAGCACTTTCAATTCTGTTGGCTCAGACCACCGTGTGGTCCCCATGAGAGTTTGCCTGAGCCTCAGGGTCCCCAAACCAAGTCCCAAGATCAGTTTCTTTTCAGAACTTGATACCATCAAAGAGGAAGACCTGATAGAGAGAGTTCGGCGGGTGCGGACGGTGCAGGGTTAACAGCAGGATGGAGCGGTCATGGAGGGTCATCAATGAAATGACGGAGCGTAAGAGGACCAAGGAGAGACAGGTGGAGGGACACAGCCCAGAGGAGCGGGTGAGAACCTGGACCAGTCACTTCCAAAGGCTTGTTGGGAGAATCAGCAGACGCAGCTGAGGAAGATGAAATGCCATCAGTCCTCCAAAATCTGAACATCAACAATGGTCCCTTGACACTCTGAGAGCTAGCCAGGGCAAAGCGTTGGTCCAGATAGCATACCCGCAAATGTCCCGAAGAACTGTGATCGCGACATCATTCTAGAGTTCTGCAACCTTGCTCTGCTGCACAATCGGCTGCCTGATATATTTTTGTTCCAAGATGGCAGCATGTCTTGAGTCTGCTCAGTGTCTCCCTGGGAAAAGATGGTTTAAATGAATATTATAGCCTTTTTTTTTTATCTCTTCTGAACTTGCAGTTAGTTTTCTTTACAGTAATCTTTTATACACTTTTAGAAATTGATGGACCTCTATTCAACTACAACTACATTCTTCTGCGCTGGTTAGCCAGAGCCAGCTACCTGGAGCTTCGGTTAACAGACCTGAGCCTGTTACTTTCTTCTGGCACCTGGGCTAACAGGCTAGTGCCTACTACATCATTCTGGAGCCTGGACTGATGGGCCTCAGCCTTTTTCATCCTATGGAGCTTGAGTTATCAGGCCTCAGCCTGCTACATCCTCCTGGGCCCTGGGCTAACAGGCCTCAACCTGCTACATCCTCCTGCACCCTGGGCTTACAAGCCTTAGCCTGCTGCATCCTCCTGGAACCAGGAGGCCTTAGCCCTTTACATTCTGCTGGAGCTACGCTAACAGGTCTCAGCCCTCAACATCCTCCTGGAGCTGGGCTAACGGGTCTCAGCTTTTTTCACCATCCTGGAGCTGGGCTAACAGGCCACAGCCTTCTACATCCTCCTGGAGCCTGGGCTAACAGGCCACAGCCTTCTACATCCTCCTGGAGCCTGGGCTAACAGGTCTTGGCCTGCTACATCTTACGGACACCTGGGTCAAGCCTCAGCCTGCAACATCCTCCTGGAGCCTGAGCTAACAGGTCTCACCTTGCTACATTCTGAGCCTGCGCTAACAGGTCTCGGCCAGCTGGACGTGTTATACGTCATATGATGCCGCCGCGGATGGCAGCCACGGTGAGTCGCTCTCTGTTTTTTTGTCTTATTTTGTGTGTTTTCTGTGTCCTCTGCTGTCCATCCCGGATCACTTTTACCAGAGAAGCGCTGTTAAACATCGGACAGTCTTCTTCTGGTATCTTCTCTCCTGTTCTCTTCGATTCAGACCGTTTGTTGGAGATTCTAGCCGGAGCACAACTTCTACCAAATTCACTAATCATTGTTCTGGGTGATCTTAACAGGGCGAACCTCGCGCACGAACTCCCCAGATACAGACCGCACGTAACATGTCCCACCAGAGGGGCACACTCTGGACCACTGCTACACCGTGCTCAAGGATGGATACCACGCTGCGGCTCGTGCAGCTTTAGGACTCTCGGACCACTGTCTACCACTGTGGGGCGTGCAATATTATTCAGCCCCCTTGCGCTAATACTTTGGAGCGCCACCTTTTGCTGCAATTACAGCTGCAAGTCGCTTGGGGTATGTCTCTATCAGTTTTGCACATCGAGAGACTGGAATTCTTGCCCATTTTTCCTTGCAAAACAGCTCGAGCTCAGTGAGGTTGGATGGAGAGTGTTTGTGAACAGCAGTCTTCAGCTCTTTCCACAGATTCTTGATTGGATTCAGGTCTGGCCATTCTAACACCTGGATACGTCTATTTGTGAACCATTCCATTGTAGATTTGGCTTTATGTTTTGGATCATTGTCCTGTTGGAAGATAAATCTCCGTCCCAGTCTCAGGTCTTTTGCAGACTCCAACAGGTTTTCTTCCAGAATGGTCCTGTATTTGGCTCCATCCATCTTTCCATCAATTTTAGCCATCTTGCCTGTCCCTGCTGAAGAAAAGCAGGCCCAAACCCTGATGCTGCCACCACCATGTTTGATAGTGGGGATGGTGTGTTCAGGGTGATGAGCTGTGTTGCTTTTACGCCAAACATATCGTTTTGCATTGTGGCCAAAAAGTTCGATTTTTGTTTCATCTGACCAGAGCACCTTCTTCCACATGTTTGGTGTCTCCCAGGTGGCTTGCCGCAAACTTACAGTGACGTGCAGTAAGGTTCATCTCCCCCCGCCCCGGTAAAATTTGTCCGGCACTTAACAGTCACAAAAAAGGTTGGGGAACGCTGGTCTCGTGTGGCTAATTCATTATTTAATTTGAACTATTTTAATTAGAATCTCATATCAGCAGTCTTCACACATAAAACGTCATATGATGGCGCCGCGGATGGCAGCCACGGTGAGTCGCTCTCTGTTTATTTGTCTTATTTTGTGTTTTCTCTGTCCTCTGCTGTCCATCCCGGATCACTTTTACCAGAGAAGCGCTGTTAAACATCGGACAGACTTTTTCTGGTATGTTCTCTCCTGTTCTCTCCGATTCAGACTTTTTGTTGGAGATTCTAGCCGGAGCGGCGGTGCTGTACAAGCTAGCGCGACGACGGCGGCACGAAAAATGAGCCGGAGCACTCGTAAGGGTGAGGCAGAGAGGGTTCCGTTCTGCCCTACCATCAATTCATCTGGCAAATGTCCGCTCCCTGGCGAACAAGATGGATGAACTGCTGCTCCTCACTTCAAGAAACATGGACTTCAGCAGATCCGCCGCGCTGAGCTTTATGGAAACGTGGCTTAGCGAACGAACCCCCCACCACGCTGTGGAGCTAGCCAGGTTCAGGCTAACGCGAGCAGATCGCAGCGCGGAGCTCTCCGGAAAAACAAAGGGAGGTGGTCTCTGTTTTTACATTAAGGAACGTTGGTGTACTGATATCACGGTGTTGAAAGAGTTTTGCAGCCCTCTCCTAGAAACACTTTTCATGAACTACCGGCCGTTCTATTCACCCCGGGAGTTCTCCTCGATCGTCATGGCGGCTGTTTACATCCCACCACACGCACGTGCGAGTGAACCCACGCAGATGCTGTCTGACCAGGTAACAGACATGGAGAAACTTCTACCAAACTCACTAATCATTGTTCTGGGTGATCTTAACAGGGCGAACCTCGCACACGAACTCCCCAGATACAGACAGCACGTAACGTGTCCCACGAGAGGGGCACAGACTCTGGACCACTGCTACACCGTGATCAAGGATGCATACCACTCTGCGGCTCGTGCAGCTTTAGGACTCTCGGACCACTGTCTAGTTCATCTGATCCCGGCCTACAGGCAGAAACTAAAAACTTCTAAGCCTGTGGTGAGGACTGTGAGGAAGTGGACAGCGGAGTCAAGGCAGGACCTCCAAGCCTGCTTTGACTGCACCGACTGGGGAGTGAACGAAGCTGCAACATCACACTTGCATGAACTCACTGACACTGTCACATCATACATCAGTTTTTGTGAGGATCTGTGTGTGCAGACTAAGACCTTCTGCACGTACAACAACGACGAACCTTGGTTTACACCGAACCTCAGGAGGCTGCGCAAAGTCAAGGAGGAGGCCTATAGGAGCGGCGACCGCGACCTGTTCAGGCAGACCAGAAACACACTGAACCGAGAGGTCAGGAAAGCCAGGAGGTGTTACGGGGAGAACCTAAAGAGACACCTCTCTGCAAATCCTGATCCCTCAACAGTGTGGAAAGGTCTGCAGAGCATCACGGGCTACAAGAAACGAACCCCCCGTCCTGTGGAGAGCCCAAGGCTTGCTAACCAGCTAAACAGGTTCTACTGCAGGTTTGATCTGTCCTCCCACACAACGGGACATCCTGCAGCACAATGTTAATACTCACCTCTCCCCACAGCTGCTCTGTCCACACCTCTATCATTGCTGTCACCCACTCTCTCTCTTGCAGAGGCCGCGCCCGCACTCCAGATCCGCGAGGAGGGAGTCCGCCAGAATTTCCGAAGACAAAAGACCAGGAAGGCACCGGGCCCAGTTGGCGTGTCACCTTCCTGCTTGAAAGTCTTCGCTGAACAGCTGGCGCTCACCTTTGCACGGATCTTCAACCGTTCTCTGGAGCTGTGTGAGGTGCCCTCGTGCTTCAAGAGCTCCACCATCATTCCAGTGGCCAAGAAGCCCGCCATCACAGGTTTGAATGACTATCGACCTGTCGCACTGACATCTGTGGTCATGAAATCTTTCGAGAGGTTAGTGCTGAACCACCTGAAGGATGTCACGGGCCCCTTGCTTGACCCCCTCTAGTTTGCCTACCGGGCAAAGAGGTCGGTGGATGATGCGGTAAACATGGGACTGCACTACATCCTGCATCACCTGGACACCCCAGGAACGTACGTCAGGATTCTGTTTGTGGACTTCAGCTCGGCGTTCAACACCATCGCCCCTGACATCCTCCAACAGAAGCTCATCCAGCTTGCGGTCCCCGCCTCCACCTGTCAGTGGATCACCAGCTTCCTGACCAACAGGAGACAGCGTGTGAGGCTGGTTGGCATCACATCTGACACCCGGACCACCAATACTGGAGCCCCTCAGGGGTGCGTCCTCTCCCCACTACTCTTCTCTCTCTACACCAACGATTTTTCTTCAGGTGACTCTCCTGTGAAGCTCATGAAGTATGCAGACGACACCACTTTCATCGGACTGATCCAGGACGGTGATGAGACTGCGTACAGACAGGAGGTGGAGCGGCTGGTCCACTGGTGCAGCCAAAACCACCTGGAGATGAACCCGCTCAAGACCGTGATGACAGTGGACTTCAGGCGAAACCCTTCACCACTTTTACCCCTCACTATCCGCAGTAATACTATTCTCTCCACAGACATCTTCAAGTTCCTGGGAACCACAATCTCTCGAGACCTGAAATGGATCGGCTACGACAGCTCAAGAAGTTCAACCTGCCGCGAGAGATTCTGAAGACCTTCTACACTGCCATCATCCAATGACTACCGCCGCGTGGCACTGACGGCCATCATCATGAAGTGCTTTGAGCGGCTTGTCATGGAGCACATCAGATCCATTCTCCCCCCCCACCATAGACCATCTGCTCTGCCCTCCACGCGATGATAAAACAGGAGGGATATGTTAGGGTTTGCAGAATATCTTCATTGTATGATTATGTTGGAATGTAACCTGTAATAATTTAACTAGCTTGTCCTGTCTTAACAAAAGTAGTAGACCAAAGTGCTAAGGTATTTTTAACTGATTGACTAGCTGCAGAGGAAGCAATCAAAGTTGCTTTGTTTACAAAACGTCGTAAAAGGCCCCCTGCTATGCTTTGATCAGCAGGGAAGCGGCTTCACCCCGTCCTGTGTTCCCACACCCCCACTTTCAACCCCACTCGGTTTCTCTCAATAAATATGCACCCGATGAGGCCTGAGTCAGACCTCCATTCGACCATCGCTGTAAGCACAGCTATGAATGGACTCTCCACTTGCAGGTGTTTAAAATGACTTGCTTGACTCCTGTGTGGTTCTTGCAAAATAAGTTAGAGTGAGCACGTGCCAAAACCCGGGACCCTCATACCCGCCATCTGGCTGACGGAGGAGGATGTGCTGCATTGTCGACAAGCCAGCGTCTTTTAGGGGGACCTGGTCCTGGAAGAGAATTTCTTCGCTGGGCCAGCATCTCAGGTCTGCCTTCGTCTGCCAGAGGTGGATTGACGGGATCCGGCAGTGCAACGGACCAGGGGTCAGGTAAGTTACAAATTGTGTGGTTGTGAAACGCGTAAAAGTAAAAGTGCACAGGAATAAAAATAGGCAAGACAGAAGATAAGAAGTCTTGTGGATTTGTGTTTATATTTTTGTAGAATCTCACGTACCTCCGTGTACCCTCATTTGACAACCACTGTTCTAAGGGGACAACTTCGTGTTGGCAGGGCTGGGTAACTGGACGGTTGTCTTCAGTTCCCAGGGAAGGAAGGGGTGTTGTAGAGTCCCCCATCCGGATGAAGCAGCTCTTTTATTTTTAAAAGAGGACTTCGCGTAGGCAGGGATAAGAAATTTGTGTGGTTGAGAGAGTGACTGGTAGGATAAATTGACTACATAGCAGTTCTAGCATTGATCCACGGCAATAATACAGGCTAGTAATTGTTGAAAGGTCAATTTAAACCTGCATTGAGGATCCTCAAAGAAAGACAAAATGTAAAAATTGTATAAACCTAAAATACCAAATTAAGATGGGAAATAAGAACGGTGAATCTCTAGTTCTTGAAGAAGGTGAGAAGTTCCTGGCGAGTAAATGTCTAAATTGTATGCAATACATGCCGAAGTGGAAGAAAAAGTATGGAGTAGAAGGGATGTTGAAAGTTGAAGTGTGGAAGATAGTGGTTGATGTTTTGGAGGAGAGTGTAGATAGGACGACAAAGGGACAGAAAAATAAAATGAAAGAGAGGGAGTTGAATTGTGCTAGACTGTGGTTGAAAGCTTCACAAGAGAGAAGAGAACAAATTCAAGAGACAAACAATGGAAAGATGACCACCAATCAGTTAAGATTTGGAAAATAATTCTGGGTGCACAGTGGCATCCCATTCGATAATGCAGGTGAGAGTGCTTATCAGAAACTTCTTAGAAACGCACTCCTCACTGTTTCACTTAAGCAACTGGGTGAGAAAACACTTGGTGGAAGCAGACGCTGCTTGTGTTGCGCCGATTGAGAAAAGCAAATGTTCTGATGTATTTCATCTAGATGATGGTAATGATCTAGATGAAGATACAACGGTCTTCTTCCGAAGTTCCCAAAGGGGCAGAGGAAGAGTTAGAGACCAAAGAGGCCACAGGCCGCCATTCAATTCAAACTCCACATCAAATTTGGACTGTTGGAACTGTGGGAAACGGGGACACTTGGCAAGAGTGTGTCGTCGTGTAAAACAATACCCAATCAAAGGGTGGAAGAAGAGGCAGAGGAAAAGCCAAATTTTCAAATGTCAAGCCCCCCCCCCCTTTTTTCCTCTATCAGGAACCTTGAGTTGGAAATGGTATATGAATGTTGTGTGGAGAGCTTGGATGAATTGGGACCAATGTGATAGAAAGACTCCTTTTTGGAGACTGTGTGTGAGATGCAAATGAGCATTGATGACTGAATGCCCGACTGAAGGGAAAATACAGGTTGAATGGTTGAAGTTGTTGGAGACTGCTATGGACAAGTAGTTGAGCGACTTTGAAGGAAGAATGATTTTGAGTAAGTTAGATGCTAGGAAGGAAAAAATAATAATACAAACAAGACGAAGGACAGTCCTTGACCCGGCATTTGCGTTTGGCGGTCGTCAATGTGGTTCCAAGACCTGCGTCTTGTAGTTTGTTATTTGTAAAATTTGGCCGTTGTGATCCTCCCAAACAGACATAAGTGATTTGGGCTTTTGTTGTTTGTTGTAATTCGTTTGTGGGAGGACTGCAGGAGCTTGATCCTTCAGTGTCTCACCTGTGCCTTCCTGCCTTCCATTGTCTCCACTGAGACTGGAATGTGGAGGGGGGAGTGTGGTATTGTGGTGTGAAAAGACTGTAGGAGCCGGCTCCTGTGGTGATTGATATTGTAATTTGATTGTGGGGGAGACTGATGTAGGTGTGGGGCTCTGGACTCTGCGGGTAGCTATTTGCTGGGTTGGCGCGGGTGGGGGACGATGGCATTGATTGTCCCAGTACTGGCCAGGCTGGGATAAATCAGTATGAAAATGCCGGGCCCCCCCCCCCTCTTGCTTCCCTTGCTGTGGCTGTGCGCGGTCGTACCCACTCCAGGGGTGTGCTGAGGGCGTGGTAGCAAGTGATATTGAAGCAGGGTGATGCCTAGGGAAGGTGTGACAATAGTTGCACGAAGGATAAAAGGCACTGAGGAAAGAAAAAAAAGAAAAAAAAAGAAAGAAAAAGTATAACCAAAACGTCAAAATAGAGGATGACGTTTGCGCAGCGTTGTTTGTTGGTGTTGTTTGTGAGCTGTGTCTCTGCTGTTTTTGTGTTGTCTGTGTGTTGTGTTATGTGTTAAAAGGATGAAATTGGCTAATATAGGCGCACTAAAGAATTTATTAGTCTGTAGTCTGATTTGCACCGCAAAACAAAAACGATTTTGTAAAGATAGGAAGAAAATTAAAAAAATTAAAAATTAAAAAAAAGAAGGAGAGAGATTTGTTTATGGGCAGAAACTGGTCCACGCTCCTTTAATGCCTAGCTTTGATGAAACAAAATTTCAGAGATGGAAGGAACTTGCTTTCTGGAATTGGATGATGAACGATTATGAAATAACGACATTTCAAAGCTAAATTTAAAATTTGAGAATAAGAGAGCGATTGAGTTAGTTAAAGTTAAGAAACTACAACAGTAACTATTATATTACTTTACCGGCAGTTATTTTGTTGATTCTTTTTTTTTTCTTCGATTGGTGGATTGGGTTGTCACATTGAGAAAGGAAAAGAAACGATACAAATCGGCAGCTGTATGTGGTGTTGTCACGTGGCGTTGACACCTGGCTCAACAGGGGGGATGGAAGGGCAGTTCAGTCAGCTTTATACAACATATGAATTTGATTCATATTCAAAACGTTTATAAAAATCTTTTTGTAGGGCTTGTTTAACATGTGCTAAAAACAATCCACAGGGTTATAATGCCTGGTCATAATAGATGCAGTCTAAAAATGGATTGAATTGGCTTCAAAATAAACACCGAATGCCTTAACAGTGGCAAAAACGTTATGTAAAGAAATAATATTTTGTCAACAACTGCTGTAGATGTTAAAGAATGGAATCAATATCTCTAAAATGAATGTGGATAGTTTGTTTTAGTAAAAGAAACAATTGATTGCTAATGGCAAACCAAGCTGCAAAGAGAGTTAAAAAAAAAAATAAAAAAAAATGAATGTCATGTGTATGGGTTCAAGACCAATTCTTTATGTTGTACCGTTGCCATTGATAAAAGATTGTGTGAAGTCGGTCACGTCTACTGATTGTGAAATGTGCGACAGAGTGTTCTATATAATATTCGTTGGGGGAAAAAAAAACACATTGCTTTTAGAGAATGTAGTCAACCAAAATTGTATATGTACCGACATGCCAAGATCTGGGAAAAAGCTGTAAAAAACAAAAACATAATGTCTTTAAATTTGAGAGGTGACGATGATCTGACTGAAATTGATGCAATGAGAGTCCCCAGAGCAATTCCTGATTAATAAGAATTAATTAACCAAATTGCAGCGGGATGGGAGTCCTCCATTTGCTGCTGGTGTACGATGAACAAGAACGTTGACAGGATAAATTACATCCATTGCAACATGCAGAAATTGGGCAAACTGACACGAGCGGGACTTGAGGCAGTGCACGAACAGCTAGCCACGCCTTCCCTAATGTCAATCCAAAACCGCAATGCTCTTATGTTGTTGTCTGGGAAAGGAAGGGTCTGCGCAATGTTCAGGGAACAATGCTGCACCTTCATCCAGAATGACACCGGCCCTGATGGGAGCCTGACGAAGATGATTACAACCTTGCAATCCCTGAACACGAGGATGAAAGAGCACAACAAGTGGATGACTGCTTTTGGGAAGTATAAAGCCCTTGTGTCCTCAGTTATAATATCAGTTGCTGTATTTACTGCTATACTTTCCTTGTGTGGATGTTGTTGTATTCCATGTCTCCGTGCTCTGTTTGATTGTCTTATCACTACAGCAATCTCGCCCATGGAAGACGAGATGGCCCGGGTATGCCTAATATCTGAACGCCAGCATGTTGATGATAACGATGATGATGCAGTTTTTGCACTTGAGTCTACAAACTTTTTCCCAGATCTGTGTGCTTCCGAATGATGATGTCGCAACATTTATCCTTTTCGGTGGAAATATTTGTGCGCATACTTGTGATCCGACAACTGAAAATCAAGAGAAGTGGTTGTTTTTGGTAATGTAAAAATTGAGCAGATGTGTGATAAACAGGAGGGAAATGTTGGAATAATTTAAGTGAAGCCTTGGCCTGCCAGACTTGTAGGCCTTGTCTTTACGAGTTTATGGCTTTCCTTTTATCTACGTTCTTCCTCTTTAGTGACAGGGATGTCTTTTGATCCCTGTCAGCCATATGTATCCTTCCTGTCCTTATGTTATCTGCGTGTTTTTGTTCCTGTAAGAGGCCTTCACTAACAATGAGCAGAGCTTATTTGCATAGGCGAAATGTTCTTATTTGGTTGAAAGAAACTCCATTCCTTTTAGTTAACTGTAGGTTTGGTTCATAGATTGTTGTTGATCAGAACTGTTTTTCTTTGTTAAGTGTTAAACACAGTTTGAAGTAGTTGCGTACAAGTTATCCTATATTTACTCAATGTTTGTTTAAGGAACTGCATACCAGTTACCTTACATTTACTTAACATTTGTTTTAGTGTTTAGGACAAGTTACTTATTGTTATTGTGTGTTAATTTACTAAGTAGATCAAGTCTAGCCAAGGTTTAGTTGCATTGTTCCTCAGGAAAGCGGCAATTCAAGTTATCTGATCACACTCGAGGACGGGTCAGCCAACCATGAGAGAAGAACAGCTGGTTGAGGAAGGAGGACAGATTCTGTGGGGGTCACGGGCCGACAATGAAGTGCTAATTCACACCACACTACATTCCTTAGCTAATCAACGTTGCTACAGACACAATCTTCCCTCTCTTTGGTGTAGCAACACCTCTGTAACCAGGGCAACCAAAACAGTGATGAGAGGAGCAGAAGAAACATCTCAAATGACTAATGCAAAGGTTGCAGAAAAGGTGCTGTTTTTTGCTGTTTTCCGGACGTGCTGCTGTTCTTTCGGTGGCGGATCCAGATCGGGATTTGCTCAGCAAACTACTGCGGATACGGAAGCAAAGACCGAGGTCCAGATCACCCCAACATTCTGGCTGAAGGTCCCAAGAAGGAGGGGGACCGAGCCTGCGTCGATTGGACCCTATAAATTGGTGGAGCGCATCTCACATGCCGTCCGGCTGGCCGGCAAAGGAGATTCGTGGTAACATCTGTCCCAGTGCGCCCCAGTGAAGGGTTCCTGCAAGGAACCAGATCGGCCATTGACAATCCCCGCCCCAGTTCATACAGAGGCAGAATAATCCTCTTCCCCCTTGGTGGCCAGGTAGTCCACCCTGAGCCACTGAAGACAACGACCACGCAGCAGATATTTCCAAGTTCTCCCCGGACGGAGCAGAGCTGCGAAGGGGGTGAGAATCGTGCTCACCCTCTACCAGTGGGCGTGCCAAGCCCCCAACGGCTGAACAATCACGAGCAATTTTTATCTCGAACTGTTACTGATAACATTCTGGTCGCCTAAGGCAGAGGGACCGTTTGAGACTTTTCCTGCAAAATAATATCTAGCCGCAGGTTTTTAACTCACACAAAATTTGGACTGGAGTATTGAGGAAAAACCTCATCTACACTGGAAGCTATTGCTGTCATTGTATTTTCTTACTTATGTTTGACTGATCAGGGTTGACATAATCATATGATAAAACAGGAAGGATATGTTAGGGTTTACAGAATATCTTCATCGTATGATTATGTTGGAATGTAACCTGTAATAATTTAACTAGCTTGTCCTGTCTTAACAAAAGTAGTCGACCGAAGTGTTAAGATATTTTTAACTGATTGACTAGCTGCAGAGGAAGCAATCAAAGTTGCTTTGTTTACAGAACGTCGTAAAAGGCCCCCTGCTATGCTTTGATCAGCAGGGAAGCGGCTTCACCCCATCCTGTGTTCCCACACCCCCACTTTCAACCCCACTCTGTTTCTCTCAATAAATATGCACCTGATGAGGCCTGAGTCAGACCTCCATTCGACCATCGCTGTAAGCACAGCTATGAATGGACTCTCCACTTGCAGGTGTTTAAAATGAGTCACCCCGCTCACTCTTTGTTTGATCTTCTGCCCTCTGGGAAGAGGTACAGGAGCCTGTGCTCCTGCACCACCAGACTTACCAACAGCTTCATACTCCAAGCTATTAGGATCCTGAACTCTCTCCGCCCTTCTGCGTAGCGTCCTGTACTTTTGCGTGTGATTCTGACTGTATGCTGTATGCACACTTGCTCCATTTTTGCTCCTCTTATTTGTTATGTTATTTGTTTATTTGTTATTTATTCATTACTCTTATTTATTCACTGTTTGTGCCTTCTTGTTTTTATTTGTTTGTGTTGTTTACTTGTATGTATATTGTGTACTATGTCTTGTCACCGTGGGATAGTAATTTCGATTTCTTTGTGTGTCTTGGCATGTGAAGAGATTGACAATAAAGCAGACTTTGACTTTGATCCAGTCTGTCCTCTGCACCTCCATCGGCCTCCAAACAAGACAAGCACAGACTGCAACGGACAATAAGGACTGCAGAAAAGATAATTGGAATCAACCTCCCATCTATCCAAGACTTGTACCTGTCCAGGACCAGGAACCGTGCAAGGAACATCTCTACAGACCCTTCTCACCCAGGTTGCAGTCTGTTTGAACTACTCCCCTCCGGACGGCGTCATAGAGCTCGGTGCGCCAAAACCAGCAGAGACAGCTTCTTCCCCCAGGCTGTTGCTCTGATGAACTCACACCACTCTTAGAGTCTCAGAGTCATTACTGTGCAATAACATCCTGCTCTCCATACCTTTTTTGAATTGTCTACACTGTTTGTACTATGTGTCCTCTCTGCATCCATTGCAGCCTGGTCTTCCTGGAAGAGGGACCTTCCCATCTGTGGTCTCTTCTCAAGGTTTCTCATTTCCTCTAGCTGGAGTTTTGAGTTTTTCCTTGCCCTTTTGGGAGTTTAAGATCAGGGGATGTTTGAGAATACCGTTTTTTTCCTTGTATAATGCGCGAAATTTAACAAATTTATTGTCCTAAAATCTGGGGTGCGCATTATACATGGGTAAAAAAAAAAATTAAATTTTTTATTTTTTAAATTATTATTATTATTTTTTTTTTTAAGAAAATCATGGTACAACAAAACCAACAACAGGACTGACCGACAAAGAAGTGGAACAAAAAGACAGGGTGACATTACCAAAGACAGGAACAGAAACCAAACAGACATCATGAATTCATCCGACGGTGAGCGAGGGGCAGACAGGACTTAAATACAAAACACGTTACATTGATTGAGGTGACACAGGAAGGGAGGGGCGACGCGAACAGAAACTATGGCAACCTAGACACATAGCAAAACTGGGGACGAGACATGACAAATCTCCCTCGAAATAAAATCACCTTTCTTCTTCTTTGTTGTCAATCGCGCATCGCATTCAGCCATCCTGCCCAACAAGTCAAGTCAAGTTTATTTGTATAGCCCTAAATCACAAGCAGTCTCAAAGGGCTTCACATAGACAGAAATTGACAATTATTCTCAAAGCATCCCCTGATCTTAAGCTCTCAACACACTTAGTCAGTAAAATTCATAATTCACGACACATCGTTTGATGTTGTTTTTATTCCTCTTCAACGTCTCTCCCATACAGAGCCACCTTTTTCACGTCTGCACGCCTTTTTCACATGTCCGCAACTGATCGCGGTGGTGCCTTTACGGGGAGTCGGAGAAATCAACGCTTTTTTCCAGCATCAACATGCCATTTTTATTATACATTATACACGGAAAAAAACGGTGTTTGTTATTTTTCAAATATCTTGAGTGTTGTTAGTCACCTAAATGTTGAACAGAGGCTGTGATTCACCGAAGTCAAATTCCTTGTTTGGCACGCTCAAACATTGCGAATAAAAACTCTTGAATCTTGAATCCTGAATACCGTTTTTTTTCGTGTATAGTGCGCCCCCATGTATAATACGCACCCTAAAAATGGCATGCTGATGCTGGAAAAAAGCCTGTACCCATGTATAATACGCACCCAATTTTTATGAATTTTAATTTTTTTTTATTATTTATTTATTTATTTTTGTAAGTCCCAATGATCGTCACACACGCAGGGAGGCAATGGGTCCAATTTTTATAGTCTTTGGTATGGTCTTAACTAGGCTGGATGTCATTTTTTTGTTGGCGTTGATTTCTCCGACTGCCCCTAAACCAGGGGTGGGCAAACTACGGCCCGCGGGCCACATCCGGCCCACGGGACCGTTTAATCCGGCCCGCCAACCCTGAACAAATTGTATTAAACGTTTTTTTTTTTGGTCATTTTGCCTGCAATGACTGCGTTTTCCCAGTAGATGGCGAAGCGCTCGCCTGCGCATTTACTACCGGAAGCCGTGTCAGAAAGCTCGGTGCACACTCACAAGTGCGTGTACGTACTCCGTAGTACGGACTTGGCGCACTCTCGCTCTATTCGTATCAGTCCCGAATTTAGAGTGTGGGTTTTGACGACAGCATTCTTATAATTCGCGCGCTGAGCTTTCAGATGCAGTTTTGCGCTAAAGCCACCCACAAACCTTCCCCTGGAATCCTTCCATTAAAATGAGTGGCCCGAAAAAAAGAAGTGAGTGCCGAATGTTAAAAAAGAGTGGACAATTTGGCTCGACGTACGCGACGTGACGTTCAGCCACATCAACATCAACCCGTCACAGATCAAGGTAAACGGACCAACACCTCGGATCTCGCCTAAGAATTGCCACAACAAATTTTACTCCAGACTATGACGCACTAGCAAAAAAGGGAGACCAACAACACTGTTCCCACTGAAAATGAACGGGAGGCTCTCAAGTTTATTGTAAAAAAATGCATTTTGAATATGATTTGTACACATAGCAGGGATTGAAACTAGCGACCATTCTCATTTTCAAACAATGCTGGATGCTCAAGGACATTGATGCACCACCTATTTGCGACTAATCTTAACCTGTAAAGTTCTTAAGGCTTACTTTAAGGAGGTGTTTCCCGTTTCCTCACCTCTGTTACCAGGTGTTTGCGAGTTAAAACTCTGCTCTGATTTTCAGATACCCCTCACCGTGTTGCTGTTTTGATTACTTTATTTGGATGTATGCTTTCACCGATTCTTCAAGATGATATATTTGGTCAGAATGTTTGCCGTTTGATGTGATCTCATAAGATAAACATCTTTCATTAATCCAGTGCTTCTCAATTATTTTCTGTTACGCCCCCCCCTAGCAAGAAGAAAACTATTCGCGCCCCCCCTCCCCACCGTGACTATCCTAACTTGTCTTGTAAGTCGTAAAATGTTGCACTGTCGCAAACGTCACAGAAGTAACAATGAGAGCGCCACTGCTCCCTGCTGGGAAGATGCGCAATTACACTTTATTCTAGTACTGCAAAAAAAAAGCCTGTTCCCCAGGGTCACACGCGCCCCCCCAGGTATAGCACGGCGCCCCCCAAGGGGGGCGCCCCACTATTTGAGAAGCACTGCATTAATCTGACCTGCAGGCACTGAAGTGATGGAGATTGTTCTTCATAATAACAGTGTCGTATTTTATGAGAATCACTGATAGCAGTTTTTTAGTGAATTATTTTTTTTTTAATGCTGTGAATAAATGCATTTGTTTTCAAAAAAATTGTTTGGAATATCCATGCTTTACTACCTACTAAAGGCCAAGATCTTTTATGCAATGACCTTTACAGGTCGCTTATATGACTTCACACAACGCCTACGTCCATCTGCTCCTTGTTCGGCCCGCGAGTCAAAAAGTTTGCCCACCCCTGCCCTAAACGCACCACCGCGCTCCGTGCGCGCACGGGAAAGAGGCGGCTCTGTATGGGAGAGACGTTGAAGAGGAATAAAAACACCCTTGGAAACCAAAACATGCCCCTCGTCGTGACTCGGAGCCGCAACAAATGTTTCGGATTTGTGTAGGGTACATTGTGACAGACAGCAAACGAGCAGGTGATCGAGCAAGCGTCTGATACGAGAGCATTGCGGTCGCATGGAGCGTGTTTGAAGTGAACAGCAGAGAAGAAAGGAACAAGGCAAAGTGCAAAGCAGTCGGAGAAATCAACGCCAACAAAAAAAATTACATCCAGCCTAGTTAAGACCATACCAAAGACGATAAAAATGGGACCCCTTGCCTCCCTGCGTGTGTGACGATCATTGGGACTTAAAAAAATAAAATAAAAAAAATAAATAAAAAATAAAAAAAATTAAAAATTTTTGTACCCATGTATAATGCGCACCCCAGATTTTAGGACAATAAATTAGTTAAATTTTGCGCACTATACACGGAAAAAAACGGTACTCCTGGAGCGTGGGCTAAATGCTGAAGCTGCTCTGCTCATGACTACATGCTGTACCATGATGATGCTCTGCAAGTTAAATACGATTTTTTTTTTTTTAAACAGTTTTATTGGGCCTGGTGGCCATTTGTGATTTGAGGCCCAATCCACCTCTGTCTGTTTTGCTCAGCAAAAGAACTGGTTGTGTAGATCACCGTGGGACTTTATCTCATACAATTCAGTTGGAGTCACCAATGACCTATTTTGCTCGGCCCGCCACCTTCCCCTCAGATCAGCCTTGGGTTTTGACTAAGCTGCAACGCTTTTTTTTTTTGCTTTACATTGCTTAACTTTCTCTCTTTATGGAAAGGCTAGCCTTGCCCTATTTTGTCAAAACAGCCTTCCTCTGTGCCTTAGAAGTCTCCCTCCACGGCCCTGTCCAGCTCCGCTCACCGGTACTGGGATGGCTTGAGGGATGCCATACACAGCACGGCCCTGTCGGTCTTTGGCAAAAAGCAGGGAAAGCCAAATGACTGGTTCAATGCCAATTTAACATCATTGGCACCAATCCTTGAAGAAAAACGCGTCGCACTCACAAATTACAAGCACACTGCAAACACCAAAACTCTACAGATCCTCCGATCTTCTCGGGGGAAACTCCAACAAGCCGCTAGATGTTGTGCCAATGACTATTGGCTACAGCTCTGCAGCAACATCCAAGCAGCTGCTGACACAGGCAACATCGGACTCATGTTCGATGGCATCAAAAAGGCACTTGGGCTCTGTCCCACAGGACATGAGAAATGCTAACATCGTCACCTTGTACAAAAACAAGAGAGACAGGAGTGACTGTAACAACTACCATGGCATCTCCCTACTCAGCATTACCGGTAAGCTCTTTGCTCGAATTGTACTAAACAGACTCCAAGTCCTCGCAGAGAAGCTCGACGCAGAGTCACAGGCAGGGTTCAGAGCATTGATCTTCACCCTGAGACAGCTGCAGGAGAAGTGCAGAGAACAACATAAACCTCTCTACATGGCCTTCGTTGACCTTACCAAAGCTTTTGACCTGGTGAGCAGGAGCGGCCTTTTCCAAATGGTGGAACGGATAGGTTGCCCGCCAAAACTCCTCAGCATCCTCCAGTCCTTCCACACTGACATGACAGGTACTGTCCAGTACGATGGGTGCACTTCTGAGTCCTTTAACATCCGCTGTGGTGTCAAACAGGGATGCGTGGCTGGCACCCACTCTGTTTGGGATATTATATTACTTACACACCAGGACAGACGGCAAACTATTCAACCTAACCCGACAGAGCAAAAACCAAGATCAGACCACTCACCATTCAGGACATGTTGTTTGCTGATGATGCAGCATTGGCAACACACTAAGGAACACTTGCAGACTCTTCTAGACCGGTTCAGCCAAGCATGTCAGGACTTCAACCTGACCATCAGCCTAAACAAAACCAAGACAATGGGCCAGGGGACTACTGTCCCACCCTCCATCAACAACTACACACTGGAAGCTGTAAGCAGCTTTATCTATCTTGGGTCTACCATCACCTGCAATTTGTCACGCGATGCCGAGGTCAGCAGCCGGATTGGGAAAGCAGCCTCTACCTTTGGAAAACTGACACCCAGAGTATGGCAGAACAACAAGCTCACCATCCACACAAAGGTGCAAGTGTACAGGGCCTGTGTCGTCAGTACACTCTTGTATGGCAGCGAACCCTGGACTCTTTATGCACATCGAGAGAAGGCTAAACTCTTTCCATCTGCGTCGCCTGAGACGCATACTGGGCATCACCTGGTGGAACAGGATCACAGACAGTGCAGTCCTGGAGAGTGCACAGCTCCCCACTATGCTCTCCCTGCTGAAGCAGCGGCGTCTCCGTTGGCTGGGCCATGTCCGTCGGATGGAAGACGGTCGTATGCCAAAGGACATCTTATATGCAGAGCTAAAATCAGGCAAAAGGCAAGTAGGCCGCCCACTCCTTCGCTACAAGGATGTCTGCAAACAAGACCTCAAATCCTTCAACATCAACCCAGCCACCTGGGAAGACGTCGCCCAGGATCGCCAAAAATGGCAACAGGCTCTCCGAAACGGGCTGCAGACCTACGAAATCACGCTGGTTCAACATCGAGAAACGAAAAGGAAGTTGAGGAAGCAGCAAGCCACCATGCCCCCACCTTCACCGGATCCGGCCCACACCTGTAACATCTGTGGCCGTGTCTGCCTCTCACGGGTAGGACTCACCAGCCACAGCAGACACTGTGCAAAGAACACCTCACCTCCGGACACAAGAAATCGTGGTCTTTCGAGACTGTGATGCCGATGTATGATTGATCCAATGATGCTTTTTCCTGGTTCACAAACTATTTGAGTGACCGGACTCAGTGTGTTAAATGTGATGGTTTGATTTTGTAATTTTTAGATGTCCACATCCAAGGGGCTTAATATTAGGTCGCATTTTGTTTATTTTATACATAAAGGAACTTGGCCAAAACGTGTCTGATGCAATTATTTAATATTTACGCTGATTACATAATTATTTACTGTTTTGGATTAACCCCTGCTAAAGCTCTTGATTCTCTGGAGAAAACCTTTAATGTGGTCCAGAAAACTCTTCTGCAACTAAAGTTGGTCCTCAATGCTGACAAGACAAAACTGATGCTGTTTTCAAACACAAAGAAAGTTCCAAAAGTGCTGCCCACAGAAATGTCATAGAGGTGGTTCCTGTGTACAAATAGCTTGGAGTTTTGCTTGATGACTTTCTCACCTTTAAGCCCCATATTGACAATCGTGTTAAAAAACAAACTGAAACTGGACTTTTTCTTTCAAAATAAAGTGTTTCTCATTTGAGGCGAAAAAGCAACTATGTAGTCACTTCAATGTTCTAATCTTTTTCAGATTATGGAGATATCTTGTTCATGAATGCTTCAGATCAATCTTCATAAGATTGACACTGTTTATCATGCTTCTTTGAGGTTTATTAAAACCTGTAGCACCTTGACTCATCATTGTGAAGTGTATTATCGAGTGGGATGGCTTTTGTCCACCAGGCGGTTAGTACTTATATTTACAGTGCCTTGCGAAAGTATTCGGCCCCCTTGAACCTTTCAACATTTCGCCACATTTCAGGCTTCAAACAAAGATATAAAAAAAAAATGTCAAGAATCAACAACAAGTGGAACACAATCGTGAAGTGGAACGAAATTTATTGGATAATTTAAATTATTTTAACAAATAAAAAACTGAAAAGTGGGGCGTGCAATCTTATTCGCCCCCCTTGCGCTAATACTTTGTAGCGCCACCTTTTGCTGCAATTACAAATGCAAGTCGCTTGGGGTATGTCTCTATCAGTTTTGCACACGAGAGACTGGAATTCTTGCCCATTCTTCCTTGCAAAACAGCTCAAGCTCAGTGAGGTTGGATGGAGAGCGTTTGTGAACAGAAGTCTTCAGCTCTTTCCACAGATTCTCGATTGGATTCAGGTCTGGACTTTGACTTGGCCATTCTAACACCTGGATACGTCTATTTGTGAACCATTCCATTGTAGATTTGGCTTTATATTTTGGTTCATCGTCCTGTTGGAAGATAAATCTCCGTCCCAGTCTCAGGTCTTTTGCAGACTCCAACAGGTTTTTTTCCAGAATGGTCCTGTATTTGGCTCCATCCATCTTCCCATCAATTTTATCCATCCTCCCAGTCCCTGCTGAAGAAAAGCAGGCCCAAACCATGATGCTGCCACCACCATGTTTGACAGTGGGGATGGTGTGTTCAGAGTGATGAGCTGTGTTGCTTTTACGCCAAACATATCGTTTTGCATTGTGGCCAAAAAGTTCGATTTTGGTTTCATCTGACCAGAGCACCTTCTTCCACATGTTTGGCGTGTCTCCCAAGTGGCTTGTGGCAAACTTTAACCAAGACTTTTTATGGATATCTTTGAGAAATGGCTTTCTTCTTGCCACTCTTCCATGAAGGCCAGATTTGTGCAGTGCACGACTGATTGTTGTCCTATGGACAGACTCTCCCACCTCAGCCGTAGTTATCTGCAGTTCATCCAGAGTGATCATGGGCCTCTTGGCTGCATCTCTGATCAGTCTTCTCCTTATTTGAGATTAAAGTTTGGAGGGACGGCCGGGTCTTGGTAGATTTGCAGTGGTCTGATACTCCTTCCATTTCAATATAATTGCTTGCACAGTGCTCCTTGAGATGTTTAAAGCTTAGGAAATCTTTTTGTACCCAAATCTGGCTTTAAACTTCTCCACAACAGTATCTCGGACCAGCCTGGTGTGTTCCTTTGTCTTCATGGTTCTCTCTGCGCTTTAAACAGAACCCTGAGACTATCAAAGAGCAGGTGCATTTATACGGAGACTTGATTACACACAGGTGCATTCTATTTATCATCATCAGTCATTTAGGACAACATTGGATCATTCAAAGATCCTCACTGAACTTCTGGAGTGAGTTTGCTGCACTGAAAGTATAGGGGCCGAATAAGATTGCCCGCCCCACTTTTCAGTTTTTTTATTTGTTAAAAAAGTTTAAATTATCCAATAAATTTCGTCCCACTTCACTTGTTGATTCTTGACAAAAAAATACAATTTTATATCTTAATGTTTGAAGCCTGAAATGTGGCGAAATGTTGAAAGGTTCAAGGGGGCCGAATACTTTCGCAAGGCACTGTATAAGGCCTTGCTTGTTTGTTATTTTACCCTTCCACATCTGTAATTTGATCACACGGAGAAGTGCCGACTGTTATTCTTTGCGCTCAAATGATAATCTGTTGCTCTCTGTTCCATTTGCCTGAATTGAACTGGGAAAAAGTGGGCTTTTTTTCACTCTGCATCTTCAAAAAGACTGGAAATTGACTGAACTTGTTTCATTGACCAACGTTAAGTCCCAAATAAAAGCACTTGAGATGACTATCAAATTGAGACTGTTTTTTATAATGTCTATGTAAGTTTTATTAACCTGTGTAAATGTTAAATGTAATTTTTGCTGCCACTTGGTAATGACGCCATTGTAAAAGAGTTTTTTAAACTCAATGGGACTTTCTGTCAGGCTTCGGAGGGGATTGGAAATGGAGCAGGGTGACCATGTGCAGCTTGGACCAGGGTTTATTGGAAGTACTCAAAATACATACTTAGTACACTAACCTAACTCACTCACAAAACAAGACTGACTGAAAAAGACGTTAAACAAAAAGACATCATGACGTTAACACAACTATAACTAGACTGACTGACCAGGACGTGAGACAAGACAACAATAGGACCTGACGACAACAACACATGCAACAACTGACAAGCAATGATCCGACAGTGAGTGAGGGGCAGACAGGACTTAAATACACAACACGAAACACGAGGCAGGTGAACACGGTTACATTGATTGAGGTGACACAGGAAGGGAGGGGCGACGCGAACAGAAACCATGGCAACCTAGCAAAACTGGAGACGAGACATGACAGAAGCACCCTGACATGATCCACGGACATGAGCACACAGACAGACGGACAAAACAATGACAACATGGACGTGACCGGGGATGAATCATGACACTTTCCTAGTTAAATAAAGGTTAAATAAAAGAAAAAAGATATAGTCTTTATCAAATATCGTGCCAGTGCCCAAATCCTGAGACTTCTCAAAGCCGGACAACTACCGAGGCATCAGCCTGACCTGTATCACTGTATCAGAACCGCATGATTCTAAAGGGTCTGGCAGGCAATCGACCTTCACCTGACAGAAATTATCAGAACGGCTTTCAAGAGGGACAAACTACTACAGCCCAGATTGTAGCGGTCAGGAGAATAATCTCGGTCCACCAACGCATGATGATGAAGATCCTTAAGACATACGATATTCCTCCCAACCTACTCCGAGTAAAAGAGTTCATGTAGTATGCAGCTGAGGGAGCCAAGATTTAATTGTTTTGAATTTGAAAGGATGCATCCTTTCAGATTAATTTATTTTTGAGTAAATGTAAATCTGGTATTTTAACAAGTGTGTTCGTTCACCAAAGTGTTTGTGTACTTTACTACTACTAAGATACCAATAAAGATAGTGTGTCAATTACACATTTTGTAAACAAGTGCATATGTGTTAGGAATAATTTAAAAGATAAGCATAGTTAAAACAGTCACATTAATCTCAATAACAAACCTTTGCCCTCCTCCTCAACAGATCCTCTTCCAAGAATCTCTTCTGTAGTCTCCTTTCTCCCCAGTAACTTGAAAAAGTCTGTCAGTAAGTCACCTGCAGGACAAGATGAGAACAGGTCAAACTCTTTACAATAACATGGGACATTTTCTTCCACTAATGCAGTGCTCCTCAATAATTTCGCGCCCTCCATGTTATTAACATAAAAGAAAACAAAATATAAAAAAGAAAGACCAACTTACAATAAAGAATAACGATTAATAACGTTGTTTTTAGTCTGTAACAGAACAGATTCAATGTGCATCGCTTTGCCTGAAATTAAAAATAAATTATAATTATTTAAACTATAAACATTCTTGACCAACTGCCATTTTATGCTGGACAAGATACAATAAAATAATAATAAATATACATAACATTAAATAACAGCTATAAATAATATTCAATTCAAAGTAATCAGTAACATTAACTCAGGAGCACAATATATAAATAAATTTAACCTACAAAACAAAAATGAATAAAACAATTTGTGCATGACAGAGACCATATTCACAGCTGCAGGTAGTATTAGCTCTTCTGCAATGGTGTGTTTTTTTCTTGCACTGAGCAATCTGGTACGCTGCTTTATATGATGCTAACAGTGCTTGCTGATTGACTGAAGTAGCATTCACAAAGTGGGATGATCGCTGGCAATATTCAGCCCATTTTCGCAGAAAAACCTCAAGCATCTTATCAGCGTGATTGGGGAGCAAAGACGTTATAAGTGCCGCCTTAATTTATTTGGCTTCATATTGTCCACTGCCAACATTGTAAGGCACAGTAAACACACCGGTCTTTCCTCGTCTCCCATCGTAATCGCACTGCAGCCGAGCGCTACGTACGCTTCGTCATATTTCCTTGTCTTAGCTTTTGTGTGACTCTCAATTCTCTCTTGAACCCAGTTCAATATTTT
Organism: Syngnathus typhle; assembly: GCF_033458585.1. Classification (NCBI taxonomy): domain Eukaryota; kingdom Metazoa; phylum Chordata; class Actinopteri; order Syngnathiformes; family Syngnathidae; genus Syngnathus; species Syngnathus typhle. Next base: position 14,611,996 of record NC_083746.1, on the reverse strand, counting down.
TCCATGGTGTCCCACTGCACTTTTTATCGACTGCTCTGTGCTGTGTGTGCGTATGTTCCGTGCGCTATGGGACGTCAAACGCTGCGCGTTCGCTTTTCTTTCGGGGGGAGTGGGGTGTTGCTAATGGGACGTCAAACGCTGCGTGTTCGCTTCTCTTCCGGGGGGGAGGGGCTAATGGGACGTCAAACGCTGCGTGTTCGCTTCTCTTCCGGGGGGATGCTAATGGGACGTCAAACGCTGCGTGTTCGCTTCTCTTCCGGGCGGAGGTGTAGCCATTTCCGGGGACTCGCGGTAAAAGTTTTTTTTCGCTTGATTTCATTTGTGTGGCGGGCTCCATCTAGTGTTGAAACTGGGAAGTGCAACAGAGTTGAGCTCAAGCTTCTTGTGCGGGCCATATTCAATTATGTTTTCAGGATTTGCTGCGGGCCAATAAAAACTGGCGGCCCGCGGGCCGTGGTTTGGACACCTCTGCTGTAGAGCGACTACTCCTTGCGCACACTCTTCCAGTGATACCGCCACTCCCACCTACTGCAGTGGATGTCTAATTACCCTTTTATCTAGTACAGCCAAAAGAAAAGTTCCAACAGTTATGAATGATACCAGTCACATTGGTCTTGGCGGTACCAATATCAAACAATGAAATTTAGCCACCAAAATGACATGGTACCATCATTTGCAGGTAGTACTGGTGCCTGAGCAAAATAAAAATAAAAAGTTTGTCGTCACGAAAGTAGTGTTCATCAGCCAGTTAAATCCGTCTCATGAAAATTAAAAACAATAATAAAAGAAAAAGAAATAGAAAAATATATAACATAACATATTCAATCACACGACAGATGAGAGGCGAGCTCCCTGTCCCCTTCCACCACTGACTTCCGATTTGTCAATAAGGGCGTGTCACAGCGACGCCAGAGAGATGACCTGCATTCTACATTCTTCTTTTTTTGTGGTTCCCTTCACTTGCTTCCTCTGTTTTTAGTTTACTTTTTAGAGTCTACTATACAATTTTGAAAGCTGTGAACTGTCAATCTTTGCCAGTTTCACGTCACTGCTCAGAATTCACAGGGCTCCATGGCTCCCTTTCTACCGTCGGTCACCGGACACGCAAGTATGGCTTTGGATAATCAAGTTTGTACTGCTCTGTGCACCAGCTGTATCCTTCTTCTAGAGAGGGTGTCCCTGCTTGAGGGACATGTCCCCCAGTTAAGCAGAATAACCTAATAACCTTAGATGTCATGGACACAAATGCGGGCTGCAGCCAGCATGCCAGTACGGTTGGCATTAGCCCTAAACGGCTTCCTAACAGCAATGAGCCTGTAACGACACATAGCTGTCCCAAGCCACCTCAATCTACTGGCTCTTGCACCTTGGACATACACTGTAGGTGACTTCATTACCCGCAACATCGCGCTTAAAAATTCAGCCACAGTAAAGTGCATTCCTGAAAGCAAACCATTGAAGCTAAATTTAGGGAGATGCTCGTAACAGGCCTTGTTATAAGCTGATATAAGTCGGCTCCAATGATACTAGGATGGGCAATCAGAGGTGACAAAGAAAAACATCGCATCAAAATCTGAAAGCCATTTGCCCAGAGAAAACAGCTTGGGTGCCCGGTGTATATTATTTTGTACGACACCAATTGAATTTTATTCTACCCTGGGCTACAATGCAGAGTCAGATCCTGCTTACAAAAAAAGTAATTTTGAACCTTTTGATGTTGCAAAAGATGATGGACATCCTCAACGCTCGGTTCGGGGAGGCGTATCAAATGGACTGCAATCTTGATCTGGACGAGGCAATGATTGAATACTTTGGAAGACATGGATGCAAGCAAGCAATCCGAAACAAGCCGGTGCGGTTCGGCTAGAAGGCCTGGTGCCTGAACAGTGGGACCAACGGCTTCCTGCTCCACTTCGACATCTACCAGGGGGCGAGTGTAGATGCCTCTGAAGTGGAACGCAAGTTCGGCAAGGGCGGTGGCACGCTCCTTTCGACTTCTGGACAACCTCCCCGATGCTGTGCGTGCACTTCCGCTGTGCATCTACATAGACAACTATTTCACCGGCCTCCCGCTAGTTGCAGAGCTGCGCAGGCGGGGCTACGCTTGCACGGGGACGATCCGAGAAAACCGCATCCTGCGCTCTTGCCCAATCACAGATCAGAAGGCTATGAAGAGGAAGCCGCGTGGTGCCGTGTCTGTCGTGTACGACACGGCAAACAAGATTGCGCTCACTCGGTGGAAGGATAACGCCGTGGTCACCATCGCCTCCACCCTCGCCGCTGAGCATCCTCTGCAGAAGGTGTCACGCTGGTCAAGGCAGGAGAAGAAGGTGGCAGTGGACCAGCCATTTGTTGTCCAGCTGTACAACCGCAGCATGGGCGGCACGGACCGCGCCGACCAGAGCATCGAGCTCTACCGCATCAACATGCGCCGGAAGAAGTGGTAGTGGCCGATATTCACCTGGATGCTGGACGCGGCCGTCTTCAACGCATGGGTGCTGCACCGGCTGGATGAGCACGGCGGGATGTCTCTGCTGGAGTTCCGACGCGAGGTGGCCCGAACTCTGGTTGCAGCATCAGGCGCCACTCGAGCTCGGAGATCGGGCAGACAGCGCGTGTGCGCAGTTGCCGATGACTCTCGCTTCGACACCGTGGAGCACTGGCCGGAAGTGGCGGCGCAAGGGCGAAAGTGCGCACTGCCGACTTGCAAGTCGCGTCCGTCCAGTGCGTGCTGCAAGTGCCGCGTGGCACTGTGCACTGTGAAGTGTTTCCGTGCTTACCACCAGCCGGAATAAAATGTGTGAGAAGCACTGGCCGCGTGATCCGTTTTCTGACCGGAAGTGGCGGCGCAAGGCTGAACATCATCACTGCTGAGTTACAGTTTATATCTGCGTTTATGGTACCGCAAGTTTGAAAGTTTGTTGTTGAATGTTTGTTGCAAATAAATATGGCTATGAACATGACGCTACACTTGCAAATCGTCAGAATGCTCCGATTTTTGTGCACGTATCAGCACATAGTCTATATATAGATGTCGCATATTCCATATGCGCAACGTCATAACCAAAAAAGCCCGGCATATTTGGGCAATACGAGCGGCAATAACAATTTGGGCAGAAACGGGTTAACCCTGCTCGTCACAGGTTCAAATCTCGCTCTCAAACTTTGCCACGCCTCATTATTATTAATTATGTTTTTACAATATTGACAACATGTTGCAGCCGTTTCATCAGATAATGCGGAGCTTCTGCCATCGGTCACTGCACAATGCGTAGGTGCAGTCTTTGCAAGGAAAGGGAAAAATGACATGTCGTAAAGCACATCAGCACGTGTCTTTTTTTTGTGTGGCACCCTCAATTTTCTTTGTGCCAGTAAAATAAATGTAAATATAAATGCTGCCAGGCCATCACAGAGGTATCATTCAACTACTAGTTGTAAGTCAATTTTTCATCACAAAAGTTATGAAAACACTTAATGAAGGTCCAAAACCTTGAAAATGCTGCTTTAAAGCCTCATATATTCATCTTTGTGAAAATGTATTTGGCCCATCCACCAGTGCATTGATAAAAAGTTCACCCTTTTAGTTTAAAACAGCGTATTTAGCAACCAGGATACCTTGCCAACCCGAACAACTGTAGGACTCGGGGTACCGTAATTTTCGGACTATAAGTCGCGTTTTTTTTCATAATTTGGGTGGGGGGGCGATTTATACTCAGGAGCGACTTGTGTTTTTTTCACAAATTTTTACTTGATCATTAACACATCACTTACTTACAAGTATAGTTGACCACTTCACATGTTATTTTTAGTATAGTTGATTGTTAGGGTTTGCAGAATATCTTCGTTTGATTATGCTGGAATGTAACCTGTAATAATTTACCTAGCTTGTCCTGTCTTAACAAAAGTAGTAGACCAAAGCGCTAAGATCTTTTCAACTGATTGACTAGCTGCAGAGGAAGCAATCAAAGTTGCTTTGTTTACACAAAGTCGTAAAAGGCCCCCTGCTATGCTTTGATCAGCAGGGAAGCGGCTTCACCCCCTCCTGTGTTCCCACAACCCCACTTTCAACCCCACTCTGTTTCTCTCAATAAATATGCACCTGATGAGGCCTGAGTCAGACTCTCCACCTGCCAGGTGTCTAAAACGACTAACTTGTCTCCAGTATGGCTCTTGCAAAATAAGTTAGAGTGAGCACTACCCTAACATTTTGGTGCCGAAACCCGGGATCCCTCATACCCGCCATCTGGCTGACGGAGGACGACACGCTGTACACTGTCGACGGGCCAGCGTCCATTAGGAGGACCTGGTAAACAAAGTCCTGGGAAGAGAGTTTCTTTGCTGGGCCAGCATCTTAGGTCTGCCTTCGTCTGACAGAGGTGGATTGACGAGATCCGGCAGTGCATCGAACCAGGGGACAAGTAAGTTATAGAAAAAAGCGCTGATACGGCTTTGGTTTGTCCGAGCTATGAGATACAGCTTTGGTTTGTCCGAGCTATGAGATACAGCTTTGGTTTGTCCGAGCTATGAGATACAGCTTTGGTTTGTCCGAGCTATGAGATACGGCTTTGGTTTGTCCGGGCTATGAGATACGGTTTTGGGTTTTCCAAGCTATGAAACAGCTGTGATTCTAGTCCCAGTGGAAGGAACGGGCGAAGAAAAAAACAGAGTTTCTTTTTCCTAATTGAAGAAGGGCGTAGGTTCTTTTTTTTATCCGTTTTTCTAAGCTGTTTGCATCAAAGTTGTGTGGTTGAGAGTGTGATTGGTAGGATAAATTGACTAAAAAGCAGTTCTAGCATTGATCCACGGCAATAAAACAGGCTAGTAATTTGTTAAAAAGTCAATTTAAACCTGCATTGAGGATCCTCAAAGAAAGAAACGGAAAAGAAAAAATCTATAGATTTACCAAATTAAGATGGGAAATAAAAACGGTAAACCTCTAGCTCTTGAAGAGGATGAGAAGTTCATGGTGAGTAGATTTCTTAATTTTATGCAATACATGCTGAAGTGGAAGAAAAAGTATGGAGTAGAAGGGAAGTTGAAAGTTGAAGTGTGGAAGATAGTGGTTGATGGTTTGGAGGAAAGTGTAGATAGGAAAACAAAGGGACTGAAAAAGAAAAGAAAAGAGAGTTGAATTGTGCTAGATTGTGGTTGAAAGCTTCACAAGAGAGAAGAGAACAAATCCAAAAGACAAAGTTGAAAAGTGATGAGGTTGCAACTATGTTTGTCAGGCCGGAAGACAATGAGGCCACAGTGCGCAGGCGCACTCTCCCGGCCACGGCTCCAGCCGCAGCTGGAAGTGCAGCTCAAGCGGAGCAAGAGGGATCTTCCGCTCGTATGCAAAACTTGTATACAACTATACAGTGGGCCAGACATGCTGAAAAAGTGATCAAAAGAGGCAAAAGTTCTGATGTATTTCATCTAGACAATGATGATGATGATGACCTAGATGAAGATACAACAGTGTTCTTCCATGGGTCCCAGCGGGCCAGAGGAAGAGGTAGAGGCCAGCAAGGTCGCAGGCCACCATATAATTCGAAACCCCCATCAGGTTCTGACAACTGTTGGAACTGTGGGAAACGTGGACACTGGTCAAAAGAGTGTCATCTTGCAAAACAATACCAATCAAATGGTGGAGTAAGAGGCATAGGAAAAACCACATTTTTAACATGACAAGCTTCCTCTACTTTGACCCCTCATGCTCATACAGAGATATGACAGAAAAACATGTCATTGTCAGATTATTAGAAATGTTTTGGATTGTTATAGCTCCTGTCCATATGAGAAGTATGACAATGCTGTTGTATGCCCAATGACAAATGACCAGAGATCAAATTGTGTGTGTACACTGAAGTTAAAATTTGCAAATCAAGTGGTAAAGCAATACAACTTGCTTCTAGAAGATAAATAAGAAATTAGAATGTGCTGTCCTCGTGTGCGTGGGAGGGACCAGCTCATGATCGACCACAGGAAATGGCCAGCCTGTGACGAATCATTGGTGCTGGGATCTACCTTACGCGCGCGAGAGCTGTGCATGTGTGTTAAAATGATGAAAATTGGCTAAGCTTCTAGTGTAAAGAAATTTGAAAGACTGTGGTCTATCCAATTTGCACCGCAGAACAGAAAAATGAGATAAAAATGAGAAGAAAAGAGAGAAATCTGTTTGCGAGCAGAAACTGATCCAGAACTAGTGCATGTTAAGTAAGAAACGACATAACATGCTTTCAGGAATTGGAAGAATCAAAATTATGAATTTAAGACATTGACATTTAGTAGAAAGAATTGACTGGTTGTGGTCTAAGATTATACAAACTTCTATATGCGAGCTGAATCTGAGAGATTGAGTTCTTCAAATTTAAAAACAAAGAAAAAATTCAGATTAATTTGCAAGCAGTTTTTTTGTGTGTTGAGTTTTTTTTTTAGATTGGTAGATTGTTCTATCAGGAACCTTGAGTTGAAAATGGTATGTGAATGTTGTGTGGTGAGCTTGGATGAATTGGGACTGATGTGATAGAAAGACTCCTTTTTGGAGACTGTGCGTGAGATGCAAATGAGCATTGATGACTAAATGCCTGACTGAAAGGAAAATACAGGTTGAATGGTTGAAATTGTTGGAGCCTACTATGGAAAATTAATAGAGTGACTTTGAAGAAAGAGTGATTTTGAGTAAGTTAAATGCTAAGGAAAAAAAAAAAAAGGACCAAAAAAGGTTGCTTTTGGAGTGATAATTAACTAGAGAAAAACTGGAGAACCAGTAACATATGCGGAAGATGTGTGAACTGGGAAATTGAGAAGCGTTTTGGAAAGAAAGTCAAATTAAATGATGGACTCATATGTAGTAAAGAACACATTCTCCCCAAAAATTTTGTCAAGCTGTGAGGCATGGGCAATGCCAAGCCTCAGAAGGGGGGAGTGAGTAGGACAGATAGTGAAAGATAGTAAAAATACAACACTTTACGACATATGGGTTCTCTAATACATTTGGCGTCATACCATTAAATTAAAGTTTTCTCAAGCTTTCCAAACTTTTGCTGTAAACAATTGGAAGATGATTGAAAAATGACTAAAGAAGCTATGAGGAAGTGGTGTATGTGTTTGGAACGGCACGCGCTTATGCGCTTCCCTGGCTAATCAACATTTGTTTGACTGATCAAAGGAACCATTTGCTACAGGACTTAACATCCATTCCCCCAGACCAGATCCGACCGAGACCAGAGAATCTCCTTTAAAACAGGAGGCAATAAATGGGATAGCCCCTGTCATAAATGGTCTTTGGTTAGGAGGAATCATTAGGAAGTGCTCAAACTCTTCTCGCAAACACTCCTACCTGCCTAGTTCAAAAGGGCAATAAAATTGACTACAAGAGTTGCAAAGAACAGGCAAAGAACAGTCCGGCATTTGCGTTTGGCGGTCGTCGATGTGGTTCCAAGACCTGCGTCTTGTGGTTTGTCATTTGTAAAATTTGGCCGTTGTGATCCTCCCAAACAGAAATAAATGATTTGGGCTTTTGTTGTAATCGGTTTGTGGAAGGATTGCAGGAGTTTGCTCCTCCAGTGTCTCACCTGTGCCTTCCCGCCTTCCATTGTCTCCACTGAGACTGGACTGTGGAAGGGGGAGTGTGGTATTGTGGTGTGAAAAGGCTGTGGGAGACTGCTCCTGTGGTGTTGCACATGGCCCGTTCTGTTCCATTGTCTCCACGGATGTTGGAAGGTGAGTGGGGTGATTGATATTGTAATTTGATTGTGGGGGAGACTGATGTAGGTGTGGGGCTCTGGACTCTGCGGGTAGCTATTTGCTGGGTTGGCGCGGGTGGGGGACGACGGCATTGATTGTCCCAGTACTGGCCAGGCTGGGATAAATCAGTATGGAAATGCCGGGCGCCCCCCTCTTGCTTCCCTTGCTGTGGCTGCCCGCGGAGTGGAGTCGTACCCACTCCAGGTGTGTGCTGAGTAGGGCTGTGGACTCGGTCGGATTTTTGCACCGAGTCCGAGTCCAGCCTCTTGGCCATGAGTCCGAGTCCGGCTGTCCATGGTTTTTGAATGCACCCCGCTTCAATGGCAGAATGCAGATGAATTTAAAGACATCAAATGAGAATAATCCTTTATAAATATTAAAATTGACTGACGCAAACGTGAGTTCTTCATGTTTTTATTGAAAACAACATAGTGCTGACGCCGTTAAGGTTTCATGGGAATATTATTGTCATAATTGTCTGGACCATATATGATATTTGTTTAATGGTAGTTATTGATAGATCTTGAAGATGTCAAGTTATAGGTGCATATAGCACGTTCATTGTAAGAGGGGAAGAGATGTTGTGTATTTTGGGCTAACTCAAATTCCGTAGTAGAAAAACCCCGGAAGTGGGATGGGCGCATTCTGTGTTGTTGTGGTACGCCCTGTGAACGCACTGTGAGTAAGGAATAAAGCAGTTATCATTCACGTCGTTGTCCGACCTATTCTTGCTATCTAAGAACCTGGAAAATAGTAAGGATATAACATATATCACGGGTCATTACGGCGAGTTTGGTGGAGTTTTTACTGCTTCTTACAACTCCTACCGCGCTGACTGTAACGTGACACTCTCTGGCTGCGTCTTGCCTCTTTTTTTTTTATTGTCGGACTCGGTGGACTCGGTCAAAATCAGCACTGAGTCCGAGTCCGAGTCCGGCAAAAATGACCGAGTCCGACCGAGTCCGAGTCCCTGAGTCCGAACCGAGTCCACAGCCCTGGTGCTGAGGGCGTGATAGCAAGTGAGATTACGGCAGGATGATGGAAGAATGAATGAAGACAGGCAGGGAATGCATGTACGACATGGGATGTGCACGGCTGTAACTGAGGTGGACTTCAATGTCTGCCTGCTCACGGCCATCATGAAGTTAAATGTTGTGGGACAGGGGTTGAGATGTGATGGTGAATAAATGGGTGCCTTTGTGTCTGTTAGTTTGTACGTGTGTGCGCGCATATGAATGGCCTAGGTAGTTGATGTGGAGGCGGCGTGATCAAAATTGAAGATAAGATCCCTCTCGCCTGTAAGTGTAATACAAATTGAGATGAATAGGATTTGATGATTATTCAGGGGCACCAGTGACGTCAAATGGTTTAATGGAGAAGGCCTGTTTCCTGTGGCTGGACAAGACAGGACCATCTAGTCCAGCCGGGATGGGTATAATAATGTGTCCGGGACACCTTGCTGGTCCTTTTCGCTCCCCAACGACGCTATTGACACATTACGTTAATGTGTCAAAACGGTGGGGGAGTAGAATGATTTAATCTATTGTAAGAGTCAATGTTTTGTCAAATGTAATTGTTTTTGGAGTCTTAACAGGACACGTAAGAATTCAACACACAGTGATGAGAGGAGCAGAAGAAACATCTCGAATGAGCACATCTCACGTGCCGTCCAGCTGGCCGGCAAAGGAGATACGTGGTATCATCTGTCCCAGTGCGCCCCAGTGAAGGTTTCCTGCAAGGAACCAGATCCGCCATCGACAGCGTCCCCGCCCTCAGTTCAAACAGAGGCAGAATAATCCTCTTCCCCCTTGGTGGCCAGGTAGTCCACCCTGAGCCACTGAAGACAACGACCACGCAGCAGATATTTCCAAGTTCTCCCCGGACGGAGCCGAGCTGAAAAAGGGGGTGAGAATCGTGCTCACCCTCCACCAGTGGGCGTGCCAAGCCCTCAACGGCTGAACAATCACGAGCAATTTTTATCTTGAACTGTTAATATTGATAACATTCTGGTCGCCTAAGGCAGAGGACCGTGTGAGACTTTTCCTGCAAAATAATATCTAGCCGCAGGTTTTTCACTCATACAATATTTGTACTGGAGTATTGAGGAAAAACCTCATCTTCACTGGAAGTTATTGCTGTCATTGTATTTTCTTACTTATGTTTGATTGATCGAGGTTGACATAATCATATGATAAAACAGGAGGGATATGTTAGGGTTTGCAAAATATCTTCATCGTATGATTATGTTGGAATGTAACCTGTAATAATTTACCTAGCTTGTCCTGTCTTAACAAAAGTAGTAGACCAAAGCACTAAGATCTTTTCAACTGATTGACTAGCTGCAGAGGAAGCAATCAAAGTTGCTTTGTTTACACAAAGTCGTAAAAGGCCTCCTGCTATGCTTTGATCAGCAGGGAAGCGGCTTCACCCCATCCTGTGTTCCCACACGCCCACTTTCAACCCCACTCTGTTTCTCTCAATAAATATGCACCTGATGAGGCCTGAGTCAGACTTCATTCGATCATCGCTGTAAGCACAGCGACGAATGGACTCTCCACCTGCCAGGTGTCTAAAACGACTAACTTGTCTCCAGTGTGGTTCTTGCAAAATAAGTTAGAATGAGCACTAGCCTAACATTCATCACTTCACATGCTTTGATACCTTTATCTTGAACATATTCAGAACATGAAAAATAGAGAGAAAAAATCAAATAAAGTAATTAACATTTAAAGCGCCATCAATTGATGAATTTGTTGATTCATAATGGTTGCACACAGCACTCAGCCAAAATGTTTCAGTACGTTTTAGTACGACTAGTAAATTCCAAGGTCGCATCGCTTCCCAGCATTACAGCAAAAGGGTCAGATGGCATCATTGAATAGCTGTTGTACCCGTGAGGATATTTCATTTTAAAATAGGCTGCTCCGTTAATGTTTCGACTAAATTTACGGATCGATATGGAAGGGAAACACAGGTAAGCAGTACCAATGTGTTAGGTCGAACTTTAGTCAGTTCCGATCATTTTATAGGAGATCGTTTGAGAAACGCGATTGTTTACACTTTGCCGAGGCTCATGGGAGTCTGCGAGCTGAGGCTCAATGGAGTTTGCGGGCTGTTAATGCTATAGTGATAGCTGCTATATGCACGAGGCTATTTCATGTCAAAATAGGTTGCTCTGTTAATGTTTCGAGTAAATTTACGGATCGATATGGAAGACAAACACAGGTAAGCAGTACCAATGCATTAAATCGAACTTTAGTCAGTTCTGATCATTTTATAGGAGTTTGAGAAACGCGATTGTTTACAGAGGGCTCATTGGTTATTGGCTAGTAGATGCATAACGCAACCCTAGTCAACCTCAGTTTGTTGCAGTATAGCTTATATTTTATGCGCCTTTTACTCATATATGAAATCATTTCTCAAATAAAAAATTCAAGGAGGGTGCGCTAAGGCGCAGTCTATAATCTATTATTATGACTGCTGGGATTGGCTGCAGCATGCCCGTGACACCCATGGTGACAAACGCAGGGATGAGAATGGCAAATGTGAAAAAAAACCCCACTGAAAACCTGACTTACAGCCAAGCCCCAATCGCTATATTGCCAGCACCTGCTACAACTCGTTAGGTCCCCTACTTAACCTCCGTGTATTCTGCCAGTGGTTGTCAGTTCGTCTACTTACCCTGCCCGTGACACCACTGCCTTTTTGTCCCCTGAACGATTTCTGTTGTCAACTGCTTCTGTAAATAGACCGACTACGCCCTGATCGCCGCCTGCCCCGACTACTTGCTCGTCCTTTGACCACACTTCTGATCGCCGCCTGTCTCGACAACCTGCCTGCCTCCGACTACGCGCTGTGCTCTGCTGCTCATCCACGCCAGACCGCAACCCCAGCGTTCCACTTCCTCTTTTCCCCTTTTTCAATAAAGGATCCTGTTGCACTTGGTCGCCCTGTCTCTGTTCCGTGAAACGGGGATGTGTGTGTGTGTGCTACCGGCTATATATATTGTCAAGTGACATGGTGGTACGAGATGGTGTAAAATTAGGTAGTGAATTTGGCCCAGGCACATTGGCTATCCCAAAACATGTAGTAGTTCAAAATTTCACCAGGAGATGGTGTTAAAGCTTGACATAGGGGTGACCTGATGGAAATTAACAAATCTAATAAATTAAATAGTTAGCAATTGGGAGGACACGACCTGTTATTTTGATATATATATATATATATATATATATCATTGAAGATGTATTCTTTAACGATGTAATGACAATAGCGTAACATTAGCTTACATATAACATCATGTTACTTTCTAAACCCAAATGCTTGTAAAAGTACAAAAGTACCTTTGTGTTTTTTTGTTTCGATGTGCTCCTTAATGTTCCTAGCGCCGCAACCTCCATACACAGAGAATACACAAAACTTTCCCCGGAACATCTACTTTATGGATATGTTCCGTCAGGCACGTGGTTACGGACTGTGTTCCGAGTTGTACGATGACGCTGCTCTCGAGCCATGCCCAACTGAAGCAGTTCTTGATCCCGTTCGGCTTGTCTATTTTCCTGGCACGATGCTCATGCTGGTGAAAACTTTTGCTGAGTAGGCCCAAAATCTATCTAACTAAATAACTCGTCTATAAGTGATGAAAACCCAATCGCAAATTCACATAGTGGCGGTGTAAAAACACTAGTTCTCTGCCTAAGTTACGTTAACAAGTGGAAATTGTGGCAAAAGTAGCGCCAAAATTACGTAAGGCGGATGTTGTTGCATCACTGCTGCCAGTGAGTTAGGTTTACCGAGGCAAGCCGATTTCCGTCCCCACAGCTTAACTAATTTTGCCTTGAGATGTGCCAAAAGATGTCGTCGCGGGGGGCGAATGCTCGTGAGTCGCCGAGGCAAACGTTGCCCAGCCAGCTGGCCGGCTGCTTCCATACCCCACTCCATATAAAAAAAAAATTCTCAACGGATTTACACGATTCACAAAAATGATACTTTCAACGGAAAAAAACACTGATATTTCTCATCCCTGGACAAGCGGTACAGAAACTGGATCAGCTAGATCTTATTGTATGCAGTAAAGTTATCCACAGTAACCCCGGATAAGCGTTGGAAGGGGAGGCGAGGCGAGGCGAGGCGAGGCGGAGGAAGGAAGGAAGGAAGGAAGGAAGGAAGGAAGGAAGGAAGGAAGGAAGGAAGGAAGGAAGGAAGGAAGGCTGGATGGATGGAAGGAAGGCTGGAAGGCTGGATGGAAGGAAGGCTGGATGGAAGGAAGGCTGGATGGGTTTGGGGTTGGGTGGATGGGGTTGGGTTGATGGATGAATGGATGAATGAATGACTGAATGGATGGATGGACGGATGGATGGATGGAAGGAAGGAAGGCTAGATGGAAGGAAGGAAGGAAGGAAGGCTGGATGGAAGGAGGGCTGGATGGGTTTGGGGTTGGGTGGATGGATGGGCTGCAAGCCGTAAACAAGAAAAAAAGTAAATGTCTTACCCAGTAAACACTGAGGGTGTTCAACTGTCTTGATCCGGAGTGACCAGTGAGGCGCATGGAGAGGGTCAAGGTCACTGTAAACAATGTATTGCAGCAACTTTATCAAGATGAGTTTCCCTTTTATTGAATATTGGAATTCCATCCATCCATCTATCTATCCCATCCATCCATCTCATCCATCCCACCCATCCAGTCCACCCATCCATAATAGCACCTAAATACTAACAAAATTTGGGTTTTAAAGGAGTCATTGACCACATATAAACATAGTGAATTATACCCCGTAAAGACGTGCTCTCAGTTACAAAGATGGAAAGCATTATATAAAACCGTGTTTGCCAACCAGGGGCACATTGCAGGGGGTTGGTGGAAAAGAAATATTTCAAAGTTCATTTCATTAGTCCGTCAATAAAATGGTCACATCAAAGGACAACATTGGATCATTCAAAGATCCTCACTGAACTTCTGGAGTGAGTTTGCTGCACTGAAAGTAAAGGGGCCAAATATTATTGCACGCCCCACTTTTCAGTTTATTTGTTAAAAAAGTTTAAATTATCCAATAAATTTCGTTCCACTTCACGATTGTGTCCCACTTGTTGATTCTTGACAAAAAATTAAAATTTTATATCTTTATGTTTGAAGCCTGAAATGTGGCGAAATGTTAAAAAGTTTAAGGGGGCCGAATACTTTCGCAAGGCACTCTATTATATATATATATATATATATATACGTATATATCATTGAAGATTTATTCTTTAACGATATCATGACAATATCATGACAATAGCGTAACATTAGCTTACGTGTAACATGTTACTTTCTAAACCCACATGCTTGTAAAATAAAAAAGTACCTTTGTGTTTTTTGTTTCGATGTGCTCCTTAATGTTCCTAGCGCCGCGACCGCCATAGCTGATCATATCTTGACAGAGAATACACAAAACCTTCCCCGGGACATATACTTTACGGTATGTTCCGTCAGGCACGTGGTTACAGACTGTGTTCCGAGTTGTACGATGACGCTGCTCTCGAGCCATGCCCATCTGAAGCAGTTCTTGATCCCGTTCGTCTTGTCTATTTCCCAGGTACGATCCTTATACTGGCAAAAACCTTTGCTGAGTAGGCCCTTGTTCTATCTAACTAAATAACTCGTGTTATCATTATTATTATAAGTGATGAAAACCCAATCGCATATTCACAAGTTAACAAGTGGAAATGATGTGACGAAAGTAGCGCCAAAATGCTGCCGAAAATTAGGCGGATGTTGTTGCATCACTATTGCCAGTGAGTTAGGTTTACTGAGGCAAGCCGGTTTCCGTACACACTAATTTTGCCTTGAGATGTGCCAAAAGATGCCGTCGCAGCGGGCGGGCGAATGCTCGCGAGTCGCCGAGGCTAACGTTGCCCGGCCAGCTGGCCGGCCGCTTCCATACCTCCCGCCCCATATATATAAAAAAAATAATAATAATTCTCAACGGAGTCACACGATTCACGAAAATTATACTTTCGACGGAAAAAAACACGGAAATGCGCGGATCCCAGAAAATTCTCATCCCTGAATAAAACATTTCAATCATTTCAAAATTGTCCACGTAGTGGGGTTGGAGGACGATATAAAAAAGGTGGTCAGCAACAACGTACAGATGTAGGTTTTTGTTTTGCTACTTTATAATCTCTTGTCACTTCAGACGGTGAGAAGATGTCTTTTTTTTTATAGAATACAAAAATTATAGTATGGTTACAGACATATATGAAGATTTTTTCATTAAAAAGCTGAAGTAGTTACAGGCCAATGTAGAGATATTTTCAAATATCAAAATAAAAACAAATAAACTTAAAATATCACCACAGCTGCACTTAAGGAATCACAATATGGCATATATATAGTGTAAAAAAACTGAATTATAGTGAGAAAAAAACAAGAGTCATGTTAAGATTGGGCGGCTCGGTGGAACACTGGGTAGCACGTCCGCCTCACAGTTAGGAGGGTGCCGGTTCGATTCCACCTACGGCCCTCCCTATGTGGAGTTTGCATGTTCTCCCCGGGCCCGCGTGGGTTTTCTCCGGGCACTCCGGTTTCCTCCCACATCCCAAAAACATGCTTGTTAGGCCGATTGAGCACTCCAAATTGTCCCTAGGTGTGAGTGCGAGTGCGTATGGTTGTTTGTCTCTGTGTGCCCTGCGATTGGCTGGCAACCAGTTCAGGGTGTCCCCCGCCTACTGCCCAATGACGGTTGGGATAGGCTCCAGCACGCCCGCGACCCCCGTGGGGACTAAGCGGTACAGAAAATGGATGGATGGATGTTGAGATTCAAGGACTTGCTTACCTGTAGACATCATTGTCCAAAACTGTGCCTTCTGTCAAGTCAGGCCAAGTGGTTGAAAGATGAAGCTCACTTTGAAAAGAAAAATAAATTTTTATGGTAATAAATCATGAAAAGGGTATGATTGATCAAGTTTTCATATGGGCTTCACTGTTTTTCGTTACAAAAATGTATAACACCCTTAACCCTTAGATGCATAAGTGGGTCAAATATTTTTTAAATATCTTTGTAATTGAAAACTGTTATTGCATATTCCAGGAATTACTCAAAAAAACATGTTTTTGACATTATGCTATTGACATTTTTAACTTACCTATTATATATTTTGAGAAGCTGTAGTTTTTGTATTACTACCCCAAGTTTCCATAAGTGGGTCAAAAATGACCCGCATGCATTTTCTATGGAATCCAATGGGAACCTTTGATCCTCATCAACTGTGGCTGTGGACCACACAATCTATATGAGAAGTGTCACTCATAAATATATTTTACATAGCAAGAGCTGATACATGTAAGTATTATCTCATAGAATATGTACAAGGCCATGATGTCGATTGGGAGATTTGAAGACATTCGCCGTACCTTGCGCTTTGATGATAAAAGGACCAGAGCCTTCCGGCTGGAAACAGACCACATGGTAGCCTTTCGTTATGTATGGGACCTGTTTCTGGTCAATTGCCGACAGTGCTTCATCCCCAGTTATTGTGTTGCTGTGGACGTACAGCTTGTGCCTTTCAGAGGTAGGTGCAAGTTCCTACAGTACATGCCAAGCAAGCCTGCAAAGTACGGCCCAAAAGTATTTTGGGTTTGTGATGCACGCATCGTCTATGGAATAGATGGCATAGTTTACACGGGGAGACAACCAGGAGAAGAAGTTCCGAAGAATCTGGGTGAAACCATTGTCCAGCAGTTGTGTAGTCAATTTAGACACACAGGTCGAAACATAACAATGGACAACTTCTTCATCAGTGTGCCTCTTGCACGGCATTTCTTGGATACGGATCTCACCATTGTGGGGACTCTACGCCAGAACAAGCCAGATATCCCTCTTCTGATGAAGCCTTCGAAGTCCAGGGAGGTTCACAGCACAGAGTTTGGATTCAATGACAACCTTACCATAGCTATGTCAGGAAGAAAGGAAAAGCTGTTGTGCTCCTGAGCACGATGCACCACGACAAAGTAGTAGATGAAACTAGCGCGAAGAAAAAAGAAGTGATCACATTTTACAAGAAGATGAAAGGAGGTGTCGACACCACTGACCAGATAGTTGGCACATACACCTGCAAGCGCCAAACACAGAGGTGGCCACCTGAATGCCTACACCACACAGCTCAACACCCAGATTTCAAGAGTGGCATCACCAATGCAAGACGGCTCTTCCTCAAAGAGCTGTCAAAGGAGCTTGTCACACCACACATGAGGAGTCTGCTGTAACGCTGCCCCTAGTTACAAACGCCGACTATAGACAAAATGGAAAGGTGTGGGGTGACAAAACCCACAACCCAGCCACAGGAAAGTAGTAGCCTGGGCCAACCAAAGAGAAAGAGGTGTCAGATCTGCCCAAGCAGAAAAGACCGGAAGATCAGCAATAGGTGTGTACCTGTGTGCAATGATCACAGCCAGAAGATGGTAGTTTGCCTGAACTGCAGGCAGTGATGAAAAAACGAGGCAACACACACACAATTCACAGTTTTTTTTATTGTTGTTCCATGTACCGTTTTTTTTCCATGTATAATGCGCCCCCATGTATAATACGCACCCTAAAAATGGCATGTGAATGCTGGAAAAAAGCCTGTACCCCATGTATAATACGCACCCAAATCTTTTTTTTTTTTTAAGTCCCAATGATCGTCACACACGCATCTGGGTGTGGTGAAATTTGTCCTCTGCATTTGACCCATCCCTGTGTGATTTTGATCCATCCCCTGGGTGAGAGGGGAGCAGTGAGCAGCAGCGGCGCCACGCTCGGGAATCATTTGGTGATCTAACCCCCCCAATTCCAACCCTTAATGCTGAGTGCCAAACAGGGAGGTAATGGGTCCCATTTTTATCGTTTTTGGTATGGTCTTAACTAGGCTGGATGTATTTATTTTGTTGGCGTTGATTTCTCCGACTGCCCGTAAAGGCACCACCGCAATCAGTTAGGTTAAAAAATTCCACAGCATCTGGTGGGAAAACTGGAACGCCTGGGCTTCGGCACCCCCCTTCGGAACTGGCTGCTAGACTTCCTCACCAACAGACCTCAGTCAGTCCGGGTCGGACAGAACACCTCAGATGTCATCACCCTCAGCACAGGCTCCCCTCAGGGCTGCGTCCTGAGCCCCCTGCTGTTCACCCTGATGACAGACGACTGCGTCCCCAGGTTCACCACCAATCACATTGTGAAGTTTGCAGACGACACAACGGTGGTGGGCCTCATCAGCGATAACGACGACCTGGACTATAGAGAGGAGGTGGAGCAGTTGGTGGGCTGGTGCAGAGACAATGGCCTGATCCTGAATGTGGAGAAGATGAAGGAGATCATCGTCGACTTCAGGAAGAACCAGCCTCACCACGCTCCACTGATCATCAACAGCTCAGATGTGGAGGTGGTCAGCAGCACTAAATTCCTGGGGGTCCACATCACAGACGACCTCACCTGGACTGGGACCACCACGACACTGGTCAAGAGGGCACAGAAGCGATTGTACTTCCCGCGGAGGATGAGGAGAGCCCACCTGCCCCCACCCATCATGAGAACGTTCTACCGAAGCACCATAGAGAGCATTCTGACGAGCTGTCTCTCGGTGTGGTGTGGGGGTTGCAGCGCCTCCGATTGGAAGAACGTAAGGAGAGTGGTGAGGACAGCAGAGAGGATCATCGGGGCTCCTCTTCCCTCCATTCAGGACTTGTCATCCCAGCGCTGCGTGTCCCGAGCCCAAAATATTATTAGTGACCCATCACACCCCCACCAAAGACTGTTCTCCCTGCTACCCTCTGGGAAGAAGTTTCGCAGCATCAGCTGCAGGTCTACCAGGTTCTGCAATAGTTTTTTCCCTACTGTCGTCAGACTGTTGAACAGTCAACTTAGCATTCCCCTGCGCACTTTGTAAATACTGTTTTTGGTCCTTCATTGCTGCACTTTATATTTATCTTATTTATCTTATCTTGTTTCATACTATTTATATAGAAATGTCACTTTTTATCCAGCCGAAATGTCATTCCTTTGTTGAGAGCCGTATGCAACGTAATTTCGTTTTGTGTGCACTGAGTGTTTACAAAATGACAATAAAGTCTGTCTAAGTCTAAGTCTAACATGAAAAGAGAGGAAAGTGACGTGTGGACATGTGAAAAAGGGTATGGGAGAGAAGTTGAAGAGGAATAAAAACACCCTTGGAAACCCAAACTTGCCCCACGTCGTGACTCGGAGCCGCAACAAATGTTTCAGATTTGTGTAGGGTACATTGTGTCAGCAAACGAGCAGGTGATCGAGCAAGCGTCTGATACGAGAGCATTGCGTTCGTATGGAGCGTGTTTGAAGTGAACAGCAGAGTTAAAAGGAACGAGGCAAAGTGTTGTGAAGTAAAATATTACCTGTAATACGCATTTTGTTATTTGCTGATTGTATTAAACTATCACATTCATTGTCAGTCAAGAAGAGAAGAGGACTATTCACATCGGATCCATAGTGCGCATGCGCAGTGATACTGCCTCCGTATGACGGCGAGTCCGCGATGGAGATTAAAAAACAAACAATATTTGACAATAACACAGGTTTCTCTTCCTGTCTTTGGTAATGTCACCCTGTCTTTTTGTTCCACGTCTTTGTCGGTCAGTCCTGTTGTTGGTTTTGTTAGAGAGTTATGTTAGTTTACCAAGTCTGTGTTTTGAGTTCCTCCAATGAACCCTGGTCCAAGCTGCACTTGGTCGCCCTGCTCCTTTCCACACTCCATCCGTGACAAGATTTTCTTCAAAAATTGTTGTACCATGATTTTCTTCAAAAAAAATAATTAAAAAATAAAATTTAAAAAAAAATTGTACCCATGTATAATGCGCACAATAAATTACCGTTTTTTTCCGTGTATAGTGCGCCCCCATGTATAGTACGCACCCCTAAAAATGGCATGCTGATGCTGGAAAAAAGCTTGTACCCATGTATAATACGCACCCAATTTTTATGAATTTTTTTAATTTTTTTTTTTTTTTTAAGTCCCAATGATCGTCACACACGCAGGGAGGCAATGGGTCCCATTTTTATAGTCTTTGGTATGGTCTTAACTAGGCTGGATGTAATTTTTTTTGTTGCCGTTGATTTCTCTGACTGCCCGTAAACGCACCACCGCGCTCCGTGCGCGCACGGGACAGCAAACGAGCAGGCGATCGAGCAAGCGTCTGATACGAGAGCATTGCGGTCGCATGGAGCGTGTTTGAAGTGAACAGCAGAGAAGAAAGGAACAAGGCAAAGTGTTGTGAAATAAAATATTGCCTGTAATACGGATTTAGGTAGAGAACTGAACTCTCGCTCTTTATATAGCTGACGTGTCTTGCGCATCTGTAATGGCGGCCTCCGTATAATATCCGGTTTGCGTGTGTGTGCGTGTGTGCGAGAGCGAGAGAGAGCGAGCGAGAGAGCGCAAGAGAGAACGCTCAACCGTAGCGCGCCGCCGACCGCCCAACTCGATTATTGTGACAGAGCCGTCGCTGAAATTTAGAAGATATTTTTAAAGTCCTGATGTACTTTCTAAAATTTAAGTGGACCTCAGTGCGCACTGCGCAGGGAGCTTAATTTGGTGCAGCGCGCCGGGCGCTCACTGTCGCATTGCTTAAAGAGCGCCTTTGTGTTTTAGGATGAACAGCAGAGACCAAAGGAACAAGGCAAAGTGTTGTGAAATAAAATATTACCTGTAATACGCATTTTGTTATTTGCTGATTGAAACTGCTAATTAAACTGTGAATTGAAACTAATAGGAAGAAAACAACTCTCGCTCTTTATATAGCTGACGTGTCTTGCGCATCCGTTCTGTGCATTTTATTTCAAAAAACTTTGCCTTTCTTCTCTGCTGTTCACTTCAAACACGCTCCATGCGACCACAATGCTCTCGTATCAGACGCTTGCTCGATCACCTGCTCGTTTGCTGTCCCGTGCGCGCACGGAGCGCGGTGGTGCGTTTACGGGCAGTCGGAGAAATCGACGCCAACAAAAAAAATTACATCCAGCCTAGTTAAGACCATACCAAAGACTATAAAAATGGGACCCATTGCCTCCCTACGTGTGTGACGATCATTGGGACTTAAAAAAAAATATATATATATATATATACTTTTTTTTGTACCCATGTATAATGCGCACCCCAGATTTTAGGACAATAAATTAGTTAAATTTTGCGCACTATACACGGAAAAAAACGGTAGTCTTTGGTATGGTCTTAACTAGGCTGGATGTAATTTTTTTTGTTGGCGTTGATTTCTCCGACTGCCCCTAAACGCACCACCGCGCTCCGTGCGCGCACGGGACAGCAAACGAGCAGGCGATCGAGCAAGCGTCTGATACGAGAGCATTGCGGTCGCATGGAGCGTGTTTGAAGTGAACAGCAGAGAAGAAAGGAACAAGGCAAAGTGTTGTGAAATAAAATATTACCTGTAATACGGATTTAGGTAGAGAACTGAACTCTCGGTCTTTATATAGCTGACGTGTCTTGCGCATCTGTAATGGCGGCCTCCGTATAATATCCGGTTTGCGTGTGTGTGTGTGTGTGCGCGTGTGTGCGAAAGCGAGAGAGAGCGAGCGAGAGAGCGCGAGAGAGAACGCTCAACCGTAGCGCGCCGCCGACCGCCCAACTCGATTATTGTGACAGAGCCGTCGCTGAAATTTAGAAGATATTTTTAAAGTCCTGATGTACTTTCTAAAATTTAAGTGGACCTCAGTGCGCACTGCGCAGGGAGCTTAATTTGGTGCAGCGCGCCGGGCGCTCACTGTCGCATTGCTTAAAGAGCGCCTTTGTGTTTTAGGATGAACAGCAGAGACCAAAGGAACAAGGCAAAGTGTTGTGAAATAAAATATTACCTGTAATACGCATTTTGTTATTTGCTGATTGAAACTGCTAATTAAACTGTGAATTGAAACTAATAGGGAGAAAACAACTCTCGCTCTTTATATAGCTGACGTGTCTTGCGCATCCGTTCTGTGCATTTTATTTCACAACACTTTGCCTTTCTTCTCTGCTGTTCACTTCAAACACGCTCCATGCGACCGCAATGCTCTCGTATCAGACGCTTGCTCGATCACCTGCTCGTTTGCTGTCCCGTGCGCGCACGGAGCGCGGTGGTGCGTTTATGGGCAGTCGGAGAAATCGACGCCAACAAAAAAAATTACATCCAGCCTAGTTAAGACCATACCAAAGACTATAAAAATGGGACCCATTGCCTCCCTACGTGTGTGACGATCATTGGGACTTAAAAAAAAAAAAAAAAAAAAAAAATTAAAAAAAAAAAAAAACTTTTTTTTTGTACCCATGTATAATGCGCACCCCAGATTTTAGGACAATAAATTAGTTAAATTTTGCGCACTATACACGGAAAAAAACGGTAGTTAAATTTCATGGAAAAAAAACGGTAATTTTTCTTGTTCAAAAATTTTAAAAAGTGAAAAATAAAGAAAATTCAAACATTAAATAATTATTGTGTAAATAATGTAAATATAATACTAAGTGTTATATAGATGATTATTCTTAAGCAAAATGGCAAATGTCTGCAGGCTCTAGAGCATTTTCTATTCGGGCTCCAGAGCTTTGGAATGCCCTACCAATGGATATTAGGACTGCTACCTCAGTAGAAACATTTAAGACACGTTTAAAGACACATTTCTATGACATGGCCTTTAACTAACTTGTAGTGGCCGATTCGGCTGGAGTTTGTTTTCTCTCCCTCTCCACCCCCTCCCTCCCCCCTCCCCGGCCGGGGAGGTGGTTAGGTGGCACCCATGCTGACAGCGGCTATCTGGATTCTCGTGGGCCAATTCAGGAAAGGGGAACTGCAGCTCAACCTCCTCGAAGAGCACTGCCAGGACAATTGAGGGCTCCTTCGGCAGCCCTCTGCTGTGACATGGACATCCACTTTTTATTTAATTGATTTTCATGTTGTATCATTTGTGCCCTCTCTGCATCCATTTCAACCTGGTGATCCTGAAAGGGGGATCCTTCCATCTGTGGTCCCTTCTCAAGGTTTCTCATTTTCCCCTGCTAGGGGTTTTTAAGTTTTTCCTTGCCCTTTTGGGAGCTTAAGATCAGGGGATGCTTTGAGAATAATTGTCAATTTCTGTCTATGTGAAGCCCTTTGAGACTGCTTGTGATTTGGGGCTATACAAATAAACTTGACTTGACTTGACTTGGCAAAAGATGGCATAAAACGCATTCATTCTAATATGGGTCATTTTTGACCCACTTATGGAAGAGTGTAGGGTTCAGTCACTCATACATCTAAGGGTTAAGATGCTAGGTTTTCACAATATAGAAAAACAAAACAGTTCTCCCTAAAAATGTTCTCATTACAGGACACAGTTTTTTTGGGGAGGATTGTCAGCACTCAAAATTTTTGCACATTTAAATTTTTGCCGACTGGTCTTGTCTATAGTGTTGTTTTAAGACGTCATTGTAGTTAGGTTGCAAAAACACAAGCATTTCTTGGTTTTACTGTTTCCAATCCACTCGTGCCTTATGACAAGTGAGGATAGACTTGCATATTTTGCACGTAACCATGCTACTATCTGTCTGATTTTGATAAAATACATTTAACACATTTGTACCATAGAACAGCTGTGTGCAATAGTGCGGCAATGATTAAATTTGACGGTTATGATACAGGGTAAAGCTTTGCGCTGCTGCCCTCATTTCTCAGCACCAGTCCAGCCGAACTAGTGAAGCTAACTTGTGTGTCTATCGTGTAATATGTCTTGTCACCGTGGGATAGGGAAAACGTAATTTCGATGTCTTCGTGTGTCTCGGCATGTGAAGATGTTGACAATAAAGCAGACTTTGATTTTTTTACTTTTTTTTTTGACTATTCTCAACCATTAAGAGCTACAAGCATATCAGACCTGGCTTTCTGACTTGTGCAGAGACTGTAGTTAGACTGTATCGCTGGAATCCTCAGCAAAGTGGCATGCGATTCAAAGTCTATAAGACTATAAGACTATAAGTCGCAGTTTTTGCCATAAATTGGCCGAGGGTACTACTTATAATCAGGAGCGACTTATATATGTGGAATTCTCAACACATTACTTGATCATTACCACATTACTTCTCGTATTTTCACGACCAAAGGGTGCACCGTACTAAAAGGCGTAGTCTCAGTAAGTGTGCCATTACTGTATTTAACACAGACATAGGGCGCACCGCATCATAGGGTGCATGCATGCCATGATTTACAATAAACAAAAAAAATGTCACGGGATCAAGAAAGTGAGTTCGGTTGTACTTTATTCTACTGTTTAACCATGTACTCTACTGTACTTACATTATTGTTGATCGATATTCATACGCAAATCCGTCCAAGTCATTTTCTGTATCCGAATTAAACAGTTGGGCAAGTTTGCCATCTGACATGCCAATTTCGCTCATCATTGTCTCGTTGTCACATTGCTCTTCGGCAATGATCCCGGCTTTCCAGGAAGCTTGAATTGTGCCTCGTTAGCATGTCTCTTTGTCGATGCCATTTTAGAGGGTCCTAATGCTGTTTTCTTTGCACAAACGATTGTATTTATTTATCAATGGCGGCGGAGGTACACACTCCACGTCTTACATGAAGTCCTCTGATTGGTTTATGCCTGTTTATTACGTCTCTGTGTGGCGGAAGCAAACGGTAGTATTTATCAATGGCGGCGGAGGTACGTACTTTGCTCAAACGATAGTATTTATTTACCAATTGTGGCGGAGGTACGTACTCCTCTACGTGTTACATCCAGTCGTCTGATTGGTTTACCCCCCCGATCGACGTAAAACGTAATGTCTTCTGACTGGTTCATCGGATGCCTGTATATTCCGTCTCTGTGTGACGGAAGCCACACAAAACAATGGTGGCGAAGGTACGTACTCCTTTACGTGACACGTCTAGTCCTGTGATTGTTTTTATTGTCCTGATCTACGTGGCAGAAGCCAGACAAAACAATGGTGGTAAAGGTACGTACTCCGTGTCACGTCTAGTCCTCTGATTTGTTGTTTTTGTCCCGATCTACGTCTACGCCTGTATATTACAGAAGCCACACAAAACAACTTGACAGATTTTTGAATTTGGTTCACACAAAAAGACGCGCCTTCTTAAAAGGCGCACCTTGTTTTTTTGAGAAAATGAAAGGCCTTTATGTGCAGCCTATAGTTGTGAAAATACGGTACTGGTATAGTTGACAAATGAACAGCGGTGCAGAAAGAGTCGGAACAGCGGCAATGAGCGCTCATAGCACAGGCTGTGCCTCTGAGCAATGTGCTTCATTAAGGACAAGCGCTGGGTGCGCGGTTGGCTGCACACGTAGGAAAAAAGCACTGTCGTCCAGGAGTCGGGACAGCAACCATGAGCGCTGATAGTGTGGGACGTGCCTCTGAGCAATGTGCGTCACTGTGGACAGGACTGAGTTCAAGCGCAGGAGGCGCCAGTCGGCCACGCATGAGGGAAGACTCACCAACCAGTGCAGCAGGAGTCTAGACACATAACAATATCACTTCTTTGTTCTTTTGTTTACTGTAAAGGTACAATACATGCAAAGAAATGTGTGGGAATGGCTATTTAGAGAATGGGAAAGGCTTATGTAGCGTAAAACTATTAAAGAGGGTTTAAAAAGTGTGTACTGGACCACAATGCAACAGGAGATTCATGCCCAACCATGTCTCACTTTGGTTTCGCTATGCATCTTCTTCATATTGACGATATGGTCCTTTGAAGGTGTAGATGTTATATTTGGGGCAAATGTCAGTTAGCCAGCTGACATCTTATAACATGGTCTGCAGTCTGTTCCCCTGGTGGTATTGTGCTGGCCTCTGCAATGAATCCGCAAAGTCGGGAAGAGATTTGTTTCCATTCCATGTTCCATTTGCTGTCTGCCCAAGTTGTAACATTCCTGCCTGA
Source organism: Syngnathus typhle (assembly GCF_033458585.1). Classification (NCBI taxonomy): domain Eukaryota; kingdom Metazoa; phylum Chordata; class Actinopteri; order Syngnathiformes; family Syngnathidae; genus Syngnathus; species Syngnathus typhle. The sequence continues at coordinate 14,586,360 of NC_083746.1, read as the reverse complement.
CTGGTCAGCTTTATTCAGCAGCTCCAGTGCAGCAGGGACAAACGGTTGTCTCGACTTGAGTTGCTGGAGAGAAGACGATCGTCCAGAAGGTGATCGGGCGCCTGTGCCCGGCGAGCTCTCTTACCGCGGAGCTCAGATGGTTGGATGCCTGCAAATGTGTACAGTTCGTCCGTTGGTGTGGGCCGAAGGCAACCTGTCACTAAGCGCGACTGTCGTTAATTGGGTTGTCTATTAAACGGGTGTAGGCACTATGACACCAAACAGGAGTGCAATATTCGCCGGCAGAATAGACCGAAGCTAGTGTACGGAGGAGTGTCTTACCGTCAGCTCCCCATCTTGAACTAGCCAATCTTCACAGGAGGCTGACACGTGTTGTGAGCTTTTTACACAGTGACTCTTGGTGACAGCGGTACGCGAGTGCTCTGTAGAGTTTAAGGCCACGCTTTGTAGGCTTGGCAAAGAAAGGTAGAGAACCTTAATTAACGTTAAAGTTAAAGTCCCAATGATCGTCACACACACAATTTGGTGTGGTGAAATTTGTCCTCTGTATTTAACCCATCCCTGTGTGATGTTGATCCATCCCCTGGGGGAGAGGGGAGCAGTGAGCAGCAGCGGTGCCGTGCTCGGGAATCATTTGGTGATCTAACCCCCCAATTCCAACCTTCCTTGTGGGCTCCCCACAGGGCTGCGTACTGAGCCCACTGCTTTACACGTTCTACACACATACACATACCCCCGCCCACCGCAGCAACACCATTGTGAAATTTGTGGATGACACCACCGTGGTGGGGCTCATCTCAGAGGGGGATGAGTCTGCCTACAGGGCCGAAGTGGTGCAGCTATCGGAGTGGTGCGGTGAGAACAATCTGCTCCTAAACACGGCTAAAACCCGAGAACTGGTCGTTGATTTTAGGAGGAAAAATAAAACTGACAATCCACCAGTTATGTGTGGAGAGGGTGTCCTCCTTCCGCTACCTGGGAGTACACATCGAGGAGGACTTCACCTGGGGCGTGAACACCTCTGAGCTGCTAAAAAAGGCCCAGCAGAGACTCTACTTCCTAAGGGTGCTGAGGAGGCACAGCATCACACAAAAACTGCTGGTGTCCTTCTATCGCTGCTCCATAGAAAGCACTTTAACGTACTGTATATGTGTTTGGTACTCCAGCTGCACTGCTGCTCAGAGGAAAAAGCTCCAAGGGGTCATCAACACAGCACAGAAGATCATTGGCTGGCCTTTCCCCACACTGGAAGATCTACACAGAACCCGCTGTCTCAAAAAAAAACACAGAATATTCTGAAGGACACTTCCCACCCTAGCCACTCCCTTTTCGAACTTTTGCAATCAGGCAGACACTATAGATCAATTAGGTCAAGGACTAGCAGATTCGCCAACAGTTTTTACCCTACGGCGGTAGTCACATTGAATGCCGTGTATGTTCTTCTGTGGGTTTTAGCTTGTATTTTTTATCTTTTTATTCTATTTTTTTTTTTATCTCATGCGCTGATCGGTTGGCACTTTTTAGATTTTGTTGAACATGTGTGACAATGACAATAAAGATCTATTCTATTCTATTCAATGTTGAGTGCCAAGCAGGGAGGCAATGGGTCCCATTTTTATAGTCTTTGGTATGACCCGGCCGGGGTTTGAACCCACAACCTTCCAGTTTCAGGGCGGACACTCTACCACTAGGCCACTGAGCTAGTAATGTGTACGTTGAGATCACGTTTTGCCTCCTTTTTGTAAAGATGGAAGGCAGCCGTCAATCTTTTGGTGGTACTGAGCTTCAGCTTCCATTTCTGCTTGCAGGTAAGACCGCGATGGCAGACGGTATCGTAGGCCAAGAAACAGTCCTTAACTTCTTGAGTCAACAGAGTGACTCGTTCTGCAGTAAATCTCCTACGTTGGAATCCAGCTTGCTCACTGGGAAGCATCGGATCGATGATAGGTTCAACACAGGTGAAGATTAGTATCTCTAGGATCTTAAAGGGGATACACAAAAGAGTGATAGGTCTGTAGCTCTTGGGATCCTCTAATGCAGTGGTCCCCAACCACCGGGCCGCGGACCGGTACCGGTCCGTGGGTCACTTGGTACCGGGCCGCCAAGCCGCACAGAAAAAAAAAAAAATTATCGACGATCAATTAATTCAGGTCAAGACACTTGTCCCGGTCACGTGACGTTTCCCCAGTCGAGCCCGGAAAGCTAATACCGTTTTTTTCTGTGTATAGTGCGCAAAATTTTACTAATTTATTGTCCTAAAATCCGGGGTGCGCATTATACATGGGTACAAAAAAAAAAAAAAAAAATTTTTCTTTTTTTAATTTTTTTTTTTTTTTTTTTTTTAAGTCCCAATGATCGTCACACACGCAGGGAGGCAATGGGTCCCATTTTTATAGTCTTTGGTATGGTCTTAACTAGGCTGGATGTAATTTTTTTTGTTGGCGTTGATTTCTCCGACTGCCCGTAAACGCACCACCGCGCTTCGTGCGCGCACGGGACAGCAAACGAGCAGGTGATCGAGCAAGCGTCTGATACGAGAGCATTGCGGTCGCATGGAGCGTGTTTGAAGTGAACAGCAGAGAAGAAAGGCAACGTGTTGTGAAATAAAATGCACAGAACGGATGCGCAAGACACGTCAGCTATATAAAGAGCGAGAGTTGTTTTCTTCCTATTAGTTTCAATTCACAGTTTAATTAGCAGTTTCAATCAGCAAATAACAAAATGCGTATTACAGGTAATATTTTATTTCACAACACTTTGCCTTGTTCCTTTGGTCTCTGCTGTTCATCCTAAAACACAAAGGCGCTCTTTAAGCAATGCGACAGTGAGCGCCCGGCGCGCTGCGGTTGCGCGACCGCACCAAATTAAGCTCCCTGCGCAGTGCGCACTGAGGTCCACTTAAATTTTAGAAAGTACATCAGGACTTTAAAAATATCTTCTAAATTTCAGCGACGGCTCTGTCTGACGGCTCGGTCGGCGGCGCGCTACGGTTGAGCGTTCTCTCGCGCGCTCTCTCTCTCGCTCTCTCTCGCTCTCGCACACACGCAAACCGGATATCATACGGAGGCCGCCATTACAGATGCGCAGAACGGATGAGCAAGACACGTCAGCTATATAAAGAGCGAGAGTTCAGTATACCTAAATCCGTATTACAGGTAATATTTTATTTCACAACACTTTGCCTTGTTCCTTTCTTCTCTGCTGTTCACTTCAAACACGCTCCATGCGCACGGAGCGTTTCCAAGGGTGTTTTTATTCCTCTTCAACTTCTCTCCCATACCCTTTTTCACATGTCCACACGTCACTTTCCTCTCTTTTCATGTTAGACTTAGACTTAGACAGACTTTATTGTCATTTTGTAAACACTCAGTGCACACAAAACGAAATTACGTTGCATACGGCTCTCAACAAAGGAATGACATTTCGGCTGGATAAAAAGTGACATTTCTATATAAATAGTATGAAACAAGATAAGATAAATAAGATAAATATAAAGTGCAGCAATGAAGGACCAAAAACAGTATTTACAAAGTGCGCAGGGGAATGCTAAGTTGACTGTTCAACAGTCTGACGACAGTAGGGAAAAAACTATTGCAGAACCTGGTAGACCTGCAGCTGATGCTGCGAAACTTCTTCCCAGAGGGTAGCAGGGAGAACAGTCTTTGGTGGGGGTGTGATGGGTCACTAATAATATTTTGGGCTCGGGACACGCAGCGCTGGGATGACAAGTCCTGAATGGAGGGAAGAGGAGCCCCGATGATCCTCTCTGCTGTCCTCACCACTCTCCTTACGTTCTTCCAATCGGGCAGTCAGAGAAATCAACGGCAACAAAAAAAATTACATCCAGCCTAGTTAAGACCATACCAAAGACTATAAAAATGGGACCCATTGCCTCCCTGCGTGTGTGACGATCATTGGGACTTAAAAAAAAAAAAAAAAAAAAAATTAAATTTTTTTTTTAAAAAAATTCATAAAAATTGGGTGCGTATTATACATGGGTACAAGCTTTTTTCCAGCATCAGCATGCCATTTTTAGGGGTGCGTACTATACATGGGGGCGCACTATACACGGAAAAAAACGGTATGTGGCGACAGGCTAGCTAACCAGGCAATGAAGCATTCAAAACTGCTTCAACACATGGAGACCAAGCATCCTGCAATAAAAGACAAACCTTAATTACTTCGGGTGTCATTGTCTCCGATTACGTCTAGATGGGACCGGCTCGTTTCTGAGAAACAAACTCAGTGCTCCCACTAATTCAACGTAATGGTGAGTTTTATTTTTGTCATTTGTACTTGTTTTTATGTCAGTCGTATCATTTTATATCATCGTATTTATATATTTATTATAAATGTATTATTTCTTTATATAGATGTATTATTTATTTATATAAATGCAGGTCCGCGAAAATATTTCTGACATGTAACCGGTCCGTGGCGCAAAAAAGGTTGGGGACCACTCCTCTAATGGCTTCGACGGCTTTGGGATAGCAACCACAGACATTTTCCTCCAGATTTTGGGAAGCTTGAGTGTATGCAGGCAGGAAGATAACATGTTTAACAAAGACTTCAGAACAACAAGCATGTGTAATAAGATCCGGGCAGATGGAATCAGGCCCTGGGCTTACCCAGGTTTTGGTTGATAAACAGCATTGGCAAACTCCTCTGATGTGAACTCCCCAGAGCTTGTTTGACCAGGGGGCGTCGGTATTTACCAGACTACAGTCAGTTCTTTGTTAACCAGGTAGGCTCCGTCGCAATCTTTTGTTTTGTATACCCCATTCTTTACCAGTTGCAAAGCAATGGTGTTGACAGAAATGGGGCAAATATGTTGCGATTTCCTGGATTTGTCCGTGAGGCTGTTGAAGGTGTGCCATACTAGTCGGCTAGAGTGCGTAAAGTCGATGGACTTGACAGTCTCTGACCAGCATTCTTTCCGCTTTTAATCCAGTCGAGCATGTAGAGCAGGGGTGCGGAAACTACGGCCCGCGGGCCACATCCGGCCCACGGGACCGTTTAATCCGGCCCGCCATCCCTGAATAAATTGTATTATTAAACATTTTGCATGCAATGACTGCGTTTCCCCAGTAGATGGGGAACCGCTCGCCTGTGCATTTACTACCGGAAACCGTGTCAGAAAGCTCGGTGCACACTCACAAGTGTGTGTATGTACTCAGTAGTACGGACATGGCGCACTCACGCTCTATTTGTATCAGTCCCGAATTTAGAGCGTGGGCTGTGACTACAGCATTCTTGTAATTCGCGCGCTGAGCTTTCAGATACAGTTTTACCCTAAAGCCACCCACAAACCTTCCCCTGGAATCCTTCCATTAAAATGAGTGGCCCGAAGAAAAGAAGTGAGTGCCGAATGTTAAAAAAGAGTGGCCAATTTGGCTTGACGTACGCGACGTGACGTTCAGCCACATCAACATCAACCCGTCACAGATCGAGGTAAACGGACCAACACCTCGGATCTCTCCTAAGAATTACCACAACAAATTTTACTCCAGACTATGACGCACTAGCAAAAAAGGGAGACCAACAACACTGTTCCCACTGAAAATGAAGGGGAGGCTCTCAAGTTTGTTGTAAAAAAATGCATTTTGAATATGATTTGTACACATAGCAGGGACTGAAACTAGCGACCATTCTCATTTTCAAACAATGCAGGATGCTCAAGGACATTGATGCACCACCTGTTTGCGACTAATCTTAACCTGTAAAGTTCTTAAGGCTTACTTTAAAGAAGTGTTTCCCGTTTCCTCACCTGTGTTACCAGATGTTTGTGAGTTAAACCTCTGCTCTGATGTTCAGATACCCCTCACCGTGTTGCCGTTTTGATTACTTTATTTGGATGTATGCTTTCATCGATTCGTCAAGATGATATATTTGGCCAGAATGTTTGCCGTTTGATGTGATCTCATAAAATAAACATCTTTCATTAATCTGACCTGCAGGCACTGAAGTGATGGAGACTGTTATTCATAATAACAGTGTCGTATTTTAGGAGAATCACTGATAACAGTTTTTTTGTGATTTTTTTTTTTTTAATGCTGTTAATAAATGCATTTGTTTTCAAAAAACTTGTTTGGAATATCCCTGCTTTACTACCTACTAAAGGCCAAAATCTTTTATCCAATGACCTTTACACGTCGCTTATATTACTTCACACAAACACTACGTCCATCTGCTCCTGGTTCGGCCCTCCGGTCCAAATTTAGAACCCAGTTCGGCCCGCGAGTCAAAACGTTTGCCCACCCCTGATGTAGAGCAAATACCAATCATCCTTGGATAGAGTAGTAAAATTATTAATTAAAATTTGCATTTTGTTTATTTGTGTTATGTTCGTCTGATATTCTTTGTGATCATCTTACTTTAAGTAATGAGACAATGCAAAAATGATTTGAGAAGAGAGCAAATACATGCTCACTGCACTGTAGTTTCGGTAACATTACACACACTATTAAAATATAGATATTTTACCTGATTGTTTCTTCACATGCACCAAATGGAAGCTTGCCAAACTCCTCCACGCCCACCTCACCTCCAAGAAGGTTGTCAAAGTCTGCCAAAAGTCCACAAAGAGCCTCAGTAACCCCTATATAGCTGTGTATTAATACTTTATTCAAATGCCAACCTTAAAATATGAGTTTTCAAATTGCTTGAACAAAATTGGGCACACAATCATTTAAAACCTTTATTACGCCAAAAACAAAGTGGGGGGTTGAAATAAAACAATGCGATAGCGTTATTCTTGTCAAGGACTACCGTAATTTTCGGACTATAAGCCGCACCGGACTATAAACTGCACGTGCACACGAGTTTTTTTTACAAAGAAAGACAGTACACAGCCTTTTTAATAACATACTTCAACATGTCTTTCTAAACATTGCCTGTGACGCAGTAGTAGTACCGCTGTCAGGCTCAGAGCAGGGAGAGGACTCGAATGCAGAGTTCGAAAGTTCAAGGAGTTTATTTCCTCTGCGGATGACCGCTCCAAAAACAAAAGGCGCCTCACGATGAGGGAAAAAGGGAACAAACAAAAGTGCCTCAACACGAGGAAAAAAGGGGATAAACAAAAGCGCCTCTACACGAGGGAAAAAAGGGCTGAGACCAGCAAACAAAAAGCGCCTCACACGGAGGGAAAAACAAAGGCAAGATCGCACGGGCAAAGCACGGGAAATAGCTGGGGCTATGGAGTCGGTGGTGGTCATGGCTTGCAAGACGCACTGGCACAACGCGAGGCGAAGACGCAGACTAAATACACATACGGAGGGAGGGCACAGGTGCAGACAATCAGGGCGGGCGACAGGTGCACGTAGTTATCATAACAGGGATGTCAAGTGGGCGGGAGTGCAGAGGAAATGCAGAGGTCGTACAAAATAAAACAGGAAGTGATAACAGGACAAAACAAAACAATCTACCAAACCCGACAGCATGACAACCGCAGCAACACAGAAGTGTGCACGCGATTTATTAACAAAGAAAGACTGGACACAGAAAGCTTTTTTAAAGTTTTAATAACATACCTTAACATTTCTTTCCAAACACTGCCTGTGACGCGGCAGTAATACCGCATTATTTGATTAACTAAAACATACCGGTAAAAGTCACTCAGACGTGGCGGTAACACAGCAGCAACACGGTAGCACAGCACTAACAGGGCTGATTAAAAAAGCATACAAGTAAAAGTAAAAAAAAGAGCTTCATCGTCTTCATCTTCCTCCTGTGCATTGAAACCATCGAAGTCTTCCGATTGGAATAGTGTTAGTTATCCTTTGCCACACACTGTCAGTATCTCTTTCGTCGTCGGTTTTATGCATTTCTTTTAGCATTTTCCATGATGAGAGTCTGTTCATGCTAATTTTATTCATGCACGAAGCGCTAAATTACATTAAACTAGCGAGAGACACGTATAGCTCCAGAGTAGACGGGACCACGGAATAAAGAAAAAGGGTTAGGGTCGTCGACTGCCTTTAGCTTAAAAGCAGCATCATATGCATTTCTTTTGTCCCCCATAATGACGGTTTGTGTATAAAAGCTTCCTTTCAGTAATGTCCGTCTTGATCTCGTTCAATCTCTTCTTTGTGTGAATTATACGGCACTATTTGCCTGGCGGATGGACATCCGATCAACACACCACTTTTCTCCCCAGTGACCATGTCCATATATCCCTCCGCCCAGCAAAGCGGTGCCGCACAACAGCGGTCCACAGCCTTTTTACGAGTGTATAAAAGTGATCAAGTCCTCACAAAAATCACGGAAATAATCATGTATAAGCCCCCCATAATGACGGTTTGTGTATAAAAGCTTCCTTCAGTAATGTCTGTCTTGATCTCGTTCTGTCTCTTCTCTGTGTGAATTATACGGCACTATTTTAAAAGCAGCATCATATGCATTTCTTTTGTCCCCCATAATGACGGTTTGTGTATAAAAGCTTCCTTTCAGTAATGTCTGTCTTGATCTCGTTCAATCTCTTCTTTGTGTGAATTATACGGCACTATTTGCCTGGCAGATGGACATGCGATCAACACACCACTTTTCTCCCCAGTGACCGTGTCATACATCCCTCCGCCCAGCAAAGCGGTGCCGGACAACAGCAGTCCACAGCCTTTTTACGAGTGTATAAAAGTGATCAAGTCATGACAAAAATCACGGAAAAAATCCTATATAAACCGCATCGGACTATAAGCCGCAGGGTTCAAAATTTGAGAAAAAGGTCGCGGTTTAGAGTCCGAAATTTACGGTATATGACCCAAAAGGCAAAGCACAATTTATATCATAGCAATTTATATATCATAGCAACGCACACACGCGCGCGAGCGCGCGCACACACACACACACATTGTTAAAGAATTCTTTAACAATATCATGACAATATTGTAACATTAACTTACATGTAAAGTCATGTTACTTTTGAAACCAGACATGGGCAAACTACAGCCCACGGGCCACATCCGGCCCACGCGGCTGTTTAATCCGGCCCGTCAAACCTGAATAAATTGTATTGTTAAACTTTTTTTTTGGTCATTGGAATGACTGCGTTTCCCCAGTAGATGGGGATACGCCCGCCCGCACATTTACTCCCGGAAGCCGTGTTAGAAAGCTCAGTGCACACTCACCAGCTCAGTGGCCGAGTGGTAGAGTTTCCACCCTGAGACTGGAAGTGTGTGTCAAGTCAAAGACTATAAAAATTGGACCCATTGCCTACCTGCTTGGCACTCAGCATTAAGGGGGGGGAAGATGGACGACAACTTGCACGCAGTCTTCCCTATGAGTAGCAAGGCCAGGGTGCAAGTCCCGCTTGCGAAACTAATGTCGCCAAACAAACGCAGAGCCGGCAGACTGAGAAACGGTGGACGGGTAGCCATCTTGACCGTCGAAAACCGAGGCCTGTCGGTGCTTCAACTTAATGTCGAGGGCGTTACCACCTCCAAACTCAAAGTCCTTCGGCACCTGGCCAAGCAACACGGTGTGGCAGCCTTCGTCCACACTGGAATAAGCTGGGCAGCCTATAGCCAATCCCCACCAGGCTCCAACATCGAGTGGCTAGTTACTAAAATCAAGGAAACCTCAGTCATCAGCGTCTACAAGCCCCCACCATCGGAGCTAATCACAGCGTCAATCCCATCTGTAACTGCACCCGCAATCTATGCAGGCCATTTCAACTGCCAGCACACTGACTGGGGGTACAACCATTGAAACTCCTAGCGGAGTGGCGCTGTGCGAATGGGCCTCTAACACTGATGCCCTGCTACTGTACGACCCCAAGGAACCCCCAACCTTCTTCTCTGCACACTGGAACACCACCACCAACCCGGACCTGGCCTTTGCCATCTGCCGCAGCAACGACCCAAGACCGGAGAGGCGTGTTCTTGACAGGTTCCCCCATTCACACCACCGACCTCCATCACTGGTGGAACCGGTGCCAGGGAAGCCTGTGAAGAGATGGAACTTCCGAAAAGCCAACTAGGAGTCGTATACTGAGGAGACGGAAAGGAGGTCTGCTGGCCTGCCACACCCAGAGTCCACAGATGTGGAAGCAGCCTATGCAGCCTACTGCCAGGTACTCCTGCGGTTCATAGCAGTGGACCACACTGAGCCAGCTCCAGAGAAGAGGAGGACGCAACAGCAGCAGCACTGCTCAAAAAGCTGGATGCCACCCGCAAGGCGAGATGGACAGAAGTAATTGAACCAATCGACTTCACCCATTCCAGGCGCAAGGCGTGGCAGAATATCAACCGGCTCACAGGGAGAAATACACCAGCCCACAGATGCCCAGTCACTGCTGACTCCATTGCCTCCCAACTCCTGAAGAATGGCCGCTTCCCGGATGCAGACAAAGACTTTGCACAACTAATATCGTCTGAGGTGCTTTGCATCTCAAGAGCGGCCAACGTCGATTTCAATCTCCCGGGAGCCTCTACAGCAGAGGAACTCAGTGAGGCCATTAGAAAGTTAAAGCCAGGCAAATCCCCGGGTCAGTTCTCTCATCAACACTATTTAACGTCTATATATACGACCTACCGGATACAGCATCCAGAAAGTATGGTTATGCAGACGACCTTGCCATCATGCTGAGTCGACCAACGTGGAAGAAGACGGAAGACGGCCTGAATGCAGACATGCGCACCGTGGCAGCATACCTTGAAAAGTGGCATCTCCTGCTCAGCGTTGGAAAGACAGTTGGTGCATCATACCATCTCAGCACCAGGGAAGCAAGGAGAGAACTGGCAGTTAGCATTGAGGGCAAACGCCTGGAGGTTCAACAAGCCCCGAAGTACCTCGGCGTGCATCTGGATCGCACCCTATCCTTCAAACAACACCTCGAAGATCTGAAGGCATCCAGAGTTGCACTGATCCGCCGCCTTGCTGGAACAACGTGGGGAGCCTCTGCTAAGATCTTGCGGATATCAACCCAAGCGCTGGTCTTCTCTGCAGCAGAGTACTGCGCTCCAGTTTGGAACATAAGCCCCCATGCCAAAAAGGTGGATGTGGCAATTAAAAACGCCCTCCGAACTATAACAGGATGCCTGAAACCCACCCCTGTGTCCCTCCTGTCTGTCCTTGCAGGAATAGCGCCGGCCAACCTTCGGCGAGAGGCTGCCACCCTCGTTCTCGCCAGGAAGGCAAAAAATGACAACTGGCACATCCTGCACAACTCCAGCTCCACCAAGCAGACTCAAGGCACCCCACCCCTACAACATGGCAGCACAAGAGATGCTCAATTCCATCCCTGAAGACATCTCCAGAGATGCCTAGCTGGCAGCAGCTTGGAAGCAGGAGTGGGAGGCACCTAGCCCCTCCCTCATGCACCGTTATGTCTGGGAACCAGGAGACGGCACCATAGGAGGAGACGAACTACCTCGCCAGCAGTGGACCACACTGAACCGCTTAAGAACTGGTGTTGGGCGCTTCAACACGTCTATGCGGCAGTGGGGACTGGCGGACAGTGCGGCTTGCGAGTGCAGGGACCCCGAGCAGACAGCCGACCACATCATCAACACCTGCCCCTTATCTAGACCACCCTCGGAGGCCAGCCTCTTCGACCTGGGACCAGAGATGCTGGCGTGGCTCCACGACACCAAGTTGAAGCTCTGACGTTACACGAGAGAGAGAGAGAGAGAGAGAGAGAGAGAGAGAGAGAGAGAGAAAGAGAGAGAGAGAGAAAGAGAAGAGAGAGAAGAGAGAGAAAGAGAGAGAAAGAGAGAGAAAGAGAGAGAAAGAGAGAGAAAGAGAGAGAAAGAGAGAGAAAGAGAGAGAAGAGAGAGAGAGAGGAGAAGAGAGAAGAGCGAGAGAAGAGAGAGAGAAAGAGAGAGAGAAAAGAGAGAGAGAAAGAGAGAGAGAAAGAGAGAGAGAAAGGAGAGAGAAAGAGAGAGAGAAAGAGGAGAGAGAAAGAGAGAGAGAAAGAGAGAGAGAAAGAGAGAGAGAAAGAGAGAGAGAAAGAGAAGAGAGAGAAGAGAGAGAGAAAGAGAGAGAAGAGAGAAAGAGAAGAAGAGAGAAGAGAGAAAGAGAAAGAGAAAGAGAAAGAGAAAGAGAAAGAGAAAGAGAAAGAGAAAGAGAGAGAGAAAGAGAGAGAGAAAGAGAGAGAGAAAGAGAGAGAGAAAGAGAGAGAGAAAGAGAGAGAGAAAGAGAGAGAGAAAGAGAGAGAAAGAGAGAGAAAGAGAGAGAAAGAGAGAGAAAGAGAGAGAAGAGGAAAGAGAGAGAGAAAGAGAGAAAGAGAGAGAAAGAGAGAGAAAGAGCGAAAGAGCGAAAGAGCGAAAGAGCGAAAGAGCGAAAGAGCGAAAGAGCGAAAGAGCGAAAGAGCGAAAGAGCGAAAGAGAGAAAGAGAGAGAGCGAGAAAGAGAGAGAAAAAGAGAGAGAAAGACAGAGAAAGAGATAGAGAAAGAGATAGAGAAAGAAAACGAAAGAGAGAAAGAAAGAGAAAGAGAGAGAGAAAGAGAGAGAGAGCATTAAGGGTTGGAATTGGGGGGTGAGATCACCAAATGATTTGCGAGCGCGGCCTCACTGCTCCCCTCTCCCCCAGGAGATGGATCAAAATCACATGGGGATGGGTTATATGCAGAGGACAGTATTCACCACACCCACGTGTGATGATCATTGGGACTTTAACTTAACTTTAAGTGCGTGTATGTCCTCAGTAGTATGGACTGGACCCGGCGCCCTCCGCGCTCTATTTCTATCAGTGCCGAATTTCGAGTGTGGGCTGATACGTCAGCCTTCTTGTAATTCGCGCACTGCGCTTTCAGATACAACTTTACGCTATGGCCACCCACAAACCTTCCCCTGGAATCCTTCCATTAAAATGAATGGCCCAAGAAAAAGAAAGGTGGACACTGAGTGCCGGGTGTTCAAAAGAGTGGACAATTTGGCTCGACCTACGTGTCAAAGTCAAAGTCTGCTTGCTGGCTCCGTTTTGCTCCTCTAATTTATTGTGTTATCTGTTTATATATTATTTATTCATCACTCTTACTATTTATTGTTTGAATTTTTGCCTTCTTGTTTTTATATTGTGTCGCTTACTTGTATGTCTATCTTTTAATATGTCTCGTCACCGTGGGATAGAGAAAACGTAATTTCGGTCTCTTTGTGTGTTGTGACATGTGGAGAGATTGACAATAAAGCTGACTTTGACTTTGACTTATTGGCAATCCCTTCATATGTCAAGACACACAAAGAAACCGAAATTCCGTTTCCTCTATCCCACGGTGACGAGACATAGTACACGATAGACATACAACTAGACGACACAAAATAAAAACAAGAAGGCACAAACAATAAATAATAAAGAAATAATATGAGTGATGAATAAGGAGCAAAACTGAGCCAGTGTGCATACAGCAGACAGTAAGCATAGCGCAAAGTACAGGATGCTACGCAGAAAGGGGGAGAAAGTTCAGGATCCTAACTGTTGGTGAGTCTGGTGGTGCGGGAGCGCAGGCTCCTGTACCTCTTCCCAGAGGGCAGAAGATCAAACACAGGGCCTTCATCTTGTAGTCAGTGCAGGTACCACCCCAAACCGCAATACAGCTGAGAGGACGCTCTCGATAGTGCCGCGGTAAAATGTAGTCATGACGGCCGGAGGAGCCCTCGCTCGCCTGAGTCTCCGCAGGAAGTACAGGCGGCACTGGGCAGTGATGCGGTGTTGGTGGACCAGGAGAGATCCTCACTGATGTGCACCCCCAGGAACTTGGCGCTGCTCACTCTCTCCACCACAGCACCGTCGATGGTCAGCGGCAGGTGTTGGGTGTGACCCTTACGGAAGTCCACAACAATCTCCTTGGTCTTGTCGACGTTCAGCAGGAGGTTGTTGTCCCTGCACCACGTGGTCAGAAGATCAACCTCCAACCTGTAATGAGTCTCGTCTCCCTTGGTGATGAGACCCACCAGAGTCGTGTCGTTAGCAAACTTCACAATGCGGTTGTCGCTGTAGGTTGCAGTGCAGTCATGCGTCAGCAGGGTGAAGAGCAGCGGACTGAGCACGCAGCCTTGGGGGGCCCCTGTGCTCAGCTGGCGGAGATTTTGTCACCAACACGTACCACCTGTGGCCTCTGACAAAGGAAGTCCAGTAGCCAATTGCAGAGGTAGGTATTGAGGCCCAGCTTGTCGAGTTTGCTGATGAGACGTTGTGGCACAATGGTGTTGAAGGCAGAAGTGAAGTCCACAAACAGCAATCTCACATACGAGTCCCTTCTCTCCAGGTGGGTACGGGTCAAGTGGAAGGCAGAGCAGATGGCATCCTCAGAGGACCGTTTGGCACGGTACGCAAACTGGAAGGGGTCTATGGTGGGGGAGAGAACGGATTGGATCTGCTCCATGACAAGCCGCTCAAAGCACTTCATGATGATGGGCGTGTTGTAACTTGTTAAGTTGCTCATCATACATTTATTGATTTGCATGATTGGAATTTATGTAATTTAATTTTGACACACCGGAAGTGTTTTATTTTTAAGGTGTTTTTGCGGAAATGTTTGCATTCCAATTTTGTCTATCGTTATCTGGCAACATAGTGTCTTCCTTTTCATTCCATACAATAAAAAGAACAGTAAAACGTACACAAAGGATTTTCAGAGCCTCCGTCATCATTATAGAAGCCGTCACTCCGTAACATTTTGGTGCCGAAACCCGGGAAGTAAGGACTTAACGTGTGCTTCGAACGAAGTGAACAGCTAACGGCTCTGTGGAGTAGTAGCCGTCATGACGGAGGGAATGGAACGACTGAAAAGGAAGCGAGCGACTCTCCGCGCCGTTACAACGAAGCTGTTTACCCGTATCGAAGAGGAGATGGGAAAGGAAATACCAGATACTAACAAGGTGCGTGAGCTACTGGCAGTTTTATCATCAAAAGAGGAATGTTTACTGGACTTGGATAAGGGCATAGAAAATGAAACGCCCACAGACGATCTGGACACTGAGATTGCAAACACGATGGATTACATGGACCGGGTTCTCACGTGGAAAGTCCGCGGCACCTCCTTCATCGGGTCACAGGAGAACATCAGAGATGTCCCGAGGATGCGTGTTAGCGATGTAAGCACGGGCTCATTTGCATCACAGTCCAGACAGACTGTTAAACTTCCGAAGCTCATGATAGACAAGTACGATGGTGAAATAAGCCAGTGGCAGGAATTTTGGTCACAGTATGAAACAGTTATTCACAAGAATGATGCACTATGCAAGACGGATAAATTTACCTATCTCAGATCCTACCGGACTGGAGCAGCTGCCAGAACTATTGCGGGGCTCACACTAACAGAAGCTAACTATGATGCTGCAATAGAGCTACTCCAAAGCCGTTTTGGGAGAAAGGACATTGTGATAAGTGCCCACATGTCCAAATTACTGAACTTGACACCTGTTAAAAAATCCTCTGATGTTGCTGCTCTGAGACATTTATATGATGAATGTGAGATCCAGATACGCAGCTTGGAGTCTCTGGGAGTACAGAGTGACACGTACGGCTGCTTGCTTTGTCCAGTACTTTTACGGCTTGTCCCAGAGGACATTGCACTTGCCTACACTCGCCAACCAAACTCCACCAGCGACTGGAAGGTACAAGAGTTGATTCAGTTTCTGCAAAATGAAGTGCAAAGCAGAGAACGGGCGCTTCAGCTTACAAGACCTGGCTAAAGCTCCAAAGACTCTAGCCCACAACACAAACATGTGGGTAAGTCATCCTACACCGACAAACACAGAAAGTGGAGCATTCCGTCAGCAACCGCTTTGCATACAGCCAACACCGTGCCCCGGACCTGCATGTATTGTGACGGTAGCGAACACAAGCCAGAGAACTGTCCTGAATATAATGTAAGTGCACGTAAGGATAAGCTGAAAAAACTTGGACGGTGTGATGTTTGTTTAGGCCCAAAACACATCGCAAAATACTGCAGAGTGAAAGTTTTGTGTAGCCTATGCAACCGTTAACACCACTTGTCAGTGTGTGAGCAGACTGAATCCAAGACCGATATTGACACTACCAAAGGTAATGAAAATACAGAAGCTGTGTTGTCTTCAGTGGCAAGTCCTGTAAAGGTCAAGACAAACACTCAAAACACTGCACTGCTTCAGACTGTTAAAACATGGACTGTAGGGCCAAAAGAGAGAAAGATAACTCGTTGTCTGTTAGATGGAGGCAGTCAGCGTAGTTTCATTCACAGAAGTGTCGTCAGAGCTCTGGAACTGCCAGTTATAAGACAAGAGACACTAACTCTCCATGTCTTCGGTTCCACTACTCCAGTAACAGAGAAACGTAATGTTGTAACGGTTGAGCTAGAAAATATGTGGAACACTTAATGAAGACTTGAGATTGAAGCTGTAGAGACTTCTCAGGTGTGTACTGCTGTGATAAAGGTTCCGAGTGAGCCCATTCAAGAAGAAATAAAGAAAAGAGGATTGCAACTTGCAGACTTTCCTCTAGAAGGCGCAAAAGACCAAGAGTTGCAAGTGTTAATAGGAGCAGACTACTACTGGCAAGCAGTTACTGGTAAAGTCCAAAGAGTCACAAATACACTGGTGGCGGTTGAAAGCATTTTTGGATGGACTTTACAGGGACCAGTGACTACCTCCAGTGTTACAGACACCACTTGCATGCACATTAGTTTGTCTGAAGACACCCAGATCTCAACGCAGTTGCATGCATTCTGGGAAGTGGAGTCCTTGGGCATTATAAACAAACCTGCAGAAAGCCCAGAGGACACAGATGTCCTACAAAACTTTGAACAGACAATAACATTTGAAAATGGACGCTACCAAGTTGAGTTACCGTGGCGATCTGACAAAGACCGACTTCCAGATAACGTCAGGGTAGCTACGAGACGCTTTGAGAGTCTTAAGAGAAAACTGAAAATGGATGCAACCTTGTATCCTAGGTACAACAATGTAATACAAGACTATCTAGAGCAGGGGTCTCAAACTCGCGGCCCGCGGGCCAATTGCGGCCCTCAGGACAATGTTTTGCGGCCCCCTGCCTGAAATAAAATCTTTGTGTTAATGCGGCCCGCGCATTTTTTCTCACATGCATCTGGGGGTTTTATATTTTTAACACCTGTGGGCTCCCGTAGCCCAGGCTCGTGACAACAGAATTAGCGATTGGTCATCTGACCAAGATGGCGACCGCATTTCTCGCCGCGCAGCACCCCCAGCGGGGTCTACCCTTTTATTATGTCTAAGATTGCGAACGCGCGACAATGTGACCGGATGCGGAAGCGCTGAAAAACACAGAAACTGAAACGCGACAGTGACATCAAGTAGAACTAAATAATATTACAAAAGCCCCAAACATGTCTTGTTCAAAGCCTGCAGTGAAGAGAAAGGTTGGTGATGAGCACAGACAATTTCAGGAGAAGTGGGAAATGCAAAATTTCTTTGTTGAGCACAGGGGCATCCTGACGTGTCTTATTTGCACAGCGTCATTACACAACTAGACATGCTGAGGAGTATGAGAAATACCAGGGAGATGAGAGAGCCAACCGGGTTGTTAATCTTAAAACAGGTCTACTGAGGCAACAGGATTTCTTTAAGAAAGCAACCAAAGAGAATGATGCAGCAGTCGAAGCTAGCTATGTGGTTAGTGAGATGATGCTAAAGCCGGAAAGCCATTCACAGAAGGTGAATTTGTCAAAAACTGCATATTACAGGCTGCAAGTATTGTCTGTCCAGAAAAACAAGGTCAGTTTAGCAACATCAGCCTTTCTGCCAACACTGTGGCAGAGTGCATTACTGACCTGTCAAGTGACGTTTATGATCAACTGTGTGAAAAAGCAAAATGTTCTCAGTCGCTCTTGATGAGACCACAGACATCACCGACACTGTCCAGCTTGCCATCTATGGCCGTGGTGTTGATGACAATTTTGAAGTCATAGAGGAGCTGCTCTCAGTTATTCCAATGCATGGCCAGACCACCGCTCAGGAGATATTTCACCAGCTATGTGATGCCATTGAGAATGCCGGTTTATCATGGAAGAGGTTTGTTGGAATAACAACTGATGGAGCGCCATCAATGACAGGGAGGAAAAATGGACTGGTGGCACTCGTTAAAAAAAAAAATGGAAGAGGAGAGTGTGGAGGAGGCCATTGCTCTGCACTGCATTATCCATCAGCAGGCCCTTTGCAGCAAATGCCTGAAGTTTGACAATGTTATGTCTGTCGTTGTGAAATGTATCAACCACATCAGATCCAGGGGCTTAAAGCACAGAAGGTTCCGTGCTTTTTTAGAAGAAATGACGTCAGAATATGGGGATGTGCTCTACTTCACCGAGGTACGTTGGCTCAGCAAGGGAAGCATATTGAAGAGATTTTTTGAGTTGAGAGCGGAAGTGAAAGCCTTCATGGAGAAAGATGGGGTTGCTGTTCCCGTGCTAAGTGACCCCAAATGGCTCATGGACTTGGCTTTTCTTGTTGATATTACACATGAGCTTAATGTACTGAACAAGAAGTTACAGGGCCAGGGGCTGCCTATGACAACGTGAGAGCATTCTCTACAAAACTCATGTTATGGAAAGCCCAGCTTTCTCAGACAAACCTTTGCCATTTCCCAACATGCAAAGCACTCATTGATGCAGGCACACCATTCAGTAGTGAGAAGCAGAGCACAGAGCCACATTTCAAATCTTTGCAGACCCCTTCTGCTTTGATGTGCAAGATGCCCCCCCTGTGCTTCAAATGGAGCTCATTGACCTGTTCAGGGAGGTGAGTGGGAAAACAGACAAGCTTGGGCAATTTTTGAGAGAATTGCCCCCCAGCTTCCCTGAGCTTTCCCGAATGTTCAAGCGGATCATGTGTCTTTTTGGCAGCACACACTTGTGTGAAAAGCTCTTCTCTACCTTGAACTTCAATAAGTCCAAGTACAGGTCAAGACTAACAGATTAGCATCTTCAAGCCCTACTGAGCGTCTCAACTGCCTCCTTCCTTAAGCCAAATGTGGCTCGGCTATGCAAGAGGAAGCGCTGCCAGGTGTCTGGCAGTAAGAAGTAGGCAGAAGAAGCCATGTTCATAACAGTTTATGTTCAGTAAGTTACAGGTTAAAGAGCTGTTAATAGACATTTGAATCTGAATAATAATTACATTTCTCTAGTCAGCAACTATATTTGGTTTATTCAGTCTTCTATATCTGCTGAATTATTATTGTTATCATTTTATTTCTTACTGATTTATTTTTTTCTTATGAGTTGTTAATTTATTTAAATTTTCTAAGACAAGAAAGGATGAATAAACAAAGACATTTGATAACACTGGAATGTTTTTGGAAGAGCTTTTCTTGTGAAAAACCTGCTGCGGCCCAGCCTCACCCAGAATCTACGTCCAGCGGCCCCCGGGTAAATTGAGTTTGAGACCCCTGATCTAGAGCAAGGGATCTGTGAAGAGGTTGACAAGGAGAAGGTAGATAACAGAGACTGTAAAATATTACATGCCACATCACGCTGTTTTGCCAGTCCACGACAAAAAAGTGGTATTTGATGCTTCCTCACATGACGAAGACAGCCCTTCTCTTAATGACTGTTTGCACACTGGGCCTAACCTAAACCCAAACCTGCTGGATGTGCTCATTAAATTCAGATTAATAACCAAGACTTTTCTTCAGATTTCTCTTGCGGAAAAGGATAAGGATGCTGTTAGGTTCCTGTGGATGCACGGACCTCCAACCAAGGACTGCAAAGACGAAGTTCGCATCCTGAGAATGAAGAGAGTTGTTTTTGGCGTGTCTCCCAGCCCATTCCTGCTTGCTGCCACCATTAGAAAACATCTCCAAGGGTTTGAAGCAGAGCAACCAAAGGCAGTACAAACAATCAGTCACTGTCTGTATGTGGATGATTTTATTTCAAGCGCACCCACTGTACAGGAAGCTCTATATGTGACAACTGCAGCAAAGGACATTCTTTCTCAGGCAGGCATGAATCGTTGCAAATGGGTCACCAACTCACCTGATTTGAGTGCTATGTGGAAGGAGACTGGAGCAGAGTTCACTGGAGATGCAGAGTCATGTGGAAACGTGCTCAAAGTGCTAGGTCTTGTTTGGAGACCTGAGAATGATGATTTTGTTTTTGATCAAAGAGGACTAATGGGCATTTTGAAAAACAAGCAAGACACAAAGAGAAGCGTCCTACAGACATCAGCCCATATATTTGACCCCATCGGGTTTCTCAAGTGCCTTTTCCAAGAAATGTGGGAGAGAGGGCTCAGTTGGGATGAACCATTGCGTAATGATCTTACTGAGAAATGGGAACAGTGGTGTTCAGAGCTACCACTTCTTCACCTGGTGGCTGTTCCCAGGTGGTACCATATTGAGAAACACCAAGAGTCACACACTGTAAGGCTGTACGTTTATTGTGATGCAAGTGAAAAGGCTTACAGTGCCGTGGCATATCTACATGGACGAAACAAACAAGGAGAGACTGTTACCAGTTTTGTGGCTTCTAAGTCACGAGTTGCACCACTGAAGAAAATGACACTGCCTCGTTTGGAGCTTATGGGTGCACTTATTGGAGCAAGACTGCGACACAGTCTTCTCAATCCGCTGAACATGGAGAAGAACCAACTCAACATGAGGACTGACTCAATGATCGCTCTTCACTGGATCCGCAGCCCAGCTCAGCGATGGAAGCCATTTGTTGCCAACAAAGTGACTGAAATACAAGAGCTTACTAACCCGGAGTCGTGGTCCCACTGTGCTGGCAAATTGAATCCAGCTGATTTGCCTACACGAGGTCAGCATGCGAAGAGCCTCATTGAGAGCCAGCTGTGGTGGAGTGGACCCACTTCACTGCATGCAGCTGACACAGCCCAGTACATTGACAATGACCACGTGGTAAATGAGGTAAACACTGAACTGAAATCTAAGCATCAAGCTGTTGTCCAACTCACCAGCGCTGAACAGACTGAAACTTTGTTAAACTTAGAGAAGTACAGCAGGCTCAAAACTGTGTTAAGAATCACTGCATGGGTAAAACGATTTTTTACTAACATAAGGTCCAGTCAGAAGGTTCAGGGAGTATTAACTACAGAAGAGCTAATTACAGCTGAAACCCACTGGGTAAAGATTACACAAGAGAGATGTTTTAACTCTGAAATATCCCAGCTAAGGTTAAAACAGAATGTGAAGGGAGAATCTAAACTCCGAGACTTGAGACCATTTTTTGATGAAAACGGTCTACTTAGTGTTGGAGGAAGACTACAGAACTCTGATATTAGTTTCAGAGAGCAGCATCCCTGGATACTCCCAACAAATCACAAGTTTTCAGAGTTGTAGGTTCTATCATGCCATGAAAGGGTGATGCATTCTGGTGTCAGAGACACATTGATTCAACCAAGAGAACATTACTGGATTTTGAGAGGAAGGCAGCTGGTTAAACGTCTCATTTCAGGCTGTTGCATTTGCCGAAAACTAAGGGTTACAGCAGCACAATAGATCACTGCTCCTTTGCCGCGAGACAGAGTTACTGAGTCACCTTTTGAAGTCACTGGTGTAGATTTTGCAGGACCTTTGTATGTAAAAGTTAAAGGGCATCAGCCTGTAAAGGCATACACTGCACTATTTACATGTGCAGTAACAAGAGCAGTACATTTAGGGTTAGTTTCAGATCAGACCACAGAAAAATCCCTATTAGCTTTAAAACGATTCATAGCAAGACGAGGTCTATGTAGGATCATTTATTCTGATAATGCTAAAACATTCAAAAGAGCTGACAAAGATTTGAAAGAGTTATTGAACACTATGAAGGAGTCGGAGCTCAGCGATTTCTTTGCAAACAAAGGGATCACTTGGAAGTTCATAGCTGAGCGAGCTGCTTGGTAGGGGGGCCCCACCTACTGCCCGATGACGGCTGGGATAGGCTGCAGCACGCCCGCGACCCTCGTGGGGACTAAGCGGTTCAGAAAATGGATGGATGGATGTTCATGGGGCGGGAGGATGTAACTTGTTAAGTTGCCCATCATACATTTATTGATTTGCATGATTGGAATTTATGTAATTCTATTTTGACACACCGGAAGGGTTTTATTTTGATGGTGTTTTTGCGGAAATGTTTGCATTCCAATTTTGTCTATCGTTAGCTGACAACATAGTGTCTTCCTTTTCGTTCCATACAATAAAAAGAACAGTAAAACGTACACAAAGGATTTTCAGAGCCTCCGTCATTATAGAAGCCGTCACTCCGTAACAGTGCGTAAGTGCCACGGGGCGGTAGTCAAGGAGGACGGAGCAGGTTTCTTCGGCACAGGTACGAACGATGGTGTCAGCCTTGAAACACGACGGGACGACGGCCTGCTGCAGGGAAATGTTAAAGATGTCCGTGAAGACACCCGTCAGCTCCCCAGCGCAGTCCTTCAGCAGACGTTCAGCCACATGAACTTCAACAAAGCCCGTCACAGATCTAGGTTAACAGACCAACACCTCGGCTCTATCCTAAGAATTGCCACAACAAATTTTACTCCAGACTCCACTAGCAAAAAAGGGAGACCAACAACACTATTCCCACTGAAAATGAAGGGGAGTTTCTCTAGTTTTTCTCTAGTTTGTTGTAAATAACAAAATGCAGTTTTAACATAATTTGTACAAATAGCAGGGATTGAAACTAGCGACCGTTCTCATTTCCAAACAATGCAGGATGCTCAAGGACATTGATGCATCACGTTTGCGACTGATCTTAACTTTTGAAGTTATTAAGGCCCACTTTACAAAGTGTTTCCCGTTTCCACACCACTGTCACCAGGTGTTTGTGAGTTAACGCTCTGCTCTGATTTTCAGATATCTGTCACCGTGTTGCTGTTTTGATTTCTTTATTACTTTATTTAGATGTATTCTTTCACTGATTCTTCAAGATGATCTATTTGTTCAGAATGTTTGAGGTGATTTCGCCTCAATAGATAAACATCTTTCATAAATCAGGCGCTGAAGTGATGGAAATTGTTATTCATAATAACAGTCGTATTTAATGAGAATCACTGATCGTAGTGTTTTGGTGAAATATTGTTTTTAGAGCTGTTAACAAATGCATTTGTTTTCAAAAAAGCTTTTTCTGAATATCCACGCTTTACTACCTACTAAAGGCCAAACCCTTTTATGCAATGACCTTTACATGTTGTTTATATTCACACAAACATTACATCTATCTGCTCCTGGTTCGGCCCCCGGTCAAAATTTAGAACCCAATTTGGCCCGCAAGTCAAAAGGTTTGCCCACCCTTTCTAAACGCACATATTTGTAAAAGTACAAAAGTACCTTTTTGTTTCCATGTGCTCCATAATATACCATGTGCTCCATACCTTGACAGAAAATACACAAAACCTTCCCCGGGACATCTACTTTAAGGATATGTTCAATCAGGCACGTGGTTACGGACTATCAAAGTCAAAGTCTGCTTTATTGTCAATCTCTTCACATGCCAAGACACACAAAGAAATCGAAATTACGTTTCCACTATCCCACGGTGACAAGACATAGTACACGACCTACATACAAGCAAACAACACAAAATAAAATTGTTTTTATATTGTGTCGCTTACTTGTATGTCTATCTTTTAATATGTCTCGTCACCGTGGGATAGAGAAAACGTAATTTCGGTCTCTTTGTGTGTTGTGACATGTGGAGAGATTGACAATAAAGCTGACTTTGACTTATTGGCAATCCCTTCATATGTCAAGACACACAAAGAAACCGAAATTCCGTTTCCTCTATCCCACGGTGACGAGACATAGTACACGACCTACATACAAGCAAACAACACAAAATAAAAACGAGAAGGCAAAAACAATGAATAATAAGAGTGACAAATGAATAATAAATAAACAATAACACAATAAATAGGACCAAAATGGAGCAAGTGTGCATACAGCAGACAGTCAGAATATAGCGCAAAAGTACAGGACGCTACGCAGAAGGGGGGAGAGAGTTCAGGACCCTAACAGCCTGGAGTATGAAGCTGTTGGTGAGTCTGGTGGTGCGGGAGCGCAGGCTCCGGTACCTCTTCCCAGAGTGCAGAAGATCGAACAAAGAGTGAGCGGGGTGACTCACATCACTCACAATCGTGGTCACCTTGCGGGTGAGATGGGAGGTGTAAATGTCTTTCAAGGAAGGGAGTGAAGCACCAATCTTACCAGCCGTGTTCACTATGCGCTGGAGGGCCTTCATGTTGTAGTCAGTGCAGCTACCACCCCAAACAGCAATACAACTGGAGAGGACGCTCTCAATGTTGCCACGGTAAAATGTAGTCATGACGGCCGGAGGAGCACACGCTCGCCTGAGTTTCCGGCGACCATTCTCATTTTCAAACAATGCAGGATGCTCAACGACATTGATGCACCACCTGTTTGCGACCAATCTTAACCTGTAAAGTTCTTAAGGCTTACTTTAAGGAAGTGTTTACCGTTTCCTCACCTGTGTTACCAGGTGTTTGTGAGTTAAAACTCTGCTCTGATGTTCAGATACCCCTCACCGTGTTGCCGTTTTGATTACTTTATTTGGATGTATGCTTTCACCGATTCGTCAAGATGATATATTTGGTCAGAATGTTTGCCGTTTGATGTGATCTCATAAGATAAACTTATTTCATTAATCTGACCTGCAGGCACTGAAGTGATGGAGACTGTTATTCATAATAACAGTGTCGTATTTTATGAGAATCACTGATAGCAGTTTTTTAGTGATTTTTTTTTTTAATGCGTTTAATAAATCCATTTGTTTTCAAAAAACTTGTTTGGGATATCCATGTTTTACTACCTACTAAAGGCCGAAATATTTTATGCAATGACCTTTACAGGTCGCTTATATTACTTCACACAAACACTACGTCCATCTGGTTCGGCCCTCCGGTCCAAATTTAGGACCTAGTTCGGTTCGAGAGTCAAAAAGTTTGCCCACCCCTGGGCTAAACGATACGGTATGCTAACGTGACAAACACAAACGAGGAGCTGAGAACGGGCCTGACGTAACATTCAGTTATTTAATAAAAAATATTACGTAAATAACACGTTAATAAAACCATCTGTGTCACTCCAATTCATTAAATCTATCAATCGTCCTTTGTCAACAATGCGTGCGCGCCGCTGATGGCTCTTGCACTTCAAAATATTCCACAGGCCCATATAACGATATATAAATTATATATCAAATAACTATTATATAACCAATAATGTTATCAAACCATCTGTGCACTCTAAATCATTAAATCGATCAAATTCCTCGTCCTTTGTCTCTGAACAACGCCGCGCGTGCGCCCTGACGTCAGCCTCGTCGTAATTCCACAGATGTACTATACAACTATATTGTGGCGTTAAAG
Source organism: Syngnathus typhle (assembly GCF_033458585.1). NCBI lineage: Eukaryota > Metazoa > Chordata > Actinopteri > Syngnathiformes > Syngnathidae > Syngnathus > Syngnathus typhle. The sequence continues at coordinate 14,561,088 of NC_083746.1, read as the reverse complement.
TTCAAGTAAAGACGTGGGTTTGGTAAACGGCTCTTTATTTAACAAAACAAACTTCCAGGCGTGTGGCGGTGTAGACTTCCAGCCACGGAAGTGGAAGAGAGCTCCATAGAATAGGACCGGGCGTCCGTAAAAGCCATGACCGAGCCCCATCCACCGTCCCTGGACAGCCACCCGGCCGAGCGACGGAAGTGAGAGAGAGCTCCGTCGAGTCAATCTTTGTCCTTTATGTAAACAACCGCCACGCCGCGTCGTCGCGCTGCTGACGCGACGTCGCGCTGCTGACGCGACGTCGCGCTGCTGACGCGACGTCGCGCTGCTGACGTCACTTGAAATTCAAATTACAGTAATCCCTTGCTACATTGCGGTTCTTTTATCGCGGTTTCCCTTTTTTGGGGGGGAAAATCTTTGGAAAAAACACATACACCGTGTTCCAAATTATTATGCAAATGATATTTATCTCAGATTTTCCTAAATAGTCGATGCAAATGAGTCAGCATAATTTTCAAGTCATCAACCATTAGTTTAATGAATTCGAATGTTATTGAACAAACCTCCCAATGATAACAGAATTTTTCAAAAATAAAAAACTTAAAATGCACTGTTCCAAATTATTACGCACAACAGAGTTTTATAACATTTTATAGGTTGTTATGAACTGAAATGCTCATCTTTAGAATTTACAGCATTAGGAGGTCATATTTACTGAAATCAAAAGCTATTTCAATCAAAAAAATCTTAACAGGTCAAGTTACATTTTAACATAGGACCCTTTATTTGATAGCAGCTTCACAATTCTTGCATCCATTGACCTTGTGAGTTTTTGGAGAGTTTCTGCTTGAATTTCTTTGCAGGATGTCAGAATAGCCTCCCAGAGCTGCTGTTTGGATGTGAACTGCCTCATAGATCTTTTGCTTGAGGATGCTCCAAAGGTTCTCAATAGGGTTGAGGTCAGGGGAGGATGGGGGCCACACCATGAGTTTCTCTCCTTTTATGCCCATAGCAGCCAATGATGCAGAGGTATTCCTTGCAGCATGAGATGGTGCATTGTCATGCATGAAGATGATTTTGCTACGGAAAGCACGGTTCTTCTTTTTGTACCATGGAAGAAAGTGGTCAGTCAGAAACTCCACATACTTTACAGATGTCATTTTCACACCTTCAGGGACCCTAAAGGGGCCAACCAGCTCTCTCCCCATGATTCCGGCCCAAAACATGAATCCGCCACCTCCTTGCTGACGTCGCAGCCTTGTTGGGACATGGTGGCCGTCCACCAACCATCCACGACTCCATCCATCTGGACCATCCAAGGTTGCACGGCACTCATCAGTGAACAAGACTGTTTGAAAATTAGTCTTCATGTATTCCTGGGCCCACTGCAGCCGTTTCTGCTTGTGAGCGTTGTTTAGGGGTGGCCGAATAGAGGGTTTACGCATAACTTAAACTCTGGAGGATCCTACACCTTGATGTTCGTGGGACTCCAGAGGCACCAGCAGCTTCAAATATCTGTTTGCTACTCTGTAATGGCATTTTAGCAGCTGCTCTCTTAATCCGATGTTTTTGTCTGGCAGAAACCTTCCTCGTTGTGCCTTTATCTGCACGAACCCGTGTGTGCTCTGAATCAGCCACAAATCTCTTTACAGTACGATGATCACGCTTAAGTTTTCGTGAAATATCTAAGGTCTTCATACCTTGTCCAAGGCATTGAACTATTTCACGCTTTTCGACAGCAGAGAGATCCTTTTTCTTTCCCATGTTGCTTGGAAATGGTCATCTGCTTAATAATGTGGAACGCCATTCTTAAGTAGTTTTTCCTTAATTGGGCTCACCTGGCAGACTAATTATCACAGGTGTCTGAGATTGATTTCAGTGATCCAAAGAGCCCTGACACACAATACCGTCCATGAGTTTAATTGAAAAACAAAAAATGTAATCTTTATGACACTTAAATACAATTTGCATAATAATTTGGAACACGGTGTAAATCGCTCCTTATTATAAGTCGCCCTCCACCCGAACTATGAAAAGTAACGCGATTTATAGTCCGAAAATTACGATAGAAGGATTCCAGGGGAAGGTTTGTGGGTGGCCTTAGCGTAAAACTGTATCTGAAAGGTCAGCGCGCGAATTACAAGAATGCTGTTGTCACAGCCCACACGCTAAATTCGGGACTGATACAAATGGAGCGCGAGTGCGCCATGTCTGTACTACTGAGTACGTACACGCACTTGTGAGTGTGCACCGAGCTTTCTGACACGGCTTCCGGTAGTAAATGCGCAGGCGAGCGGTTCCCCATCTACTGGGGAAACGCAGTCATTGCAGGCAAAATGACCCAAAAAAAATGTTTAACAATACAATGGCGGGCCGGATTAAACGGTCCTGTGGGCCGGATGTGGCCCGCGGGCCGTAGTTTGCTTACCCCTGCCCTAGATCTATGTAACTAAATAACTTGTCTACAAGTAATGAAAACCCAATTGCAAATTCACATTGTGGCGGTGTAAAAACACTAGTTCTCCGCGTAAGTTAAGTTCACAAGTGGAAATGATGTGACGAAAGTAGCACCAAAATGCTGCCAAAAAGAAGGCGGATTGTTGTCGCATCACTGCTGCCAGTGAGTTAGGTTTTCAGAGGCAAGCCGATTTCCATATTCACAGCTTAACTAATTTTGCCTTGAGATGGGCCAAAAGATGACGTTGCGGCGGCCGGGCGAACGCTCGCGAGTCACCAAGGCTAACGTTGCCCGCTTCCATAAACTCCCCACCCTCCCGTTTTTTCCTCAACGGATTTCACGAAAATTATACTTTCGACATCCACTTTTTATTTCATTGATTTCCATATTGTATAATTTGTGCCCTCTCTGCATCCATTTCAACCTGGTGATCCTGAAAGGGGGATCCTTCCATCTGTGGTCCCTTCTCAAGGTTTCTCATTTTCCCCTGGTAGTTTTTTTTTTAGTTTTTCCTTGCCCTTTTGGGAGCTTAAGGGGATGCTTTGAGACTGCTTGTGATTTAGGGCTATACAAATAAACTTGACTTGACGGAAAAAACACGGAAATCCGCATAAAGTTCTCATCCTTGTAATTGTTAATTAAAATACAGTCAAACCTCGGTTTTCAAATGTCCCGGTTCTCGAACAAATCGGAATTCAAACGAAAAATTTGAGATATTTCTGCCTTGGTTGTTGAACAAATTTTGGAGGTCGAACCTCGCGAGAAGAGCCGAGAGGACCTGAGAAAACCCGACCGCACGGTCCGCATGCCGACTGAGTCCATTGTTATTGTATTTACGTTACTTTGAGGATTGTATTAACCCCTAATCATGCCTCTAAAGAAAGCAAGTGGGAAGACGCTCTTAAAGCAATGCGACAGTGAGCGCCCGGCGCTCTGCGGTTGCGCGATCAGACCAAATTAAGCTCCCTGCGCACTGAGGTCCACTTAAATTTTGGAAAGTACATCAGGACTTTCAAAATGTTTTCTAAATTTCAGCGACGGCTCTGTCACAATAATGCGACCAGCGCGGTGCAGTTGCGCGGTCGACGGCGCGCTACGGTTGCGAAATTTCTCAAAGGGCAAGCTGTTCACAGAGTGCAGTTTCAAAGCACATCCACAAAAGGTCTGTTGGAAGGGGGAAATGTAGCAGGAAACACTGCACAACCGAGAGACATGACCGCAACCTTAACAGCATTGTGAAGAAGAGTCGCTTCCAGAATTTGGGGTAGCTTTAAAGACAATGGACTGAAGCTGAAGTCCAGGTATCAAAAGCCACTGTTCACAGACGTGTCCGGGAAATGGGCTACAATAGCCGTGTTGTCATGGTCAAGCTACTTTTGAAGCATCTGACCTGGGCTATGGAAAAGAACCACTAGACAATTGCAGAGTGGTCCAAAGTCCTCTTTTCAGACAAAAACAAGTTTTGTATTTCATTTGGAACTTAAGGCGCCAGAGTCTGGAGAAAGGCTGGAGAGGAGCAAGATCCAAGTTGCTTGAAATCCAGTATGAAGTTCCCAAAGTCAGCTATGGTTTGGGGAGCCATGTCAGCTGCTGGTGTTGGTCCACTGTGTTTCATCAAGTCCAGAGTATATGCAGCTGTGTACGAAGACATTTTAGAGCATGTTGCGTGTTGTGCGGGGATGTCCGAAGTTGAGGCAGGAAAAACAAAGATGTGGAGTGTAGAGTTGGTCCTTTATTGGCAAGATCTTGGGTTGTTCAATGGCCGTTCGTACACAATGGCAAGGCGGCACATCACCAAGAACGTCCGTCTCCAGGTCACCTTGTTTTATACTGTCCGGAAAGGCGGGAACTTGTCACATGACCATTTGGTATCTGTGAGTGTGGGGGGGTGTCACCTTTCTGTGTGTGTGTGTGTGTGTGTGTGCCTATGTGTGTGTCATATTAGTGTTCTGATTGAGCAGTTATGTTTATATAAACTGTTAGGTTTTGCAGAATATCTTTATCGTATGATTATGTTGGAATGTAACCTGTAATAATTTAACCAGCTTGTCCTGTCTTAACAAAAGTAGTAGACCAAAGTCCAACTTAGGCAACTGGGTGAGAAAACACTTGGTGGAAGCAGACGCTGTTTGTGTTGCGCCGATTGAGAAAAGCAAATGTTCTGATGTATTTCACCTAGATGATGGTAATGATTTAGATGAAGATACAACGGTCTTCTTCCGAAGTTCCCAAAGGGGCAGAGGAAGAGTTAGAGACCAACAAGGCCGCAGGCCGCCATTCAATTCAAACTCCACATCAAATTTGGACTGTTGGAACTGTGGGAAACGGGGCCACTTGGCAAGAGTGTGTCGTCGTGTAAAACAATACCAATCAAAGGGTGGAGGAAGAGGCAGAGGAAAAGCCAAATTTTCAACATGTCAAGCCCCCCCCTTTTTGACCATTAGCTCATGCTAATACAGAGACATTGTATGCTACATTTAATGGAAATTACTGATTGGTTGTGTTGTAAGATCATACAAACTTCTATATGCAAGCCAAATCTGATAGATTGAGTTCTTTGAATTTGAAAACAAAGAGAAAATTCTGATTAATTTGCAAGCAGTTTTTTTTGTGTTGAGTTTTTTTTGGATTGGTGGATTGTTCTATCGGGAACCTTGAGTTGGAAATGGTATATGAATGTTGTGTGGAGAGCTTGGATGAATTGGGACCAATGTGATAGGAAGACTCCTTTTTGGAGGCTGTGTGTGAGATGCAAATGAGCATTGATGACTGAATGCCCGACTGAAGGGAAAGTACAGGTTGAATAGTTGAAGTTGTTGGAGACTGCTATGGACAAGTAGTTGAGCGACTTTGAAGGAAGAATGATTTTGAGTAAGTTAGATGCTAGGAAGGAAAGAAAAAAGAAACAAATACAAACATTAGAAAAATAATGGTTGCTTTTGACAAGAGTTGCAAAGAACAGACGAAGAACAGTCCTTGACCCGGCATTTGCGTTTGGGGGTCGTCAATGTGGTTCCAAGACATTGTGGTTTGTCATTTGTAACGTTTGGCTGTTGTGATACTCCCAAACAGACATAAGTGATTTGTGCTTTTGTTGTTTGTTGTAATTCGTTTGTGGGAGGGCTGCAGGGGCTTGCTCCTTTGGTGTCTCACCTGTGCCTTCCTGCCTTCTATTGTCTCCACTAAAAAAGGGTGTAGGACCCGGCTCCTGTAGTGATTGATATTGTAATTTGATTGTGGGGGAGACTGATGTAGGTGTGGGGCTCTGGACTCTGCGGGTAGCTGTTTGCTGGGTTGGCGCGGGTGGGGGACAACGGCATTGATTGTCCCAGTACTGGCCAGGCTGGGATAAATCAGTAAGAAAATGCCGGGCCCCCCCCTCTTGCTTCCCTTGCTGTGGCTGCGCGCGGAGTAGGGTCGTACCCACTCCAGAGGTGTGCTGAGTGCATGGTGGCAAATGATATTGAAGCAGGGTGATGCCTAGGGAAGGTGTGACAATAGTTGCACCAAGGATAAAAGGCACTGAGGAAAGAAAAAAAAAAAGAAAAAAGTACAACCAAAACGTCAAAAAAGAGGATGGCGTTTGCGCAGCGTTGTTTGTTGGTATTGTTTGTGTGTTGTGTTATGTGTTAAAAGGATGAAAATGGCTAATAAAGGTGCACTAAAGAATTTATTTATCTGTAGTCTATCTGATTTGCACCGCAAAACAAAAACAATTTTGTTAAGATAGGAAGGAGAAATAAAAAAGCGAGCAATTTGTTTATGGGCAGAAACTGGTCCACGCTCCTTTAATGCCTAGCCTTGGTTAAACAAAATTTGAGAGATTGAAAAAAATTGCTTTCTGGAATTGGATGGTGAACAATTATTAAATAACGACATTTCAAAGCTAAATTTAAAATTTGAGAATAAGAGAGCGATTGAGGTAGTTAAAGTTAAGAAACTACAACAGTTAACTATTATGTTACTTTACCAGCAGTTATTTGGTTCATTTTTTTAAATTTCTTTCTTCGATTGGTGGATTGGGTTGTCACATTGAGAAAGGAACAGAAACGATACAAATGGGCAGCTGTATTGAGCCATGGTGTTGTCACGTGCCGTTGACACCTGGCTCAACAGGGGGGATGGAAAGGCAGTTCAGTCAGCTTTATACAACATGTGAATTTGATTCATATTCAAAACGTTTATAAAAGAAAAATTTGTAGAGCTTGTTTAACATGTGCTAAACACAATCGACAGGGTTATAATGCCTGGTCATAATAGATGCATTCTAAAAATGGATTGAATTGGCTTCAAAATAAACACTGAATGCCTTAACAGTGGCAAAAACGTTATGTAAAGAAATAATACCTTGTCAACAACTGCTGTAGATGTTAAAGGATGGAATCACTATCTCTAAAATGAATGTGGATAGTTTGTTTTAGGTAACTAGTAAAATAGACAATTGATTGCTAATGGCAAAACAAGCTGCAAAGACAGGAAAAATAATGAATGTCATGTGTATGGGTTTACGACCGATTCTTTATGTTGTACCGTTGCCATTGATAAAAGATTGTGTGAAATCAGTCACGTCTACTGATTGTGAAATTTGCGACAGAGTGTTCTATATAATATCCGTTGAAAGAAAAAAAAAGAAAAGAAACCATTGCTTTTAGAGAATGTAGTCAACCAAAATTGTATATGTACCGACATGCCAAGATCTGGGAAAAGGCTGGAAAAAACAAAAACATATCTTTAAATTTGAGAGGCGGCGATGATCTGACTGAAATTGATGCAATTACGTAGAGTCCCCAGAGGAGTTCCTGATTAATAAGAATTAAATGACCAAATTGCAGCGGGATGAGAGTCCTCCATTTGCTGCTGGTGGACGATGAACAAGAACGTTGACAGGATAAATTACATCCATTGCAACATGCAGAAATTGGGCAAACGGACACAAGCGGGACTTGAGGCAGAGCACGAACAGCTAGCCACGCCTTCCCTAATGTCAATCCAGAACCGCAATGCTCTTGTTATGTTGTTGTCTGGGAAAGGAAGGGTCTGCGCAATGTTCAGGGAACAATGCTGCACCTTCATCCAGAATGACACCGCCCCTGATGGGAACCTGACGAAGGTGATTGCAAGTTTGCAATCCCTCAACACGAGGATGAAAGCGCACAACAAGTGGATGACTACTTTTGGGAAGTATAAAGCTCTTGTGTCCTCAATTACTCATCTTGTGTGGATGTTGTTGTATTCCCTGTCTCCGTGCTCTGTTTAACCATCTCATCACTACAGCAATATCGCCCATGGAAGACGAGATGGCCCGGGTATGCCGAATGTCTGAACGGCAGCATGTTGATAACAATGATGCAATTTTTGCACTTGAGTTTACAGACTTTTTCCCAGATCTGTGTTTCCGAATGATGAGGTCGCAACATTTATCCTTTTTGGTGGAAATATTTGTGCGCATACTTGTGATCCGACAACTGAAAATCAAGAGAAGTGGTTGTTTTTGGTAATGTAAAAATTGAGCAAATGTGTGATAAATACAGGAGGGAAATGTTGGAATAATTTAAGTGAAGCCTTGGCCTGCCAGACCTGTAGGCATTGTCTTTACGAGTTTATGGCTTTCCTTTTATCTACGTTCTTCCTCTTTAGTGACAGGGATGTCTTTTGATCCCTGTCAGCCATATGTATCCTTCCTGTCCTTATGTTATCTGTGTGTTTTTGTTCCTGTAAGAGGCCTTCACTAACAATGAGCAGAGCTTATTTGCATAGGCGAAATAATCTTATTTGGTTGAAAGAAACTCCATTCCTTTTAGTTAACTGTAGGTTTTGTTCATAGATTGTTGTTGATCAGAACTGTTTTTCTTTGTTAAGTGTTAAACACAGTTTGAAGTAGTTGCGTACAAGTTATCCTATATTTACTCAATGTTTGTTTAAGGAACTGCATACCAGTTACCTTATATTTACTTAACATTTGTTTTAGTGTTTAGGACAAGTTACCTATTGTTATTGTGTATTAAATTACTAAGTAGATAAAGTCTAGCCAAGGTTTAGTTGCATTGTTCCACTGGAAAGTGGCAATTCAAGTTATCTGATCACACTCGAGGACCGGTCAGCCAACCATGAGAGAAGAACAGCTGGTTGAGGAAGGAGGACAGATTCTGCGGAGGTCACGGGCCGACAATGAAGTGCTAATTCACACCACACTACATTCCTTAGCTAATCAACGTTGCTACAGACACAATCTTCCCTCCCTTTGGTGTAGCAACACCTCTGTAACCAGGGGAACCAAAACCGTGATAAAAGGAGCAGAAGAAACATCTCAAATGACTAATGCAGAGGTTGCAGAAAAGGTGCTTTTTTTTTTTTGGCTGTTTTCCGGACAGGCTGCTGTCCTTTTCGGTGGCGGATCCAGGTCCCAAGAAGGAGGGGGACGGAGCCTGCGTGGACTGGACCCTATAAATTGGTGGAGCGCATCTCACGTGCCGTCCAGCTGGCCGGCAAAGGAGATACGTGGTATCATCTGTCCCAGTGCGCCCCAGTGAAGGGTTCCTGCAAAGAACCAGATCCGCCATCGACAGCGTCCCCGCCCCCAGTTCATACAGAGGCAAAATAATCCTCTTCATAATTCTTCATATAAGAATTGCATAATATGAACATTAAAGCGTCCATTGAGATTGTCTAACCCAGGGGTTTCCAAACGTTTTGCACGGAGGGCCAGATTTAGTAACGTGAAGGGGCCTGGGTGCCAAACGCTGCGTTTGCTTCTCTTCCGGGGGAGGGGGGGGTGCTAATGGGACGTCAAACGCTGCGAGTTCGCTTCTCTACAAATAACAATAAATAATAAAACTGAAAAGTGGGGCGTGCAATATTATTCAGCCCCCTTGCGCTAATACTTTGGAGCGCCACCTTTTGCTGCAATTACAGCTGCAAGTCGCTTGGGGTATGTCTCTATCAGTTTTGCACATCGAGAGACTGGAATTCTTGCCCATTTTTCCTTGCAAAACAGCTCGAGCTCAGTGAGGTTGGATGGAGAGTGTTTGTGAACAGCAGTCTTCAGCTCTTTCCACAGATTCTCGATTGGATTCAGGTCTGGCCATTCTAACACCTGGATACGTCTATTTGTGAACCATTCCATTGTAGATTTGGCTTTATGTTTTGGATCATTGTCCTGTTGGAAGATAAATCTCCGTCCCAGTCTCAGGTCTTTTTTTTTTTTTTTCAAAGTCAAAGTCAGCTTTATTGTCAATCTCTCCACGTCACAACACACAAAGAGACCGAAATTACGTTTTTCTCTATCCCACGGTGACGAGACACATAACACGATAGACATACATGTACGCGACACAATATAAAAACAAGAAGGCAAAAATTCAAACAATCAATAGTAAGAGTGATGAATAAATAATAAATAAACAGATAACACAATAAATAACGGAGCCAGCAAGCATAGCGCAAAAGTAAAAAACATCATAAACAAAAAGGCACAAACAATAAATAAGAGTAATAACAAATAATAAATAATAAGAGCCAGTGTGCATTCAGACAGTTCAGACAGTAAAAGTACAGGACGCTACGCAGAACGGGGGAGCGAGTTCAGGATCCTAACAGCCTGGAGTATGAAGCTGTTTGAGAGTCTGGAGGTGCGGGAGCGCAGGCTTCTGTACCTCTTCCCAGAGGGCAGAAGCTCGAACAAAGAGTGAGCGGGGTGACTCGCATCACTCACAATCGTGGTCGCCTTGCGGGTGAGATGGGAGGTGTAAATGTCCTTCAAGGAGGGGAGCGAAGCACCAGCAATCTTACCAGCAGTGTTCACTATGCGCTGCAGGGCCTTCAAGTTGTAGTCAGTGCAGCCGCCACCCCAAACAGCAATTCAGCTGGAGAGGACGCTCTCAATGGTGCCGCGGTAAAATGCAGTCATGACGGCCGGAGGAGCGCTCGCTCGCCTGAGTTTCCGCAGGAAGTACAGGCGGCGCTGGGCTTTCTTTGCCAGTGACGCGGTGTTGGTGGACCAGGAGAGATCCTCACTGATGTGCACCCCCAGGAACTTGGCGCTGCTCACTCGCTCCACCACAGCACCGTCGATGGTCAGCGGCAGGTGTTGGGTGTGACCCTTCCGGAAGTCCACAACAATCTCCTTGGTCTTGTCGACGTTCAGCAGGAGGTTGTTGTCCCTGCACCACGTGGTCAGAAGGTCAACCTCCAGCCTGTATTGAGTCTCGTCTCCCTTGGTGATGAGACCCACCAGAGTCGTGTCGTCAGCAAACTTCACGATACGGTTGTCGCTGTAGGTTGCAGTGCCGTCATGCGTCAGGAGGGTGAAGAGCAGCGGACTGAGCACGCAGCCTTGGGGGGCCCCCGTGCTCAGCGTGATGCTGGCGGAGATTTTGTCGCCAACACGTACTACCTGTGGCCTCTGACAGAGGAAGTCCAGTAGCCAGTTGCAGAGGTAGGTACTGAGGCCCAGCGCGTCAAGTTTGCTGGTGAGGCGTTGTGGCACAATGGTGTTGAAGGCAGAACTGAAGTCCACAAACAGCAATCTCACATACGAGTCCCTCCTCTCCAGGTGGGTGAGGGCCGAGAGGAGGGCAGAGCAGATGGCATCCTCAGAAGACCGGTTGGCTCGGTACGCAAACTGGAAGGGGTCAGTGGTGGGGGGGAGAACGGATCGGATGTGCTCCATGACAAGCCGCTCAAAGCACTTCATGATGATGGGCGTAAGTGCCACGGGGCGGTAGTCATTGAAGCAGGACGGAGCGGGTTTCTTCGGCACAGGTACGATGGTGGCAGCTTTGAAACAGACTCCAACAGGTTTTCTTCCAGAATGGTCCTGTATTTGGCTCCATCCATCTTTCCATCAATTTTAGCCATCTTGCCTGTCCCTGCTGAAGAAAAGCAGGCCCAAACCCTGATGCTGCCACCACCATGTTTGATAGTGGGGATGGTGTGTTCAGGGTGATGAGCTGTGTTGCTTTTACGCCAAACATATCGTTTTGCATTGTGGCCAAAAAGTTCGATTTTGGTTTCATCTGACCAGAGCACCTTCTTCCACATGTTTGGTGTCTCCCAGGTGGCTTGCCGCAAACTTACAGTGACGTGCAGTGAGGTTCATCTCCCCCCGCCCCGGTAAAATTTGTCCGGCACTTAACAGTGTCACAAAAAAGGTTGGGGAACGCTGGTCTCGTGTGGCTAATTCATTATTTAATTTGAACTATTTTAATTAGAATCTCATGTCAGCAGTCTTCACACATAAAACGTCATATGATGGCGCCGCGGATGGCGCCGCGGATGGCAGCCACGGTGAGTCGCTCTCTGTTTATTTGTCTTATTTTGTGTTTTCTCTGTCCTCTGCTGTCCATCCCGGATCACTTTTACCAGAGAAGCGCTGTTAAACATCGGACATACTTTTTCTGGTAGGTTCTCTCCTGTTCTCTCCGATTCAGACTTTTTGTTGGAGATTCTAGCCGGAGCGGCGGTGCTGTACAAGCTAGCGCGACGACGGCGGCGCGAAAAATGAGCCGGAGCACTCGTAAGGGTGAGGCAGAGAGGGTTCCGTTCTGCCCTACCATCAATTCATCTGGCAAATGTCCGCTCCCTGGCGAACAAGATGGATGAACTGCTGCTCCTCACTTCAAGAAACATGGACTTCAGCAGATCCGCCGCGCTGAGCTTTATGGAAACGTGGCTTAGCGAACGAACCCCCCACCACGCTGTGGAGCTAGCCAGGTTCAGGCTAACGCGAGCAGATCGCAGCGTGGAGCTCTCCGGAAAAACAAAGGGAGGTGGTCTCTGTTTTTACATTAAGGAACGTTGGTGTACTGATATCACGGTGTTGAAAGAGTTTTGCAGCCCTCTCCTAGAAACACTTTTCATGAACTACCGGCCGTTCTATTCACCCCGGGAGTTCTCCTCGATCGTCATGGCGGCTGTTTACATCCCACCACACGCACGTGCGAGTGAACCCACGCAGATGCTGTCTGACCAGGTAACAGACATGGAGAAACTTCTACCAAACTCACTAATCATTGTTCTGGGTGATCTTAAAAGGGCGAACCTCGCACACGAACTCCCCAGATACAGACAGCACGTAACGTGTCCCACGAGAGGGGCACAGACTCTGGACCACTGCTACACCGTGATCAAGGATGCATACCACTCTGCGGCTCGTGCAGCTTTAGGACTCTCGGACCACTGTCTAGTTCATCTGATCCCGGCCTACAGGCAGAAACTAAAAACTTCTAAGCCTGTGGTGAGGACTGTGAGGAAGTGGACAGTGGAGTCAAGGCAGAACCTCCAAGCCTGCTTTGACTGCACCGATTGGGGAGCTTTTGAAGCTGCAACTTCAGACTTGCATGAACTCACTGACACTGTCACATCATACACCAGTTTTTGTGATGATCTGTGTGTGCAGACTAAGACCTTCTGAACGTACAACAACGACCGAACCTCAGGAGGCTGCGCAAAGTCAAGGAGGAGGCCTACAGGAGCGGCGACCGCGACCTGTTCAGGCAGACCAGAACAGGAAAGCTAGAAGGTGTTACGGGGAAAACCTGAAGAGACACCTCTTTGCCAATCCTAATCCCTCAACGGTGTGGAAAGGTCTGCAGAGCATCACGGGCTACAAGAAACAAACCCCCGTGCTGTAGAGCGCCCAAGGCTTGCTAACCAGCTAAACAAGTTCTACTACAGGTTTGATCGGTCCTCCCACACAACGGGACTTCCTGCAGCACAATCTACATACTCACCTCTCCGCGAGGAGGAAGTGCCCCAGATGTTCCGGAGACAAAAGACCAGGAAGGCACCGGGCCCAGACGGCTTGTCACCTTCCTGTTTGAAAGTCTGTGCTGAGCAGCTTGCCCCCACCTTTGCACGGATCTTCAACCGTTCTCTGGAGCTGTGTGAGGTGCCCTCGTGTTTCAAGAGCTCCACCATCGTTCCAGTGGCCAAGAAGCCCGCCATCACAGGTTGGAATGACTATAGACCTGTCACACTGACATCTGTGGTCATGAAATCTTTCGAGAGGTTAGTGCTGAACCACCTGAAGGAGGTCACGGGCCCCCTGCTTGACCCCCTCCAGTTTGCCTACCGGGCAAACAGGTCAGTGGATGATGCGGTCAACATGGGACTGCACTATATCCTGCACCACTTGGACAATCTGCGTTCAACACCATCGCTCCTGACATCCTCCAACAGAAGCTCATCCAGCTTGCGGTGCCTGCCTCCACCTGTCAGGGGATCACCAGCTTCCTGACCAACAGGAGACAGCGTGTGAGGCTGGGGGAGCATCACATCTGACACCCGGACCACCAATACTGGAGCCCCTCAGGGGTGCGTCCTCTCCCCACTGCTCTTCTCTCTCTACACCAATGATTTCTCCTCAGGTGACTATCCTGTGAAGCTCCTGAAGTATGCAGACGACACCACTCTCATCGGACTGATTCAGGACGGTGATGAGACTGTGTACAGACAGGAGACGGAGCGTCTGGTCCACTGGTGCAGCCAAAACCATCTGGAGCTGATCCCGCTCAAGACCGTGGAGATGACAGTGGATTTCAGGAGAGACCCTTCACTACTTTTACCCCTCACTATCCGCAGTAATACTATTCTCTCCACAGAAACCTTCAAGTTCCTGGGAACCACAATCTCTCGGGACCTGAAATGGACCAGCCACATAGACTCTGTCCGGAAGAAGGCCCAGCAGAGGCTTTACTTCCTGAGACAGCTCAAGAAGTTCAACCTGCCGCGAGAGCTTCTGAAGACCTTCTACACTGCCATCATCCAGTCTGTCTTCTCCATCTCCATCACTGTCTGGTTTGGATCGGCCTCCAAACAAGACAATCACAGACTAGAACGGACAATCAGAACTGCAGAAAAGATCATTGGAATCAACCTCCCATCTATCCAAGACTTGTACCTGTCCAGGACCAGGAAACGGACGGCGTTATAGAGCACGGACCGCCAAAACCAGCAGACACAGAGACAGCTTCTTCCCCCAGACTGTTGCTCTGATGAACTCACACCACTCAGAGTCTCAGAGTCATTACTGTGCAATAACATCCTGCTCTTCACGCCTTTTTGAATTTGTCCTGAGTGTTGTTAGTCACCTAAATGTGTAACAGAGGGTGTGTTTTTACCGAACTCAAATCCCTTGTTGGGCACGCGCTCAAACATGGCGAATAAAAACTCTTGAATCTTGAATAAAAACACTCAATAAAGCACATAGAATGAAAAACTTCTTTTCGATCGTGCGTACCACTATGTTCCGAAGCACCATTGTCCGAATCAAACTTTTTAAGTCCAGAGTTGCTCTTCCTTTACTGATGGCCTCCTGCTTCGACCGAAAATCCATAGTTGAAAATCCTTTGGATATGTAATCCCCCATTGTAAAACGAAATGTACAAACGGGAAAAAAATACAGAATGTAAAATGAAACACTGTTAGAGACCCAGCATCGACTGCCTTGTAGTCCCTCATTGTGACATAGAAAAATTTCAACAGAAGCTGAATAGTTAAAAGAAAAAAAAGGCAAATTGTATTTTTTCTCTTCACCATACAAGTACCACAGTATTCCGTATATTCCGCACTATAAGGCGCACTTAAGGACTTAAAATTTACTTTAAAAAACCACAGTGCGCGTTTTAATGCAGAGTCAAGTCAAGTTTATTTGTGCGCCTTATACCGTATTGGCCCGAATATAAGATGATCCCGATTATAAGACGACCCCCTCTTTTTCAAGACAAGTCTGAAAAGACTTTTTGAAAACTAAATTGAATTTTTATACAGAAAATAATTACATCTGAAACCAATGATTATAACAATATATTCGAGAGAAAATATAGTTTATAGATATATAGAGCATAGTTTGGGTGGGGGGGCGACTTATACTCAGGAGCGACTTGTATGTTTTTTTCACAAATTTTTACTTGATCATTAACACATCACTTACAAGTATAGTTGACCGCTTCACGTGTTATTTTTAGTATAGTTGATCACTTCACATGCTTGGATATCTTTATCTTGAAAATATTCAAAACATGAAAATCAGAGAGGAAAAATCAAATAAAGTAATTAACACATATATCCTCTGGACGTGTCCTCTGTCACCAGGATGACATAAAGGATGAGAAATTTGATCGATGGATTTATTGATTTGGAGTGACACAAATGGTTTGATAATATTGTTTATGTGATAGTTATTTAAAATATAGTTTATATATCATTGTATGGGCCTGTGGAATAATTTGAACTGCGGCACGGCACACGGCATTGTTGACAAAGGACGATCGATGGATTTAATGAATTTGAGTGAGAGATGGTTTTATAAACGTGTTATTTATGTAAAAGTTTTTTTTAAATAACTGGATGTTACGTCAGGCCCGTTCTCAGCTCCTCGTTTGTGTTTGTCACGTTAGCATACCGTATCATTTAGCCTGTTGTTGCTCGTTCATGTCTGTTCTTGGTGTTGGATTTTGTCGAATAAATTGCCCCCCAAAATGCGACTTATACTCCGGAGGGACTTATATAGGTTTTTTTTTTTCACTTTTCTGGGCATTTTATGGCTGGTGCGACTTATACTCCGGAGCGATTTATACTCCGAAAATCACGGTATATAATGATGTCAAAATGGGTTGTGGCTCCGGGTGCTTTCTTTTCATTGGGGGGCGGTCCCAAATGGCTCTTTGAGTAAAAAAGGTTGCCGACCCCTGGTCTAACCTAATAGAATATGTACAGATTGCTGTTGCTCTCTCTTCAAGCACTACATGCTTCCGTCTGCTGAAAAGCTCTATGGAGATGATGATTTCATTCTCCAGTATGATCTGGCACCTGCCCACAGTGCCGAAACCACCAGTAAATGGTGTACTGACCATGGCATTACTGTCCTCGATTCGACTGCCAATCCCCCTGACCTGAACCCCATAGAGAATTTGTGGTGTATTGTGAAGAAGAAGCTGAAAGACACCAGACCCAACAATGCAAATGAGCATCCATAACACCTCAGCAATGCCACAGGCTGATTGCCTCCATGCCACACCGCATTGATGCAGTAATCCGTGCAAAAAGATTCCCAACCAAGTAGTGAGTGCGTTAATACATTTTCAAATGGTTGATTTTGTTTTGCTGTTATAAATCTTTTTTTTTTTTAACTTGGTCTGAGGAAATATTCTAATATTTTGAGATAGGATATTTGAATTTTCTTAAGCTGTATGCCATAATCATCAACATTAAAATAAAAATAATAAAAGGCTTGCAATATTTCAGTTGATTTGTAATGAATCCAGAATGCATGACATTTTTGTTTTTGTAATTGCATGACAGAAAATAAAGAACTTCATCACAATATTCTAATTTTCTGAGACAGTCCTGTATATGGATTTATTTTGTCCCCCATAATGAGGGTTTGTGCAAGAAAGCTTCGTTTTTCCAAATACGATATGTCTCCCAGCTAATAATAAAAGGCCTGCAATATTTCAGTTGATTTGTAATGAATCCAGAATGTATGACATTTTTGTTTTTGTAATTGCATGACAGAAAATAAAGAACTTTATCACAATATTCAAATTGTCTGAGACAGTCCTGTATATGGATTTATTTTGTCCCCCATAATGAGGGTTTGTGCACGAAAGCTTCCTTTTTCCAAATACTATGTCTCCAAGCTAACCTGGGAACATCTCAGAATCCCCATGAAAGAGTGGACAAGGTCTGGCCTTTTCTGCTCTAGCTGTTCTTCACAAGACTTGACCCTAGTTTACATAAGGATAGCTGGATCATTTTTTAAATTTTTTTTTACAATGCGTTACAAAAAAAGTCAGTTTTCACACATGGGTGGGCTGGAATGTATACCCTGTCGTGAATGGGAGTTCAATGGAGTTATCAAGGAAAGCGTACTATGCAGATGATCAAGACAGCTGAGCAATAAAGGGCAGGGGCATGGTCTGTGAATACATCCGATAGAGCACACTGAATATCGTCTGAACAATATACACTTACCAGGAGGCTGCAGCGGCCAAGAATGTTGCTGCCAGTCCTGAAGAATGTAGGTAAAACGGATTGCAACATTGATTGGAGGCAAGGGGTAGATGGTGTAGCCCTAAAAATATGGAGAAAAGTTTGTGACAACAGTGATTGATAATGATAATGAATATTCAATATGTATTGTATGTGTATGTGTGTTTCACGTATGAAGTTTACACATTTACAGGACATGTGAATACTTTCTTCTTCTTCTAGTTTGTGAGGTGTAGGCAGGAATTAAATTTAGATTTTATATGCACGTGTGCATGGTTTAAAAATTCCTTTCTCTGTGGATGGATGGATGATGGATGAACTTTATTTATCCCACAGTGGGGAAATTTTCTTGTCACAACAGCGTACAAGAATACAAGAAACAAGTGCCAAATGTAAAAATGGATTAATAACAGACAAACAAGCACAAAGACAAGTGCCACTAGTAGCGATAGAGACCAAACAGAAGGAAACCAACACATGATCAGGTGCCGCACGTGTTGTAGAGTCTCACAGCAGTGGGAATGAAGGACCTGCGGAACCTCTCCTTTCTACACCATGGGTGTAATGGTCTGCTGCTGAAGAAGCTGCTCAGGGACCGCACAATGTCATGGAGGGGGTGAGAGGTGTTGTCCATGATGTTTTAAGTTACAGTGCCTTGCGAAAGTATTCGGCGCCCTTGAACCTTTCAACATTGACACATTTCAGGCTTCAAACATAAAGATAACACTTTAATTTTTGGTCAAGAATCAACAACAAGTGGGACACAATCGTGAAGTGGAACGAAATTTATTGGATAATTTAAACTTTTTTAACAAATAAAAAAACTGAAAAGTGGGGCGTGCAATATTATTCGGCCCCTTTACTTTCAGTGCAGCAAACTCACTCCAGAAGTTCAGTGAGGATCTTTGAATGATCCAATGTTTTCCTAAATGACTGATGATGATAAATAGAATGCACCTGTGTGTAATCAAGTCTCCGTATAAATGCACCTGCTCTTTGATAGTCTCAGGGTTCTGTTTAAAGCCTCTATGCGTTTTGAAGACAAAGGAACACACCAGGCAGGTCCGAGATACTGTTGTGGAGAAGTTTCAAGCCGGATTTGGATACAAAAAGATTTCCCAAGCTTTAAACATCTCAAGGAGCACTGTGCAAGCAATTATATTGAAATGGAATGAGCCCTCTGTGAGTCGTCACCTTATCGTGGTGGAGGGGTTTGCGTGCCCCTATGATCCTAGGAGCCATGTTGTCTGGGGCTTCATGCCCCTGGTAGAGTCACCCATGGCAAACGGGTCCTAGGTGAGGGGCCAGACAAAGCACTGCTAACACAAGCCCCTTATGACGAATAAAATATTTGGATCTCGTTTTCCCTCGCCCGGACGCGGGTCACCGGGGGCCCCCTCTGAAGCCAGGCCTGGAGGCGGGGCTCGAAGGCGAGCGTCTGGTGGCCGAGCCTTCACCCGTGGGGCCCGGCCGGGAACAGCCTGAAAAGGAAACGTGGGTCCCCCTTCCCATGGGCTCACCACCTGTGGGAGGGACCAAAGGGGTCGGGTGCAGTGCGAGCTGGACAGCGGCCAAAGGCGGGGACCTTGGCGGTCTGATCCCCGGCTGAAGAAGCTGGCTCTTGGGACATGGAATGTCACCGCTCTGGCTGGAAAGGAGCCCGAGCTGGTGTGCGAAGCAGTAAAGTTCAGACTCGATATAGTCGGACTTGCCTCCACGCACAGTTTGGGTTCCGGTACAAGCCCTCTCGAGAGGGGCTGGACTCTCTTCCACTCTGGAGTTGCCCACGGTGAGAGGCGTCGAGCAGGTGTGGGTATACTTATTGCACCCCGGCTGGGCGCCTGCACATTGGGGTTCACCTCGGTGAACAAGAGGGTAGCCTCCCTCCGCCTTCGGGTGGGGGGACTGGTCCTGACTGTTGTTTGTGTCTATGCACCAAACGGCAGCTCAAATGGCAGCTCAGAGTACCCACGCTTCTTGCAGTCCCTGGAGGAAGTGCTGGAGAGCGCTCCTTCTGGGGACTCCATCGTTCTACTGGGTGACTTCAATGCTCACGTGGGCAATGACAGAGACCTAGAAGGGCGTGATTGGGAGGAACGGCCCCCCCCGATCTGAACCCGAGCGATGTTCTATTGTTGGACTTCTGTGCTCGACCACCTTTCCTATAATGAACACCATGTTCAAACATAAGGGTGTCCATGTGTGCACTTGGCACCAGGACACCCTCGGCCGCAGTTCGATGATCGACTTTGTAGTCGTGTCATCGGATTTGCGACCGCATTGTTTGGACACTCGGGCGAAGAGAGGGGTGGAGCTGTCAACTGATCACCACGTGGTGGTGGGTTGGCTCAGATTAAAGAGTAAAGATTAAAGTCCCAATGATCGTCACACACACACCTGGGTGTGGTGAAATTTGTCCTCTGCATTTAACCCATCCCCGTGTGATTTTAATCCATCCCCTGGGGGAGAGGGGAGCAGTGAGCAGCAGCGGTGCCGCGCTCGGGAATCAGTTGGTGATCTAACCCCCCAATTCCAACCCTTAAATGCTGAGTGCCAAGCAGGGAGGCAATGGGTCCCATTTTTATAGTCTTTGGTATGACCCGGCCGGGGTTTGAACCCACAACCTTCCAGTCTCAGGGCGGACACTCTACCACTAGGCCACTGAGCAGATGGTGGGGGAAGATGCCGGTCCGACCTGGCAGACCCAAACGTTCTGTGAGGGTTTGCTGGGAACGTCTGGCGGAATCCCCTGTCAGGAAGAGCTTCAACTCCCACCTCCGGCAGAGCTTTTCCAACGTCCCGGGGGAGGCGGGGGACATTGAGTCCGAGTGGACCTTGTTCCGCGCCTCCATTGTTGAGGCGGCCGACCGAAGCTGTGGCCGTAAGGTCATTGGTGCCTGTCGTGGGGGCAATCCCCGTACCCGCTGGTGGACACCGGCGGTAAGGGATGCCGTCAAGCTGAAGAAGGAGTCCTATCGGGCCGTTTTGGCCTGCGGGACTCCGGTGGCAGGCGGCTTCGGCGGTTGCTGAGGCAAAAACCCAGGCGTGGGAGGAGTTTGGCGAGGCCATGGAGATTGACTTTCGGACGGCTTTGAGGAAATTCTGGTCTGCCATCCGGTGTCTCAGGAGGGGGAAGCAGTGCAACGTCAACACTGTTTACAGTGGAGATGGCGTGCTGCTGACCTCGACTCGGGACGTCGTGTGACGGTGGGGAGAATACTTCGAAGACCTCCTCAATTCCACCTACCATTCCAATTCCATTGCGGAAGCAGGGCCTGGGGACTCGGAGGCGGACTCTCCAATCTCTGGGGTCGAAGTCACTGAGGTAGTTAAAAAAACTCCTCGGTGGCAAGGCCCCGGGGGTGGATGAGATCCGCCCGGATTGCTTAAGGAATGTTGTGGGGCTGTCATGGCTGACATGTCTCTACAACATCGCGTGGACATCGGGGACAGTGCTTCTGGATTGGCAGATTGGGGTGGTGGTTCCTCTCTTTAAGAAGGGGGACCCGAGGGTGTGTTCCAATTACAGGGGAATTACACTCCTCAGCCTCCCTGGTAAGGTCTATTCAGGGGTGCTGGAGAGGAGGGTTCGTCGGGAGGTCAAACCTCGGATTCAGGAGGAACAGTGTGGCTTTCGTCCTGGCCGTGGAACAGTGGACCAGCTCTTCACCCTCAGCAAGATCCTCGAGGGTGCATGGGAGTTCGCCCAACCAGTCCACATGTGTTTTGTGGACTTGGAGAAGGCGTTCGACCGTGTCCCTCGGGATGTTCTGTGGGGGGTGCTTCGGGAGTATGGGGTGCCGAGCTGATAAGGGCGGTTATGTCCCTGTATTACCGATGCCAGAGTTTGGTGCGCATTTCCGGCAGTAAGTCGGGTTCGTTCCCAGTGAGGGTTAAACTCCGCCAAGGCTGCCCTTTGTCACCGATTCTGTTCATAATTTTTATGGTGTCCGGTTTGGGGACCTCAGCATCGCGTCTCTGCTTTCTGCAGATGACGTGGTGCTGTTGGCTTCTTCAGGCCATGATCTCCAGCTCTCACTGGAGCGGTTCGCAGTAGAGTGTGAAGCGGTCGGGATGAGGGTCAGCACCTCGAAATCCATGGTCCTCGATCGGAAAAGGGTGGAATGCCCTCTCCGGATTGGGGATGAGGTCCTGCCCCAAGTGGAGGAGTTTAAGTATCTTGGGGTCTCGTTCACGAGTGAGGGGAGGATGGAGCGCAGCGTCGGCAGTAATGCGGACTCTGTACCGGTCCGTCGTGGTAAAGAGAGAGCTGAGCCAAAAGGCAAAGCTCTCAATTTACCGGTCGATTTACGCTCCTACCCTCACCTATGGTCACGAGCTATGGGTCGTGACCGAAAGAACGAGATCCCAAATACAAGAGGCCGAAACGAGTTTTCTCCGCAGGATGTCCGGGCTCTCCCTTAGAG
Organism: Syngnathus typhle; assembly: GCF_033458585.1. NCBI lineage: Eukaryota > Metazoa > Chordata > Actinopteri > Syngnathiformes > Syngnathidae > Syngnathus > Syngnathus typhle. The sequence continues at coordinate 14,539,224 of NC_083746.1, read as the reverse complement.
ATAGGGTGAGAAGTTCGGTCATCCGGGAGGGACTCGGAGTAGAGTCGCTACTTCATGTTGAGAGCCAGATGAGGTGGCTTGGGCATCTCATCAGGATGCCTCCTGGACGCCTCCCTGGGGAGGTGTTCCGGGCATGTCCCACCGGTAGGACACCCCGGGGACGACCCAGGACGCGCTGGAGAGACTATGTCTCTCAGCTGGCCTGGGAACGCCTTGGGATCCCCCCGGATCAGCTAGATGAAGTGGCTGGGGAGAGGGAAGTCTGGGAGTCCCTCCTGAAGCTGCTGCCCCCGCGACCCGACCCCGGATAAGCGGAAGAAGATAGATGGAGGGATGGATGGAGGGATGGATGGAGTATCAGACCACTGCAAATCTACCAAGACCCGGCCATCCCTCCTAACTTTCATCTCAAACAAGGAGAAGACTGATCAGAGATGCAGCCAAGAGGCCCATGATCACTCTGGACGAACTGCTGATAACTACAGCTGAGGTGGGAGAGTCTGTCCATAGGACAACAATCAGTCGTGCACTGCACGAATCTGGCCTTCATGGAAGAGTGGCAAGAAGAAAGCCATTTCTCAAAGATATCCATAAAAAGTCTCGTTTAAAGTTTGCAACAAGCCACCTGGGAGACACCAAACATGTGGAAAAAGGTGCTCTGGTCAGATGAAACCAAAATCGAACTTTTTGGTCACAATGCAAAACGATATGTTTGGCGTAAATGCACCCCACAGCTCATCACCCTGAACACACCATCCCCACTGTCAAACATGGTGGTGGCAGCATCATGGTTTGGGCCTGCTTTTCTTCAGCAGGGACAGGGACGATGGCTAAAATTGATGGAAATATGGATGGAGCCAAATACAGGACCATTCTGGAAGAAAACCTGTTGGAGTCTTCAAAAGACCTGAGACTGGGACGGAGATTTATCTTCCAACAGGACAATGATCCAAAACAAAGCCAAATCTACAATGGAATGGTTCACAAATAGACGTATCCAGGTGTTAGAATAGCCAAGTCAAAGTCCAGACCTGAATCCAATCGAGAATCTGTAGAAAGAGCTGAAGACTGCTGTTCACAAACGCTCTCCATCCAACCTCACTGAGCTCGAGCTGTTTTGCAAGGAAAAATGGGCAACAATTCCAGTCTCTCGATGTGCAAAACTGATAGACATACCCCAAGCGACTTGCAGCTGTAATTGCAGCAAAAGGTGGCGCTACGAAGTATTAGCGCAAGGGGGCTGAATAATATTGCACGCCCCACTTTTCAGTTTTATTATTTGTTAAAAAAGTTTAAATTATCCACTAAATTTTGTTCCACTTCACGATTGTGTCCCACTTGTTGATTCTTGACAAAAAATTAAACTTTTATATCTTTATGTTTGAAGCCTGAAATGTCACGAAATGTTGAAAGGTTCAAGGTACTTTCGCAAGGCACTGTATGTTAAAGTAATGCTATTAATGTTTTGTAAAAGGAATGTTCATTAGATTTCAACATTTCCCTAATGTTCTTGTGCTTTTTACACCAAAACAAAAAGAAAATACATGATGTTTTGGTCATTTATAACAATGTGGTATAATTTTAATCGTCTGGCCCACTTGACATCTACCGGGACCGTATGTGGCCCACAATGTGAAATGAGTTTGACACTCCTGGTTTAAAAGATAAAAGCGAGTGCGTGCGTTGATGCGTAATGCGTTGACTAGCTTCTTAGCTTTGATGTCTATGTGCTGCTCCTGATAGGCTTACATGTATGTCAATCAAGCGATTGTAGCCTATAGAAAAAAAGTGTTTTGTTAAATGTCATGCGATCGACCAGTAGTAGTTTACTTCGGTGACGTCCCTGACCACGGTTTCCGTAATGCTGAAAGCGATGTGATCTTGTAATTTACATTTTAGTAGAGCACTGTGTACAACCAGTATGGATCAACAAATTCATCAATTGATCCATATACCGTTTTGGCCCGAATACAAGACGATGGTTTTTGCATTGAAATAAGACTGAAAAAGTGGGGGTCGTCTTATATTCGGGGTCTGCCGGTTTTCACTTGCGCGCAGCGGTAAATTAAAGGTTATCGACTGAGTATGTTTCTGTGATCGTGAGAGTCTTTGACACAAAGTGAGTATATACATTTCATTGTTACTACCAGGGCTGTGGACTCGGTCGGATCTTTGCACCGAGTCCGGCCTCTTGACCACGAGTCCAAGTCCGAGTCCGGCTGTCCATTTTTTCTGTTAATTCATGTGACTGCTTAGTCTGATTGGCGTCATATGATGGCGCCGCGGATGGCAGCCACGGTGAGTCGCTCTCTGTTTATTTGTCTTATTTTGTGTGTTTTCTGTGTCCTCTGCTGTCCATCCCGGATCACTTTTACCAGAGAAGCTCTGTTAAACATCGGACAGACTTCTTCTGGTACTTTCTCTCCTGTTCTCTCCGATTCAGACTGTTTGTCGGAGATTCTAGCCGGAGCGGCGGTGCTGTACAAGCTAGCGTACAAGCTAGCGCGACGACGGCGGCGCGGTAAGCGAGCCGGCGCACTCGTAAGGCTGAGGCAGAAAGGGTTCCGTTCTGCCCTACCGTCAATTCATCTGGCGAATGTCCGCTCCCTGGCGAACAAGATGGATGAACTGCTGCTCCTCACTTCAAGGAACACGGACTTCAGCAGATCCGCCGCGCTGTGGTTTGTGGAAACGTGGCTTAGCGAACGAACCCCCCACCACGCCGTGGAGCTAGCCGGTTCAAGCTAATGCGAGCAGATCGCAGCGCGGAGCTCTCCGGAAAATCAAAGGGAGGTGGTGTCTGTTTCTACATTAATGAACGTTGGTGTACTGATGTCACGGTGTTGAAAGAGTTTTGCAGCCCTCTCCTAGAAACACTTTTCATAAACTGCCGGCCGTTCTATTCACCACGGGAGTTCTCCTCGATCGTCATGGCGGCTGTTTACATTCCACCAAACGCACGTGCGAGTGAAGCCACGCAGATGCTGTCTGACCAGGTAACAGACATGGAGAAACTTCTACCAAACTCACTAATCATTGTTCTAGGTGATCTTAACAGGGCGAACCTCGCACACGAACTCCCCAGATACAGACAGCACGTAACGTGTCCCACCAGAGGGGCACAGACTTTGGACCACTGCTACACCGTGATCAAGGATGCATACCACTCTGCGGCTCGTGCAGCTTTAGGACTATCGGACCACTGTCTACACCAGGGGTGGGCAAACTACGGCCCGCGGGCCACATGTATTATTAAACTTTTTTTTTTTGGTCATTTTGCCTGCAATGACTGCGTTTTCCCAGTAGATGGCGAAGCGCTCGCCTGCGCATTTACTACCGGAAGCTGTGTCAGAAAGCTCTGTGCACACTCACAAGTGCGTGTACGTACTCAGTAGTACGGACTTGGCGCACTCTCGCTCTATTCGTATCAGTCCCGAATTAAGAGCGTGGGCTTTGACGACAGCATTCTTATAATTCGCGCGCTGAGCTTTCAGATGCAGTTTTGCGCTAAAGCCACCCACAAACCTTCCCCTGGAATCCTTCCATTAAAATGAGTGGCCCGAAAAAAAGAAGTGAGTGCCGAGTGTTTAAAAAAGAGTGGCCAATTTGGCTCGACGTACGCGACGTGACGTTCAGCCACATCAACATCAACCTGTCACAGATCAAGGTAAACGGACCAACACCTCGGATCTCGCCTAAGAATTGCCACAACAAATTTTACTGCAGACTATGACGCACTAGCAAAAAAGGGACACCAACAACACTGTTCCCACTGAAAATGAACGGGAGGCTCTCAAGTTTATTGTAAAAAAATGCATTTTGAATATGATTTGTACACATAGCAGGGATTGAAACTAGCGACCATTCTCATTTTCAAACAATGCAGGATGCTCAAGGACATTGATGCACCACCTATTTGCGACTAATCTTAACCTGTAAAGTTCTTAAGGCTTACTTTAAGGAAGTGTTTCCCGTTTCCTCACCTCTGTTACCAGGTGTTTGCGAGTTAAAACTCTGCTCTGATTTTCAGATACCCCTCACCGTGTTGCTGTTTTGATGACTTTATTTGGATGTATGCTTTCACCGATTCTTCAAGATGATACGTATATTTGGTCAGAATGTTTGCCGTTTGATGTGATCTCATAAGATAAACATCTTTCATTAATCTGACCTGCAGGCATTGAAGTGATGGAGATTGTTATTCATAATAACGGTGTCGTATTTTATGAGAATCACTGATAGCAGTTTTTTAGTGAATTATTATTTTTTTAATGCTGTTAATAAATGCATTTGTTTTCAAAAAACGTGTTTGGAATATCCATGCTTTACTACCTACTAAAGGCCAAGATCTTTTATGCAATGACCTTGACGGGTCGCTTATATGACTTCACACAACGCCTACGTCCATCTGCTCCTGGTCCGGCCCTCCGGTCCAAATTTAGAACCCAGTTTGGCCCGCGAGTCAAAAAGTTTGCCCACCCCTGGTCTACGTAGTTCATCTGATCCCGGCCTACAGGCAGAAACTAAAAACTTCTAAGCCTGTGGTGAGGACTGTGAGGAAGTGGACAGTGGAGTCAAGGCAGGACCTCCAAGCCTGATTTGACTGCACCGATTGGGGAGCTTTCGAAGCTGCAACTTCAGACTTGCATGAACTCACCGACACTGTCACATCATACATCAGTTTTTGTGAGGATCTGTGTGTGCAGACTAAGACCTTCTGCACGTACAACAACGACAAACCTTGGTTTACACCGAACCTCAGGAGGCTGCGCAAAGTCAAGGAGGAGGCCTACAGGAGCGGCGACCGCGAGCTGTTCAGGCAGACCAGAAACACGCTGAACCGAGAGGTCAGGAAAGCCAGGAGGTGTTACGGGGAGAACCTGAAGAGACACCTCTCTGCCAATCCTGATCCCTCAACGGTGTGGAAAGGTCTGCAGAGCATCACTGGCTACAAGAAACGAACCACCCGTCCTGTAGAGAGCCCAAGACTTGCTAACCAGCTAAACAAGTTCTACTGCAGGTTTGATCGGTCCTCCCACACAACGGGACCTCCTGCAACACAATCTACATACTCACCTCTCCCCACAACTGCTCTGTCCACACCTCTATCATCGTTGTCACCCACTCACTCTCTTGCAGAGGCCGCGCCCGCACTCCAGGTCCGCGAGGAGGAAGTGCGCCAGATGTTCCGGAGACAAAAGACCAGGAAGGCACCGGGCCCAGACGGCGTGTCACCTTCCTGCTTGAAAGTCTGCACTGAGCAGCTGGCGCCCACCTTTGCACGGATCTTCAACCGTTCTCTGGAGCTGTGTGAGGTGCCCTCGTGCTTCAAGAGCTCCACCATCGTTCCAGTAGCCAAGAAGCCCACCATCACAGGTCTGAATGACTATAGACCCGTCGCACTGACATCTGTGGTCATGAAATCGTTCGAGAGGTTAGTGCTGAACCACCTGAAGGAGGTCACGGGCCCCCTGCTTGACCCCCTCCAGTTTGCCTACCGGGCAAACAGGTCAGTGGATGATGCGGTCAACATGGGACTGCACTACATCCTGCACCACCTGGACACCCCAGGAACGTACGCCAGGATCCTGTTCGTGGACTTCAGCTCGGCGTTCAACGCCATCTCCCCTGACATCCTCCAACAGAAGCTCATCCAGCTTGCGGTGCCTGCCTCCACCTGTCAGTGGATCACCAGCTTCCTGACCAACAGGAGACAGCGTGTGAGGCTGGGGGGCATCACATCTGACACCCGGACCACCAACACTGGAGCCCCTCAGGGGTGCGTCCTCTCCCCACTGCTCTTCTCCCTCTACACCAATGATTTCTCCTCAGCTGACTCTCCTGTGAAGCTCCTGAAGTATGCAGACGACACCACTCTCATCGGACTGATCCAGGACGGTGATGAGACTGCGTACAGACAGGAGGTGGAGCGGCTGGTCCACTGGTGCAGTCAAAACCATCTGGAGCTGAACCCGCTCAAGACCGTGGAGATGACAGTGGATTTCAGGCGAGACCCTTCACCACTTTTACCCCTCATTATCCGCAGTAATACTATTCTTTCCACAGAAACCTTCAAGTTCCTGGGAACCACAATCTCTCGGGACCTGAAATGGACCGGCCACATAGACTCTGTCCGGAAGAAGGCCCAGCAGAGGCTGTACTTCCTGAGACAGCTCAAGAAGTTCAACCTGCCGCGAGAGCTTCTGAAGACCTTCTACACTGCCATCATCCAGTCTGTCCTCTGCACCTCCATCACTGTCTGGTTTGGATCGGCCTCCAAACAAGACAAGCACAGACTACAACGGACAATCAGAACTGCAGAAAAGATCATTGGAATCAACCTCCCATCTATCCAAGACTTGTACCTGTCCAGGACCAGGAATCGGGCAAGGAACATCTCTACAGACCCTTCTCACCCGGGTTGCAGTCTGTTTGAACTACTCCCCTCCGGACGGCGTTATAGAGCTCGGTACGCCAAAACCAGCAGACACAGAGACAGCTTCTTCCCCCAGGCTGTTGCTCTGATGAACTCACACCACTCAGAGTCTCAGAGACATTACTGTGCAATAACATCCTGCTCCTCACACCTTTTTGAATTTGTCTACACTGTTTTTGCCATTATTCACATGTCCTGAATGTTGTTAGTCACCTAAATGTTGAACAGAGGGTGTGTTTCTACCGAAGTCAAATTCCTTGTTTGGCACGCTCAAACATGGCGAATAAAAAACTCTTGAATCTTGAATCTTTCTTCAAGGCTAATTTAGATCAAACTCTAAATAATTACAACAGTTTTGTGATGGCTTTGTCTTTATTAAACATATAAACGAATACAATGAACAGATACTTTCAAGTTTTAATCATTAATTACACCATTATAGCTCAGCCATTTATCTAAACACAAATAATTAGTGACAACCCCACAACTATCGAAACACATCAATGATATAAGCTGGGTGACAATCGTCCTTGACATTGGTACATAATGTAAACATTAGCCTAAGTGCAACTCAACGTGGCCGCATTGATCGTAACTTGCGCTCAGTTTCCCCCTCAAATCTAGAGGCAAAACATTGTTCTTTCGCTGCTCCCGGGTTCCTCCATCTTGTCTGCGCGCGGGGCATTGTGGGTCTTGTACGTGCACGCAGGCAAGTGCGGGCGCGCACGCAACAACTAAATTTGTCTTCATAACAAGCAAGCAGGGCTGTGGACAGTATTCCTACGCGCATTCTCAGCAGCATGATAAAAATAAAATTGAACGGTTTTTTTTTTTCTTTCTTTTTTTTATTGTCGGACTCGGTCAAAATCAGCACCGAGTCAGAGTCCGGCAAAAACGACTGAGTCCGACGAGTCCGAGTCCCCGAGTCAGAGTCCACAGCCCTGGTTACTACTGTCCACTGTTGTGCTGTTTATCCGATCGCGGTTTGCTTCGTGTGCGTGCAGTTTTATTGACAGCTCCGCCGCGCTCCTTTAAGTTTGCCTCGCATCGTACGAGTAGCCGTTACGCAGCGGCACGCAGCAAATGTATTTTGTTGTCTCGATCGATGACTTATGTTTGGTGTGTTGCCGTGAGTATTTCATTTATGGTCTTTTTTTTTTTTTTTTTGGCCAATAATTCAGTAAAGCAATCAAAACTGAACCAAGTCTTCCCTCCTGTGTTCTGACCGACACCAGAGAGCGAAAAGAGTATAACCATCTGAGCCATACAGTCCTCAGGCTCCCCAACAATAGCGGTAGCAGTTTGCATTATTTTATTACAATGTTTTTCCTTATTCAGATTTTGTGTCAAGACGACAGTTAAACTTTACTTTGATGGTTAATGCAGTTATTAAAATTGTTGTTTTACCACAGTAGATTGGTTTACCGTTTTTTCCGTGTATAATGCGCCCCCATGTATAATACGCACCCTAAAAATGGTATTGTCTTAACTAGGCTGGATGTAATTTTTTTTGTTGGCGTTGATTTCTCCGACTGCCCGTAAACGCACCACCGCGCTCCGTTGCGCGCATGTGAAAAAGGCGTGCGGACGTGAAAAAGGCGGCTCTGTATGGGAGAGACGTTGAAGAGGAATAAAAACACCCTTGGAAACCAAAATTTGCCCCTCGTCGTGACTCGGAGCCGCAACAAATGTTTCGGATTTGTGTAGGATACATTGTGACAGACAGCAAACGAGCAGGTGATCGAGCAAGCGTCTGATACGAGAGCATTGCGGTCGTATGTTGTACCATGACCTTCTTTAAAAAAAAAAAAAAAAAATTATAAATTTTTTGTACCCATGTATAATGCGCACCCCAGATTTTAGGACAATAAATTAGTTAAATTTTGCGCACTATACACGGAAAAAAACGGTAGTTACATTTCAAAAACCAGAAGCCATTCATTTACAAATGTGATTGCACTTTAGTTTATATATTTAAATGTTCAGATATTAAGATGTGATGGACAGGTTTTGCATGATTTGAATGAGCAAAAATAACATGCCTTTTCTCTCGAATATATTGTTATAATCATTTGTTTCAGATGTAATTATTTTCTGTATAAAAATTAAATTTTGTTTTCAAAAAGTCTTTTTTCAGACTTGAGTCTTGAAAAAGAGGGGGTCGTCTTATAATCGGGATCGTCTTATATTCGGGCCAATACGGTATAAGGCGCACAAATAAACTTGACTTGACTCTGCATTATAACGCGCTAGAGATGCACCGATCCGACTTTTTCAGTTCCGATACCGATACCGATGCCGTGGCTTTGCGTATCGGTCGATACCCGATACCGATCCGATATTATGGTTGATTTTTATTTTTTTTTAAACGTTTATTTCGAACATTAAAGAAATACAAGAAAAAAATAAAAATACAGAAAAATGATAACTCCATAATACAATAGAATATAAAAGAAAAAAGATATTGCATCATAATTTTCCTTTATCGTAAAATCATATTTGTTCAAAAAGGGAGTAGAAGGAAGCCTAAGCTTATCTGACTCTACCCCATGTAACTACATGTTTCTATTTAATTCTGTCAAGAATTTGTCCATAGTCAATATATTAAAGAAAGAAAAAAAAAACATACATATATATATATACATACATACACACATACATATATATATATATATATATACACATGCATATATATACACATATATACACATATACATACATATATATACCATATATTTTCTCATTAAAATACAAAGCAACTTAAACAACTTCACAGCATGTTACGGTATCCCGTCAATATTTTGTCCTTGTACATTTTTTTAAACTTAGGTAAGGTACTACAGTTCTTTAATTCGTCACTGCTGGTGTTCCATAGTTCCACACCTCTAACTGTTATACAATGTAACTTTAAGTTTGTTCTCACCAAATCTCTTTTAAACATACGTGTTCCTCTTAAATAATGGGTACTTTCCCTCCACTCAAACAACCTCTGGATACTGTTTGGTAATTGATTATTTTTTATTTTGTACATGAGTTGGATGGTTTTAAAGTCGACTAGGTCGTTGTATTTCAGTGAGTTCAATTTAATAATTGAACTCACTGAAATAATAATTCCGATTTTATTTAAGAAGCTACATAACTCTACATGTGGAACAGAAAAGACCAAAGGCAATGGCATCAGGCAGACTACACAGTTCTTTGCTCTAAATTAGGGGTGTCCAAACTAACGGTCCAGTTTTTATTGGCCCGCAGCAAATCCCCCCCCCCCCCCCCCATTCGGGAGAGAAGCGAACGCGCAGCCTTTGACGTCCCATTAGCAACCCGAAGAGAAGCGAACGCGCAGGGTTTGACGTCCGCTTAGCAACCCGGGGAAGAGAAGCGAACGTTCGCTCCATGTTTGCGTTTGTTTAGAAAACTCTCGTGGCATGCGGCACACGTGCTGCTAGCGTATGACGTAGCCCGCGTCCCAATAGATTAAGGAAAGTATCGGCTCACAGATCGGCTGTATTTTCCGATACCCGATCCATCTATTTTGTTGATATCGGGACCGATATCCGATCCAGATATCGGATCGGTGCATCTCTATAACGCGCACTGTGTTTTTTTAAGTAAATTTTAAGTCCTTAAGTGCCCCTTATAGTGCGGAAAATACGGTATACTGTGGTACTTGTATGGTGAAGAGAAAAATTACAATTTGCCTTTTTTTCTTTTAACTATTCAGCTTCTGTTGACATTTTTCTATGTCACAATGAGGGACTACAAGGCAGTCGATGCTGGGTCTCTAACTGTTTCATTTTACATTCTGTATTTTTTTCCTGTTTGTACATTTCCTTTTACAATGGAGGATTACATATCCAAACGATTTTCAACTATGGATTTTCGGTCGAAGCAGGAGGCCATCAGTAAAGGAAGAGCAACTCTGGACTTAAAAAGTTTGATTCGGACAATGGGACTTCGGAACGTAGTGGTACGCACGATGGAAAATAAGTTTTTGATTCTATGTGCTTTATTGAGTGTTTTTTTACGTGTGAAGACTGCTGATTAAAAAATTGAATAAACCACACGAGACCAGCGTTCTCCAACCTTTTTTGTGACACGGTTAAGTGCCGGACAAATTTTACCGGGGCGGAGGGAGATGAACCTCACTGCACGTCACTGTAAATTGCGTAATCCTGTAATGGGGTGCAGCCATTTCTGGGGACTCGCGGTAAAAGTTTTTCTTCGCGTGATTTCATTTGTGTGGTGGGCTCCGTCTAGTGTTGAAACTGAGAAGTGCAACTGAGTTGAGCTCAAGCTTCTTGTGCGGGCCATATTCAATTATGTTTTCAGAATTTGCAGCGGGCCCGCGGGCCGTAGTTTGGACACCCCTGAATTAAGACTACAGAGTTAAAAACACTATGTTGTGGAAATATTTACTTTTGTTGTGAACAAAATACCGTATTTTGCGGACCATAAGTCGCTCCGGAGTGTAGGTCGGACCAGCCATAAAATGATAAAGAAGAAAAAGATATAAGTCGCACCGGCGAAAAAGTCGCATTTTTGGGGGAAATTTATTTGATAAAATCCAACAGCAAGAACAGACATGTCATCTTGAAATCGGCAACAACAGAGTAAAGGTACATTATGCTAACGTTACATAAACAAAAACAAGGAACTGAGAGCGTGCCTGACATAACACATTAACAGTTATTCAAATAACTATAGCAAAAATAACATGCTAACAAGTTTATCAAACCATCCGCGTCACTCCAAATCAGGGTATGTTGAGAAAAATGGTCAATTTTGCACAAGTGAAGCCCTTTGCGACTTGTCTGTGATTTAGCGCTGTATAAATAAATTTGACCTGATTCCAAATAAATAAATCCAACAAAACCTTCATTCTTGGTGTCACTTATAAACAACTTCGCAAACCCCAAAAATATAAGATGCAGCGCTTCCTCTTCTACGTGGCTTACGTCAGACTCATTGTCAGTTGCAGTTCCAATTACCGTATTTTGCGCCCTATTAGGCGCACCGGGGTATAAGACGCACCTTCAATGAACAGCCCATTTTAAAACTTTGTCCATATATAAGGCGCACAGGACTATAAGGCGCATAAAATAGAAGCTTTACTGCAACAAACTGAGGTTGACCCTCTGTAAACAATCGCGTTTCTCAAACGATCTCCTATAAAATGATTGGAACTGACTAAAGTTTGATCTAACGCATTGGTACTACTTACCCATGTTTCCCTTCTATATCAATCCGTAGATTTACTCGAAACATTAACAGAGCAGCCTATTTTGACATGAAATAGCCTCGCGCGTATAGCAGCTATCGTTATAGCATTAGCCATCCGCAATTTCCTATGAGCCTCAGCTCGCAATCTCCCATGAGCCTCAGCAACGTGTAAACAATCGCGTTTCTCAAACGATCTCCTATAAAATGATCAGAACTGACTAAAGTTCGATCTAACGCATTGGTACTGCTTACCTATGTTTCCCTTCCATATCGATCCGTAGATTTACTCGAAACATGAACAGAGCAGCCTATTTTGACATGAAATAGCCTCGCGCGTATAGCAGCTATCGTTATAGCATTAGCCATCCGCAATTTCTTATGAGCCTCAGCTCGCAATCTCCCATGAGCCTCAGCAAAGTGTAAACCATCGCGTTTCTCAAACGATCTCCTATAAAATGATCAGAACTGACTAAAGTTCGATCTAACGCATTGGTACTACTTACCTATGTTTCCCTTCCATATCAATCCGTAGATTTACTCGAAACATTAACGAAGCAGCCTATTTTGACATGAAATAACCTCGCGCGTATAGCAGCTATTGTTATAGCATTAGCCATCCGCAATCTCCCATGAGCCTCAGCAAAGTGTAAACAATCGCGTTTCTCAAACGATCTCCTATAAAATGATCAGAACTGACTAAAGTTCGATCTAACGCATTGGTACTACTTACCTATGTTTCCCTTCCATATCGATCCGGAGATTTACACGAAACATTAACGGAGCAGCCTATTTTGAAATGAAATAGCCTCGCGGGTACAACAGCTATTTGGTGACGCCCCCTGACTACAGTTACCGTAATGTTGGGAAGCGACTAAAACATACTAAAACATTTTGGCAGAGCACTGTGTACAACCAGTATGGATCAACAAATTCATCACTTGATCCATATATCAGGCGCACCGGACTATAAGGCGCACTGTCGACTTTTGATAAAAATGTAGGTTTTTAGGTATTATTAGGCCAAGAGTGTCCTCTTGCGGTTTAGTGTGAAAATAACATGTGAAATGATATACAGTCAAACCTCGGTTTTCGACCACAATCCGTTCCAGAAGGCGGTTCGAGAAGTGAATCGGTCGAATTCCAAATCTATTTTTCCCCATTACAAATAATTGAAAAAAAAAAAATCCGTTCCAAGAATAAAAACAACCGCCTTTTTTAAGCATATTTTCAGTTGCGCATTTTTGTCCGATCGCGCAACTGCAGCGCACCACCGAACACGCCCAACCGTAGCGTGCAGCCGACCACGCTGGTCGCATTATGACAGAGCCATCGCTGAAATTTAGAAAATATTTTTAAAGTCCTGATGTACTTTACAAAATTTAAGTGGACCTCAGTGCGCAGGGAGCTTAATTTGGTCCGATCGCGTAACCTCAGCGCGGTGTGCACACTGTCGCATTGCTTTAAGTGCATCTTTGTGTTTTAGGATGGCTTTACTGCTCCCACTTGCTTTCTTAGGAGGCATGACTAGGGGTTAATACAATCCTTAAAGTAATGAAAATACAATAACAATGAACGGAGTCAGTCGGCATCCGGGCCGCGCAGTCGGGTTTTCTCGGGTCCTTTCGCCTCATCTCGCGATGTTCGACCTCCGAATTTTGTTCAATAACCGAAGCAAAAAAATCTTGAATTTTTCGTTCGAATTCCGATTTGTTCGAGAACCGGGACGTTTGAAAACCGAGGTTTGACTGTAATGTGTTAATAATTTCACACACAAGTTGCTCCTGAGTATAAGTCGCACCCTCCGCCAAAAACTGTGACTTATAGTTCGGAAAATACGGTACTTCAAGTGCAGGATGAACATTGTGCAGTCAATATTGAAGGTTATGTACCTGAAGTACCTTTCTGTTCCACTCATTTCAACTGACTTGTGAAAACTGCTCAGAAAAATCAAAATTCTTTGACATATAGCAACTTTTTTTACAGTAACGCAAATAGTTATTTTCTCTGGTAACTAGCTACTTTTATTATAAAGTAATTCAGTTACTAATGGTTACTTTTTTGATCAGGTAGTGAGTAACTATAACTTGTTACTTTTTTACTAACAGTTACTTTTGGGATCAAGTAGTGAGTAACTATAACTAATTACTTTTTTAAAGTAACGGTCCCAACACTGGTCTCTAAAAACTATAATCAAATGCAGGAGCATTTTTGTAATATGATGACTGAAAATTTACTGTACATGTTTTCATACAAGCCCTCTGGACGCAAGTGAAATGAAATGAAAACAACTTTGAAACCAATAGATATAGAACACTTGGACTGTTCACACAACACTGACACTTACTGTCTTTGATTTGAAAATGTCAAGAAGGCCAGACAGGTGGTTGTACTGACTTGGTACTCTACGAAGGTGTACCATCTCAAATTCAGTGTGGACACCCTGTCCCTGGCATTCACCAAAATATAGTCTCCTCCACTTTTGCTGGATCTGTACAAATATGGGGACTTGGCTGATTGGAGAGGAAAAACAGAAGTTTTGTATTTTTAGAACTTTTCAACAAGGAATATAAACAGGATATAACAACAGCGGTACAACCAACAGTCTAGATTTACTCGAAACATTAACAGAGCAGCCTATTTTGACATGAAATAGCCTCGCGCGTATGGCAGCTATCGTTATAGCATTAGCCATCCGCAAAAACCCATGACCCTCAGCTCGCAATCTTCCATGAGCCTCAGCAAAGTGTAAACAATCGCGTTTCTCAAACAAGCTCCTATAAAATGATCAGAACTGACTAAAGTTCAATCTAACGCATTGGTACTACTTACCTATGTTTCCCTTCTATATCGATCCGTAGATTTACTCGAAACATGAACAGAGCTGCCTATTTTGACATGAAATAGCCTCGCGCGTATAGCAGCTATCGTTATAGCATTAGCCATCCGTAAAAACCCATGACCCTCAGCTCGCAATCTCCCATGAGCCTCAGCAAAGTGTAAACAATCGCGTTTCTCAAACGAGCTCCTATAAAATGATCAGAACTGACTAAGGTTCGATCTAACGCATTGGTACTACTTAACTATGTTTACCTTCCATATTGATCCGTAGATTTACTCGAAACATTAACGGAGCAGCCTATTTTGAAATGAAATAGCCTCGCGGGTACAACAGCTCTTCGGTGACGCCCCCTGACTACAGTTACCGTAATGCTGGGAAGCGATGCGACCTTGTAATTTACTAGTCGTACTAAAACATTTTGGCAAAGCACTGTGTACAACCAGTGTGGATCAACAAATTCATCACTTGATCCATACATAAGGCGCACCGGACTATAAGGCGCACTGTTGACTTTCGATAAGAATTTAGGTTTTTAGGTGCGCCTTTTAGGGCGGAAAATACGGTACTCCTGTAACTTTGCTTGTAGAGGGGACACCTATTCAAATTTGCAACACTTGGTGAAAATACCCCCAAGAAGATACAGAAAAAGTAAAATGATGCTGCCATGAACAGCACTGCCAGGCCTTAATGGGAGCAAAATAAAGTTCAATGTCTTGCTCATTGATAATATGATACAATAATTAATGAACAAGGTTAATGAGTTTCTGACTAAGTGGTCACTGAAAGCACCTCGCAAAGAACGTGAGTGAGAACTTGAAAAAAATAATTAAAAGAAAATTAACCGAGATGAACGATGAAAATTGACAAACACAAAAGTGTGTTTCTCATATTTATATTGAAAACAAGCTGGTTCTGTATGACGCACACCAACGGCTTCCATCTTTTACTCAATGTATGCGCACTCCTACAGCAGGGGATACCTACTTTGGCACAACACCAGCTATACTTCATCACAATGCCTTTGCCATGTTTCTTTATGATTTTGTGTTTTATATTGATCTTTGGAGACATACTCGACTACTCTATTTATTGTTTGCACAGCTAATGCGCTGAGACGACTAGGGAATTACAGACCAAAAGAGACAAGGCGGTGCGGGGGGGAGGGGGTTCCTGATTGGTGCGTCGGTTCGTAAGTAGAACATTGGTTCGTAAGTAAGTGCAAACTCCGGTTTGTATCTTGAAAAGTTTGTAAGTATAGGTATCACTGTACTGTGACATTATCCATTACCTTGCTTACCACAATCATATCATATTTGAATATAGTCCTGAGTTTCCAAACAGTGTTGTTAAAAATTGGCGTTCAATTATTCCAAGTGCACCAAAAACTGAGTGCTGGTGTGCACTGTAGGTGTTCTAGATCGAGACATAATGCTTTAAAACACATTGCAGGTACGAATGCGTGCGTCTCCAACTAGCATCTAAGGCTTCTGTTTGGTGATCACGTTTTTAATTAACGGTGCTGAAATCCTCTGTGCATTTTTTGATGTACGCTGACAAGGATAAGGAGTACTCATCTACATCACACCACTCAAGAGTCTCAGAGACACTGGGCAATAATATCCTGTTCTTGCCACTTAAATGATGTTACCATTTTTTTTCCATGTATAATGCGCAAAATTTAACTATACCGTGTTCCAAATTATTATGCAAATTGTATTTAAGTGTCATAAAGATTACATTTTTTGTTTTTCAATTAAACTCATGGACGGTATTGTGTGTCAGGGCTCTTTGGATCACTGAAATCAATCTCAGACACCTGTGATAATTAGTCTGCCAGGTGAGCCCAATTAAGGAAAAACTACTTAAGAATGGCGTTCCACATTATTAAGCAGATGACCATTTCCAAGCAACATGGGAAAGAAAAAGGATCTCTCTGCTGTCGAAAAGCGTGAAATAGTTCAATGCCTTGGACAAGGTATGAAGACCTTAGATATTTCACGAAAACTTAAGCGTGATCATCGTACTGTAAAGAGATTTGTGGCTGATTCAGAGCACACACGGGTTCGTGCAGATAAAGGCACAACGAGGAAGGTTTCTGCCAGACAAAAACATCGGATTAAGAGAGCAGCTGCTAAAATGCCATTACAGAGTAGCAAACAGATATTTGAAGCTGCTGGTGCCTCTGGAGTCCCACGAACATCAAGGTGTAGGATCCTCCAGAGTCTTGCAGTTATGCGTAAACCCTCTATTCGGCCACCCCTAAACAACGCTCACAAGCAGAAACGGCTGCAGTGGGCCCAGGAATACATGAAGACTAATTTTCAAACAGTCTTGTTCACTGATGAGTGCCGTGCAACCTTGGATGGTCCAGATGGATGGAGTCGTGGATGGTTGGTGGACGGCCACCATGTCCCAACAAGGCTGCGACGTCAGCAAGGAGGTGGCGGAGTCATGTTTTGGGCCGGAATCATGAGGAGAGAGCTGGTTGGCCCCTTTAGGGTCCCTGAAGGTGTGAAAATGACATCTGTAAAGTATGTGGAGTTTCTGACTGACCACTTTCTTCCATGGTAAAAAAAGAAGAACCGTGCTTTCCGTAGCAAAATCATCTTCATGCATGACAATGCACCATCTCATGCTGCAAGGAATACCTCTGCATCATTGGCTGCTATGGGCATAAAAGGAGAGAAACTCATGGTGTGGCCCCCATCCTCCCCTGACCTCAACCCTATTGAGAACCTTTGGAGCATCCTCAAGCAAAAGATCTATGAGGGTGGGAGGCAGTTCACATCCAAACAGCAGCTCTGGGAGGCTATTCTGACATCCTGCAAAGAAATTCAAGCAGAAACTCTCCAAAAACTCACAAGGTCAATGGATGCAAGAATTGTGAAGCTGCTATCAAATAAAGGGTCCTATGTTAAAATGTAACTTGACCTGTTAAGATGTTTTTGATTGAAATAGCTTTTGATTTCAGTAAATATGACCTCCTAATGCTGTAAATTCTAGAGATGAGCATTTCAGTTCATAACAACCTATAAAATGTTATAAAACTCTGTTGTGCGTAATAATTTGGAACAGTGCATTTTAAGTTTTTTATTTTTGAAAAATTCTGTTATTGAGAGGTTTGTTCAATAACATTCAAATTCATTAAACTAATGGTTGATGACTTGAAAATTATGCTGACTCATTTGCATCGACTATTTAGGAAAATCTGAGATAAATATCATTTGCATAATAATTTGGAACACGGTGTAATTTATTGTCCTAAAATCTGGGGTGCGTATTATACATGGGTACAGGCTTTTTTCTAGTTTCGACATGCCATATTTAGGGTGCGTATTATACATGGGGGCGCATTATACATGGAAAAAAACGGTAGTCACCTGAATGTTGTTAGTCACTTAAATGTTGTACAGAGGCTGATTTCAACTGGAGTCAGTTTATTGTTTGGCATGCACGAAGAATTGTTGATTGATGCAGTTGCCTTGAAAATGTCCCAATCCGTACATTCAAAAACATTCCTGCAGAGCCTCCACGGGCCCCTCAGGCCACACTCTCACCCTTCTCACTGAAGGTTTCTCTCTGATCAGGCTCTATTACTGCAACAGGAAAGTGGTCCCAACAGCCTATGGGGTGCTGCTTTGAATGCCTCTTTGATGTTAGTGTAGGTGTTGTCCAGAACTGGAACTGTGGCAAGACTGTTTTCATGTTGGCCTGACTAAATTAGCCCAAAACGATATCATCAGAGTGAGAAGTTTTCAGCTTGGTGATGGTCTGGTAAAGATGACCCATCTGCCCAATTCACACTGGGACTGGGAGAGGGATTGTGTGTGTGAGTGTGCGTGTGTGTGTGCAAGTGAGTGTATACAGTTGTGTGCGAAAGGGCAGCCTTGTTAGTTTCCGTGATTTTCCTTTATTAATCATAGATTCTTTGGATAAAAATATAAGATATAGGGCAGTGGTCTTCAACCCGGTCCGTGGATCATTTGGTACTGGGCCGCACAAGAAAGTATAAATAACTTGCATTATTTCTGTTTCCTTTATCTGAGTCTGAATGATCTTTTATTTTGGAAAATTGACAGGATTCTCTCCTACACCTTGTGACGTGAACAAAAACATAACATTTCTCATGTTATGTTGTTGGCACAATGAAATGAGCACACTGCAAGTAGAGTTGCACAGGTATTCACAATAGAATTCCACCATAGAAATAAGGGTGTGCTGTGTCTGCAGTGTGTCTGTTCTTTTTATTCATTGTTTTAAGAGTATGTTCAGTAATTTTTTCGCGACACACCTACATCTCCTTTTCTTCGTCACCACAATACCATTGTCTTTTATGCCAGTCCCATTATTTTATTTTGCTCTTGACATTCATTTTTCGTACTGGTTGTCCCCACGAGGGTCACGGGTGGGCTGGAGCCTATCCCAGCAATTATCGGGCACTAGGCGGGAGACACCCTGAACCGGTTGCCTGCCAATCGCAGGGCACACAGAGACCAACAACCATCCGCACTCACACCTACAGGCAATTTGGAGTGCTCATTCAGCCTACCATGCATATTTTTGGCAAGTGAGAGGAACCCAGAGTGCCCGGAAGAAACCCACGCAGGCACGGGACGAACATGCAAACTCCACACACGGAGGCCTGGAGGTGGAATCGAACCCGCACCCTCTGAACTGTAAGGCGGACGTGCTAACCAGTGTGACACCATGCCGCCCATGAAAATATTGTCTGGCAAAAATCCGGTCAGTTATGCCACAAAGGTAGATGATCGCTGATACAGGTTGATATTTGATAACAGTGATATTCAATTAAGTCTGTTGTCTGTTTACTTTTTTTTACACATCTCATCCACAATGACTGCAATGTAGGTTCTGGGACGGGCTTCCCCAGCCCTGTGCTTGCATTTGTGGGTGAACGTGTAACTGTGAGCTCGAATACCCCTCAGTGAGTCGTCACCTTATCGTGGAGGGGTTTGCGTGCCCCTATGATCCTAGGAGCCATGTTGTCTGGGGCTTCATGCCCCTGGTAGGGTCACCCATGGCAAACGGGTCCTAGGTGAGGGGCCAGACAAAGCACGGCTCACACAGCCCCTTATGATGAATAACATGAATGGATTTGGTTTTCCCTTGCCCGGACGCGGGTCACCGGGGCCCCCCTCTGGAGCCAGGCCTGGAGGCTAAGCTCGAAGGCGAGCATCGGGCCAAAGGGGGCGGGTGCAGTGTAACCTGGGCGGCAGCCAAAAGCAGGGACCTTGGCGGTCTGATCCCTGCCTGCAGAGGCTGGCTCTTGGGAGATGGAATGTCAGCTCTCTGGCTGGAAAGGAGCCCGAGCTGGTGTGCGAGGCAGAAAAGTTCCGATGAGACATAGTCGGACTTGCCTCCACGCACAGTTTGGGTTCCGGTACAAGCCCTCTTGAGAGGGGCTGGACTCTCTTCCACTCTGAAATTGCCCACTGTGAGAGGCGTTGAGTAGGTGTGGGTATACTTATTGCCCCCCCGGCTGGGCGGCTGCACATTGGGATTCACCCCGGTGAACGAGAGGGTAGCCCCTATCCGCCTTCGGGTGGGGGGACGGGTCCTGACTGTTTATGTCTATGCACCCAACGGCAGCTCAGAGTACCCATCCTTCTTCGAGTCCCTGGAGGAAGTGCTGGAGAGCGCTCCTTCTGGGGACTCAATCGTTCTAGTGGGTGACTTCATTGCTCACGTGGGCAATGACAGTGAGACATGGAAGGGCGTGATTGGGAGGAACGCCCCCCCCGATCTGCACCCGAGCGGTATTCTATTATTGGACTTCTGTGCTCGACATGAATTTTCTATGATGAACACCATGTTCAAACATAAGGGTGTCCATGTGTGCACTCCGCAGTTCGATGATCGACTTTGTAGTCGTGTCATCGGATTTGCGGCCGCATGTTTTGGACACTCTGGCGAAGACAGGGGCGGAGCTGTAAACTGATCACCACCTAGTGGTGGCTTGGCTCCGATGGTGGGGGAAGATGCCGGCTGGCGGAATCCCCTGTCAGGAAGAGCTTCAACTCCCACCTCCGGCAGAGCCTTTCCCATGTCCCGGGGGAGGTGGGGGACATTGAGTCCGAGTGGACCATGTTCCGCGCCTCCATTGTTGAGGCGGCCGACCGGCGCTGTGGCCGTAAGGGTGTTGGTGCCTGCCGTGGCAGCACTCCCCGAACCCGCTAGTGGACACTGGCGATAAGGGATGCAGTCAAGCTGAAGAAAGAGTCCTATCAGGCCGTTTTGGACTGCGGGACTCCGGAGGCAGCTGACAGGTACCGGATGGCCAAGCGGAACGCGGCTTCGGCGGTTGCTGAGGCAAAAACCCGGGCGTGGGAGAAGTTTGGCAAGGCCATGGAGAATGACTTCCGGACGGCTTTGAGGAAATTTTGGTCCACCATCCGGCGTCTTAGGAGGGGGAAGCAGTGCAACCTCAACACTGTTAACAGTGGGGATGGCGTGCTGCTGACCTCGACTCGGGACATCGTGGGTCGGTGGGGAGAATACTGCAAAGACCTCCTCAATTCCACGCCTTCCATTGTGGAAGCAGAGCCTGGGGACTCTGAGGCGGACTCTCCAATCTCTGGGTTCTCAGTCACTGACTTAGTTAAAAAACTCCTCGGTGGCAAGGCCCCGGGGGTGGATGAGATCCGCCCGGAGTTCTTAAGGGCTCTGGATGTTGTGGGGCTGTCATAGCTGACACACCTCTACAACATTGCGTGGACATCGGGGACAGTGCCTCTAAGAAGGGGGACCGGAGGGTGTGTTCCAATTACAGGGGAACCACACTCCTCAGCCTCCCTGGTAAGGTCTATTCAGGGGTGCTGGAGAGGAGGGTCCGTCGGGAGGTCGAACCTCAGATTCAGGAGGAGCAGTGTAGCTTTCCTCCTGGCCGTGGAAGAGTGGACCAGCTCTACACCCTCAGCAGGATCCTCGAGGGTGCATGGGATTCGCCCAACATGTGTTTTGTGGATTTGGAGAAGGCGTTCGACCATGTCCCTCGGGAGGTTCTGTGGAGGGTGCTTCGGGAGTACGGGGAGCCAAGCCAACTGATTAGGGCGGTTCGGTCCCTGTATCACCGATGCCAGAGTTTGGTCCGCATTTCCGGCAGTAAGTTGGATTCGTTCCCAGTGAAGGTTGGACTCCGCCAAGGCTGCCCTTTGTCACCGATTCTATTCATAATTTTTATGGACAGAATTTCTAGGCGCAGCCGAGGCGTTGAGGGGGTCCGGTTTGGGGACCTCAGTATCGCGTCTCTGCTGATCTCCAACTCACTGGAGTGGTTCGCAGCAGAGTGTGAAGCGGTCGGGATGAGGGTCAGCACCTCTAAATACGAGGCCATGGTCCTCCATCGGAAAAGGGTGGAATGCCCTCTCCGGATCGGGGATGAGATCCTGCCCCAAGTAGAGGAGTATAAGTATCTTGGGGTCTTGTTCACGAGTGAGGGGAGGATGGAGCGCGAGATAGACAGGCGGATCGGTGCAGCGTCGGCAGTAATGCGGACTCTGTACCGGTCCGTCGTGGTAAAGAGAGAGCTGAGCCAAAAGGCAAAACTCTCAATTTACCGGTTGATTTACACTCCTACCCTCACCTATGGTCACGAGCTATGGGTCGTGACCGAAAGAACAAGAACCCGGATACAAGCGGCCGAAACGAGATTTCTCCGCAGGATGTCCGGCTCTCCCTTAGAGATAGGGTGAGAAGCTCGGTCATCCGGGAGAGGCTCGGAGTAGAGTCACTACTCCTCCACGTTGAGAGGAGACAGATAAGGTGGCTCAGGCATCTCATCAGGATGCCTCCCTGGGGAGGTGTTCCGGGCATGTCCCACCGGTTGGAGACCCCGGGGAAGACCCAGGACGCGCTGGAGAGACTTTGTATCTCAGCTGGCCTGGGAACGCCTTGGGATCCCCCGGGATGAGCTGGATGAAGTGGCTGGGGAGAGGGAAGTCTGGGAGTCCCACAACACGGAGAACTTAATCGGTGAGATGTATGATAAAGAATCCAGACTCTCATTAGAAGCTATTAGAAGCGTTTTGAGACTGTTATTTCTGCAAACAGAGGATCTACTAAATAATGAGTTCAGGGTTTTATGGTGTCCAAATTTAAAATTCAGACTCATCATTGTAAGGCTGTTAGAAAGCTGCGGGAATGAAAGTTGCCCGGTCGACTCTCTCCCGCTCATTTTTACACTATCAATAACACCAGCGTGATGTCTCCGCAGATGAGTTGACATTAGATGTACTGCTTTTGGCATATAAAACGCATTTGGTACATACAAACATAAAATAGCCGCACCAATAACATTAATGAAAAGTCTAATTTACATCTGATAATGAATGGTACGGTTGTTCAAAGACAAGTGTTCATGTTTAAAGAAAAGTGTCGAGGGTGTTTTTACCAGCCAATGTTGACCAGAGAAATTGAGATGGAGCTTAGAAGCAAATTGCATTTGGACTCGCTGATGATAGCCTCAACATTGGCTCCTGGGGATATGACTACAAACTCTCTTATCCCGTACCTGTCACAAGAGATGAAACAAGTGTGTTGATGAGAAATACAGTTTTTTTACCATGTATAATGCGCAGAATTTAACTAATTTATTGTCCTAAAATCTGGGTTGCGCATTATACATGGGTAAAAAAATAAAAAAATAAAATAAAAATAAAAAAGTATTTTTTTAAGAAAATCATGGTACAACAATTTTTGAAGAAAATCTTGTCATGGGTGGTTCTTTACAACGTCACTTTCCTATTTTCATTTTAACCTAACTGATCGCGGTGGTGCCTTTCTGGGCAGTCAATCAACGCCAACAAAAGTCAAGTTTATTTATTTAAAAAAAAATACATCCAGCCTAGTTAAGAAATCACCAAAAAGATCACCATGACAATTGTGAATAATAAATAAATAATTATATATATTATATATATTATTATTATGATAATAAATAATTGTGATAAATAATTATTGGTGATCCCGTTGAGAGTCTCACGTATTTCTTATTTCTTCTTTCTTTTCGCTATCGAGTTTGCTATTGCATGCGTAGTGATACTGACCGGCACAATAACATCCGGTTGTTCCCAAAGGATTTTTTTCTGAAATAATTTTACCGTTTTTTTCCGTGTATAGTGCGCAAAATTTAACTAATTTATTGTCCTAAAATCTGGGGTGCGCATTATACATGGGTACAAAAAAAAAAAAAAAAAAAATTCTTTTTTTTAATTTTTCTCTTTTTTTTTTTTTTTTTAAGTCCCAATGATCGTCACACACGCAGGGAGGCAATGGGTCCCATTTTTATAGTCTTTGGTATGGTCTTAACTAGGCTGGATGTAATTTTTTTTGTTGGCGTTGATTTCTCCGACTGCCCGTAAACGCACCACCGCGCTTCGTGCGCGCACGGGACAGCAAACGAGCAGGTGATCGAGCAAGCGTCTGATACGAGAGCATTGCGGTCGCATGGAGCGTGTTTGAAGTGAACAGCAGAGAAGAAAGGCAAAGTGTTGTGAAATAAAATGCACAGAACGGATGCGCAAGACACGTCAGCTATATAAAGAGCGAGAGTTGTTTTCTTCCTATTAGTTTCAATTCACAGTTTAATTAGCAGTTTCAATCAGCAAATAACAAAATGCGTATTACAGGTAATATTTTATTTCACAACACTTTGCCTTGTTCCTTTGGTCTCTGCTGTTCATCCTAAAACACAAAGGCGCTCTTTAAGCAATGCGACAGTGAGCGCCCGGCGCGCTGCGGTTGCGCGACCGCACCAAATTAAGCTCCCTGCGCAGTGCGCACTGAGGTCCACTTAAATTTTAGAAAGTACATCAGGACTTTAAAAATATCTTCTAAATTTCAGCGACGGCTCTGTCACAATAATCGACCAGCCCGGTGCAGTTGGGCGGTCGGCGGCGCGCTACGGTTGAGCGTTCTCTTGCGCGCTCTCTCTCGCTCTCTCTCGCTCTCGCACACACGCAAACCGGATATCATACGGAGGCCGCCATTACAGATGCGCAGAACGGATGAGCAAGACACGTCAGCTATATAAAGAGCGAGAGTTCAGTTCTCTACCTAAATCCGTATTACAGGTAATATTTTATTTCACAACACTTTGCCTTGTTCCTTTCTTCTCTGCTGTTCACTTCAAACACGCTCCATGCGCACGGAGCGTGGTGGTGCGTTTATGGGCAGTCGGAGAAATCAACGCCAACAAAAAAAATTACATCCAGCCTAGTTAAGACCATACCAAAGACTATAAAAATGGGACCCATTGCCTCCCTACGTGTGTGACGATCATTGGGACTTAAAAAAAAAAAAAAAAAAAAAAATTAAAAAAAAAAAAATGAAATTTTTTTTTTGTACCCATGTATAATGCGCACCCCAGATTTTAGGACAATAAATTAGTTAAATTTTGCGCACTATACACGGAAAAAAACGGTAGATTAAATTGAAATTTTCATTTGTTGGACTACGAAGCATTTTTTGAGAAAAGAACACTAAATAACCAATTCAAGTTCATTCTGCGTTTGCTTTTTAACATGAACAGGAATAGTCAACAGAGATTTTGGGTGCGGTTCTAATGTTGATGACAAAAAATACATGGCCAAAAAATCTGCTAAGAATAAAATTGCGGTCAGATGACATTATCTATGTCTTGATGAACTTTTTAAATTGACAACATTCTTTGACAAATATTCCGTGATAATAAAATGCTAGAAACTGATGACACAGATGCTGAAACTCACCATCTGACCAAGCAGTGGGCTCGAGGAGGAAAGTCATTATTGGTGCACAAAAGCTCCTGCATTGCGAAAGGAAACGGAGCTGCAAATAAACAAAAAAAAAGTGTTGTATGTTGTATCAATAAAGCTAGCCTGCATGTGTGTGTGTGTGTGTGTGTGTGTGTGTGTGTGTGTGTGTGTGTGTGTGTGTGTGTGTGTGTGTGTGTGTGTGTGTGTGTGTGCATAGGTGCGTGTGTGCGCGTGTGCACGAAGCTCAAGTTCCCTTTTTACAGATTACTATCAAGCTTGGAAATGAAAGAAAGAGAAAAAATTTAAATGTGAATTTGACTTGAAATATTGATTGTAAAGAGAGAAACAAAAGAGACAATACCTTCTTCCAATTCAGTATTTGTGTTGTTCTCATGCTCTTGCACCAATGCATAGTGAGTTATGGAAAATTTAAAATCTACAAAATTAATCTCCTGAGAATTCTCCTCCCAAGTGCCACTTGAATAATTACTCTGTGCAAACAAAAAATGCCTACTGTCAAAAACTAGAAACAACAGTCATGTTTAACGCAACATTTAAGGTTTTATCTCACCACCTTTTTAGGGGACATCCTTGTCGAGTTTCCAGTTAGCTTCCATTCATTTAGGACTTCTTCAACCCTGGACACAAACCTTTATTAAGGAAATAAATGTATTTGACAATTAGTTGGGCATACTGTAAATGATACACTAACATTATCCAACACCAGCATTGAGAATGTCGTGGCTAAAATAGGCTTGAAAATTATGGAAGTGACTGTTGTGAGCTTTGGGCACTGTCCGGAAAAGTTTCCACACACCATTTTCAGTTTACAAGTCTGTATCGAACTAATTAATTATCATTACAGAACTCATTCTACAGCGAAATAGTGTTGCGTAACAAAAATTAGGACGCGCTTTTCATCAACAAGACTTTTTCACAAGAGACGTGACAACGACTCGATAATTAAACCTGTAATACCTAATAACAATAAAAATGACAAAATGTGGTCTACAAAATTAAAGCTATGCTAAAATAGGTATATTTTTGCAAAACAAAATGAGATGACAAATGTCATAAAATGTGTACATTCCTGATGTCTACTGACTCCCTCAAAGGATGCGTAAACCGAAGATGGTTAATTTTTCACTAACGAGCCCAGTTTATGTATTTTTTTCCATCAGGAAAATGAAAAAGTTACCATTTTCTATTTGATCCATTCATTTTGGAGAAATAATGAATCAATAAATGCCTTTAAAAACGCCAACTTTTAATGACATAAGAGCCACACACCACACCCCTCCATGCCCATCCCCTTGGTTGATGACATCACGTTAAAAAGGTCACAATTTACCCATCATTGTACAGACTAATTTTAAGCCTTAAAATGTCCAAAAACAGCCATCAATTGGCATCAAAGTTTACATGGACATCTCTACGTACAGTGGGCGAAAAAAGTATTTAGTCAGCCACCAATTGTACAAGTTCTCCCACTTACGAGATGAGAGATGCCTGTAATTTTCATCATAGGTATACTTCAACTATGAGAGACAAAATTAAATAAAAAAATCCGGAAAATCATATTGACTGTTACCTGTATAAAAGACACCTGTTCACACACAATCAATCAGATTCTAGCTTCTCCATAATGGCCAAGACTAGAAAGCTGTGTGAGGAGATCAGGCATGAAATTGTAGACTTGCACAAAGCTGGGACGGGCTACAGGACAATAGGCAAGCAGCTTGGTGAGAAGGCAACTACTATTGGTGCAATTATTAGAAAATGGGAGAAATTCAAGAAAACGGTCAATTTCCCTCCGTCTGGGGTGCCATGCAAGATCTCACATCGTGGGGTATCAATGATCATGAGGAACTTGAGGAATGAGCCCAGAACTACACGGCAGGACCTGGTCATTGACCTGAATGAAGCTGGGACCACAGTCTCAAAGAAAACCATCAGTAACACACTATGTCGTCAAGAATTAAAATCCTGCAGTGCACGCAAGGTGACCTTGCTCAAGCCAACACATGTCAAGGCTCATCTGAAGTTTGCAAAAGACCATCTGGATGGTCCAGAGGAGGAATGGGAGAAAGTCATGTGATCTGTTGAGACTAAAATATAACTTTTTGGTTTAAACTCCACTCGTCGTGTTTGGAGGAAGAAGAATGACGAGTACAACTCCAAGAACACCATCCCAACTGTGAAGCATGGCATTGGAAACATTCTTTGGGGATGCTTTTCTGCAAAGGGAAAAGGATGACTGCACCATATTCAGTGAATGATGGATGTGGCCATGTATTGTGAGATCTTGGCCAACAACCTCCTTCCCTCTGTAAGAGGATCGAAGATGGGTCTTCCAGCATGACAATGACCCGAAACACACAGCCAGGGCAACTAAGGAGTGGCTCCGTCGGAAACATCAAGGTCTTGGAGTGGCCTCGCCAGACCTGAATCCAATAGAGAATCTTTAGAGGGAGCTTTAAGTCTGTGTGGCCCAGCAACAGCCCCGAAACCTGAAGGCTCTGGAGGAGATCTGTATGGAGGAGTGGGCCAAAATCCCTGCTGCAGTGTGTGCAAACCTGGTCAAGAACTACAGGAAACGTCTGATCTTAATATTGCAAACAAAGGTTTCGGCACTAAATATTAAGTTCTGTTTTTCTGTTGTATCAGATACTTATTTCATGCAATAAAACGGAAATTATCCATCCATCTTCTTCTGCTTATCCGGTCAGGTCGCGGTGGCAGCAGCTTTAGGGGGGACTCCCAGACTTCCCTCTCCCCAGCCACTTCATCCAGCTCACCCCGGGGGATCCCAAGGCGTTCCCAGCCCAGCGGAGAGACAGTCTCTCCAGCGAGTCCTGGGTCATCCCCGTGGTTACTGATGGTAATGTTTGTTACTTTGGTCCCAGCTCTCTGCAAGTCATTCACTAAGTCTCCCCAATGTGTTTCTGGGATTTTTGTGCACCGTTCTGGTGATCATTTTGACCCTACAGGGTGAGATCTTGTGTGGAACCCCAGATCGAGGGAGATTATCAGTTGTCTTGTATGTCTTCCATTTTCTAATACTGTATTTTTCGGACTATAGTCACGTTTGTTTTCATAGTTTGAGGGGGGGGGGATACTTATACTCAGGAGTGACTGATATGTGTAATTATTCACAATTGTTTACTTGATCATTAACACATTACTGACTTACTAATATAGTTGATCACTTCACATGTTTTCACTTTAAACTGCATGAGGGCGCACTGTGGCTGTGGAATAATTGGAGCCTCACTGACGAGTTCCATTGACTGACTTCCGGATTTTATGATTTGGAATGACAGATGGTTCGATAAAACTTTTTATTTATGTTATAGTTATTTGAGTTTATTTAGAGTAGCAACGTCTATGTTAGGGGTGGGCAAACCTTTTGACTCGCGGGCCGAACTGGGTTCTAAATTTGGACCGGAGGCCCGAACCAGGAGCAGATGGACGTAGTGTTTGTGTGAAGTAATAACAGACCTGTAAAGGTCATTGCATAAAAGATTTTGGCCTTTAGTAGGTAGTAACGCATGGATATTCCAAACAAGTTTTTTTGAAAACAAATGCATTTATTAACAGCATTAAAAAAATAGTAATTCACTAAAAAAACGCTATCAGTGATTCTCATAAAATACGGCACTGTTATTATGAATAACAGTCTCCATCACTTCAGTGCCTGCAGGTCAGATTAATGAAAGATGTTTATCTTATGAGATCACATCAAACATTCTGACCAAATATATCATCTTTAAGAATCGGTGAAAGCATACACCCAAATAAAGTAATCAAAACGGCAACACGGTGAGGGGTATCTGAAAATCAGAGCAGAGTTTTAACTAGCAAACACCTGGTAACAGAGGCGAGGAAACGGGAAACACTTCTTTAAAGTAAGCCTTAAGAACTTTACAGGTTAAGATTAGTTGCAAACAGGTGGTGCATCAATGTTCTTGAGCATCCTGCATTGTTTGAAAATGAGAATGGTCGCTAGTTTCAATCCCTGCTATGTGTACAAATCATATTCAAAATGCCTCCCCTTCATTTTCAGTGGGAACAGTGTTGTTGGTCTCCCTTTTTTGCTAGTGCGTCATAGTCTGGAGTAAGATTTGTTGTGGCAATTCTTAGGAGAGATCCGAGGTGTTTGTCCGTTTTCCTCGATCTGTGACGGGTTGATGTTGACGTTCATGTGGCTGAACGTCACGTCGCGTACGTCGAGCCAAATTGGCCACTCTTTTAAACACTCGGCACTGTGTCCACCTTGCTTTTCCTTGGGCGACTCATTTTAATGGAAGGATTCCAGGGGAAGGTTTGTGGGTGGCTTTAGCGCAAAATTGCATCTGAAATACAAGAATGCTGTCGTCACAGCCCACGCTCTAAATTCGGGACTGATACAAATAGAGCGCGATATCGCCATGTCCGTACTACTGAGTACTTACACGCACTTGTGAGTGTGCACCGAGCTTTCTGACACGGCTTTCGGTAGTAAATGCGCAGGCGACCGCTTCCCCATCTACTGGGGAAACGCAGTCATTGCAGGCAATACGACCAAAAAAAATGTTTAATAATACAATTTATTCAGGGTTGGCGGGCATGATTAAACGGTCCCGTGGGCCGTTGCCCACCCCTGGTCTATGTTGTTAGACTTCAGTAGTTTCCATTTGTCTAGCAAGGCCGTGAAGGCAGCAGGGGGGGTAGCGATCCAGGGCGCTTGCTCATAGCACTGTGTTGGCTCATATGTTGAGCTCTTGTTTTGTGAAATAAAGAGCCGGTTCCAAACCCACGTCTTGCCTGGTACTTTGGTAACGCTACAATATAGTTATATACTAGGGGTGTAAATCGCGGGTTTTGTCACGATACGATATAATATCGATACAAAGAACTACGATACGATATTTGCCGATATCTTAAAGCCTGCTGCGATTCATTCACGATATATCGCGATAGTGTTCTACGATCGATTTTTTTTTTTTAATAAAAAATATAGAATATCCTGATTTATAACAATTCATACGCAAAATCAACAAGGTACTGCAAACTCTTTATTTAGGAAATTACAAGAGTATTGCAGTATACAAAGTGCTTATTTTAACACTGAACTTTGATGTTGTGTTTTTTCTTTAAATGTGCGGCGAGATTTGTGCTCCCTGGATATTTGATCACCGCATGGCAGGATTTACAAACTGCACGTGTCTTGTCGGTTGAGCCATCTTTTCTTTGGAATCCAAAGTGCTTCCAAACGAATGACTTGAAGCCTAAAGGGGAGCAAATTTCCTCGTCTTTTTGGGCACTAGCCATAGCACCAGCCCAGGAGCAGCGTACGAGTTGTCGACTCCCCTTTCACGTGCCTGCTCTGCTCACAACACAACGCCGGGCGCACTGCTCCCGGAAAGAGGAAGCAAGCAACAATGAACTGGATTTCAAAATAAAGTCGCGTCTAATGTGCGAGGTCAAACACGGCGATATAAATCGATGTTTACGTTTAGCATCGATGCTAATAAATCGTAGAGCATTATATCGATTAATCGATGTATCGTTACAGCCCTATTATCAAAGTCAAAGTCAAAGTCAGCTTTATTGTCACTCTCCGCACATGTCACAACACACAGAGACCGAAATTACGTTTTTCTCTATCCCACGGTGACGAGACACGTAACACGATAGACATACAAGTACGCGACACAATATAAAAACAAGAAGGCAAAAATTCAAACAATCAATAGTAAGAGTGATGAATAAATAATAGATATTATATACGTAGATCTGTGGAATAATTGGAGCCGCAACTGACGACGAGGCTGACGACGAGGCTGACGACGAGGCTGACGTCAGCGGCGCACGTAGTTCCGAAGTCAACGGCTGTTGTTTATTTTGTTTCTTTTAAGTGACACGGCAGATGAAGATTCCGATGGATTTAATGATTTGGAGTGACACGGATGGTTCGTTAAAATTGTTGTTTATATTACATTTATTTGATATATCTAGTCTGATGTCAGCGGCGCACGGAGATCCGGAGTAAACAGCTATATATATATATATATATATATATATATATATATATATATATATATATATATATATATATATATATATATATATATATATATATATATATATATATTTTTTTTTTTTTTTTTTTTTTTTTTTAAGTGACACAAGACGAAGATTCCGATGGATTTAATGATTTGGAGTGAAACAGATGGTTTGATAAAATTGTTGTTTATATTGTGTTTTGATATATAGTTTATATATTGTTATATGGGCCTGTGGAAAAATTTGAACTGCACCTGACGACGAGTCCGACGTCAGCGGCGCGCCGCACACACGCTGTTTACATAAAGTACCGTTTTTTTCCGGGTATAATGCGCGAAATTTAACTACCGTTTTTTTCCGTGTATAGTGCGCAATATTTTACTAATTTATTGTCCTAAAATCTGGGGTGCGTATTATACATGGGTACAAAGAAAAAAATTTTTAATTTTTTTTTTTTTTAATTTTTTTTTTTTTTTTTTAAATAAAGTCATGGTACAACAAAACCAACAACAGGACTGACCGACAAAGTCGTGGAACAAAAAGACAGGGTGAGATTACCAAAGACAGGAACAGAATGACTAACACATGCAATGATCCAACGGTGAGCGAGGGGCAGACAGGACTTAAATACAAAACACTTTACATCGATTGAGGTGACACAGGAAGAGCGGGGTGACACGAACAGAAACTATGGCAACCTAGACACATAGCAAAACTGGGGACGAGACATGACAAATCTCCCCCGAAATAAAACTCACCTTTCTTCTTGTTTGTTGTCAATCGCGCATCGCATTCAGCCATCCTGCCCAACACACTTAGTAAAATTCATAATTGACGACACATCGTTTGATGCGATGGTGCAATCCTCGATGTTGTGTTATTGTCAAATATTGTTTGTTTTTTAATCTCCATCGCGGATCGGACGTCATACGGAGGCCGCCATTACAGATGCGCAGAACGGTTGCGCAAGACACGTCAGCTATATAAAGAGCGAGAGTTCAGTTCTCCACCTATTAGTTTCAATTCACAGTTTAATTAGCAGTTTCAATCAGCAAATAACAAAATGCGTATTACAGGTAATATTTTATTTCACAACACTTTGCCTTGTTCCTTTCGTCTCTGCTGTTCATTTCAAACACGCTCCATGCGACCGCAATGCTCTCGTATCAGACAAGGCTTGCTGGATCACCTGCTCGTTTGCTGTCTGTCACAGTGTACCCTACACAAATCCGAAACATTTGTTGCGGCTCCGAGTCACGACGAGGGGCAAGTTTTGGTTTCCAAGGGTGTTTTTATTCCTCTTCAACGTCTCTCCCATACAGAGCCGCCGTGTGCGCACGGAGCGCGGTGGTGCGTTTAGGGGCAGTCGGAGAAATCAACGCCAACAAAAAAAATGACATCCAGCCTAGTTAAGACCATACCAAAGACTTTAAAAATGGGACCCATTGCCTCCCTGCGTGTGTGACGATCTTTGGGACTTAAAAAAAAAAAAAAAAAAATTAAAAAAAAATTTAAGAAATTCATAAAAATTGGGTGCGTATTATACATGGGTACAAGCTTTTTTCCAGCATCAGCATGCCATTGTTAGGGGTGCGTACTATACATGGGGGCGCACTATACACGGAAAAAAACGGTACCGTTTTTTTCCTTGTATAATGCGCAAAATTTAACTAATTTATTGTCCTAAAATCTGGGGTGCGCATTATACATGGGTACAAAATTTTTTATTTATTTTTTATTTTTTTTTAAGAACGTCATGGTACAACAAAACCAACAACAGGACTGACCGACAAAGACGTGGAACAAAAAGACAGGGTGACATTACCAAAGACAGGAACAGAAACCAAACAGACATCATGACATCATCCGACGGTGAGCGAGGGGCAGACAGGACTTAAATACAAAACACATTACATTGATTGAGGTGACACAGGAAGAGAGGGGCGACGCGAACAGAAACTATGGCAACCTAGACACATAGCAAAACTGGGGACGAGACATGACAAATCTCCCTCGAAATAAAACTTGAAATCACCTTTCTTCTTGTTTGTTGTCAATCGCGCATCGCATTCAGCCATCCTGCCCAACACACTTACTCAGTAAAACTCATAATTGACGACACATCGTTTGATGCGATGGTGCAATCCTTGATGGTGCGTTATTGTCAAATATTGTTTGTTTTTTAATAACCATCCCGGACCGGACGTCATACGGAGGCAGTTTGACTGCGCATGCGCACTATGGATCCGATGCGCGGAACGGATGCCCAAGACGCGTCAGCTCTATAAAGAGCGAGAGTTGTTTTCTTCCTATTAGTCTCAATTCACAGTTTAATTAGCAGTTTCAATCAGCAAATAACAAAATGCGTATTACAGGTAATATTTTATTTCACAACACTTTGCCTTGTTCCTTTCGTCTCTGCTGTTCACTTCAAACACGCTCCATACGACCGCAATGCTCTCGTATCAGACGCTTGCTCGATCACCTGCTCGTTTGCTGTCACAATGTACCCTACACAAATCCGAAACATTTGTTGCGGCTCAGAGTCACGACGAGGGGCAAGTTTTGGTTTCCTAGGGTGTTTTTATTCCTCTTCAACGTCTCTCCCATACAGAGCCGCCTTTTTCACGTCCGCACGCCTTTTTCACGTGTCGCATTCATCGCGGTGGTGCCTTTACGGGCAGTCGGAGAAATCAACGCCAACAAAAAAAATTACGTCCAGCCTAGTTAAGACCATACCATAGACTATAAAAATGGGACCCATTGCCTCCCTGCATGTGTGACGATCATTGGGACTTAAAAAAAAATAATAATTTAAATAAATAAATAAAAAGATTGGGTGCGTATTATACATGGGTACAGGCTTTTTTCCAGCATCAACATGCCATTTCTAGGGTGCGTATTATACATGGGGGCGCATTATACACGGAAAAAAACGGTACGAAGAATTCGATCAATGGATTTAATGATTTGGAGTGACACAGATGATTTGATGAAATTGTTGTTTATATTATGGAATCATTTGAACTGCAACTGACGGCGAGTCCGACGTCAGGGGCGCGCTGCACACGCGGCGTTATTTACAGAAAGGACGAAGAATTCGATTGATAAGATTCATTCATTTGAAGTGACACAGATGGTTTGATAAAATTGTTTTTTATATTATAGCTACTTTATATACCGTAATTTTCGGACTAAAAGTCGCGGGTTTTTTCATAGTTTGGGTGGGGGGGGCGACTTATATATACCGTTTTTTTCCGTGTATAATGCGCCCCGATGTATAATACGCACCGTAAAAATCGCATGCTGATGCTGGAAAAAAGCCTGTACCCCTGTATAATACGCACCCAATTTTTATGAATTTGTTTTAATTTTTTTTTTTTTTTTTTTTTTTAAGTCCCAATGATCGTCACACACGCAGGGAGGCAATGGGTCTCATTTTTATACACCGTGTTCCAAATTATTATGCGAATTGTATTTAAGTGTCATAAAGATTACATTTTTTGTTTTTCAATTAAACTCATGGACGGTATTGTGTGTCAGGGCTCTTTGGATCACTGAAATCAATCTCAGACACCTGTGATAATTAGTCTGCCAGGTGAGCCCAATTAAGGAAAAACTACTTAAGAATGGCGTTCCACATTATTAAGCAGATGACCATTTCCAAGCAACATGGGAAAGAAAAAGGATCTCTGCTGTCGAAAAGCGTGAAATAGTTCAATGCCTTGGACAAGGTATGAAGACCTTAGATATTTCACGAAAACTTAAGCGTGATCATCGTACTGTAAAGAGATTTGTGGCTGATTCAGAGCACACACGGGTTCGTGCAGATAAAGGCACAACGAGGAAGGTTTCTGCCAGACAAAAACATCGGATTAAGAGAGCAGCTGCTAAAATGCCATTACAGAATAGCAAACAGATATTTGAAGCTGCTGGTGCCTCTGGAGTCCCACGAACATCAAGGTGTAGGATCCTCCAGAGTCTTGCAGTTATGCGTAAACCCTCTATTCGGCCACCCCTAAACAACGCTCACAAGCAGAAACGGCTGCAGTGGGCCCAGGAATACATGAAGACTAATTTTCAAACAGTCTTGTTCACTGATGAGTGCCGTGCAACCTTGGATGGTCCAGATGGATGGAGTCGTGGATGGTTGGTGGACGGCCACCATGTCCCAACAAGGCTGCGACGTCAGCAAGGAGGTGGCGGAGTCATGTTTTGGGCCAGAATCATGGGGAGAGAGCTGGTTGGCCCCTTTAGGGTCCCTGAAGGTGTGAAAATGACATCTGTAAAGTATGTGGAGTTTCTGACTGACCACTTTCTTCCATGGTACAAAAAGAAGAACCGTGCTTTCCGTAGCAAAATCATCTTCATGCATGACAATGCACCATCTCATGCTGCAAGGAATACCTCTGCATCATTGGCTGCTATGGGCATAAAAGGAGAGAAACTCATGGTGTGGCCCCCATCCTCCCCTGACCTCAACCCTATTGAGAACCTTTGGAGCATCCTCAAGCAAAAGATCTATGAGGGTGGGAGGCAGTTCACATCCAAACAGCAGCTCTGGGAGGCTATTCTGACATCCTGCAAAGAAATTCAAGCAGAAACTCTCCAAAAACTCACAAGGTCAATGGATGCAAGAATTGTGAAGCTGCTATCAAATAAAGGGTCCTATGTTAAAATGTAACTTGACCTGTTAAGATGTTTTTGATTGAAATAGCTTTTGATTTCAGTAAATATGACCTCCTAATGCTGTAAATTCTAAAGATGAGCATTTCAGTTCATAACAACCTATAAAATGTTATAAAACTCTGTTGTGCGTAATAATTTGGAACAGTGCATTTTAAGTTTTTTATTTTTGAAAAATTCTGTTATTGAGAGGTTTGTTCAATAACATTCGAATTCATTAAACTAATGGTTGATGACTTGAAAATTATGCTGACTCATTTGCATCGACTATTTAGGAAAATCTGAGATAAATATCATTTGCATAATAATTTGGAACACGGTGTAGTCTTTGGTATGGTCTTAACTAGGCTGGATGTAATTTCTTTTGTTGGCGTTGATTTCTCCGACTGCCCGTAAACGCACCACCGCGCTCCGTGCGCGCATGTAAAAAAGTCTTGCGGACGTGAAAAAGGCGGCTCTGTATGGGAGAGACGTTGAAGAGGAATAAAAACACCCTTGGAAACCAAAACTTGCCCCTCGTCGTGACTCGGAGCCGCAACAAATGTTTCGGATTTGTGTAGGGTACATTGTGACAGACAGCAAACGAGCAGGTGATCGAGCAAGCGTCTGATACGAGAGAATTGCGGTCGTATGTTGTACCATGACTTTCTTTAAAAAAAAAAAAAAATTAAAAAATGTTTGTACCCATGTATAATGCGCACCCCAGATTTTAGGACAATAAATTAGTTAAATTTTGCGCACTATACACGGAAAAAAACGGTATTTACATTTCAAAAACCAGAAGCCATTCATTTACAAATGTGATTGCACTTTAGTTTATATATTTAAATGTTCAGATATTAAGATGTGATGGACAGGTTTTGCATGATTTGAATGAGGCAAAATAACATGCCTTTTCTCTCGAATATATTGTTATAATCATTTGTTTCAGATGTAACTATTTTCTGTATAAAAATTAAATTTTGTTTTCAAAAAGTCTTTTTTCAGACTTGAGTCTGGAAAAAGAGGGGGTCGTCTTATAATCGGGATCGTCTTATATTCGGGCCAATACGGTATAAATACGGCGCACAAATAAACTTGACTTGAGTCTGCATTATAACGCGCAGTGTTTTTTTAAGTAAATTTTGTGACAGACAGCAAACGAGCAGGTGATCGAGCAAGCGTCTGATACGAAAGCATTGCGGTCGTATGGAGCGTGTTTGAAGTGAACAGCAGAGACGAAAGGAACAAGGCAATATGTTGTGAAATAAAATATTACATGTAATACGCATTTTGTTATTTGCTGATTGAAACTGCTAATTAAACTGAATTGAAACTAATAGGAAGAAAACAACTCTCGCTCTTTATATAGCTGACGTGTCTTGCGCATCCGTTCTGCGCATCGGATCCATAGTGCACACGCGCAGTTATACTGCCTCAGTATGACGTCCGGTCCGCGATGGAGATTAAAAAACAAACAACATTTGACAATAACGCACCATCAAGGATTGCACCATCGCATCAAACGATGTGTCGTCAATTATGAATTTTACTAAGTGTGTTGGGCAGGATGGCTGAATGCGATGCGCGATTGACAACAAACAAGAAGAAAGGTGATTTCAAGTTTTATTTCGGGGGAGATTTGTCATGTCTCGTCCCCAGTTTTGCTATGTGTCTAGGTTGCCATAGTTTCTGTTCGCGTCGCCCCTCTCTTCCTGAGTCACCTCAATCGATGTAACGTGTTTTGTATTTAAGTCCTGTCTGCCCCTCGCTCACCGTCGGGTCATTGCATGTGTTACTGTCATGATGTGGTTTCTGTTCCTGTCTTTGGTAATGTCACCCTGTCTTTTTGTTTCACGACTTTGTCGGTCAGTCCTGTTGTTGGTTTTGTTGTACCATGATTTTCTTTAAAAAAAAGAAAAAAATAAATAAAATAAAAAATTGTACTCATGTATAATGCGCACCCCAGATTTTAGGACAATAAATTAGTTAAATTTTGCGCACTATACACGGAAAAAAACGGTAAGTTTTTTTTCCACAAATTTTTACTTGATCATTAACACATCACTTACAAGTATAGTTGACCACTTCACATGTTATTTTTAGTATAATTAAAGTGGTCGTACAGTGGGGCAAAAAAGTATTTAGTCAGACACCAATTGTGCAAGTTCTCCTACTTACAAGATGAGATATTCCTGTAATTTTCATCATAGGTACACTTCAACTCTGAGACAAAATTAAAAAAAATCTGGCAAAAGTGATTTTTAGGGAATTTATTTGCAAATTAGGGTGAAAAATGAGGTTTTCACACACATTTGCTGGCTTTTTGGCCTATTCCTTCATGCAGATCTCAAGCGCAGTGATGTTTTGGGTATGTCGCTGGGCCACAATGGCCAAGACCAAAGAGCTGTCAAAAGACACCAGGAAAGAAATTGTAGACTTACACCAGCCAGGGAAGACTAAATCTGCAATAGGCAAGCAGCTTAGTGCGAAGAAATCAAGTTTGGGGGCAATTACCGTATTTTTTGGATTAAAAATCGCTCCGGAGTACAACTCGCATCAGCCATAAAATGCACAATAAAGGGGAAAAATACATATATTAGTCGCACCGGAGTTTGAGTCACATTTTGGGGGAAATTTATTTGACAAAATCCAACACCTAGTACTGATATGAACTAAACCAGGGGTGTCCAAACTACAGCCCGCGGTCCAGTTTTTATTGGCCCGCAGCAAAGAAGTACTGGGCAGGCTAACGAGTTAGCAGAAAGATGCTAATTCGCGATTTATGCTAACAGACCTCTAAAGAAAATTAAACGAACATTTGGAGCAATACTACATTGTCCGAAAGGTTAGTTTGTAAAGAGACGGTTGCTTTGTTTAAGGATTTCAACTTTAAGAGACACTATCAGACTAAACATGCGAACACAAATGACCAGCTAACAGGGAGTAACCGCGCTGATAAAGTGAAGCAGCTCCAAGCTGAACTGGCATCACAACAGCGATTCTTCACACGGGACTGTGAGTCAAAAATAAATATTACTAAAGTAAGCTACAAAGTGGCCATGTTAAGACTGTTGATGTTATGGACCTGTAGACCTGACACAAACTATTATTTTCTGAAAGATAATGTGAATGACAAGAGCAAAATTCACTAGTTTTCGGTTTTAATGATAACAGACAACTTTGCATTACTTATAACTCACGTTTAAAATGTTCATGAGGCAAAAGTCATTTTAAACTCATGTAAGTTTAAGGTATTTCATACAGTTTGTTCAATGTTATCTGACTCTTCGGATATGAATGAAAGGCAGAATTTGTGTTTTTAGAGTTGTTCACATCTGCCTGAGTGACTCTTATTTGGTTATTTTGTCATTTGAAAAATAAAGACAATTGTGACAGTGAAATTTGTTTTATAACAGTGTGTATTTGCATGACATTTGTGTAGTTAAAAAATGTCCGAAAGAACTATTGGCCCCCTTCACTTCATCAAATCTGGCCTTCCTTGCAAAAAGTTTGGACACCCCTGAACTAAACGATACGATGAGGCTAAACGATACGGTATACTAATGTGACTTAAACACAAAAAAGGAGCTGCGAACGGGACTGACGTAACATTCAGTTATTTAAAAAAAACTATTACATAAATAACACGTTGATAAAACCATTTGTGTCACTCCAAATCATTAAATCCATCGATCAAATTTCTCGTCCTTTATGTCATCCTGGTGACAGAGGACATGACCAGAGGATATGGCGCTTTAAAGTGTTACTTTATTTGATTTTTTTCACTCTATTTTTCATGTTTTGAATATGTCCACGATAAAGATATCAAAGCATGTGAAGTGATTAACATATCACAAAGATTAGCCTTTCCTTGGCTGATTTAATAGACACGAGCAGCCTCTCTGCAGCTGATGTGTCTTGTCATGTCCATTTCTTTTCACCAGTCACCAACTTACGCAAACACGATGCGTTCAGAGAGGCTTTTTGTAAGCTGAATTGTTTTGCTAAATTGCCCATATCGTGAATGAGGCCGAAGATAAAGAGCTTGACATCAGTCAGTCAACTTATTAAAGCAAAATTTACAGGTGTGGAGAGCGAGTTTACTCAAATATTCACGCAAATGATCGCTTTTATGCGTCTAATCACTCGTTAACACTGTTGAAATATACCAAATCGGCGTTTTCAAGAGAGTGTGCTGGTTGTTTTTGCCTCCAGCGAAGCCACGTCCGTTAAATTACATCACATCGTTTACAAACTTCGAAGGAGTCTATAGTCCCTCACTTTCATTTTTGTCTGCTTGTGGAAGCATTAACACTTAATAACGTCCATTTTTCTTAATATATCGACAAAACTGAAACACTGTTTTATTGATCATTTATTCCAGTGACATTGGTCTGGCAGGGAATAAAAATAAGTAAACGTACAAGCCAGTATATAATACCTTTCCCACTCAGACGCAGTGGTGAAATCCGTGATCTCGAAGACCTCTGATTCGGACTGAAATAAACAAAAATGGCTTCAAACACAGATGACCCGTTGTTGAATCAAGCGATGAACCGTTACGTTACATTTTTTTATGACTTTTACCTTCGTATTTTCACTCACATCGGTGACAGCCGCCATGTCGACGTTATCAAACTGCTTGAGGAAGATCCGCCTGTTCCGCCTGCTTTGTAGTGTTGGTTCGTGAGTGAACGATCCATACAAAGAGAAAGAGTATTTTCAGTGAACGAGAGGGAATGTGATTCGTTCTTTTTTTCCGTTCATATAACTTCAACCAGTAGGTGTCGATAATGCCCATTGAAGCTGGTGCCAGTTCACCGCGAGAACGGACCAGTGAGGGACCGAATCCTGGCTTTCCCGTTCGCGTTGAACGCATTGTTTGAACGAATCTTTTGAGTGAACAGATTCCAAAGATTCAGTTCACCTAAAATAACTGGAATGCACATCACTGCTGCTCTGACTGCATGTTTTTCTTCGTCGTCTTCGTTCTCTTCTTCGTTTTCTTCTTCGTCTTCTTCTTCGTCTTCTTCTGCGCCGCGCGTGAGCAGAATGTGTTTCTGTTGTGAATGTCAACACGATTCCTCTTTTATCCCCCAGGGTCACTTTGAACCACTCAAAATGTTCAGTGGCTCCAGACTTATCCATACATATGTAATTTCTTTTTATTTGTTGGGGGGGGGGGGGGGGGTTGCCCTCTATAGTAGTATAGTAATAGTAAAAATAGTAGCGTTTTGCTAATAGTAAAAATAACTGCTGTATACATTCAATCACAATTTTTCATGTGACGTAAATAGAAGTCTGAATGAGTCAATAAGCCATAACAAAATATGTTTTACATGCCTGATTTTTTTGGGACAATAATGTTTTTTTTTGAAAATACGGGACACAGTATGATTTTGTCCAAAAGATGACGCTTTTTTCTAAGTGTGATAACTAAGTCATTTATGAAGATTTTTTTTTCACTTTCAACCACTCAAAATGTCCAGCATTTAGCATCAGACATATCCATTAAGTTTTTTTTCCCATTCCCTCTATATGGACAATTAAAATAAGTACCGTTTTTTTCCGTGTATAGTGCGCCCCCATGTATAGTACGCACCCTAAAAATGGCATGCTGATGCTGGAAAAAAGCTTGTACCCATGTATAATACGCACACGATTTTTATGAATTTTTAAAAAAAAAAAAATTTAATTTTTTTTTTTTTTTAAGTCCCAAAGATCGTCACACACGCAG
The DNA here is from genome assembly GCF_033458585.1 of Syngnathus typhle. Lineage (NCBI taxonomy): Eukaryota > Metazoa > Chordata > Actinopteri > Syngnathiformes > Syngnathidae > Syngnathus > Syngnathus typhle. The sequence continues at coordinate 14,497,522 of NC_083746.1, read as the reverse complement.
GGAGGCAATGGGTCCCATTTTTATAGTCTTTGGTATGGTCTTAACTAGGCTGGATATCATTTTTTTTGTTGGCGTTGATTTCTCCGACTGCCCCTAAACCAGTGCTTCTCAATTAATTTCTTACGCCCCCCCCTAGCAAGAAGAAATCTATTCGCGGCCCCCCTCCCCACCGTGACTATCCTAACTTTTCTTGTAAGTCGTAAAATGTTGCACTGTCGCAAACGTGACAGAAGTAACAATGAGAGCGCCACTGCCCCCTGCTGTAGTAAACGCGCAATTACACTTTATTCTAGTACTGCCAAAAAAAAAGCCTGTTCCCCAGGGTCACACGCGCCCCCCCAGGAATAGCACCGCGCCCCCCAAGGGCGCTGCTATTTGAGAAGCACTGCCCTAAACGCACCACCGCGCTCCGTGCGCGCACGGGAAAGAGGCGGCTCTGTATGGGAGAGACGTTGAAGAGGAATAAAAACACCCTTGGAAACCAAACCTTGCCCCTCGTCGTGACTCGGAGCCGCAACAAATGTTTCGGATTTGTGTAGGGTACATTGTGACAGACGGCAAACTAGCAGGTGATCGAGCGAGCGTCTGATACAAGAGCATTGCGGTCGCATGGAGCGTGTTTGAAATGAACAGCAGAGACGAAAGGAACAAGGCAAAGTGTTGTGAAATAAAATATTACCTGTAATACGCATTTTGTTATTTGCTGATTGAAACTGCTAATTAAACTGTGAATTGAAACTAATAGGTGGAGAACTGAACTCTCGCTCTTTATATAGCTGACGTGTCTTGCGCAACCGTTCTGCGCATCTGTAATGGCGGCCTCCGTATGACGTCCGGTCCGCGATGGAGATTAAAAAACAAACAATATTTGACAATAACACACCATCGAGGATTGCACCATCGCATCAAACGATGTGTCGTCAATTATGAATTTTACTAAGTGTGTTGGGCAGGATGGCTGAATGCGATGCGCGATTGACAACAAACAAGAAGAAAGGTGAGTTTTATTTCGGGGGAGATTTGTCATGTCTCGTCCCCAGTTTTGCTATGTGTCTAGGTTGCCATAGTTTCTGTTCGCGTCACCCCTCTCTTCCTGTGTCACCTCAATCAATGTAACGTGTTATGTATTTAAGTTCTGTCTGCCCCTCGCTCACCGTTGGATCATTGCATGTGTTACTGTCATTCTGTTCCTGTCTTTGGTAATGTCACCCTGTCTTTTTGTTCCACGACTTTGTCGGTCAGTCCTGTTGTTGGTTTTGTTGTACCATGACTTTCTTTAAAAAAAAAAAAATAAATAAAAAAAAATTTTTTTTTGTACCCATGTATAATACGCACCCCAGATTTTAGGACAATAAATTAGTTAAATATTGCGCACTATACACGAAAAAAAAAGGTATTGTTTTATGACCATAACTCTAGATAGCAGAGATGAGAATTTTCCGCGGATCCGCGGATTTCCGTGTTTTTTTCCATCGAAAGTATTTTCGTGTATCATGTAAATCCATTGAGAAAATGATTTTTTATATATATGGGGGGAGCGGGCAACGTTAGCCTCCGCGACTCGCGAGCATTCCCCCGCCCGCTGCGACGGCATATATATATGTATATATATATATGACAGTGAGACCTGGAAGGGCGTGATTGGGAGGAACGGCCCCCCCAATCTTAACCCGAGCGGTGTTCTATTATTGGACTTCTGTGCTCGACACGGATTTTCTATAATGAACACCATGTTCAAACATAAGGGTGTCCATGTGTGCACTTGGCACCAGGACACCCTAGGTCGCAGTTCGATGATCGATTTTGTAGTCGTGTCATCGGATTTGCGGCCGCATGTTTTGGACACTCGGGCGAAGAGAGGGGCGGAGCTGTCAACTGATCACCACCTGGTGGTGGGTTGGCTCTGATGGTGGGGGAAGATGCCGGTCCGACCTGGCAGACCCAAACGTTCTGTGAGGGTCTGCTGGGAACGTCTAGCGGAATCCCCTGTCAGGAAGAGCTTCAACTCCCACCTCCGGCAGAACTTTTCCCAGGTCCCGGGGGAGGCGGGGGACATTGAGTCCGAGTGGACCTTGTTCCGCGCCTCCATCGTTGAGGCGGACGACCGGAGCTGCGGCCGTAAGGTCATTGGTGCCTGTCGTGGCGGCAATCCCCGAACCCGCTGGTGGACACCGGCGGTAAGGGATGCCGTCAAGCTAAAGAAGGAGTCCTATCGGGCCGTTTTGGCCTGCGGGACTCCCGAGGCAGCTGACAGGTACCGGATGGCCAAGCGGAACGCGGCTTCGGCGGTTGCTGAGGCAAAAACCCGGGCGTGGGAGGAGTTTGGCGAGGCCATGGAGAATGACTTCCGGACGGCTTCGAGGAAATTCTGGTCCACCATCCGGCGTCTCAGGGGGGGGAAGCAGTGCAACGTCAACACTGTTTACAGTGGAGATGGCGTGCTGCTGACCTCGACTCAAAACGTCGTGTGTTGGTGGGGAGAATACTTCGAAGACCTCCTCAATTCCACTGACACGCCTTCCATTGTGGAGGCAGGGCCTGGGGACTCTGAGGCGGACTCTCCAATCTCTGGGGTTGAAGTCACTGAGGTAGATAAAAAACTCCTCGGTGGCAAGGCCCCGGGGGTGGATGAGATCCGCCCGGATTTCTTAAGGGCTCTGGATGTTGTGGGGCTGTCATGGCTGACACGTCTCTACAGCATTGCATCAAGATGGCGGCGCGTGCATACGCAGCGACCTCTCTCTGTCGGTGTTTTGTCCGTCAAATGAGTGTTTGTCCGGCAGTTTTTTTTGTTCGTCTCGTCGTACTGAGTCGTGCTACAAGTACGGCAGGCAGGTTCTGCTTGACATCGGCCAAAGCGAGTTTTTGTCGAGTTCTGGACTTTGATGCGGGAACATTAAAGGAGCTCGGCCTGCTACGTCCTGAAGCATTGCCGGGCTCGTCTGCTATTCCTCCCCCGGTTGGGAAGCGTCGAAAGCGGTGTGCGAGGAAGCTGAAGAGGGGCAAACGCGGGGGCGTCCGGGCCAGGCTGGCGGCCAATCCTGCTCGCCCGGCCGTGCCTTCCATTCTTCTGGCGAATGTTCGATCGCTGGACAACAAAATGGATTACATTCGCTTGCTGCGATCTACAAACCAGACAGTGCGGGACTGCTGTGTGCTCGTGTTCACTGAGACTTGGTTGACTGTCAACATTCCGGACTCTGCTGTACATCTGGAGCGTCTAGCGTGCTATCGGGCGGACCGGGCCATTGTACAAGTCTCGTGGAGGTGGAATATGCGTCTACATCCGTGACGAATGGTGCCGGGACTCTGTAGTCGTATGCAAGCACTGCTCGCCACTGGCGGAGTTCGTGATCATTAAGTGCCGTCCTTTTTACCTGCCAAGAGAATTTACCGCGATTCTGCTCGTCGCGGTTTACATCCCGCCTTCCAACATCGAAGGCGACAGGATCGCGGCTCTTAGTGAACTGTACCAGGCTGTCAGTGAACAAGAGACACAGACCCTGACGGTTTCACCATCTTCGCTGGGGATTTTAATCATGCTAACCTGAAGTCTGTTTTTCTGAGGCTTCACCAGCATGTTAATTTTCCTACGCGTGGCGACAGCTTCCTGGACCTGGTCTACTCTTCGCATAAAGGAGCTTTCAAAGCCGCCCCCCTCCCCCATCTTGGACTTTCTGACCATATCACTGTTATGCTTTTGCCCGCATACAGACAAATGGTGAGAGCGTCCAAGCGAGTTCGCAAGCAGGTACGGGTGTGGCCTGAGGGTGCCTCTGATGCACTGCGTGACTGCTTTGGCTCTACTGACTGGGACATGTTTAGGAGGGCTGCCACTTGCGACGATCGGACAGACATTGAGGAGTATACTGACTCTGTTTCCTTCTACATCAGGAAGTGCATTGATGATGTGACTCACTCAAAATCCATCGTCACTCGGGCTAACCGGAAGCCATGGCTGACGGGAGCTGTCTTCAGGCTGCTGAGGGCCAGGGACAAAGCCTTTAGAGCGGGGGATGAGGCTGGCTTGAGGACTGCGAGGGCTGACCTGTCCCGGGGCATCAAAGATGCAAAGAGGGCGTTCTCGTGCAAAATTACCGCCCACTTCAAGGACAGCAGGGACGCACGGAGCCTTTGGCAGGGCATTCAGACCATCACGGATTACAAGCCCGCGCCGCAGAGCTGTGAAGGTGACGTCCGTCTGCTCAATGACCTCAACCGCTTCTTTGCTCGCTTCGACACTCAGAACAGCACTTGCCCGCTGAAGGCCACTCCCCCTTCACACGAGCTGCCCCTGTGCCTCTCCGCCGACAGCGTGAGGAGGGCGCTTGCCGCTATCAACATCCGTAAGGCAGCGGGCCCTGACAACATCCCGGGTCGAGCGCTGAAGGACTGCACTGGTGAGCTGACGGATGTCTTCACAGACATCTTTAACACTTCCCTGCAGCAGGCCATCGTCCCGTCGTGTTTCAAAGCTGCCACCATCGTACCTGTGCCGAAGAAACCCGCTCCGTCCTGCTTCAATGACTACCGCCCCGTGGCACTTAGGCCCATCATCATGAAGTGCTTTGAGCGGCTTGTCTTGGAGCACATCCGATCCGTCCCCCCCCCCCCCCCCCCACCAGTGACCCCTTCCAGTTTGCGTACCGAGCAGAACGGTCCTCTGAGGATGCCATCTGCTCTGCCCTCCACTCGGCCCTCGCCCACCTGGAGAGAAGGGACTCGTATGTGAGATTGCTGTTTGTGGACTTCAGTTCTGCCTTCAACACCATTGTGCCACAACGCCTCATCAGCAAACTTGACACGCTAGGCCTCAGTACCTACCTCTGCAACTGGCTACTGGACTTCCTCTGTCAGAGGCCACAGGTAGTATGTGTTGGCGACAAAATCTCCGCCAGCATCACGCTGAGCACGGGGGCCCCCCAAGGCTGTGTGCTCAGTCCGCTGCTCTTCGCCCTCCTGACGCATGACTGCACTGCAACCTACAGCGACAACCATATAGTGAAGTTTGCTGACGACACGACTCTGGTGGGTCTCATCACCAAGGGAGACGAGACTCAATACAGGCTGGAGGTTGACCTTCTGACCACGTGGTGCAGGGAGAACAACCTCCTGCTGAACGTCGACAAGACCAAGGAGATTGTTGTGGACTTCCGGAAGGGTCACACCCAACACCTGCCGCTGACCATCGACGGTGCTGTGGTGGAGAGAGTGAGCAGCGCCAAGTTCCTGGGGGTGCACATCAGTGAGGATCTCTCCTGGTCCACCAACACCGCATCACTGACAAAGAAAGCCCAGCGCCGCCTGTACTTCCTGCGGAAACTCAGGCGAGCGAGCGCTCCTCCGGCCGTCATGACTACATTTTACCGCGGCACCATTGAGAGCGTCCTCTCCAGCTGTATTGCTGTTTGGGGTGGCGGCTGCACTGACTACAACTTGACCCGGACTGTCTCAGTAATTATAGGCCAGTTTCAAACCTCCCATTCATAGCAAAACTTCTTGAAAAAGTAGTAGCGCAGCAGCTTATTGATTACATGGTCGCCAATAATCGATACGACACTTTTCAGTCTGGTTTTAGAGCTAATCATTCCACTGAGACAGCACTTGCTAAAGTGACTAATGATCTCCTCGTAGCTATGGATTCAAACATTTCGTCTGTACTGTTACTACTCGATCTTAGTGCTGCCTTCGACACTGTAGACTTCGATATTTTATTAGGGCGTCTTAAAAGTTGTGTTGGCATTTCAGGGTCAGCACTAGGCTGGTTCCATTCCTATCTATCAAACAGGACGCACCGAGTGGTCCATGGCAATGCGTCCTCGGAGCTCTATAATGTTACATGTGGTGTCCCACAGGGATCGGTTCTCGGACCAATTCTTTTTAATATTTATATGATTCCGCTTGGGGACATAATACGTAAATATAATATTAGTTTTCAATGCTATGCGGATGACACCCAATTATATATGCCGTTATCGATGACAGATCCGCGGGATTGTTGTAATCTTGAGAAGTGCCTTGCGGAGATCAAGCAATGGATGTCTCTCAACTTCCTTCGTCTTAACCCAGATAAAACTGAGATGTTGATAATTGGTCCAACTCGTTATCAACACTTATTCAAGGAAACCGCTATAACTATAGATAACCGTACTATCACTCAAAGCGATACTGTAACTAATCTCGGGGTAATATTTGACCAAACTCTCTCCTTTCAAAAGCACATTAAGAATATAACCAGAATTGCGTTTTTTCACCTTCGTAATATTGCAAAGATTCGTCCGATCCTCTCGACCGGTGATGCGGAAACTATTATACATGCGTTCGTCACGTCGCGCCTGGACTACTGTAATGTACTATTTTCGGGTCTTCCTAAGTCCCGCATCAAAAGTCTACAGTTAGTACAAAATGCCGCTGCAAGGCTGCTCTCTCGGACAAGAAAATTTGATCACATTACCCCAATACTAGCCAACTTACATTGGCTCCCGGTCCATTTAAGATGTGACTTCAAGGTTCTTCTATTAACCTATAAATCGCTGCATGGCTTAGCGCCTGCATATCTCGTCGACCTAGTTGTTCCTTATGTTCCGTCTCGTAACCTTCGTTCGCAAAACGCTACCCTTTTAGCGACACCGAGGGCTAAGAAAATGTCTGCAGGCTCTAGAGCATTTTCTATTCGGGCTCCAGAGCTTTGGAATGCCCTACCAATGGATATTAGGACTGCTACCTCAGTAGAAACATTTAAGACACGTTTAAAGACACATTTCTATGACATGGCCTTTAACTAACTTGTAGTGGCCGATTCGGCTGGAGTTTGTTTTCTCTCCCTCTCCACCCCCTCCCTCCCCCCTCCCCGGCCGGGGAGGTGGTTAGGTGGCACCCATGCTGACAGCGGCTATCTGGATTCTCGTGGGCCAATTCAGGAAAGGGGAACTGCAGCTCAACCTCCTCGAAGAGCACTGCCAGGACAATTGAGGGCTCCTTCGGCAGCCCTCTGCTGTGACATGGACATCCACTTTTTATTTAATTGATTTTCATGTTGTATCATTTGTGCCCTCTCTGCATCCATTTCAACCTGGTGATCCTGAAAGGGGGATCCTTCCATCTGTGGTCCCTTCTCAAGGTTTCTCATTTTCCCCTGCTAGGGGTTTTTAAGTTTTACCTTGCCCTTTTGGGAGCTTAAGATCAGGGGATGCTTTGAGAATAATTGTCAATTTCTGTCTATGTGAAGCCCTTTGAGACTGCTTGTGATTTGGGGCTATACAAATAAACTTGACTTGAAGGCCCTGCAGCGCATAGTGAACACGGCTGGTAAGATTATTGGTGCTTCGCTCCCCTCCTTGAAGGACATTTACACCTCCCATCTCACCCGCAAGGCGACCACGATTGTGAGTGATGTGAGTCACCCCGCTCACTCTTTGTTCGAGCTTCTGCCCTCTGGGAAGAGGTACAGAAGCCTGCGCTCCCGCACCACCAGACTCTCAAACAGCTTCATACTCGCTTCCCCGTTCTGCGTAGCGTCCTGTACTTTTACTGTCTGTATGCACACTGGCTCTTATTTGTTGTGTTATCTGTTTATTTATTATTTATTATTACTCTTATTATTTATTGTTTGTTCCTTCTTGTTTTTTATATTGCGTCGTTTACTTGTATGTCTATCGTGTAATATGTCTTGTCACCGTGGGATAGGGACAACGTAATTTCGATCTCTTTGTGTGTCTCGGCATGTGAAGACGTTGACAATAAAGCAGACTTTGACTTTGACATCGGGGACAGTGCCTCTGGATTGGCAGACTGGGGTGGTGGTGCTTATTTTAACACTGAACTTTGATGTGTTTTTTCTTTAAATGTGCGGCGAGATTTGTGGTCCCTGAATATTTGATCACCGCATGGCAGGATTTACAAACTGCACGTGTCTTGTCCGTTGAGCCATCTTTTCTTTGGAATCCAAAGTGCTTCCAAACGAATGACTTAAAGCCTAAAGGGGAGCAAATTTCTTCGTCTTTTTGGACACTAGCCATAGCACCAGCCCAGGAGCCACGTACTAGTTGTCGACTCCCCTTTCACGTGCCTGCTCTGCTCACAACGCAACAACGCCGCGCGCACTGCTCCCGGAAAAAGGAAGCGAGCAACAATGAACTGGATTTCAAAATAAAGTCGCGTCTAATGTCCGAGGTCAAACACGGCGATATAAATCGATGTTTACGTTTAGCATCGATGCCAATAAATCGTAGAGCATTATATCGATTAATCGATGTGTATCGATGAATCGTTACACCCCTAATATATACATATATATATATATATATATACGTTCATATACATATATATATATATATATCCCTGAAGATAGGCCCTATATCTGAAAACGTAATGTTATTACAACCTTGAAAAGGTCGAAAAGTCAAATTGTAACTCTTTAGGCTAGGGGTGGGCAAACCTTTTGACTTGCGGGCCGAATTGGGTTCTAAATTCTGACCGGGGGGGGCCAAACCAGGAGCAGATGGATGTCGTGTTTGTGTGAAGCAATATAAACGACATGTAAAGGTCATTGCATAAAAGGTTTCGGTCTTTAGTAGGTAGTAAAGCATAGATATTCAAAACAAGCTTTTTGAAAACAAATATATTTATTAACAGCATTAAAAAAATATTTCACCAAAAAACTGCTATCAGTGATTCTCATTAAATATGACACTGTTATTATGAATAACAGTTTCCATCACCTCATTGCCTGCAGGTCAGATTTATGAAAAATGTTCTTCTTATGAGCCGAAATCACATCAAACGGCAAACATTCTGACCAAATACATCATCTTGAAGAATCAGTGAAAGAATACATCAAAATAAAGAAATCAAAATGGCAATACGGTGACGGATGTCTAAAAATTAGAGCAGAGCTTTAATTCACAAACACCTGATGACAGAGGTGAGGAAACGGGAAACACTTCCTTAAAGTCGGCCTTAAGAACATTAAAAGTTAAGATTAGTCGCAAACAGGTGGTGCATCAATGTCCTTGAGCATCTTGCATTGTTTGAAAATGAGAATGGTCGTGTTGGATTGTGTCCACAATTTAGGGAGCGCGCTATCTGCGCCTCATGGCAAAAGCCATTGCCAATCACCTGTTATCCAATTTACTCACTGCGTGCTCGTTTGATTTCTTCAGATTTATGAAAATGCTAAGACACTGAAGCAGAAATTAGACTTACACAGGTTGGTTGAGTTCAATCACAATTCTTGTTAAGAAAGCTCTGTTTTCAGGAAAGTACAATACAGGGCTGGGCCCTTCAAGAGCAGAAAGTCTCCATTCAGAAAAGGCAACATTCAAGGTTCTTTGGTCAGCTTATATTCATTTGCACATGCCAGTGTGGGCCGAGTTTGATGGGTGATGAGTCAGGTGTGGCAAGTTCGCAGGAGATTCTGATTCCATGGGAGTGGGTGCTGGTTATGGGCGATTCGGTGTGTATGGGGGCTGTTGTCTTCCATCCCGTCTTTCGGCCTTGGCAATCATCTTTGGCCGAGTCCTTGGCTGGCTCCCTCTGGCACCTGCTGGTTTTTATCGCCAAGTGACCTTCCTGTAAACATTCTCCTCCATTCTTGCACATACACTGTCTCACCTCATTCTTTCATCATTCTTTCAATTTTGTCATTTTGTACGAAATTATGTGTGCTTTTAGGCTGTCACATCATTAATCTATTAATGATCCCTGACTATGCAAAGTTCGTTCTCACCATCTACCATGTTTTTGTTTGTCTGTTCTTTTGATACTCCATGTACTTGCTTACGTCATCATATTCTTAGTTTAATCATGCTTCCAACCATATCTTTTCTTTGTTAGGCAGAATATTTCCCTTTGTCCAGAACGTTCAGTAGTAATCGAAAACTGGCGTCTAGCATTAGTCAAAACATAAGATACAATCAAGTACTGAACATTCTCGACGACTTTGGCAGTGTCCGTGATTTAGAAAATCATCAGGCATACATTAAACAGTTCCTTAAAGGTCATTAAGCTATTCAGGCAATATATCAAAAAACATTTGTTATTTCAAAGTGCTCAGAAATAAACGTATATCAGATCATAAAGTTATAAAAACCTTTGTCATTACCACCTATCAAAGTCAAAGTCAAAGTCAGCTTTATTGTCAATCTCTCCACATGTCACAACACACAAAGAGACCGAAATTACGTTTTTCTCTATCCCACGGTGACGAGACACATAACACGATAGACATACAAGTACGCGACACAATATAAAAACAAGAAGGCAAAAATTCAAACAATCAATAGTAAGAGTGATGAATAAATAATAAATAAACAGATAACACAATAAATAAGAGGAGCAAAACGGAGCCAGCAAGCATAGCGCAAAAGTAAAAAACATCATAAACAAAAAGGCACAAACAATAAATAATAAGAGTAATAATAAATAATAAATAAACAGATAACACAACAAATAAGAGCCAGTGTGCATACAGACAGTACAGACAGTAAAAGTACAGGACGCTACGCAGAACGGGGGAGCGAGTTCAGGATCCTAACAGCCTGGAGTATGAAGCTGTTTGAGAGTCTGGTGGTACGGGAGCGGAGGCTTCTGTACCTCTTCCCAGAGGGCAGAAGCTCGAACAAAGAGTGAGCGGGGTGACTCACATCACTCACAATCGTGGTCGCCTTGCGGGTGAGATGGGAGGTGCAAATGTCCTTCAAGGAGGGGAGCGAAGCACCAGCAATCTTACCAGCCGTGTTCACTATGCGCTGCAGGGCCTTCAAGTTGTAGTCAGTGTGTCTATGTCTAGTTATGTCTTCTTTATTGATTTGGTGTGTAGGTATAATTATATGCTTAAAATGTTTCATTTATTGATTTAATATGTGAATCGATCTCTTTGTATGTCTCGGCATGTGAAGATGTTGACAATAAAGCAGACTTTGACTTTTGACTTTGAATATACTTTTCTGTTTATGTATTTTATTCAATGAGGTTTGAGCATATCTGTTTTTGTAGCTAGGCAGGACTTTTTGTATTTCGACCCCATTCCTTCACCATTCACCAACTGAATATAAATAGTTATTGATGATCCCAAAATTATTCCACTCTCTTCCTTAAAGTTGATGAAAACGAAAAATGCAGTAGCTTTACTCGATGCATACACTGAGTTAGATGTTTTTGGTGACCTCTAATTGGGCGATTTGGGGTTATTTTGTATTTATTTGTTTTGTTTGATTCTCTAGTTTGCTATTTTGTCCTTTTAATTATTATTATATTTTACTTTGTGGTGTAGTGGGTTGACATAATTCACCCGGAACCTAAGTTCACGTTGCCGAGTTCCGGTGGGATGTTTTACACGTGTGGGAGTTTCCTGTTTGCAGTAGTGTGTGTTAGGATCTCGAGGGAAAAAGAGTCGGCCCGTGGTTGAGAGAAGATAATTATAAATGTCATTAAAACAACTGCCGTTGGCACCGTCATTTATCACTCCGCCTCCGACTCCAGTCCTTGGACACCACACTGGTGACCCTGACGTCAGTCCCGCTGAGGATTCCGGGACTGAACAGAATACCGAGCGAGACGGCATGGCGTATTCCGCCGTCCTCAGACTGCCTGAGTTTTGGGAGACTTCTGCAGCAACGTGGTTCGCACAGGTGGAGGCTCAGTTCGCCCTCCGGGGAATTACAGATGACGCCACACGCTACTACCACGTTGTCTCGGCACTCGGAAGCTCCACCGCAGCCAGAGCCGTAAGTTTCATCACTTCCCCTCCGGCCCAGGATAAATATGCAGGGCTCAAGGCTTATCTCCTCAGGATTTTTGAACTGTCACGATCCGAACGAGCCCGGCGCCTGCTTGCTATTCAAGGCATAGGGGACAGCAAACCCTCTGAACACATGGAGATGATGTTAAACCTGCTCGGTGGGGAAGAGCCAAATTTTCTTTTCATTGAACTGTTTCTGCGACATATGCCGCCGCACGTCCAAACGGCCCTCGCAAATACGACCATTACGGAGCCGCGTGCTCTGGCGGAGGAAGCAGACCGTTTCTACTTGGCCACCCAGCGTTTCGCCCCTGGTGTGCTGGCCCCAACACGCAGCTACACGTCCCCAAGCACTGGCGTTTCCCCTGGCAGAGGACACGCTGCAACTGACAGCCGCACCAGCACCGGTTTGTGCTACTTCCATGCACGTTTTGGCGCCAAGGCTAAAAGGTGCCGCTCCCCTTGCAACTTCGACACGACGGGAAACGCCAAAGCCTGCGCTCAGTAGTGGCCGTGACCGCAGGCAAAAAGAACCGGCTGCTGTTCGTTGAGGACTCCCTCTCTGGTCGCAGATTCCTCTGTGACACCGGTGCCCAGAGAAGCGTCCTGCCGGCTACAGTGGACGACGCCGCTGGAGGGTTGCACGGCCCGCCCTTAACATCCGCCAAAGACACCCCCATCAGGACGTATGGCACAAGGACTGTGGACATATGTTTCGGGGGTCAGCGTTTAACATGGGACTTTGTCACTGCCGACATCTCCTTCCCCCTGCTCGGCGCAGATTTTTTGTGCGCCCACGGACTGCTCGTGGATGTTAAGAACGGCCGCCTGGTGGACGCGTTAACCTTCTCCTCCTTCGCATGTGTCCGCGATGAGGGGAATTATGTGAGTCTCTCCAGTTCGCTCTCCGAGGGCGACATGTACCAGAAACTCCTCGGAGAGTTCCCCAGCCTTACACGGCCCACTTTTGCCGCCACCACAGTTAAACATGGAGTCGAGCACCACATCGAGACCAAAGGCCCCCCCATCTACGCTAGGGCCCGACGGCTCAACCCGGAGAGACTGACAATTGCTCGGGCCGAGTTCGCCAACATGGAACGCCTTGGCATTGTTCGCCGCTCTGACAGCCCGTGGGCCTCCCCACTCCACATGGTGCCTAAGCCGGACGGTGGTTGGCGCCCGTGTGGCGACTACCGCCGCCTCAATGATGCCACCACGCCCGACCGCTACCCGGTCCCCCATGTTCAGGACTTTTCGATACATCTAGCAGGGAAGCACCTGTTCTCCAAAGTGGACCTGGTGCGGGGTTATCACCAAGTCCCAGTGCACCTTGCTGACATCCCTAAAACGGCGGTGGTGACTCCTTTCGGGCTTTTCGAGTTTCTTAGGATGCCCTTCGGCCTGAAAAACGCGGCCCAGTCCTTCCAGCGGTTGATGGACTCTGCGCTTAGGGACATGCCTTTCATCTTCGTCTACTTGGACGATGTCCTCGTCGCCAGCTCCTCGGAGGAGGAGCATGCGGCACACCTGCGGGCCCTTTTCACAAGGCTCGACCAGCATGGCCTGATCATTAACCCGGCGAAGTGCGTCTTCGGAGTGCCGTCGATCCAGTTTCTTGGGCATCTCATCGGCAGTAATGGGGCCACCACCCTCCCGACAAAGGTGGAAGCAGTCTCCGCTTTTCCCCGCCCACGTTCGGCCCGGGGGCTCCGGGAGTTCCTTGGGATGGTTACATTCTACCACCGATTCATACGCCGGGCGGCCCACATCATGCACCCACTGTATGAGGCCCTTAAGGGTAAAACCCCCAACCAGGACATCGACTGGACCCCCGAGAGGATCAAAGCTTTCGAGGATACTAAGGCTGCGCTGTGCCAGGCCACCACGTTGGTCCACCCGTCGCCTGGAGCCCCGGTCGCCCTCACAACCGACGCATCTGACTACGCAGTTGGTGCTGTATTTGAGCAGTGGGTTGGTGGCGCCTGGCAACCGCTCGCCTTTTTCAGCCGCCAGCTGGTCCCTAGGGAGCGCAAATACAGCACATTCGACAGGGAGCTACTCGCCGTCTGGTTGGCGATCCGCCATTTCCGCTCCATCCTGGAAGGCCGTGAGTTTACGGTTTTCGTCAACCACAAACCCCTCACGTTCTCTATGTCCAAGGTGGCTGAGCCGTGGTCCGCCCGCCAGCAGCGTCAGCTGTCATTTATCTCTGAGTACACCACAGATATCCGACACATCGCCGGCAAGTCCAACGTGGTCGCCGATTGCCTCTCTAGAGCGGTCGTCCACACGGTTCAGCTGGGAATCGACTACTCAAGTATGAGTGCTGACCAAGCCTCAGATCCTGGGATCCAGTCGCTCAAAGACTCGGACACTGGAGGTGGTCGCGGTTGGCGACTCAGGAGTCAGGCTGTGGTGCGACCTCTCCACCGGCCAACCTAGACCACTTGTCCCTGCCGGCTGGCAGCGGGCTGTCTTTGAGGCGATACACGGCCTGTCCCATCCTGGCAGAAAAGCGTCCGTGAGGCTGGTGGCTCAGAAGTTCGTCTGGAAAGGGCTGAAGAGGGACGTGCGGGCCTGGGTCGACTCATGTGTGGCTTGTCAGCGTGCGAAGGTGCACCGCCATACCAAGGCCCCGTTGGAGCCGTTTACTGTCCCCGAGAGGAGGTTCGACCACGTCAACATCGACCTTGTGGGCCCGCTCCCCCCTTCCCATGGTTTCACCTACCTCCTCACCATGGTGGACAGGACGACCCGTTGGCCTGAGGCCGTCCCCCTCTCCTCAACCTCAGCTGCTGACGTGGCCCGGGCGTTTATTGGCACATGGGTCGCGCGCTTTGGAACACCTTCAGACCTCTCCTCGGACCGGGGTGCACAGTTTACTTCCGAGATCTGGAATGTGGTTGCTAGAGGCTTGGGCGTCAAGCTGCACCGCACCACCGCTTATCACCCCCAGGCTAACGGGCTGTGCGAGCGGTTCCACCGCTCCATGAAGGCTGCTCTACGCGCCAGTCTGGTGGATGGCAACTGGGTGGACAGACTTCCCTGGGTCATGCTGGGCCTCAGGACGGCCCCTAAGGAGGACCTGCAGTCCTCGTCTGCTGAGCTCGTCTACGGCCAGGTACTACGAGTTCCTGGGGACTTCATTCCAGACACCACAACGCCTTGGTCGGCGGCCGGGCAGCGGTCCTCCCTACTGGAAGTTGCCAGGACGTTCGCACCTGTCCCCACGTCACAGCACTGCACCCCTGTTTCCCGGGTGCCCACCAACCTACGCTCGGCGGGTTTTGTGTTCATCCGCCACGACGCCCACCGCGGGCCGTTGTGTCCGCCTTACGACGGGCCTTTTAAGGTCTTGCAGCACGGGGGTAAGAGCATGGTCGTGGACATCGGCGGTAGGCCTGAGACTATCTCGTTTGATAGGATTAACCCTGCCCACGTGGATGTTTCCCGGACGTTAGAATTGGCGCAGGCCCCACGCCGCGGACGCCCCCCAGCGCCTCGCCCCTCCGACCTGACCGAGCTCCCGCCTGCCCGACCGACAACGCGACCGTCCAGCCCAGCGGTCTTTCCGGCGGCGCCCCCTACCCTTGACCCCCTGCCAGCCCCTGCCACCTACACCCGCTGTGGTCGGGCTGTCGTTCCTTTCCGGCGTGGGGATTTTGACTATGGGTGAATTCTGGGGGGGCTTGTGTAGTGGGTTGACATAATTCACCCGGAACCTAAGTTCACGTTGCCGAGTTCCGGTGGGATGTTTTACACGTGTGGGAGTTTCCTGTTTGCAGTAGTGTGTGTTAGGATCTCGAGGGTGTAATGAATGAACGAATATTGTAATTTCCCACACTAGCTGGTCTTTGAACGGCCCATACTCTATCGCGAGAGCTTGAGTGTGTTTTCGAAGTTGGTACTCGGGAGTTGAAGAATAAAGAACACCAGTTTTCAGTTCAGCACACGGCGTGGCCTGTTTTATGTCAGGACGACATTACATGGTGTCAGAAGTGGGATCAGCCTTTACCGAACCGAGATGTCCAAGTTTCGTTTCGTTTCGTTTATTTATTTCAAACATGTGAAAAAAGAAGAATAAGCTTATTGTACACAATAAAGGACATGACAAAATACATGCATATCCACATACAGACGTACCAACATTCATACATATACATATAGCCGCAAAAGAACCATAAGTCACATTCACATGTCTGAAAAGGAGTAGGAAGAAGTATAATTTATTTAATCCCACCCCCTATTTAATAATCCCTAAATACCCAGCCATAAATCATTTTGCCTCAGTTATCCCAACAAAGTACTAAATTATTAAATTATCCCCCACCTGCTGCTCACTAGACACTAAACATGTACCAACACACTATTAATACGTACGTATATTTCACACACAGACACTTAACATTCATACATACCTCAAATACAACACAAAATACCTGATGGTAGAAATAAACCAAATAAAAACAAAATAAAAACAGCCTGAACAAGACAAACAGACAAACAAAACCAACAAAGAAACGTAAATCAATAATTACTAAGCACCCCTTAGTACTCATACACCCTCATTCCTGTACCTTGTAAAAATAATTTCTTCTTTATATCTTTTTTTAAACTGATAGATGTTTGAACATTCCCTGAGCGTTTCCTCCAAAGTATTCCATAATTTAACTCCACATATTGAAATACAGAATGTTCTTTTTGTTGTACGTGCCTTCCTAATCCTGTAATTAAATGTCCCCCTTAATTTATAACCCCCTTCCCTCCCAATGAAAAGATTCTGAATATTAGTTGGCAACAGATTATTTTTTGCTTTAAAAAATATTTGTGCTGTCCGGAATTCCACTATATCTTTGAGTTTGATGAGTTTTGACTTTAAGAATAATGAATTTGTATGATCCCTGTATCCTGCCCCATGAATGATCCGTATTGCTTTTTTTTGTAAAATAATAAGTGGATATATTGTGCTTATATAATTATTACCCCAGATTTCTACACAATACATAAAATATGGAAGGACTAATGTATTATAAAGGATGCGAAGTGTTGTATGATCCAGAACCTGTTTTGCTCTATTTAATACTGCGATGCACCTTGAGGTTTTAGTTTGTACATGTTTAACTTGTGATTTCCAACTGATCTTATCATCTATTATCACCCCTAAAAATTTAATCTCATTCACTCTTTCAATATTAAACCCATCCAGCTTTATCTCTATTTTCAAATTAGTTCTGTGATTACCAAAAAGAGGCGGCTCGGTGGCGCACTTGGGTAGCACGTCCGCCTCACAGTTAGGAGGGTGCGGGTTCGATTCCACCTCCGGCCCTCCCTGTGTGGAGTTTGCATGTTCTCCCCGGGCCCGCGTGGGTTTTCTCGGGGCACTCCGGTTTCCTCCCACATCCCAAAAACATGCTTGGTAGGCTGATTGAACATTCCAAATTGTCCCTAGGTGTGAGTGTGAGTGCAAATGGTTGTTTGTCTCTGTGTGCCCTGCGATTGGCTGGCAACCGGTTCAGGGTGTCCCCCGCCTACTGCCCGATGACGGCTGGGATAGGCTCCAGCACGCCCGCGACCCCAGTGGGTACTAAGCGGTACAGAAAATGGATGGATTACCAAAAAGTATTACTCTTGTTTTGCTTAGGTTTAAGGATAATTTATTGCTGTCCAACCATACCTTTAATTTGCTTAATTCATTATTTATTAGTGTTGTTAAGGTGTGTAAATCACTACCAGAACAAAAAATATTTGTATCATCTGCAAACAAAACCATCTTCAAATTATGTGATACCTTGCGTATATCATTTATATATAATAAAAAAAGTTTAGGGCCCAACACTGACCCCTGAGGGACGCCACAACTAATGTCCAAACACGTTGAACAAGTGTCACCCAACTTCACAAACTGTTTCCTTTTTGTTAAATAGCTCTTGATCCAAGCTAATGGTTCCCCCCTGATGCCATACCGATGTAATTTATTGAATAATATTTCATGATTTATTGTGTCAAATGCCTTTCTTAGATCAATGAATATCCCAACTGTATATTGTTTTAGGTCTATTGCTTTAGTAATTTCCTCCACTGTGTCAATTATTGCCAGTGATGTTGCTCTGTTGGATCTAAATCCATATTGACTGTCAGTGAGTATTTTATGTTTATCTATAAATTTGTCCAGTCGGTTATTGAAAAGTTTTTCCAGTATTTTAGAAAATTGTGATAATAATGATACAGGTCTGTAGTTTGTGAAGTGGTGTTTGTTCCCGGTTTTATACAAAGGTATGATTTTTGCTATTTTCATTTTATCTGGAAATATACCGGTCTGAAATGATAGGTTACAGATGTATGTTAATGGTTTAGAGACCCCCTCAATTACTCGTTTTACGATACTCATGTCAATGTCATCACAGTCTTTGGATGTCTTGTTTGTGCATTGGGAAACTATCTTTATAATTTCTTTCTCATCCGCTGCTTTGAGGAACATTGAGCTCAGATTCCTATCTATTAAACTATTACATTGCTCCTCAGTTGTTACTGAATCTGGGATTTGTTTGGCCAGATCAGGTCCCGTATTTACAAAGAATGCATTGAAGTTTTCAGCCACTTCTTGCATATCATGCTCATCAGTCTTCCTGATAGTAACATATTTAGGATAATTAATTTTTTTAGAGCCATTTTTTATTACAGTATTCATTATATTCCATATTTCTTTGGTGTTGTTTTTATTATCATTTATTATCTTACTATAGTATTCTTTTCTAGCAGCTCTTTTAATATTAGTTAGTTTATTCTTATATTGTTTATATTTATTTTCTGCCACTTTAGTTCTTTGTCTTATAAATTCTCTGTAAAGTGTATTTTTCTTTTTACAGGCATTTTGTAAGCCCTTTGTAATCCAGGGATGATCTACATACTTTAGTTTCCTATTATATACTTTTACAGGGCAGTATTTGTCATATAACCTTTTGAAATTTTTTAAGAATTCCTCATATGCACAGTTAATATTATTTTCATTGTATATAATATCCCAATTCTGTGACATTAAACCATTTTTAAATGCGTTTATTGTTTCTTCTGTTTTAATTCTTCTGTATTCCTGTTTTTTGGCCAGTTGGATGGTTTTATAGTTGTCATCAAAAATCATAAAAACTGGCAAATGGTCACTGATGTCGCTGACTAATAACCCACTTATGGTGTTGTTTAAAATGTCATTTGTGAATATATTATCAATAAGAGTGGCACAGTGAGAAGTTATTCTGGTTGGTCTAGTGATTTTTGGATACAAGTTCATGCTATATATTGTGTTAACAAAGTGTTCGGTCAGTTTGTGCTTGTTTGGATTGAGTAAATCAATGTTGAAGTCTCCACAGATGAAAATTGTTTTGCAACTGACCTTTGAAAATACCTCCTCCATCCATTCTGTGAACAGTTCAATGCTGGAACCTGGTGTCCGATATATACAGCTAATGATTACATTTTTCTTTTTTTCCTTAAGTATTTCAATTGTTATGCATTCCAATATGTTGTTAACTACCATTGACATATCCTGTATCACCCTGACGTTTAATGTCTTTTCCACATATATTGCAACTCCTCCTCCACCTTTGTTTTGTCGATCTATGTGTATAAAGTCATATCCCTCCAGCTCAAAGTCCGCCTCTTTTACTGCGTTGATCCATGTTTCCGTTATTGCAATAATGTTGAATGGGCGAGTAAACTGATGAAGATAATCCTTAATGTTTGTAAAGTTGGCATACAGACTCCTACTGTTAATATGTATAATAGACAGTCTACTATCTGTATTGATTCTATTAAATTCCTCATTAGTATGATAACTGCAGTTATTGTTGATTGAGTTAAAGAAGTTGTTATCCGGGTCTATATCATGTTCCATATCCAGTGAACTGTGGTCAGTGTATTGAAATGATTGGAGTTCCAGTTTGTGGTGTTCACTAATCCTCTGTGTTATGTTACTGATGTCTTCAGGTGTAGATGCTTGATTTCTTTCGATGCGTGTCATGGTTGTGAGTAGAGTTTACCTTACAGTCCTGCATGATGATCATTGGTATCTATCCACGATACTCCTTACCATCAGCACTTTTGCTTCCTCCGGTGATCCATTGAGCTTGATAAATATTTTACAGTTTGTAGTCCAGGTATGTTGAATTTTTTTCTGCTTCCTCAGGTAGCGTGCTTTTTTGGCAATATCAGCGTTGTGCTTGGTCAGGTGCTCATTGATGTAGACGTCGGTTCCTCTCAGCTTTCTTCCTTGTTTTAATAGTGCAATCTTGTGCTTTCTGTTGACAAACCGCATGATGACAGCGGGTTTGTCTCCGGGACTCCTCTTGGGCAGAGGGTGGCAAGCTTCGATGTTGTCGCAGTCCAGCTGTATCCCCTTGGACTGCAGGAAAGTAGCCACCTGTTGCTCCGTGGAGCTAACATCCAGTTCGTCGGGCTCACCTCCCTCGCCAGCGGCCACTGCCCGGGCGTATGATCGGGCTTTGATATTAACTCCGGAGATGATCACGTCGTTGATTCTGGTGTATTGCTCCAGGTCAGCAACCCTGCTTTCCAGGAAGGTGATTTTCTTTTCGTTCTCCTCATTCCGACTGCGGAGAGCTTTGACCTCCTCGACCAGCTTGAGGATAGCTTTCTGCTCCATCCTGATAACCGAGACTTCCTCAGTGAGGAAGTCCAACGCCTTTTTAATATCTTCGGTCTCCTCCACCGAAAAGAGGGGAACCGCTGACGCCTTCTTCGGACCCATGTTTGGAACGCGCTTGTTGGTTTTTTTAGCAATGAAGCAGTGTGTTGTAGCTTTCGCGGCTAGTTGTGCACTTCCCCTCTGAAACAAGCGATGCTGCTTCGGTGTACTCACGAACAAGTCTTTCGCGCTTTGCCTTGCCGATTTCAAGTCGGGCTTGATAACTTTTCAGACAGTTTTGTCAGTGTTACAAGAACGAAGGTTGTCGATGAAACTGATCTGTCAGTTGAACGAGCTGCCACTCCAACCTCGAGCTGAAACACACGTTTAACCCTCCGTCGGAGTTTAACTTCGCTCGCCCGAGTGAATGGCCGGAGTGGAAGCAGAGATTCGCACGCTACAGGCTGGCTACGAAACTGAACGCAGAAAGCGGTGAGGTCCAAGTTTGCTCCCTGATTTACGCGATGGGTAGTGAAGCAGAGAAAATCTTCGCCTCGTTTGAGTTCGCGGGGGAAGACGATAAGAAAGATTATGGAGTTGTTCTTGGAAAATTTGATGAATACTTTATACCCAGACGAAATATAATACACGAAAGGGCGTGCTTCTACCAACGCAACCAACTACAAGGAGAAAAAGCGGAGGCGTACATACGAGTCCTGTATGAATTAGCAGAGAACTGTGACTTTGGGGACAAGAGGGACGAGCACATTCGTGATAGGCTCGT
This sequence comes from Syngnathus typhle, assembly GCF_033458585.1. Taxonomy (NCBI): domain Eukaryota; kingdom Metazoa; phylum Chordata; class Actinopteri; order Syngnathiformes; family Syngnathidae; genus Syngnathus; species Syngnathus typhle. The sequence goes on along the minus strand of NC_083746.1, from coordinate 14,476,360 downwards.
TGTGGGCATAAGGGACAAGGAGTTGTCGCTGAAACTACAGCTCACAGTAGACCTGACGCTGGTGCATGTTATACAGCAGGTACGACAGTCTGAAGAGGTCATTTGGCAAAGAGGTGAATTAGCATGCAAGCTAGCGGTCTCCCACCGGAGCTCCAGGTCGCAAGTGTTTCCGCAGAAGGACGTCAGAAAGGACCACACAAAAAGTCCACACAACATACTCAAAGAGAGTCCACAAGCTGTGGTAGATGCGGCACACAGCACTATGAAAAGTACAAATGTCCAGCAGCTAGAAGTGTATGTAAAAAGTGCAACAAAAAGGGACACTGGGCTCGTGTATGCCGTACCAAGGTTGTGAACGAACTCAGTGAAGCCACCCAGTACCACTTTCTAGGTGAAGTCACTGGCTCAGCAGACCCCGAGAAATGGACTGTCACACTGGACATTGCAGAGATGCCTCTGACCTTCAAGATAGATACAGGAGCTGATGCAAGCGTCATTGGAGACAAAACATTCAGTTTACTCAATAAAAAGTACAAACTAACCCCTACCACAACTCCCTTCTCAGGACCCGGAGGTCCACTCCAGTGCTTTGGGATGTTCGAGGCAAACACAGAGTACAATGGAGAAAACTACACCTTTCCAGTGTACGTGATAAAAGGGAACAGCTGCTTGCTCAGTCGCACAGAAGCGGTCAAGATGGGTTTGGTGAAAAGAGTAGAGGAAATCAGTGCTGTGTTCGTAACTACTGGTTTGTTAAAGACGGAACCGGTAAAGATCCTTCTCAAAGAAGATGCACAACCATACGCAGTCCACGTGGCCAGAAGAGTCCCACTCCCACTCATGCCACTCGTAAGGAAGGAGTTACAGAGACTGGAAACCGAAGGCATAGTTGAAAAAGTAACCGAACCTACTGAGTGGTGTGCAGCAATGGTGCCGGTCTTAAAGCCCAACAAAGTTGAAGTAAGGTGCTGTGCAGACTTGAGAAAACTAAACAAGGCCGTAGCACGGGAGAAATATGTGTTGCCGACAATGGAAGAGATAATGCCAAGACTCTCAGGATCCAAACTGTTCACATCCCTGGACGCTGCGAGTGGGTTCTACCAGATCCCGCTGCACAAAGACAGTCGCAAACTAACCACCTTCATTACTCCCTTCGGGAGGTATGCTTTTTGCAGACTTCCATTTGGAATATCGAGTGCCCCCGAGATTTTTCAGCGCAAGATGGCAGAGACACTACAGGGGCTGGAAGGTGCAGAGGTGTACATGGACGATATATTGGTCCACGGAGAGACAGAGGAGGAGCATGACAAACGCTTGGAGCAGGTCCTCAGAGTTATTGAGGAAGCCGGACTGAAACTAAACAGAGGCAAGTGTAAGTTCAGACGGAGGCAGATTAAATTCTTGGGACACATCATTGATGAGAATGGGGTGAGGCCAGACCCAGCAAAGGTTGAGGGGATTGAGAAGTTCCCTAAACCCCAGAACGTTGCTGAGCTGAGACGATTTATTGGTATGGTCAACTACCTAGCAAAGTTTGTGCCTGAAATGGCGACAGTTGGACAACCACTCTATGAACTTCTAAAAACCAGTGTGAGATGGCAGTGGGGTCCGGCACAGGAATCCTCTTTTCAGAGACTGAAATCAGCTTTAGCATCTGCACCGGTTCTCACTTTCTATGATGCCAACAAACCCACAATGGTGTCCGCTGACGCCAGTAGCTATGGGCTCGGAGGAGTCCTACTTCAGCGACATGGTGAAGATTGGAGGCCAATCGCTTACTGCTCCAGGAGGCTTCGTGATCCTGAAACAAGATACGCACAAATAGAGAAGGAGTGCCTAGCAAGCGTCTGGGCATGTGAGCGCTTTGAGAAATACCTGATCGGACTAGAGACATTTACATTGATCACGGACCACAAACCATTGGTGCCTTTGATGAACAATAAGGACTTGGATAATGTCCCAATAAGGTGCCAGAGACTCTTGATGAGACTGATGCGTTTTAATGCAGAAGCAGTATACGCACCCGGCAAGACATTGGCAGTGGCGGACGCACTGTCGAGAGGGCCCCTTGAACAAACCGGCGACGAGCAGCTGGAGGAGGACGTGATGGTGCACATCGGGGCAGTCATCAACCACCTCCCAGCAACACCCCACAAGCTGCAGCAGATAAGAGAGCACACCGACCTAGACCCCCAGCTACAGCTAGTTAAACAGTTTATTCAGAAAGGCTGGGCAGATTACGAAAAACAGGTTCCCGAGGCAGTTAAAGATTTTTATAAAGTAAGGGGGGAGCTGTCTGTGGTAGAGGGGTTGGTGGTCAGGGGAAGCCGGATAGTAATTCCTAGTGTGATGAGATCTGACATGATAGACAGGATTCACGATGGTCACCAAGGTCTAGTGAAGTGTAGAGAGAGGGCCAAACAACCAGTGTGGTGGCCAGGGATCTCAAAATGCATAAACAACAAAGTTACTGAGTGTGATTTCTGCACTGCAACTAGGCACACACAGAATAAAGAGCCACTCATCCCAACAGTATTGCCAGATAGACCATGGCAAAAGATAGGGGTGGATTTATGTGAATATAACAAGCAAACTTACTTGGTAGCTTCTGATTATTATTCTCGCTATCTAGAGATTCTGAACTTGCCCACAACCACAACCACTCAGGTTAGAAGTAAGCTAGCTGCTACTTTTGCCAGGTTTGGGGTTCCAGAGGAGCTTGTTAGTGATAATGGGCCTCAGTTTACTTCCGAAGAGTTCAGGTTCAGCAGAGAGTTAGATTTCATCCGCACCACATCTAGCCCGCATTACGCTGAAAGTAATGGTCATGCAGAAAGGGAAGTGCAGATAGCAAAAGGGATTCTTGAGCAGGAAAACCCCCTTTTAGCTCTTATGGTTTATAGGAGCACTCCCACTACTTCTACAGGCTTTAGCCCAGCGGAGCTGCTGATGGGCCGCAAGATCAGAACCACACAGCCCATCCTGTCTGCTAACCTGGATCCAAGGTGGCCCAACAGGGAGGAGACGCGCTCTGCAGATGCTGCGGCCAAACAGAAGCAAGCATTTTATTATGACCGCAGGAATGGTGTCCGACACCTACCTCCACTGAGTTAAAGTTATGCTGTGTTCAAATAAGCTATTTGATGCGGTGTTAAGATACTGTTATTTGTGTTATATAACTTAGTTGCGGAAAACTTTCATATGGGAAAACAAGAGCTGGGTATGCTACAGTAATAACAACACTGTTCTGTTGTTACAAGTTATAACCACTTGGTGGAGCCTAAGTTAGACTTTGTTTTTCAAAAAGAGGGGAAGATGTAATGAATGAACGAATATTGTAATTTCCCACACTAGCTGGTCTTTGAACGGCCCATACTCTATCGCGAGAGCTTGAGTGTGTTTTCGAAGTTGGTACTCGGGAGTTGAAGAATAAAGAACACCAGTTTTCAGTTCAGCACACGGCGTGGCCTGTTTTATGTCAGGACGACATTACAGAGGGAAAAAGAGTCGGCTCGTGGTTGAGAGAAGATAATTATAAATGTCATTAAAACAACTGCCGTTGGCACCGTCATTTATCACTCCGCCTCCGACTCCAGTCTTTGCACACCACAGTGGATTTGTTTAGTTTTGTTTACCTATTGGTGATACTTTGTCTATTTATTTTTGTTTTGTTTACCTATTGGTGATGTGTGATGTTTGTTGGGTACTGTGTGTGGCCTTAGAAGGGAGCAGCCTGTGAATTTGGACACAGCACTCGTGTAGTTAAGGTAGTAAGCGAGCAAAGATGGCCGATTGGCATTCTGCGCATGCGCGCAATGGATTACCCAGCCGTCGCGAATCGTGTCTTGATAAGTGTCCGTACTTGCGTGTATGTGATCGTATGAGCGTAACCTTTACGATGATTTGGTTCAGTGGATCCATACCTGATGCCATTAATTTGGCTAAACAGAGGAAGTTTGTTTTTGTCATCGTCATTACAGGTGTGTGCTTATATTTTTGCCAATATGATTGTCCTAGGAATATTTTCAGTGAAATGAGTAGGAGTACATAGCGAGTTAGCCTCCCCCTAATTGAAAATGTGTGCAACAAAAAAACATTAGATTTCAACTCCAAAGACTATAGTTTGTATTAACGATATTGGTGTCAGCGGACTGTGGTCGAGACAGCCTGCGCCGCCAAAATTGAGGTTAGGATCTTACTTAAACGCTCAGTATCTGTGTATCGGCGTTTAGGCTAAGGACTGCGAACCGTGTATGAACAAAATTGCCTTTGATCCCAATTCTTTTGTAAAGCAATCCTCCATTTGCCATTCAAGGATTTTTGGACAGAAACTTTTAGAGTCAGTTCCAAACTTCAAAGTGGTTGAGTTCACAATTGGCTTTAAATGAGCTTGCGTTACAAACACTGTACTGACTACATCGAACCTCGGAACTCAACGGCCTTGGTACTCGACTTATTAGTTCGACCTAAATGGTCGGAAAATCTTTGCTCGGATCTCGAACAAAGCTTCGGAATCCGTCCGACTCACGCGGACTAAGAAAACTTAATGTACACTTCACCTTGATCTGTGAAAATTGGGGCACATATGTAACAGTTACGAGAACGACAGCCATACGATAAAACTGACAGGAAATCTGCCATTTTTACTTTATTTTGGAATTGGGCACCATATCGTCTAATAGGTTACATTTTATTGAACATCTTCAAGAGATTTTATCTGATTGTTTTCAAACTTTGGGTGTTTCTTCTAAAAATGTTTAGGATGGAAAAACTACTAAAAGCATTTATTTTGCCAGACAGAGTTGTTGTGGCAATGTGTTATTTCCTCCCCCAAAAAATGAATACCAAAAAAAAAAAAAATGTTTTTGAAGGTCTGAACCTGGGCATAAACTCATGAAACTTTATACGAACATTAGACCTGGTATAAAAAGCAATATTTTAGAATTTTTATGTAAAAATGTCAATCAGGCTCCTCCAGAACGTGAGGATGAACTGGTCATTTGAATCAGGTGTGTTTAATGAGGGAAACCTGGAAAACATGTAGGAAGAGGTACAGAAGCCTGCGCTCCCGCACCACCAGACTCTCAAACAGCTTCATACTCCAGGCTGTTAGGATCCTGAACTCGCTCCCCCGTTCTGCGTAGCGTCCTGTACTTTTACTGTCTGTACTGTCTGTATGCACACTGGCTCTTATTTGTTGTGTTATCTGTTTATTTATTATTTATTATTACTCTTATTATTTATTGTCTGTGCCTTTTTGTTTATGATGTTTTTTACTTTTGCGCTATGCTTGCTCGCTCCGTTTTGCTCCTCTTATTTATTGTGTTATCTGTTTATTTATTATTTATTCATCACTCTTACTATTGATTGTTTGAATTTTTGCCTTGTTTTTATATTGTGTCGCGTACTCGTATGTCTATCGTGGTATGTGTCTCGTCACCGTGGGATGGAGAAAAACGTAATTTCGGTCTCTTTGTGTGTTGTGACATGTGGAGAGATTGACAATAAAGCTGACTTTGACTTTGACTTTGAATGCGGCCCCCGAGGGAAGGCGTTTGACACCCCTGAGGACAAACTATCCTCTAAAGCTGGGGTCGGGAACCTTTTTGGCGGACAGAGCCATAAATGCCCATTTTTAAAAAATTATTTACTTTGAGTGTCATACCATTTAAAAAAAAAAAAAAAAAAAAAAAAACCATAGGTCAAATACAATGCATGTATTTTAATTAAGACCAGGGCTGTGGACTCGGTCGGATTTTTGCTCCGAGTCCGGCCTCTGGTCCAGGAGTCCGGGTCCGGCTGTCCATTTTTTCTGTTAATTCATGTGACTGCTTAGTTTTTATTCAAGGCTAATTTAGATCAAAATCTAAATAATTACAACAGTTTTGGGATGGCTTTGTCTTTATTAAACATATAAACGAATACAATAAACAGATACTTTCAAGTTTTAATCATTAATTACACCATTATAGCTCAGACATTTATCTAAACACAAATAATTAGTGACGACCCCACAACTATCGAAACACATCAATGATATACAAGTACGGCAGGCAGGTTCTGCTTGACATTGGCGAAAGCGAGTTTTGTCGAGTTCTGGACTTTGATGCGGGGACATTAAAGGAGCTCGGACTGCTACGTCCTGAAGCGTCGCCGGGCTCGTCTGCTATTCCTACCCCGGTTGGCAAGCGTCGGAAACGGTGTGCGAGGAGGCTGAAGAGGGGCAAGCGCGGGGGCGTCCGGGCCAGGCTGGCGGCCAAACCTGCTCGCCCGGCCGTGCCTTCCATTCTTCTGGCGAATCTTCGATCGCTGGACAACAAAATGGATTACATTCGCTTGCTGCGATCTACAAACCGGACAGTGCGGGACTGCTGTGTGCTTGTGTTCACTGAGACATGGTTGACCGTCAACATTCCGGAGCGGCTAGCGTGCTATCGGGCGAACCGGGCCATTGTACAAGGGGGAGAATCTTGTGGAGGTGGAATATGCGTCTACATCCGTGACGAATGGTGCCGGGACTCTGTAGTGGTATGCAAGCACTGCTCGCCACTGGCAGTTTGTGATCATTAAGTGCCGTCCTTTTTACCTGCCAAGGGAATATACCGCGATTCTGCTGGTCGCGGTTTACATCCCGCCTTCCAACATCAAAGGCAACAGGATCGCGCCTCTTAGTGAACTGTACCAGGCTGTCAGTGAACAACAGACAGCGCACCCTGACGGTTTCACCATCTTCGCTGGGGATTTTAATCATGCTAACCTGAAGTCTGTTTTTCTGAGGCTTCACCAGCATGTTAATTTTCCTATGCGTGGCGACAGCTTCCTGGACCTGGTCTACTCTTCGCATAAAGGAGCTTTCAAAGCCGCCCCCCTCCCCCATCTTGGCCTTTCTGACCATATCACTGTTATGCTTTTGCCCGCATACAGACAAATGGTGAGAGCATCCAGACCGGTTCGAAAGCGGGTACGGGTGTGGCCTGAGGGTGCCTCTGATGCGCTTCGTGACTGCTTTGGCTCTACTGACTGGGACATGTTTAGGAGGGCTGCCACTTGCGACGATCGGACAGACATTGAGGATCATACTGACTCTGATTCCTTCTACATCAGGAAGTGCATTGATGATGTGACTCACTCAAAATCCATCGTCACTCAGGCTAACCGGAAGCCATGGCTGACGGGGGCTGTCTTCAGGCTGCTGAGGGCCAGGGACAAAGCCTTTAGAGCGGGGGATGAGGCTGGCTTGAGGACTGCGAGGGCCGACCTGTCCCGGGGCATCAAAGAAGCAAAGACGGCGTCCTCTTGCAAAATTACCGCCCACTTCAAGGACAGCAGGGACGCACGGAGCCTTTGGCAGGGCATTCAGACCGTCACGGACTACAAGCCCGCACCGCAGAGCTGTGAAGGGGACGTCCGTCTGCTCAATGACCTTTACCGCTTCTTTGCTCGCTTCGACGCTCAGAACAGCACTTGCCCGCTGAAGGCCACTCCTCTTTCACACGAGCTGCCCCTGTGCCTCTCCGCCGACAGCGTGAGGAGGGCGCTTGCCGCTATCAACATCCGTAAGGCGGCGGGCCCTGACAACATCCCGGGTCGAGCGGTGAAGGACTGCGCTGGTGAGCTGACGGCTGTCTTCACAGACATCTTTAACACTTCCCTGCAGCAGGCCGTCATCCCGTCGTGTTTCAAAGCTGCCACCATCGTACCTGTGCCGAAGAAACCCGCTCCGTCCTGCTTCAATGACTACCGCCCCGTGGCACTTACGCCCATCATCATGAAGTGCTTTGAGCGGCTTGTCTTGGAGCACATCCGATCCGTTCTCCCCCCCCCACCATTGACCCCTTCCAGTTTGCGTACCGAGCCAAACTGTTCTCTGAGGATGCCATCTGCTCTGCCCTCCACTCAGCCCTCACCCACCTGGAAAGAAGGGACTCGGATGTGAGATTGCTGTTTGTGGACTTCAGTTCTGCCTTCAACACCATTGTGCCACAACGCCTCATCAGCAAACTTGACACGCTGGGCCTCAGTACCTACCTCTGCAACTGGCTACTGGACTTCCTCTGTCAGAGGCCACAGGTGATACGTGTTGACGACAAAATCTCCGCCAGCATCACGCTGAGCATGGGGGCCCCCCCAAGGCTGCGTGCTCAGTCCGCTGATCTTCACCCTCCTGACGCATGACTGCAGTGCAACCTACAGCGACAACCGCATAGTGAAGTTTGCTGACTACACGACTCTGGTGGGTCTCATCACCAAGGGAGACGAGACTCGATACAGGCTGGAGGTTGACCTTCTGACCACGTGGTGCAGGGACAACAACCTCCTGCTGAACGTCGACAAGACCAAGGAGATTGTTGTGGACTTCCGGAAGGGTCACACCCAACACCTGCCGTTGACCATCGACGGTGCTGTGGTGGAGAGAGTGAGCAGTGCCAAGTTCCTGGGGGTCTACATCAGTGAGAATCTCTCCTGGTTCACCAACACCGCATCACTGGCAAAGAAAGCCCAGCGCCGCCTGTACTTCCTGCGGAAACTCAGGCGAGCGACCGCTGCTGCGGCCGTCATGACTACATTTTACCGCGGCACCAATGAGAGTGTCCTCTTCAGCTGTATTGCTGTTTGGGGTGGCGGCTGCACTGACTACAACTTGAAGGCCCTGCAGCACATAGTGAACACGGCTGGTAAGATTATTGGTGCTTCGCTCCCCTCCTTGAAGGACATTTACACCTCCCATCTCACCCGCAAGGCGACCACGATTGTGAGTGATGTGAGTCACCCCGCTCACTCTTTTGTTTGAGCTTCTGCCCTCTGGGAAGAGGTACAGGAGGCTGCGCTCCCGCACCACCAGACTCTCCAATAGCTTCATACTCCAGGCTGTTAGGATCCTGAACTCGCCCCCCTTTTCTGCGTAGCGTCCTGTACTTTGCGCTATGCTTACTGTCTGATGTACGCACACTGGCTCAGTTTTGCTCCTCTTATTTATTGGGTTATTTGTTTTATTTATTCATCACTCATTTTATTTATTTATTAGTTATTGTTTGTGCCTTGTTTTTATTTTGTGTCGTCTACTTGTATGTGTATCGTGTACTGTGTCTCGTCACCGTGGGATGGAGGAAACGGAATTTTGGTTACTTTGTGTGTCTTGACATGTGAAGGGATTGACAATAAAGCTGACTTTGACTTTGAACATTAACAGAGCAGCCTATTTTGAAATGAAATAGCCTCGCGGGTACAACAACTATTTTATGACGCCCCCTGACTACAGTTATCGTAATGTTGGGAAGCGATGCGACCTTGTAATTTACTAGTCGTACTAAAACGTACTAAAACATTTTGGCAGAGCACTGTGTACAACCAGTATGGATCAACAAATTCATCACTTGATCCATATGTAAGGCGCACCGGACTATAAGGCGCACTGTCGGCTTTTGATAAAAATTTAGGTTTTAGGTGCGCCTTATAGGGTGGAAAATACGGTACCTGTTTGCCAGTGACTAACGTAAGCAATGAAACTTGATGTCCTAACAAATGAAATAAAATAATAGCAAAATAAAAATAAACAAAAGCAAAACATGTGATCATTAAACAAAATTCAGATGTAATCCTCGGATCAATAAATATCTTTCAAGTGGGTACCGTATTTTCCGCACTATTAGGCGCACCTAAAAACTTAACTTTAAAAAAACTTTATGCACTTTATAATCTGGTGCGCCTTTATATATGGACAAAGTTTTAAAATGGGCCCTTCATGAAGGTGCGCTTTATAATCCGGTGCGCCTAATAGTGCGGAAAATATGGTAAATCGCGCATATTTTGACAACTAACACTGGATGAGGAACATATAACAGATTATATTTTATAGTAAATTACACTGCATTACCTGCTCATAGGTAATGATGAACAGTCAGCAAACCTGATAGCCAGCTGGGAGGATGACAGCGTTGCTGAGACGGCTCAAAAATGCTGTGTGGCCATTAAAATCGACGCCGAGAGGTATTGTATCATGTTCAGCACTTGTCTATAAAAAGTGAATAGTTTCCAATGCATTTTTATTCCCTCCTGATTAGGGATGGGTACCGACGATGGTATTTTTTGTTGGTATGGATCAATTTGGTTCAGTATTAAGCACCGATTCATGTGAAATCAAACAAGGTACCATATTTTTCGAACTGAAAGTCGCTCCTGAGTACGAGTCCCATCAGCAATAAAATGCACCACAAAGGGGAAAAAAATACTGTATTGGCCCGAATATAAGACGAACCCGATTATAAGACGACCCCCTCTTTTTCAAGACTCAAGTTTGAAAAAAGACTTTTTGAACACTAAATTAAATTTTTATACAGAAAATAATTACATCCGAAAAATGATTAAAACAATATATTAGAGGGAAAAAGCATTTTATTATGCCAAAAACTGTATCACATTTTAATATCCGAACATTTAAATATGTAAACTAAAGTGCAATCACATTTGTAAATGAATAGGTTCTGGTTTTTGAATTTAAATAAACCAATCTACTGTGATAAAACCACAAAATTGCAATAACTGCATTAACCATCAACGTGAAGTCTAACTGTAACTGTGGTCTTGAAACAAATCTGAATAAGGAAAAACGTTGCAATAAAATAATGCAAACTGCTACCGCTACTGTTGGGAAGCCTGAGGATTGTATAGGGCAGACATGGGCAAACTACGGCCCGCGGGGCACATCCGGCCCACGGGGCCATTTAATTCGGCCCGCCAAACCTGAATAAATAGTATTTGATAAGATGGGGACGCGTCCACACGCAGCGGCCTCTCACTGTCCTGGCCGTTCTGTGTTTTGTTCGTTTAATGAGTGTTTGTCCGACAGTTTTATGTGTTTGTCTCATTGTACTGAGTCGTGCTACAAGTACAGCCGGCAGGTTCTGCTCGACATCGGCGACGGTGAGTTTTGTGGTGTTCTGGACTTTGATGCGGAGACATTAAAGTAGCTCGCTGCTCCGTCCTGGAACGTCGCCGGGCTCGTCTGCTATTCCTCCCCCGGATGGCAAGTGTCGGAAGCGGTGTGCGAGGAGGCAGAAGAGGGGCAAGTGCGGAGGCGTCCGGGCTAGGCTGGCGGCCAGCTCGCCCGGCCGTGGCTTCCATTCTTCTGGCGAATGTTCGATCGCCGGACAACAAAGTGAATTACATTCGCCTGCTGAGATCTACGAACCGGACAGTGCGTAACTGCTGTGTGCTCGTGTTCACTGAGACTTGGTTGACTGTAAACATTCCGGACTCTGCTGTACATCTGGAGCGGCTAGCGTGCTATCAAGCAGACCGGGCCATTGTAAAAACGCGAGGAGGTGGAATATGCGTCTACATCCATGACGAATGGTGCCGGGACTCTGTAGTGGTATGAAAGCACTGCTCGCCACGGAACTCTCTCCCTCCTTCTGCGTAGCGTCCTGTACTGTGTGATTCTGACTGTATGCTGTATGTGCCTTCTTATTTTTATTTGTTTGTGTTGTTTACTTGTATGCATATTGTGTACTATGTCTCGTCACGGTGGGATAGTGGGAACATAATTTCGATTTCTTTGTGTGTCTTGGCATGTGAAGAAATTGACAATAAAGCTGACTTTGACGTAGCTATTTTTTTTGGGGTCATTTTCCCTGCAATTACTATGTTTCCCCAGTAGATGGGGAAGCAGCGCATTTACTCCCGGGAGCTGTGTCAGAAACCTCGGTGCACACTCACAAGTGCGTCTGCGTACTCAGTAGTATGTAGTAATTACATCTAGCAGTGCCGAATTTCGAGTGTAGGCTGTGACGTCAGTATTCTCGTAATTCGCACGCTGACCTTTCAGATGCAGTTTTATGTTGCCACCCACAAACCTTCCCCTGGAATCCTTCCATTAAAATGAGGGGCCCGAAGAAAAGAAAGGTGGAGACTGAGTGCCGAATGTTAAAGAAAAGTGGACAATTAGGCTCGACCTACGTGTGTGAGAAGACGTTCAGCCACATGAACGTCAACAAAGCCCGTCACTAGGGGTGTAAATCGCGGGTTTTGTCACGATACGATATATCGATACAAAGACCCACAACACGATATTTGCCGAGATCTTAAAGCCTGCTGTGATTCATTCACGATACATCACGATATAGTGCTCTACGATCGATTTTAATTTTTGAATAAAAAATATAAAACAATATCCTGATTTATAACAATTCATGCGCAAAATCAACAAGGTACTGCAAACTCTTTATTTACGAAATTACAAGAGTATTGTAGTATACAAAGTGCTTATTTTAACACTGAACTTTGTGTTTTTTCTTTAAATGTGCGGCGAGATTTGTGGTCCCCGAATATTTGCTCACCGCATGGCAGGATTTACAAACTGGACGTGTCTTGTCCGTTGAGCCATCTTTTTTTTGGAATCCAAAGTGTTTCCAAACGAATGACTTGAAGCCTAATGGGGAGCAAATTTCCTCGTCTTTTTGGACACTAGCCATAGCACCAGCCCAGGAGCCGCGTACTAGTTGTCGACTCCCCATTCACGTGCCTGCTCTGCTCACAAAACAACACGTGCACACTGCTCCAGGAAAGAGGAAGCAAGCAAAAATGAACTGGATTTCAAAATAAAGTCGCGTTTAATGTCCGAGGTCAAACACGGCGATATAAATCGATGTTTACGTTTAGCATCGATGCCAATAAATCGTTGAGCATTATCGATTAATCGATGTGTATCGATGAATCGTTACACCCCTAACCGTCACAGATCTAGGTTAACGGACCAACACCTCGGCTCTATCCTAAGAATTACCACAACAAATTTTACTCCAGGCTATGATGCCCTAGCAAAAAAGGGAAACCAGCAATACTATTGATATTCTTTATTACTTTATTTAGATGTGTTCTTTCACTGATTCTTCAAGATGATGTATTTGGTCAGAATGTTTGCTGTTGGATGTGATTTTGCCTCATTAAACACATTTCATAAATCTGACATGCAGGCGTTGAGGTGATGGAAAATGTCATTCATCATAACAGTGTCGTATTTAATAAGAATCACTGATAGTATTTTTTTAATGCTGTTAATAAATGCATTTGTTTTCAAAAAGCTTTTTTTTTTAATAGCCATGCTTTAGTATCTACTAAAAGGAAAAACCATTTATGCAATGACCTTTACATGTCATTTATATTACCGTGTTTTCCGCACTATTAGGCGCACCTAAGAACTTACATTTTACTAAAAAAACCACAGTGCGCCTTATAATGCAGAGCGCCTTATATATGGATCAATTGATGAATTTGTTGATCCATACTGGTTGTACACAGTGCTCTGGCAAAATGTTTCAGTACGTTTTAGTAAGACTAGTAAATGACAAGGTCGTATCGCTTCCCAACATTACGGCAACTGTAGTCAGGGGGCGTCACAGAATAGCTGTTGTACCCGCGAGGCTATTTCATTTCAAAATACCGTTTTTTTCCGTGTAGAATGCGCCCCCATGTATAATACGCACCCTAAAAATGGCATGTTGATGCTGGAAAAAAGCCTGTACCCATGTATAATACCCACCCAAATTTGTTTTTTTTTTTTTTTTTTTTTTTTAGTTTTTAAGTCCCAATGATCGTCACACACGCAGGGAGGCAATGGGTCCCATTTTTATAGTCTTTGGTACGGTTTTAACTAGGCTGGATGTAATTTTTTTTTTTGTTGGCGTTGATTTCTCCGACTGCCCGTAAAGGCACCACCGCGATCAGTGCGGACATGTGGAAAAACACCCTTGGAAACCAGAACTTGCCCCTCGTCGTGACTCGGAGCCGCAACAAATGTCTCGGATTTGTGTAGGGTACATTGTGACAGCAAACGAGCAGGTGATCGAGCAAGCGTCTGATACGAGAGCATTGCGATCGTATGGAGTGTGTTTGAAGTGAACAGCAGAGACGAAAGGAACAAGGCAAAGTGTTGTGAAATAAGATATTACCTGTAATACGCATTTTGTTATTTGCTGATTGTATTAAACTATCACATTCATTGTCAGTCAAGAAGAGAGGACTATTCGCATCGGATCCATAGTGCGCATGCGCAGTGATATTGCCTCGGTATGGCGTCCGGTCCGCGATGGAGATTAAAAAACAAACAATAAAAACAACACACCATCAAGAATTGCACCATCGCATCAAACGATGTGTCGTCAATTATGAATTTTACTGACTAAGTGTGTTGGGCAGGATGGCTGAATGCGATGCGCGATTGACAACAAACAAGAAAGGTGATTTCAAGTTTTATTTCGAGGGAGATTTGTCATGTCTCGTCCCCAGTTTTGCTGTGTCTAGGTTGCCATAGTTTCTGTTCGCTTCGCCCCTCCCTTCCTGTGTCACCTCAATCAATGCAACGTGTTTTGTATTTTAGTCCTGTCTGCCCCTCGCTCACCGCCGGATCATTGCATGTGTTACTGTCATGATGTCTGTTTGGTATCTGTTCCTGTCTTTGGTATTGTCACCCCGTCTTTTTGTTCCACGTCTTTGTCGGTCAGTCCTGTTGTTGGTTTTGTTGTACCATGATTTTCTTAAAAAAAAAAAAAAAGTGTTTTTAAAAAATTAAAAAAAAATTTTTACCCATGTATAATCCGCACCCCAGATTTTAGGACAATAAATTAGTTAAATTTCGCGCATTATACACGGAAAAAAACGGTAGGCTGCTCTTTTAATGTTTCGAGTAAATTCACGGATTGATATGGAAGGGAAACATTGGTAAGCAGTACCAATGTGTTAGATCGAACTTAAGTCAGTTCCGATCATTTTATAGGAGATCCTTTGAGAAACGCGATTGTTTACACTTTGCTGAGGCTCATGGGAGATTGCGAGCTGAGGCTCATGGGAATTTGCGGATGGCTAATTCTATAACGATAGCTGCTATACGCACCAGGCTATTTCATGTCAAAATAGGCTGCTCCGTTAATGTTTCGAGTAAATCTACGGAGCGATATGGAAGGGAAACATAGGTAAGTAGTACCAATGCGTTAGATCAAACTTTAGTCCGTTCCGATCATTTTATAGGAGATCGTTTGAGAAACGCGATTGTTTACAGAGGGCTCGTTGGTTATTGGCTAGTGGATGCATACCACAACCCTAGTCAACCTCAGTTTGTTTGCAGTATAGCTTCTATTTTATGCGCCTTATAATCCGGTGCGCCTTATATATGGACAAAGTTTTAAAATGGGCCCTTCATTGAAGGTGCGCCTTATAATCCGGTGCGCCTAATAGTGCGGAAAATACGGTACTTCACACAAACACTACATCCATCTGCTCCTGGTTCGGCCCCCCGGTCAAAATTTAGAACCCAATTTGGCCCGCAAGTCAAAAGGTTTGCCCACCCCTGGTATAGGGGGTTGGCTCGGATGGTTATGCTATTTTCACGCCCGGGTGTCTGTCAGAACACAGGAAGGAAGACGTTCAGTTTTGATTGCTATACTGAATTATTGGCAAATTATAATAATAACCATAAATGAAATACTCTCGGCAACACACCAAACATAAGTCATCGATTGAGACAACAAAATTAGGGGTGTAACGATTCATCGATACACATCGATTAATCGATATAATGCTCTACGATTTATTGGCATCGATGCTAAACGTAAACATCGATTTCAATCGCCGTGTTTGACCTCGGACATTAGACGCGACTTTATTTTGAAATCCAGTTCATTGTTGCTTGCTTCCTCTTTCCGGGAGCAGAGGCGCGGCGGCGTGTTGTGTTGTGTTGTGAGCAGAGCAGGCACGTGAAAGGGGAGTCGACAACTAGTACGCGGCTCCTGGGCTGGTGCTATGGCTAGTGTCCAAAAAGATGAGGAAATTTGCTCCCCTTTAGGCTTCAAGTCATTTGTTTGGAAGCACTTTGGATTCCAAAGAAAAGACGGCTCAACGGACAAGACACGTGCAGTTTGTAAATCCTGCCATGCGGTGATCAAATATTCAAGGACCACAAATCTCGCCGCACATTTAAAGAAACAACACGACATCAAAGTTCAGTGTTAAAATAAGCACTTTGTATACTACAATACTCTTGTAATTTCCTAAATAAAGAGTTTGCAGTACCTTGTTGATTTTGCGTATGAATTGTTATAAATCAGGATATTGTTCTATATTTTTTATTTAAAAAAAAAAAAACGATCGTAGTGCACTATATCGTGATATATCGTGAATGAATCGCAGCAGGCTTTAAGATATTGGCAAATATCGTATCGTAGTTCTTTGTATCGATATGATATTGTATCGTGACAAAATCCGCGATTTACACCCCTAAACAAAATACATTTACTGGCGACCGTTCGTCGCCGTGCCGCTGCGTAATGGCTACTCGTACGATGCGAGGCAAACTCAAAGGAGCGCGCCGGAAATGTCAATCAAACGGCGCGTACACGAAGCAAACCGCGATCGGACGAAAGGAACAGTGGACAGTAGTAATAATGAAATGTATATACTGCAAATTTCGGACTATAAGGCGCGACTTTTTTATCAAATTTTATAGTCCGGTGCGGCTTATATAGGATTTTTTCCGTGATTTTTGTGATGACTTGATCACTTTTATACACATAAAAAGGCTGTGGACCGCTGTTGTGCGGCACCGCTTTGCTGGGCGGAGGGATGTATGACACGGTCACTGGGGAGAAAAGTGGTGTGTTGATCGCATGTCCATCCGCCAGGCAAATAGTGCCGTAAAATTTACACAAAGATGAGACAGAATGAGATCAAGACGGACAATACTGAAAGAAAGCTTTTATACACAAACCGTCATTATGGGGGGCTTATATATGATTATTTCCGTGATTTTTGTGATGACTTGATCACTTTTATACACTCTTAAAAAGGCTGTGGACCGCTGTTGTGCGGCACCGCTTTGCTGGGCGAAGGGATATATGGACACGGTCACTGGGGAGAAAAGTGGTGTGTTGATCGCATGTCCATCCGCCAGGCAAATAGTGCCGTATAATTCACACAAAGAAGAGACAGAACGAGATCAAGACGGACATTACTGAAAGAAAGCTTTTATACACAAACTGTCATTATGGGGGACAAAAGAAATGCATATGATGCCGCTTTTAAGCTAAAGGCAGTTGATGTTGATGACATTGTGTTGCGTCACCCTTTTCTTTATTTCGTGGTCCCGTCTAATCTGGAGCTATACGTGTCGCTCGCTAGTTTAATGTAATTTAGCGCTTCATGCATGAATAAAATTAGCATGAACAGACCCTCATCATGGAAAATGCTAAAAGAAATGCATAAAACCGACGACGAAAGAGATACTGAGAAAGTGTGTGGCAAAGGATAACTAACGCTATTCCAATTGGAAGACTTCAATGGTTTCAATGCACAGGAGGAAGATGAAGACGATGAAGCTTTTTTTTACTTTTACTTGTATGCTTTTTTAATCAGCCCTGTTAGTGCTGTGCTACCGTGTTGCTGCTGTGTTACCGCCGCGTCTCAGTGACTTTTACCGGTATGTTTTATTTAATCAAACCACATTAGTCACTGTGTTACTTCTGTGTTGCCGCGGTATTACTGCTGCGTCACAGGCAGTGTTTGGAAAGAAATGTTAAGGTATGTTATTAAAACTTTAAAAAAAGGTTTGTGTCCCGTCTTTCTTTGTTAATAACTCGCATGCACACTTCCATGTTGCTGCGGTACTACTGCTGCGTCACAGGCAATGTTGAGAAAGACATGTCAAAGTATGTTATTAAAACTTTAAAAAGGCTTTCTGTGTACTGTCTTTCTTTGTAAAAAAACCCGTGTGCACGTGCGGCTTATAGTCCGGTGCGGCTTATATAAGAAAAAAACTAATATCCCCGGATTTTAGTTGGTGCGGCTTGTAGTCCACACTTTGTGTCAAAGACGTTCACGATCACAGCAACATACTCGGTCGATACCGGCAACCTTTGACTTAACGCTGCGCACAAGTGAAAATGGGTATAATGTCTAGACCCCGAATACAAGACGACCCCCACTTTTTCGGTCTTATTTCAATGTAAAAAACATCTTATATTCGGGCCTATACGGTATATGTCGCACCAGAGTTTAAGTCGCATTTTGGGGGAAATGTATTTGTTATTTTCACTTTAAAACGCATGAGGGCGCACTATGGCTGTAGAAATATTGGAGCCTTATTGACAAAGAGTTCCATTCACTGACTACCCAAGTCAGGAGATTTTATGATTTGGAGTGATACAGATGGTTCGATAAACTTGTAAATTATGTGATAGTGATTTGATAAATGGTTTAGAGTAGCAACGTCTATGTTGTTAGACTTAAGTACCGTAATTTTCAGACAAGAAGTCAGGTTTTATTTTATAGTTCGGGTGGGGGGGGAGCAACTTGTGAATTTTTTCAAAAAGTTTCAAAAACAAAAGTCGAATCGCGATGTAGCAAGGGATTACTGTAATTTTAATTTCAAGTGACGTCAGCAGCGCGGCGCGGCGTGGCTCTGCGTTTTTTTTTTAATAAAGGACAAAGATTGATCACGGGATGACAAAGATGAACTAGGGCCCCACGTACTACTAGCATCATTAGCGGCTTTGTTTCGAAGTGACATGGAGGACGCAGAGTTTGAAGGATTTAAGGATTTGGAGTGACACAGAAGGTTTGAAAAACTGCTATGGCTTTTACACACGCCCGGTCCTACTCTACGGAGCTCTCTTTCACCTCCGTGGATAGAAGTCGGGGGCCGGTGCTCGCCCGGGTCGCTGTCCGGGGACGGTGGATGGGGCTCGGTCATGGCTTTTACGCACGCCCGGTCCTATTCTATAGATCTCTCTTCCACCTCCGTGGCTGGAAGTCCACGCCGCCACACGCCTGGAAATTTGTTTTGTTAAATAAAGAGCCGTTTACCCGACCCACGTCTTTCCTTGTACTTTGTTAACGCTACAATAGTTATATACTGGATCTGTGGAATAACGACGAGGCTGACGTCAGGGCGCATGCGCAGTGTTGTTGACAAAGGACGAGGAATTTGATCAATGGATTTAATGATTTAGAGTAGGGGTGTAACGATTCATCGACACACATTGATTAATCGATATAATGCTCGACGATTTATTGGCATCGATGCTAAACGTAAACATTGATTTATATCGCCGTGTTTGACCTCGGACATTAGACGCGACTTTATTTTGAAATCCAGTTCATTGTTGCTTGCTTCCTCTTTCCGGGAGCAGTGCGCCCGGCGTTGTTGTGTTGTGAGCAGAGCAGGCACGTGAAAGGGGAGTCGACAACTAGTACGCGGCTCCTGGGCTGGTGCTATGGCTAGTGTCCAAAAAAACAAGGAAATTTGCTCCCCTTTAGGCTTCAAGTCATTCGTTTGGAAGCACTTTGGATTCCAAAGAAAAGATGGCTCAACGGGCAAGACACGTGCAGTTTGTAAATCCTGCCATGCAATGATCAAATATTCAGGGACCACAAATCTCTATATTTATATTTAAAGAAAAAACACGACATCAAAGTTCAGTGTTTAACTAAGCACTTTGTATACTACAATACTCTTGTAATTTCCTAAATAAAGAGTTTAAAGTACCTTGTTGATTCTGCGTATGAATTGTTATAAATCAGGATATTCTATATTTTTTATTTAAAAAAAAAAAAAAATCGATCGTAGAGCACTATATCGTGATATATCGTGAATGAATCGCAGCAGGCTTTAAGATATCAAATATCAAATATCGTATCGTAGTTCTTTGTATCGTATCGTGTCAAAACCCGCGATTTACACCCCTAATTTAGAGTGCACAGATGGTTTGATAATATTATTGCTTATATAATAGTTATTTGATATCTAATTTATATATCGATCTATGGGCCTGTGGAATATTTTGAAGTGCAAGCGCCGTCAGCGGCGTGCACCCATTGTTGACAAAGGACGATCGATGGATTTAATGAATTGGAGTGACACAGATGGTTTTATAAACGTGTTATTTATGTAATAGTTCTTTTTAACAACTCTGAATGTTACATCAGGCCCGTTCTCAGCTCTTCGTTTGTGTTTGTCACGTTAGCTGTCAGGTTTATTTCGCTGACTGTTTCACCATCTTCGCTGGGGATTTTAATCATGCTAACCTGAAGTCTGTTTTTCCGAGGCTTCACCAGCATGTTAATTTTCCTACGCGTGGCGACAGCTTCCTGGACCGGGTCTACTCTTCGCATAAAGGAGCTTTCAAAGCCGCCCCCCTCCCCCATCTTGGACTTTCTGACCATATCACTGTTATGCTTTTGCCCGCATACAGACAAATGGTGAGAGCGTCCAGGCCGGTTCGCAAGCAGGTACGGGTGTGGCCTGAGGGTGCCTCTGATGCACTGCGTGACTGCTTTGGCTGTACTGACTGGGACATGTTTAGGAGGGCTGCCACTTGCGACGATCGGACAGACATTGAGGAGTATACTGACTCTGTTTCCTCCTACATCAGGAAGTGTATTGATGATGTGACTCTCTCAAAATCCATCGTCACTCGGGCTAATCGGAAGCCATGGCTGACAGGGGCTGTCTTCAGGCTGCTGAGGGCCAGGGACAAAGCCTTTAGAGCAGGGGATGAGGCTGGCTTGAGGACTGCGAGGGCCGACCTGTCCCGGGGCATCAAAGAAGCAAAGAGGGCGTTCTCGTGCAAAATTACCGCCCACTTCAAGGACAGCAGGGACGCACGGAGCCTTTGGCAGGGCATTCAGACCATCACGGATTACAAGCCCGCGCCGCAGAGCTGTGAAGGCGACGTCCGTCTGCTCAATGACCTCAACCGCTTCTTTGCTCGCTTCGACGCTCAGAACAGCACTTGCCCGCTGAAGGCCACTCCCCCTTCACACGAGCTGCCCCTGTGCCTCTCCGCCGACAGCGTGAGGAGGGCGCTTGCCGCCATCAACATCCGTAAGGCGGCGGGCCCTGACAACATCCCGGGTCGGGCGCTGAAGGACTGCGCTGGTGAGCTGACGGATGTCTTCACGGACATCTTTAACACTTCCCTGCAGCAGGCCATCGTCCCGTCGTGTTTCAAAGCTGCCACCATCGTACCTGTGCCGAAGAAACACGCTCCGTCCTGCTTCAATGACTACCGCCCCGTGGCACTTACGCCCATCATCATGAAGTGCTTTGAGCGGCTTGTCATGGAGCACATCCGATCCGTTCTCCCGCCCACCATTGACCCTTTCCAGTTTGCGTACCGTGCCAAGCGGTCTTCGGAGGATGCCATCTGCTCTGCCCTCCACTCGGCCCTCACCCACCTGGAAAGGAGGGACTCGTATGTGAGATTGCTGTTTGTGGACTTCAGTTCTGCCTTCAACACCATTGTGCCACAACGCCTCATCAGCAAACTTGACGCGCTGGGCCTCAGTACCTACCTCTGCAACTGGCTACTGGACTTCCTCTGTCAGAGGCCACAGGTAGTACGTGTTGGCGACAAAATCTCCGCCAGCATCACGCTGAGCACGGGGGCCCCCCAAGGCTGCGTGCTCAGTCCGCTGCTCTTCACCCTCCTGACGCATGACTGCACTGCAACCTACAGCGACAACCGTATCGTGAAGTTTGCTGACGACACGACTCTGGTGGGTCTCATCACCAAGGGAGACGAGACTCAATACAGGCTGGAGGTTGACCTTCTGACCACGTGGTGCAGGGACAACAACCTCCTGCTGAACGTCGACAAGACCAAGGAGATTGTTGTGGACTTCCGGAAGGGTCACACCCAGCACCTGCCGCTGACCATCGACGGTGCTGTGGTGGAGCGAGTGAGCAGCGCCAAGTTCCTGGGGGTGCACATCAGTGAGGATCTCTCCTGGTCCACCAACACCGCATCACTGGCAAAGAAAGCCCAGCGCCGCCTGTACTTCCTGCGGAAACTTAGGCGAGCGAGCGCTCCTCCGGCCGTCATGACTGCATTTTACCGCGGCACTATTGAGAGCGTCCTCTCCAGCTGTATTGCTGTTTGGGGTGGCGGCTGCACTGACTACAACTTGAAGGCCCTGCAGCGCATAGTGAACACTGCTGGTAAGATTGCTGGTGCTTCGCTCCCCTCCTTGAAGGACATTTACACCTCCCATCTCACCCGCAAGGCGACCACGATTGTGAGTGATGCGAGTCACCCCGCTCACTCTTTGTTCGAGCTTCTGCCCTCTGGGAAGAGGTACAGAAGCCTGCGCTCCCGCACCTCCAGACTCTCAAACAGCTTCATGCTCCAGGCTGTTAGGATCCTGAACTCGCTCCCCCGTTCTGCGTAGCGTCCTGTACTTTTACTGTCTGGACTATCTGAATGCACACTGGCTCTTATTATTTATTATTTGTTATTACTCTTATTTATTGTTTGTGCCTTTTTGTTTATGATGTTTTTAACTTTTGCGCTATGCTTGCTGGCTCCGTTATTTATTGTGTTATCTGTTTATTTATTATTTATTCATCACTCTTACTATTGATTGTTAGAATTTTTGCCTTCTTGTTTTTATATTGTGTCGCGTACATGTATGTCTATCGTGTTATGTGTCTCGTCACCGTGGGATAGAGAAAAACGTTTCATGTGGAGAGATTGACAATAAAGCTGACTTTGACTTTGACTTTGACTTTGAATAAGTGAATAGAAGAGCAACTGCAAACAAACCACAAGTGAGACAGAATATTAAGTCTTTTCTCGCGAGGAGTGCAGTACAGATAGCTTGAGACAATCTCTACACACACTAAAAATCTGTAGGCACTCCCACTCTTTTTATTTGGATTTGCCCTACCCACAGTGTGAGACACGAGGTGTTTACATACTGATAAGAACATCTCGGAAGAGGAGTTTGAGTGGACTGGATACAAAAGAAAAAACCTTTGACCTCTAGTTAAAACATAGCAAGGGAAGTTTTACGACATTGTGTAGGATGCAACAAGCTAAGTTATTTATTACTGGTTATATACATTCCAACCTAATCCTACGATAAAGATAGGAAAAACCCTGACTTTAATGGTCACTTGGAGGTTCATCTGGGGCAAGACCGCAATGAGGCATGTTGTCCAACAAAGTGGTCTTTGTTAGAAAGGAACTGTTCTTCTGTGGTACATCATAAAAACAGCAAGGCCAAACAGCAAGCATATATTGCAGTAATATTGCAGTAAGGCATTGATTAAAGAACGCATGATAACATATATATATACATTTTTCTAACAATTCCCTCCTGTTTATCATAAGTTCTCAGAGACCATCTTATCACCTAAAAGCGGCCATTTCAAAAAGATTTTCAGCCGTAGGATCACAATTCATAAGAACAAATTTAAACCCGGGAGGAGATCGAACCTTAATAATCAATGTCAGAGTCGGGAAACAAATCGGACAGGTTTACCACAGGAGCTTCACAGATGGGGCCATCGCCAGAGCGACAACCCTCGTCAGTCGCAAAGTCTTCCCCTTGGAGCAACGGAAAAGTCTCAGCTGCTGGAGAGATAGCAGTTGTAATTGACCTGTTAATTAGAGACCGTAGACACGGAATACAACACCATCCACACAAGGTCAAAACAGCAGAAAAAACGGCAAGGGAGACTAGGACCGAGGACACCAGGGTACGGTACTTTCCGAACACGTTCAGCCAGTCGTTCCAAACCTCCGTGTTCACTCCACTGTGTTCCTTCATTTTCCCATTCAAGGTCCTCAGGCCCTCAAGGGCCTGGGACAGGCTTCCATCAGCGGCAGTACCATTTGGAATAAATGTGCAGCATTGCTCACCAAACATGGCGCAGACACCACCCTCTTTTGCAAGGGCCATTCGGTTCTGGAAAGCCATGAGGGAAGTCGCGGCCAGTTGGGAGTGGACCGCCCTGAAACCTGCCTCGGTCCAATTTCCAAGCCTCTGCACGTTGTAATGGATGTAGTTGATCCTGTCAACTTTTTTGTTAAGAGTACACCACCAACACAGGGTGGATTCAAAACCAGCTATCTGATTCACCAGCTTACACTTATCCGGCACTCCTCCGGGAACACCAATTGCATCAATTTCGGTCAGATCATCATCGGCTGTCAAATTCAAAGATATTTTGGTTTTTACCAGCTTTTTTTTCTTTTCTTTTTTCAGATCTTGGGATGTTGATACATATACAATTTAGCTTGACTACATTCTCTGAAAGCAATGGCTTCTTTTTTCTTTCTTCAATGGATATTACTATATAGAATGCTCTGTCACACATCTTACAATCCAATCGACGTGATAGACTTCACACGATCTTTGATCAATGGTGACGGTAGAACATAAAGCAATGGTCGCAAACCCATACACATGACATATTCAATTGTCTTTACAGCTTGTTTTGCCATTAGCAATCAATTGTTTCGTTTAGCAGTTTATTCTTATACTAGTTACCTGAAACAAATTATCCACATTCACTTTAGATATATTCATCCCATTCTTTAACATCTACAGCGGTTGTTGACAAAGTATACATATAAACATCATACTCTCATGGCAGTCCAGATCTGACACAGCAGATCATCCTGCAAAGGTCAAATTGATCTTTTAAATTGCTACAATGCAGCATAATTAAAAAAAAAAATTTTTGGGAGTGATCAATATAAGTTGTTCACTCATCTCTCCCCTACTCATTATGACTTAGTTCCCACAAATACCATATTGCTGAAGTTAACAAAGTGGCAACAAAGATAGCCACCTTACATGCAATAACGTCATTGTTCCATTTTCTTGTTCCCGGCATTTCTCTAAGAGGTAAGGCTCCCTTTGGGTCACTTTTTCCGATTGAACGTTACCTCAAAAGAAATTACCCTTTTGTAATTTGCAAGGACTACCTCAACTGACCTTTCTGCTATTTTAATGGCAGTTGATGTAATTATCAATATTCAATGTGGCCCTTCCCCCTTGGAAGAACACCAGCGTTTTGTTTTCAATGCTCTTAATGAGAACGTGCTTTGTTCTTTTTGCCTTTAAAATATTAATTATAAATATAAAATGTAAATGCCAAATTTGAATCATCCTTAGTTTCCCACTTGGTTTTAAAACATGGTAATCTATATTGTCGCCCGAACAATTTTTCATACGGGGTTAAACCCACAGTACTTGTAATATTTATGTACAGTTTGACCAGGTCTAAACATTTTGTCCATGATCTTCTATTTTTCCCATGCACATTTTCACACTTTATACCAGTTCTGTCACGAGAATTAATTTTCAAAATCCCATATCTCGGTATTATTATTATTATTATTTTTACATAACGTTTTTGCCACTGTTAAGGCATTCAGTGTTTTTGTTTAAACCAAATCAAACCATTTTGAGAATGCATCTATTATGACCAGGCATTATAACCCTGTGGATTGTGTTTAGCACATGTTAAACAAGCTCTACAATTGTTTTATTTATTTATTTATTTATTTATTTTTAAAATGTTTTGAATATGAATCAAATCCGTATGTTGTATAAAGCTGACTGACCTGCCCCACTATCCCTCCACTTGAGCCATGTGACACGCACTATGGCTCAATATTGCTGCCAATTGGTATAGGTTCTTTGTTAGGATAGGTCTGTCTTCTGGTCATTTATAGATGCCATTCTCTACTCTTGCCCCTCCTTTTGTCCATGATTGAATTTCAATCTATGGACTTTGTCGCTGCACATCTTTAAAAATGTTTCAGTAATTCAATCCGCCTCTTGTGTGTATAAAATTTGAAGCGCCTTTTGCACTGCAGCTATGCGGTTCCGTCTGCAAGCTTGTTACCTCTTGACACCTTATCAGTCTCGTGCGTGCCCTGCACACGTGCACATAGCTATTTGTCGTGGCAATTGGACTGCTTCCACAACTAGCGTAGTTGTAGTTTCTTGTAGTTTCTTTTCAATCAGTTTCTCATCGTTTATCACAAGAATCTTAGTAATTTGAACAAAAGTCAAAAAGTATGTTTTATTTTACTCAATTGTACGATTTAGAGAATCCATATGTAGTAAAGCGTTGTATTACTACATATGATTTCATCTTCATTTAATTTTGACACACCTTTCAAAATGCTTCTCAGTGTCCCAGTGCACACATGTTTTGCGTGTGTAACTGGTTGTCTCAACCCGTGTTCCACATCCTAATCTTTCCTCCCTCCAGGTGTCAAACCAATCAAGATAAAGATAAAAACTAACAAAATAACCGCCAGTAAATTAATATAATAGACGTTTCTTGTTGTTTCTTAACTTTAACTAACTCAATCACTCTCTTATCCTCAAATGTAAAAACTCGTGTAGTCTTTACACAACCAATCGACTATTTCTTCTAAATTTAGCTTTGAAATGTTATTTAATAATTTTGCTTCATCCAATTCCAGAAAGCAAGTTCTTTCCATCTTTCAAATTTTGTTTCATCAGGGCTAGGCATTAATGCAGTGTGGACCAGTTTCTGCCCACAAAGAAAAATGCTTGCCTTTCTTTTCTTCTTATTTTCACAAAATTGCTTTTGTTTTGCGGTGCAAATCATATAGACTACAATCTAGCGAATTCTTTTGTGCACCTACATTAGCCAATTTTAACACATAACACTGACAGCACACAGACAACACAAAAACTTACAGCAGAGACACAGCTCACAAACAATACAAACAAACAACGCTGCGCAAACGTCATCCTCTATTTTGACGTTTTGGTTATACTTTTGTTTTCTCATCAGTGACTTTTATCCTTCATGCAAATATTGTCACATCTTCCTTAAGCATCACTCTCTGAGAAAATCACACTGTCCCTGCCCCGCCGCAGCCACAGCACCCCTCGTGCGAGGGGTGGGGGCGCAGCATCAATGTTGATTGGTCACAGGCTGGCCATTTCCTGCAACAACCATGATGCCGGCCCACCGCCCACACGAGCATAGCAAAGGCCCACGCGGACAGCCCCGCCCCGCGACAACGCGCGAGCGCAGGCACGCTTATCAGTTTCACCTTCTCAAAGGGCAGGCCAACTTTGCTGTTGTCCTCCCCCATCATGTTCACCTTCAACATCTTTCAGTCTTCTACACAACATTTGCTGTCTCTTATTCCCATCCTATCAAGCCACCGTTCTCGTAACTCTCTGCCACACACGCCTTATTTTCTCTATTGCACACACCTTGCTCATCTCAGTTTCTCCAACCAACTTAAACACACCATCATCCACTCCTCAATTTCCCTAGTATTGCTCAACAGCCTCCAGAACGTCCTCCATTACTGATTTCTTCCATAGAACACACATCTCACTCGCACTCATACGCACACCCATTCATGAGGATCCTCTGCGCGCACACGCACACGCACACACACACCAGCACAAAAGGATGACGCACAACATATAAGAACACATAGAAGCACTAAGAACACCTTTTTGCTCGTATTACTTGTCTGATTTATTCTCTATTTCACTTTTAGAAACTATGTGTAATTCCTTTCCGTGTATTTTGCAAATTTTAACTTCAGTGTTACTTTATATTACTTTATCCTTTTAACACTAATATCTCCTGTATATTTAAGCTAATTTCTCTAATTTTGGCAGCCAGGTTCCCACTTCATTACATGGAAACCTGATTTGATTTGACTTTGGCCTAGTCATAACTGTCTTTGGTAATTTATCACGTGCCATGTGACCGTTTTCCCCGCAACTCCAGCATTCTATTGGAGGTTGCACAACTCCTCTTCCTCGGCCTCTAAAGCCTTCTCTGTTGGGTATTGCTCGCCCTCTCTGGCCTTTCTGTCCTCTGCCTGCATTTTGGTAAAAAGTGTCACTATCCTGGTCTACCAAAAAAGTGTTTTTTGAAGCTTTCATTTGTTTTTGTTTTTGTTTGTCTATTACTACTCTTTCTGCATGGAGGGCGTGATTTATGTATTCCTCCCGCTATGATCTTTAGTTTTGAATTTGTAGCATGTGTTTTCTCTACGTGCTTCTCTACTTTCTCTAGACTTCTCCCTTCTTCTCTAACTCTGTAAATTTTGGTTTTCTCTTGCCTGCCTACTGTTAGGCCCAGTCTCATCATCTTCCTACCTACAATACAGTGCTTTCTGAGCTCTATCTCTTTTCCTCTCTCTTTCTCTCTCTCTCTTTCTCTCTCTCTTTCTCTCTCCCTTTCTCTCGCTCCCAAAACACTACATCATCAGATGCCTTCTTTAATTTCTTTAAGATTTATTTATGTTGTTTCGTTTATGGCACCTCTAAGTCCTAATAATTTGGTTGTCCCTCAAATTTATATTTTTTAACCCATTTATCGAAATCTTTTTTTAATCGGTTGGGATCCTGCCTTTCAATTATTTTCCAATCTTTGCATTTTAGTTCATATCGGGGTAGGGACTTTCGCTTACTATTTAAGAGGAGCGCTCAAATGAGATCACTCTCAGTCAAACCGTTCACAAGCATACCACGCGTGTTTTTTTTAAGAACAGAGGAGTCTGCCCCTCCTGCTGCGGAATTTAACTAACATAAAACGTTAGGGGGCTCCACATCCGCCCCTGCAGAATTTAACTGTTTCTAGTTGTACTTGATAGGGTCTAGAATTCTCAAGGATTTTTTGTTTAGTTTTTTTTAATAACCGAGGAGTCCGCCCCTCCTGCTGCAGAATTTAACTAGCTTGAAAGCTAGGGGGCTCCACATCCGCCCCTGCGGAATTTAACTGTTTCTATTTAGTAGAATTAATATTCCTACTCAGAGTCTGCTGATTCTCTTCCTCTGAAGATCTCCTCAAGCCTCCCGGTGTCCAGCCGGACTGATCGAGACAGTCCCGTCAAAGGGCTTTTGTTTACCTCGGCCGAGGATTGTCACCTGCGTCGAAGAGCCCGCTGGAACCGTTCAGGGCGTGTTGAGATCCCGGACGAGCCCCCAATTTCTGTCAGGTTTATTTCGCTGACTGAATAAGTGAATAGAAGAGCAACAGCAAACAAACCACAAGTGAGACAGAATATTAAGTCTTTTCTTGCGAGGAGTGCAGTACAGATAGCTTGAGACAATCTCTACACACACTAAAAATCTGTAGGCACTCCCGCTCTTTTTATTTGGATTTGCCCTACCCACAGTGTGAGACACGAGGTGTTTACATACTGATAAGAACATCTGGGAAGAGGAGTTTGAGTGGACTGGATACAAAAGACAAAACCTTTGACCTCTAGTTAAAACATAGCAAGGGAAGTTTTACGACATTGTGTAGGATGCAACAAGCTAAGTTATTTATTACTGGTTATATACATTCCAACCTAATCCTACGATAAAGATAGTTAGGAAAAACCCTGACTTTAATGGTCACTTGGAGGTTCATCTGGGGCAAGACAGCAATGAGGCATGTTGTCCAACAAAGTGGTCTTTGTTAGAAAGGAACTGTCCTTCTGTGGTACATCATAAAAACAGCAAGGCCAAACAGCAAGCATATATTGCAGTAATATTGCAGTAAGGCATTGATTAGAGAACGCATGATAACATATATATATATATACATTTTTCTAACATTAGCATACCTATCTTTTAGCCTGTTGTTGCTCGTTCATGTCTGTTCTTGGTGTTCGATTTTGTTGAATAAATTTCCCCCCCAAAATGCGACTTATACTCCGGAGCGACTTACCGTTTTTTGCCATGTATAGTGTGCCCCCATGTATAATACGCACCCTAAAAATGGCATGCTGATGCTGGAAAAAAGCCTGTACCCATGTATAATACGCACCCAATTTTTATGAATTTTTGTTTATGAATCTTTTTATTTTTTTTATTTTTTCCCAATGATCGTCACACACGCAGGGAGGCAATGGGTCCCATTTTTATAGTCTTTGGTATGGTCTTAACTAGGCTGGATGTAATTTTTTTGTTGGCGTTGATTTCTCCGACTGCCCATAAACGCACCACCGCGCTCCGTGCGCGCACGGGAAAGAGGCGTGCGGACGTGAAAAAGGCGGCTCTGTATGGGAGAGACGTTGAAGAGGAATAAAAACACCCTTGGAAACCAAAACTTGGTGATTTCAAGTTTCATTTCGAGGGACATTTGTCACGTCTCGTCCCCAGTTTTGCTATGTGTCTAGGTTGCCATGGTTTCTGTTCGCGTCGCCCCTCTCTTCCTGTGTCACCTCAATCGATGTAACGTGTTTTGTATTTAAGTCCTGTCTGCCCCTCGCTCACCGTCGGATCATTGCATGTGTTACTGTCATGATGTCTGTTAGCTTTCTGTTCCTGTCTTTGGTAATGTCACCCTGTCTTTTTGTTCCACGACTTTGTCGGTCAGTCCTGTTGTTGGTTTTGTTTTCTAAAAAAAAAAAAAAAAAAAAAAGTAAAGTAAAAATTTTTTGTACCCATGTATAATGCGCACCCCAGATTTTAGGACAATAAATTCGGTAAATTTTGCGCACTATACACGGAAAAAAACGGTATGTTTCTTTTCACGTTATTGTGCATTTTATGGCTAATGCGACCTGTATTCCGAGGGACTTTTAATCCGAAAATTACGGTACACCTTTTTTACCAACTAACATGGACACAACAAACAACTTTTTTTCATTTTGGAACACGAATGTACATCATGAGAGTAGTCATCTTCAGCCAGTCGTCTGGGGGAGTCACTCATGCAGTCAAGTCATGTATTTTTTTTGTGTGGTGTGTGGGGCGGGGGCGTCGCAAATCACGTTTTCAGGACATTGACGCCGAAAGAGGCATTCGTATTTTCAAGATGGAGCTACACTATTCGCATTAATCAGTAGTAGCATTAAGATTAATTTTACAGTACATAGTAGAAAAAAGTGTTTTCTCCTGGAAAAAGAAAATATCCAATCCAAAGAAACATTTGGAGTGGCAACAGGCTGTGTGAAGTGGAAGTGCAACTAATGCAGGAGATAAATAAGGCATTTATCACATCAGCAGCATGTCGGATGACGCATCTGAGGAAGACTGGAGACACAGTTGAAACTGTAACCAGATAACATCTAAAACGTTTTCACTTTTCTAAACCGAAAAAGTGCCTTATATAAAATACGGAGACATAAGGAATCTTATCGAAATAATGCAGGAGAACCCAGAACTATAAATTGCTTTATTGAGTCATCTTAATGTTTTTTTAAAGTTTTTGTATTTTATTTTTGAATAATGCACATGACCAAATTACCGTTTTTTTCCGTGTATAGTGCGCAAAATTTAATTAATTTATTGTCCTAAAATCTGGGGTGCGCATTATACATGGGTACAAAAAAAAAAAAAATTTTTTTTTTTAATTTTTTTTTTTTTTTAAGTCCCAATGATCGTCACACACGCAGGGAGGCAATGGGTCCCATTTTTATAGTCTTTGGTATGGTCTTAACTAGGCTGGATGTAATTTTTTTTTGTTGGCGTTGATTTCTCCGACTGCCCATAAACGCACCACCGCGCTCCGTGTGCGCACGGGAAAGACCAATGGAACAAGGCAGTGTTGTGAAATAAAATATTACCTGTAATACGCATTTTGTTATTTGCTGATTGAAACTGCTAATTAAACTGTGAATTGAAACTAATAGGAAGAAAACAAGTCTCGCTCTTTATATAGCTGACGTGTCTTGCGCAGCCGTTCTGTGCATTTTATTTCACAACACTTTGCCTTGTTCCTTTCTTCTCTGCTGTTCACTTCAAACACGCTCCATGCGACTGCAATGCTCTCGTATCAGACGCTTGCTCGATCACCTGCTCGTTTGCTGTCTGTCACAATGTACCCTACACAAATCCGAAACATTTGTTGCGGCTCCGAGTCACGACGAGGGGCAAGTTCTGGTTTCCAAGGGTGTTTTTATTCCTCTTCAACGTCTCTCCCATACAGAGACGCCTTTTTCACGTCCGCAAGCGTCTTTCCCGTGAGCGCACGGAGCGCGGTGGTGCGTTTACGGGCAGTCAGAGAAATCAACGCCAACAAAAAAAATTACATCCAGCCTAGTTAAGACCTTACCAAAGACTATAAAAATGGGACCCATTGCCTCCCTGCGTGTGTGACGATCATTGGGACTTAAAAAAAAAAAAAAAAAAAAAATTCAAAAAATTTATAAAAATTGGGTGCGTACTATACATGGGTACAGGCTTTTTTCCAGCATCAGCATGCCATTTTTAGGGTGCGTATTATACATGGGGGCGCACTATACACGGAAAAAAACGGTAGTTTGCTGATGTACTTGAACTGTTTTTTTCTTTTTTCATCAAGCACCTTTCACGAATAATAATGTGGATTTCACATCTTCTCATCTTAGTGTATTCAAGTGATTGCAACAGATGCACGACAGTTTTGTCATGTCGTAGAATTCAAATCCTACATTTTGGGACTTTTGTAAAATATTAGATAAAAATGCGATTAATTAGTTTATGTACAAATCTTGTAATTAATCAGATTAATTTTTAATTGCCTGACAGCACTAACAAAAACACTTCAATAAAATATAAAGCTAACTCAGTCTTTGTGATTCATTAGATTAATCAATTACAAATCCTGTAATAAATTTGGTTAAGTTTTTATTCGCCTCACAGCACTACTTAAAATGTAAAATTGAATGTGTTATTTATTATTTCACTTATCTACTTTTCTGCCTTTTCCCACAGTGAAACCTGTGTGCAGTTCTCACAGATCTGTATCTTTTTTTCATTGCTCTTCTCCAACCCAGAATTTACATGAACATATAGTATGGTACATTGTTAAGGTAATAAGAATTATAATTATATGTGCAGTTTGTATGCATAAAAACAGAACATTTAATGTGCTCTGAGCGTATTCTTTAACAATATCCGAATGCAGATCCAGTGGTGTGTGTTCCTTCAAGTTTTTTTATTGGGGAGAATGGCGTTCCTTTGGAGGTCATTGCCGGCAGTGTGTCTGCCGAAGAACTACGAATTAGAATTGACCAAGTACGACAGGTATGCAACGTAATTTCGTTTTGTGTGCACTGAGTGTTTACAAAATGACAAAGTCTGTCTAAGTCTAAGGTAGGAGCCCTGATTTTGGATTGTACATTTTCCTATCTCATGCCTTGTTCCTACAAATGAGTCTGGTCTCAGGCCACTCCTATCATGTCCTTGCCGTCTTCAACTCTTCACATCCGATGATGGAAACGCTATGAAAATGAAATGACAAAATGACTGATGATTACAGTATGGTTTGGAAAAAATGACGGATTGACAATGATAAATGGGTCCCCAGGCCGCTGATGAATGACTAATAGAAATTTTGTAGATTGCCCACCTCTTCCGATCACGTGATTGGGTCAGGACATCGGTATTATTTGTAATTTATGTAGCATCACAGTCATCATACATTTTTTTTGTCTTGCATTTTGATGCAGAAACAGCATTACTAAATGTTCACATGAAACTTAAAATTTGTCGTTGGGGCTGAACTGTCATTTTTGTCCAACATCAACAACAGTCCTTTTCACCTAGGACTATTAATGAGCAAAGAATTAAAGAAAATGGCGATTTGCTAAGAATTCATTAATACACTTGTCGAAATAACAGTTGCTAAGTCAGTGTCTTTTTTCAGATGCATGCGGAAAAAATTGGCACTCGAATGGGGTCGCAAGAGACAGCCACTACTTTGATGACCAGTCCAACACAACCTACCATGGCTGCACTCTCAGCTCCTTCTGTGCCTGTCATATCCCCAGAAGAATTGATTAGGCCCTCTGCATTGGAAGACATAGACCCTAGAGAGGCAGCAATAGGTAAGAATGTCGAGTGTTCGACTTTACTGTAGTTCTATTTTCACTCTTGCATTCTGTAATACTCATGGGATACGCATAGGACGGTAACCGGTTTCACGGTATTATAAAATACCATGATATTAAAAAGCTACGGTTTGATAACTGAGTATTTGCTCTTGACAGAGCTACTTTCTCATCTAAAAGTGCAGCGCTCCCTACCCCGCCTTCCCTGGCTCACTTTGCGACACACTGCCATAAATCAGTTGCACTTAAAAACTGAAAGCTGCTTCAAGTGGTGAAGAAACACTATAACCCCCTGCCAAAAGAACATAGTCTGAGGCCAAGGTTTGGTTCTTCAAATAAACTGGAAAGTGTGCAACAGGCCATGAATGAGCCTATGCAATCATGTACCGTAATTTTCGGACTATAAGTCGCACCCGAGTATAAGTCGCACCAGCCATAAAATGCCCCAAAAAGTGAAAAAAACATATATATGTATATAAGTCGCTCCTGAGTATAAGTTGCCCCCCCCCCCCCACCCAAACTATGAAAAAAACCCGCGATTTATAGTCCGAAAATTACGGTAGTTATTTTGCTTTTTATGCTAACATGTACTATAATGACACATTTGTATTTCATCACATGCACACGCACGCCGTGCTGGCCAAAAGTATTGGCACCCCAGCAATTCTGTCATAAGTTAATTACTCCCAGAAAAATATTGAAATTATAAATGCTTTAATATTAAAATGTTTGTTTTGTTTGTCTTTTTTGTAAAACTACAAAAACAATTGTCAAAAAAGCCAAATTGGATATAATTCCACACCAAACATAAAAAAGGGGGTAGACAAAAGTATTGTAACCCTTTGAAAATCATCTGATGCTTCTCTAATTTGTGTACTTAACACTTGCAGCCAGTTAAAATGGATTAAAGTTGACTCAGCCTCTGTCCTGTGTCCTTGTGTGTACCACGTTGAGCATGGACAAAAGAAAGAAGACCAAAGAACTGTCTGAGGACTTGAAAGCAAAATAGTGAGTAAGCATAGGCTATCTCAAGGCTACAAGTTCATTTCCAAAGACCTGGATGTTCCTGTCTACCGTGAGTGTCATCAAGAAGTTTGAAGCTCATGGCACTCGTAATGTCGGGCCCAGTGTGAGAAACTGGGTCTCCTTCAGAGGTCATGGGTCTTTCAGCAAGATAATGACCCAAAACACACTTCAAAAAGCACTAGAAAATGGTTTGAGGAAAAGAACTGGAGACTAAATTGGCCAGCAATAAGTCCAGAATAGAACACCTGTGGAGAGATCTCAAAATGGCAGTTTGGAGAAGGCACCCTTCAAGTCTCAGGGAACTGGAGCAGTTTGCCAAAGACGAATGGTCTAAAACTCCAGCAGAGCATTGTAAGAAACTCAGTGGTGGTTACCAGAAGTTCGCAGTTATTTTGTCTAAAGGTTGAGCTACCAGGTATTACGCTAAGGGTGCCAATACTTTTGTCTGGCTTATTTTTGGAGTTTTGTGTGAAATGACAATTGATTTGACTTGTTTTTTCCATTTTCTTTTGTGTTTTTTCATTGAAAGCAAAATAAATGAAGATAATACCAAATCATTTGTAATTGCAATCATTTTCTGAAAGAAAGTGAACATTATCTGACAGAATTGTAAGGGTGCCAATACCTAGCACCGTTTTTTTTTGTTTTTTTTCCGGGCAAAGCCTCGTACCCCAGCAACAGAAGAGCCACATCCAAAGCTTCAGATTTGAGTTACCGTATTTTCCGCCCTATTAGGCGCACCGGGGTATAAGGCGCACCTTCAATGAACAGCCCATTTTAAAACTTTGTCCATATATAAGGCGCACCGGACTATAAGGCGCATAAAATAGAAGCTTTACTGCAACAAACTGATGTTGACTAGGGTTGCGGTATGCACCCACTAGCCAATAACCAACGAGCCCTCTGTAAACAATCGCGTTTTTCAAACGATCTCCTATAAATGATTGGAACTGACTAAAGTTCAATCTAACGCATTGGTACTACTTACCTGTTTCCCTTCCATATCGATCCGTAGATTTACTCGAAACATTAACAGAGCAGCCTATTTTGACATGAAATAGCCTCGCGCGTATAGCAGCTATCGTTATAGCATTAGCCATCCGCAAAAACCCATGACCTTCAGCTCGCAATCTCCCATGAGCCTCAGCAAAGTGTAAACAATCGCGTCTCTCAAACGAGCTCTTATACATAGAATGATCAGAACTGACTAAAGTTCGATCTAACGCATTGGTACTACTTACCTATGTTTCCCTTCCATATCGATCCGTAGATTTACTCGAAAGATTAACAGAGCAGCCTATTTTCACATGAAATGGCCTCGCGCGTATAGCAGCTATTGTTATAGCATTAGCCATCCGCAAAAACCCATGACCCTCAGCTCGCAATCTCCCATGAGCCTCAGCAAAGTGTAAACAATCGCGTCTCTCAAACGAGCTCCTATAAAATGATCAGAACTGACTAAAGTTCGATCTAACGCATTGGTACTACTTACCTATGTTTCCCTTCTATATCGATCCGTAGATTTACTCGAAACATGAACAGAGCGGCCTATTTTGACATGAAATAGCCTCGCGCGTATAGCAGCTATCGTTATAGCATTAGCCATCCGCAAAAACCCATGACCCTCAGCTCGCAATCTCCCATGAGTCTCAGCAAAGTGTAAACAATCGCGTTTCTTAAACAAGCTCCTATAAAATGATCAGAACTGACGAAAGTTCGATCTAACGCATTGGTACTACTTACCTATGTTTCCCTTATCGATCCGTAGATTTACTCGAAACATTAACGGAGCAGCCTATTTTGAAATGAAATAGCCTCGCGGTTACAACAGCTATTCGGTGACGCCCCCTGACTACAGTTACCGTAATGCTGGGAAGCGATGCGACCTTGTAATTTACTAGTCGTACTAAAACGTACTAAAACATTTTGGCAGAGCACTGTGTACAACCAGTCTGGATCAACAAATTCATCACTTGATCCATATGTAAGGCGCACCGGACTATAAGGCGCACTGTTTTTTAGGTTTTTAGGTGCGCCTTATAGGGCGGAAAACACGGTATCTCTTATTAATGTTCTATTCTCTCATGTTCTGTGTATTGTTTTAAAATAAAATTAGTTCCGTGGAAAAGATTTTCTTTTCTGTTTTGTTTTTTTTAAATACAAACTTTAAAAAATAAATATTTGGGCCACGATATTGTGAAACCGTGATTTTTTTGCCCAAGGTTATCATACCGTCAGAAACTCGTACTGCTCCATGCCTACGTACGACTTTTTCCATATTTTGGGTACCGCAAAACAAAAGGTTTTGTTTTTGCCTTTCACACACAACTTAGTCAATTAAAAAAAAAAAGTTGTGGAATAGGTAGGCAAAATATGAACAATTGAAAGTTGGAACGGGTTGAATCGGTTGAAAAACGTAGAAATTAGAAGTGAAAAATAAAATTTTGTGAAATTTTGCGCAAATTTTAAACGTGTAAATGTGAACTTTGTTTTAATTACCGTTTTTTTCCGTGTATAGTGCGCAAAATTTAACGAATTTATTGTCCTAAAATCTGGGGTGCGCATTATACATGGGTACAAAAAATTTTTACTTTACTTTTTTTTAAATTTTTTTTTTTTAGAAAACAAAACCAACAGGACTGACCGACAAAGAAAAAGACAGGGTGACATTACCAAAGACAGGAACAGAAAGCAAACAGACATCATGACAGTAACACATGCAATGATCCGACGGTGAGCGAGGGGCAGACAGGACTTAAATACAAAACACGTTACATCGATTCAGGTGACACAGGAAGAGAGGGGCGACGCAAACAGAAACTATGGCAACCTAGACACATAACAAAACTGGGGACGAGACGTGACAAATGTCCCTCGAAATGAAACTTGAAATCACCAAGTTTTGGTTTCCAAGGGTGTTTTTATTCCTCTTCAACGTCTCTCCCATACAGAGCCGCCTTTTTCACGTCCGCACGCCTCTTTCCCGTGCGCGCACGGAGCGCGGTGGTGCGTTTATGGGCAGTCGGAGAAATCAACGCCAACAAAAAAAATTACATCCAGCCTAGTTAAGACCATACCAAAGACTATAAAAATGGGACCCATTGCCTCCCTGCGTGTGTGACGATCATTGGGACTTAAAAAAAATAAAAAATAAATAAATAAAAATTCATAAAAAAAATTCATAAAAATTGGGTGCGTATTATACATGGGTACAGGCTTTTTTCCAGCATCAGCATGCCATTTTTAGGGTGCGTATTATACATGGGGGCGCACTATACACGGAAAAAAACGGTAGTTAATGTTGGGATTGTACCCAATGTGATTTGAATGTGCTAAATGATGTGAATTTTAAACTGGAACGACGTAAATGTGAAATGTTAAATCTGTCCTTAAGAATGAATGGGGAAAAATATGCAGGAAATTTGTGAATTTTGTGAAAAGAGAACATTTTTAGAATGAAAAAAATGTAAGCAATGGTTTCATGAATATTTGAATAAGTTAAAACTGGAACTGAGTGAATCGGTTGAAGTATGTGGAACTACTTAAGAGTAAAAAAAGTGGGGGGAATAGAATTGTTGAATAACAATAGTGTGAAGGCCTTTGCCTTCACACAAGAATAATAATAAAGTGAATAGTGTAGAATAACATATGTGTGAAGGCCATCGCCTTCACACAATAATGTATTGCGCTTTGCAATGCATTATGGCACAGGTGTCAAACTCAAGGCCCGGGGGCCAGATATGGCTCGCCACATCATTTTATGTGGCCCGTGTCAAACGGGCACTTTTTATCAAAGTGCCTCCGGCTCCCCAGTAACGGGTTCAATAAGCCGGGGCGGAGGGACTCGTCCGTAGCTGACCACCCGAGTTAAATTAATTCTACCAGAATCAATGTAATTTCTATACGACGCCAACCCCTTTCAAGTCATCCGACGCGCAAGCCGAGTAACTCAAGTCGCCGGTATGACCGCGCCGTAATGACCGCGCCGTAATGATGGCTCCCTTCGGTTGTTTGATGCTGGTATTACGTTACGGATATTTTTTAGATGCCTTTGTTAAGACCTCAAGGATTCGTTAATTCACTAGAGCGCCCTCGCCCTAGCTGAGCTCAAGATAACTACTTCGAACCAGATCTGATAATTCCTGATGTTAAGGATTAAAGCTGTCTTCACTTTAAAAAGAATTGAACGGATTTAAAGAATGACTATGATAGGGAAATAAAGACATTTTAAAGTTGTAATTACCGCATATAACACCATGCTCGACATAGTTAATATGAAATAATCGATACCGAATTAAGGCTCAAGAAGAGATTTAATGAATAAGCAAGAAAAAGAATTGCAAGTCGAAAAAACAAAATAACAAGACTCACCCAGACAGAACAAGAGAGGAGACTAAAGGTCTAAAATCCTATTTGGTTGAACAAGTCGAGTGATCGGCTCTCCTTTGTTCCAAAATCCGAATTCTGTTTAAAAAAGAGGAAAGGTCTGGCCATGAGGAGAAAGTAAAAGTGGCGACTTCCCCTTTTCTGCCCGGTGGATTTCTCCCCTGCTTTCCTCAAAGCTTAAAATTTGACAAAGTCCAATTTGAAGTCTCTGGAAATTCATCTTAGTAGATTTTGGTTCAATCTCAAAAAGAATGCAAAATCCATCTTCGTTCTTTTACTCCGGGCAGCATCACGGCAATCACCCTGACTAGGAAGAAACGCGCCCGCTCTGTGTCCGGGCAACCTATTTATAGGCTTCTGGCAATGGCTAATCGGAATCACATCATCCGGCACGTCAGGTGGCCTTCCTGGAAGTTTCTGGAAGTTTCGAGAATGTTCCTTAGCTGATGCCTGTCCAGGCCGGCT
Source organism: Syngnathus typhle (assembly GCF_033458585.1). Classification (NCBI taxonomy): domain Eukaryota; kingdom Metazoa; phylum Chordata; class Actinopteri; order Syngnathiformes; family Syngnathidae; genus Syngnathus; species Syngnathus typhle. The sequence continues at coordinate 14,436,881 of NC_083746.1, read as the reverse complement.
AGAAACCACTGGTTGTCTTGGCAACCTTGCTTCAAGCAGCAATCACCGGAAACAGATGTTTCCTGTTTTGCTCGTTCTTTACTTTTAGTATTAGCCCTTAAGTCTCCTCTCAACTTAATGCATTCAGGTATGGATGGAACACCAATGTTAAATACAGGTTGAACAAAACATTGCAACATGAATCACATATATCTTGTCTAATAAAGATCAATCTCAACACATAATAGTACTTAACACAATAATGGGTTCTTCCAACCTAAACACATATATTGATATTGCTCAAGCTGTTGCATCTTAAAATTATGGCATAGCAAATTCATATTCCAAACAGGTCGTGTCCTCCCAATTGCTAACTATTTAATTTGTTAGATTTGTTCATTTCCATCAGGTCACCCCTATGTCAAGCTTTAACACCATCTCCTGGTGAAATTTTGAACTACTACATGTTTTGGGATAGCCAATGTGCCTGGGCCAAATTCACTACCTAAGTTTACACCATCTCGTACCTCCATGTCACTTGACACCCGCAAAGACAAATTGTGCATCAAATTTGTGTGTCATTACTAGAATTGCAAATTGTCTTCACTTTTAATCGTAGTTTTTACTCGTCTGATTTGAAAACGAGTTATTTGTCAGTTGGTTTTGTAGCTTTTACTGTATATAATAAGAGGTGCTCATACCGTCTTTTCCCATGTATAATGCGCAAAATCTAACCAATTTATTATCCTAAAATCTGGGGTGCGCATTATACATGGGTACAACAATTTTTGAAGAAAATCTCCCTCGAAATAAAACTTGAAATTACCTTTCTTCTTGTTTGTTGTCAATCGGGCATCGCATTCAGCCATCCTGCCCAACACACTTGGTCAGTAAAATTCATAATTGACGACACATCGTTTGATGCGATGGTGCAATCCTTGATGGTGTGTTGTCAAATATTTTGTTTTTTAATCTCCATCGCAGACCGGATATCATACTGTACTGTCTGTATGCACACTGGCTCTTATTTGTTGTGTTATCTGTTTATTTATTATTTATTATTACTCTTATTATTTATTGTTTGTGCCTTTTTGTTTATGATGTTTTTTACTTTTGCGCTATGCTTGCTGGCTCCGTTTTGCTCCTCTTATTTATTGTGTTATCTGTTTATTTTTTATTCATCACTCTTACTATTGATTGTTTGATTTTTTGCCTTCTTGTTTTTATATTGTGTCGCGTACTTGTATGTCTATCGTGTTATGTGTCTCGTCACCGTGGGATAGAGAAAAACATAATTTCGGTCTCTTTGTGTGTTGTGACATGTGGAGAGATTGACAATAAAGCTGACTTTGACTTTGACTTTGATACGGAGGCCGCCATGACAGTATGCGCAGAACGGATGCGCAAGACATGTCAGCTATATAAAGAGCGAGACTTCGGTTCTCTACCTATGTTTGTTGTCAATCGCGCATCGCATTCAGCCATCCTGCCCAACACACTTAGTCAGTAAAATTCATAATTGACGACACCTCGTTTGATGCGATGGTGCAATCCTTGATGGTCTGTTATTGTCAAATATTGTTTGTTTTTTAATCTCCATCGCAAACCAGATATCATACGGAGGCAGCCATTACAGATGCGCAGAACGGATGCGCAAGACACGTCAGCTATATAAAGAGCGAGACTTCAGTTCCCTACCTAAATGCGTATTACAGGTAATATTTTATTTCACACTTTGCCTTGTTCCTTTCTTCTCTGCTGTTCACTTCGAACACGCTCCATATGAACACAATGCTCTCGTATCAGACGCTTGCTCGATCACCTGCTTGTTTGCTGTCACAATGTACCCTACACAAATCCGAAAGATTTGTTGCCGCTTCGAGTCACGACGAGGGGCAAGTTTTGGTTTCCAAGGGTGGTTTTATTCCTCTTCAACTTCTCTCCCATATAGAGCCACCTTTTTCACATGTCCGCACGTCACTTTCCTCTCTTCATTTTAACCTAACTGATCGTGCCTTTCTGGGAGGTCGGAGAAATCAACGCCAACACAAAAAAATACATCCAGCCTAGTTAAGAAATCACCAGAAAGATCACCATGACAATTGTGAATAATAAATAAACAATTATTATATATATTATATATATCCATCCATCCATCCATCCATCTTCTTCCGCTTATCCGGGGTCAGGTCGCGGGGGCAGCAGCTTCAGGAGTGACTCCCAGATTTCCCCTCTCCCCAGCCACTTCATCCCCGGGGATCCCAAGGCGTTCCCAGGCCAGCTGAGAGTCTCTCCAGCGCGTCCTGGGTCGTCCCCGGGGTCTCGTACCGGTGGGACATGTCCGGAACACCTCCCCAGGGAGGCGTCTAGGAGGCATCCTGATGAGATGCCCGAGCCACCTCATCTGGCTCCTCTCAACGTGGAGGAGTAGGGACTCTACTCCGAGTCTCTCCCGGTCTCTAAGGGAGAGCCCGGACATCCTGCCGAGAAAACTCATTTCGGCCGCTTGTATCCGGGATCTCGTTCTTTCGGTCACGACCCATAGCTCGTGACCATAGGTGAGGGTAGGAGCGTAAATCGACCGGTAAATTGAGAGCTTTGCCTTTCACGACGGACCGGTACAGAGTCCACATTGCTGCCGACGCTGAACCGATCCGCCTGTCGATCTCGCGCTCCATCCTCCCCTCACTCGTGAACAAGACCCCAAGATACTTAAACTCCTCCACTTGGGGCAGGATCTCATCCCCGATCCGGAGAGGGCATTCCACCCTTTTCCGATCGAGGACCATGGACTCGGATTTGGAGGTGCTGACCCTCATCTCGACCGCTTCACACTCGGCTGCGAACCGCTCCAGTGAGAGCTGGAGATCACGGCCTGAAGAAGCCAACAGCACCATGTCGTCTGCAAAAAGCAGAGACGCCATGCTGAGGTCCCCAAACCGGACACCCTCAACGCCTCGGCTGCGCCTAGAAATTCTGTCCATATAAATTATGAACAGAATCTGTGACAAAGGGCAGCCTTGGCTGAGTCCAACCCTCACTGGGAACGAATCGGACTTACTGCCGGAAATGCGGACCAAACTCTGGCATCGGTGATACAGGGACCGAACCGCCCTTATCAGTTGGCTCGGTACCCCGTACTCCCGAAGCACCCCCCACAGAACCTCCCGAGGGACACGGTCGAACGCCTTCTCTAAGTCCACAAAACACATGTGGACTGGTTGGGCGAACTCCCATGCACCCTCGAGGATCCTGCTGAGGGTGAAGAGCTGGTCCATATTTCCACGGCCAAGACGAAAGCCACACTGTTCCTCCTGAATCTGAGGTTCGACCTCCCGACGGACCCTCCTCTCCAGCACCCCTGAATAGACCTTACCGGTGAGGCTGAGGAGTGTAATTCCCCTGTAATTGGAACACACCCTCCGGTCCCCCTTCTTAAAGAGGGGAACCACCACCCCAGTCTGCCAATCCAGAGGCACTGTCCCCAATGTCCACGCGATGTTGTAGAGACGTGTCAGCCATGACAGCCCCACAACATCCAGAGCCCTTAAGAAATCCGGGCGGATCTCATCCACCCCCGGGGCCCTGCCACCGAGGAGTTTTTTTAACTACCTCATTGACTTCGACCCCAGAGATTGGAGAGTCCGCCTCAGAGTCCCCAAGCCCTGCTTCCGCAATGGAAGGCGTGTAGGTGGAATTGAGGAGGTCTTCGAAGTATTCTCCCCACGACACACGACATCCCGAGTCGAGGTCAGCAGCACGCCATCTCCACTGTAAACAGTGTTGACGTTGCACTGCTTCCCCCTCCTGAGACGCCGGATGGTGGACCAGAATTTCCTCGAAGCCATCCGGAAGTCATTCTCCATGGCCTTGCCAAACTCCTCCTACGCCCGGGTTTTTGCCTCAGCAACCGCCGAAGCCGCGTTCCGCTTGGCTATCTGGTACCTGTCAGCTGCCTCCGGAGTCCCGCAGGCCAAAACGGCCAAACGATAAGACTCCTTCTTCAGCTTGACGGCATCCCTTACCGCCGGTGTCCACCAGCGGGTTCGGGGATTGCCGCCACGACAGGCACCAATGACCTTACGGCCACAGCTTCAGTCGGCCGCCTCAACAATGGAGGCGCGGAACAAGGTCCACTCGGACTCAATGTCCACTCGGACTCAATGTCCCCCGCCTCCCCTGGGACGTGGAAAAAGCTCTGCCGGAGGTGGGAGTTGAAGCTCTTCCTGACAGGGGGGGGATTCTGCCAGACGTTCTCAGCAGACCCTCACAGAGCGTTTGAGTCTGCCAGGTCGGACCGGCATCTTCCCCCACCATCGGAGCCAACCCACCACCAACTGTGATCAGTTGACAGCTCCGCCCCTCTCTTCGCCCGAGTGTCCAAAACATGCGGCCGCAAATCCGATGACACAACCTCAACGTCGATCATCGAACTGCGGCCTAGGGTGTCCTGGTGCCAAGTCCACACATGGACACCCTTATGTTTGAACATGGTGTTCATTATAGAAAATCCGTGTCGAGCACAGAAGTCCAATAATAAAACACCGCTCGGGTTCAGATCGGGGGGGGCCGTTCCTCCCAATCACGCCCTTCCCGGTCTCACTGTCATTGCCCACGCGAGCATTGAAGTCACCCAGTAGAACGATGGAGTCCCCAGAAAGATCGCTCTCCAGCACTTCCTCCAGGGACCCCAAGAAGGGTGGGTACTCTGAGCTGCCGTTTGGTGCATAGACACAAACAACAGTCAGGACCCGTCCCCCCACCCGAAGGCGGAGGGAGGCTACCCTCTCGTTCACCAGGGTGAACCCCAATGGGCAGGCGCCCAGCCGGGGGGCAATAAGTATACCCACACCTGCTCGACGCCTCTCACCGTGGGCAACTCCAGAGTGGAAGAGAGTCCAGCCCCTCTCGAGAGGGCTTGTACAGGAACCCAAACTGTGCGTGCACACCAGCTCGGGCTCCTTTCCAGCCAGAGAGGTGACATTCCATGTCCCAAGAGCCAGCTTCTGCAGCCGGGGATCAGACCGCCAAGGTCCCTGCCTTTGGCCGCCGCCCAGCTCACACTGCACCCGCCCCCTTTGGCCCCTCCCACAAGTGGTGAGCCCATGGGAAGGGGGACCCACGTTTCCTTTTCGGGCTGTGCCTGGCGGGCGAAGGCCCGGCCACCAGACGCTCGCCTTCGAGCCCCGCCTCCAAGCCTGGCTCCAGAGGGGGGCCCCTGTGACCCGCGTCCGGGCGAGGGAAAACGAGATCCATCTATTTTCTTCGTCATAAGGGGCTCGTGTGAGCCGTGCTTTGTCTGGCCCCTCACCTAGGACCCGTTTGCCATGGGTGACCCTACCAGGGGCATGAAGCCCCAGACAACATGGCTCCTAGGATAATAGGAGCACGCACACCAGGATAAGGTAACGACTCACGGAGGGGTATTAATGTTTTTTTCCGTGTATAATGCGCCCCCATGTATAATACGCACCCTAAAAATGGCATGCTGATGCTGGAAAAAAGCCTGTACCCATGTATAATACGCACCCAATTTTTATGATTTTTTTTTTTTTTTCTTTAAGTCCCAATGATCGTCACACACGCAGGGAGGCAATGGGTCCCATTTTTATAGTCTTTGGTATGGTCTTAACTAGGCTGGATGTAATTTTTTTTGTTAGCGTTGATTTCTCCGACTGCCCATAAACGCACCACCGCGCTCCGTGCGCGCACGGGAAAGAGGCGTGCGGACGTGAAAAAGGCGGCTCTGTATGGGAGAGACGTTGAAGAGGAATAAAAACACCCTTGGAAACCAAAACTTGCCCCTCGTCGTGACTTGGAGCCGCAACAAATGTTTCGGATTTGTGTAGGGTACATTGTGACAGACGGCAAACTAGCAGGTGATCGAGCGAGCGTCTGATACAAGAGCATTGCGGTCGTATGGAGCGTGTTTGAAATGAACAGCAGAGACGAAAGGAACAAGGAAAAGTGTTGTGAAATAAAATATTACCTGTAATACGCATTTTGTTATTTGCTGATTGAAACTGCTAATTAAACTGTGAATTGAAACTAATAGGTGGAGAACTGAACTCTCGCTCTTTATATAGCTGACGTGTCTTGCGCAACCGTTCTGCGCATCTGTAATGGCGGCCTCCGTATGACGTCCGGTCCGCGATGGAGATTAAAAAACAAACAATATTTGACAATAACACACCATCGAGGATTGCACCATCGCATCAAACGATGTGTCGTCAATTATGAATTTTACTAAGTGTGTTGGGCAGGATGGCTGAATGCGATGCGCGATTGACAACAAACAAGAAGAAAGGTGAGTTTTATTTCGGGGGAGATTTGTCATGTCTCGTCCCCAGTTTTGCTATGTGTCTAGGTTGCCATAGTTTCTGTTCGCGTCACCCCGCTCTTCCTGTGTCATCTCAATCGATGTAACGTGTTTTGTATTTAAGTCCTGTCTGCCCCTCGCTCACCGTTGGATCATTGCATGTGTTACTGTCATTCTGTTCCTGTCTTTGGTAATGTCACCCTGTCTTTTTGTTCCACGACTTTGTCGGCCAGTCCTGTTGTTGGTTTTGTTGTACCATGACTTTCTTTTAAAAAAAATAAAAAAATAAAAAATTGAAAAAAAAAAATTTAAACATTTTTTTGTACCCATGTATAATACGCACCCCAGATTTTAGGACAATAAATTAGTTAAATATTGCGCACTATACACGGAAAAAAACGGTAGTTGAAGTCTATGGAGTGAGTGAGCAGTGATTCCAGTGAGAAGGGAGTTGCAGTAGTCAAGCCGGTATGAGATGAAGACGTGGATGAGGGCAGTGCCGGATTTTGGCGATGCGTCGGAGGTGGAAGTAGGAGGTCTTAACAACTGAGCTAACATGAGGGTGGAAGGACAGTGTTTGGTCAGAAATAATGCCAAGGTTGCGTGCCAGAGGGGAGGGAGTGATGTTTGAGGAGTCAATGGTGAGTGTGATGGATCCAGTTTTATTAAGGGAGGATTTAGTGCCTATGAGAAGGAGCTCTGTTTTGTCACTGTTGAGTTTGAAAAAGTTGTGGGTCAGCCATGTTTTTATGTAGAGATGCAGGTTTCAAAGTGGGTGAGGGAAGGGTTACGGGTTGGTGTGGTACGTATATAGATCTGGGTGTCATCAGCTTAGCAGTGGAAGTCCTGATTGAGTTTACGGATGACATTACCAAGGGGAAAAAGGTAACAGATGAATAGGAGGGGGCCAAGTGTAACTGGGGAGAGGATAGATGAGTGACCGGAGAGAGAGATGAACTGGTTTCTGTTGGCGAGATAGGTGAGCCAGTCGAGTGCAGTGCCCTCAACACCTAGTTGGCACAGCCTTTGGAGGAGGATGGAATGGTTCACAGTGTCAAAGGATGTGCTAAGTTCAAGTAGTAGTAGGATGTTGAGGGCACCAGAGTCTGCGTGACTTTAACAAGAGCTGTTTCGGTGCTATGAAGTGGGCGGAATCCGGACAGGGAAGGGTTCATAGAGATTGTTGGACTGGAGATGGGTGTGGAGTTGGGCGGAGACAATGCGTTCAAGGGTTTTGGAAAGGAATGAAAGGTTGGAGATGGGACGGTAGTTGGAGAGGTTGAGTGGGTCCAAGGTTGGCTATTTGAAGACAGGGGTGATGGCTGCAATTTTATAGACAGTGGGAAAGTGGCCAAGGGATAGAGACTGATTAAAAAGGGTGGTGAGCTGAGGGAGGAGGACAGGGAGGCAGGCCTTAGTTAAGGTCGTTGGAAGGGGTCGAAAGAGCAGGTGGTTGTCTTAGATGCGGTGATGATGTCTAGGATGGTGGACGAGTCGACAAGGGAGAAGGCAGTGAGAGAGGGGAAGGGCGGGAGGTCAAGAAGGGGAGGTGAGGGAGGAGGAGTTAATGATGGTGTCGGTCAGAGAACTGTCGATTTGGTAGATTTTGTTGTTAAAGTTGACAAGGAAGGAATTACAGAGGGCGGGTGAGGAGGGTGGCTTGGTGGCCGGTGGCTGGAGCAATTTGTTGACGGTGGAGAACAGTATGCGGGGGTTCCGGTTGGTGTTATTAATGAGAGATGAGAAGTACCGTTTTTTTCCGTGTATAGTGCGCAAAATTTAACGAAATTATTGTCCTAAAATCTGGGGTGCGCATTATACATGGGTACAAATTTAAAAAAAAATTTTCTTTTTTTTTAGAAAACAAAACCAACAACAGGACTGACCGACAAAGTCGTGGAACAAAAAGACAGGGTGACATTACCAAAGACAGGAACAGAAAGCAAACAGACATCATGACAGTAACACATGCAATGATCCGACGGTGAGCGAGGGGCAGACAGGACTTAAATACAAAACACGTTACATCGATTGAGGTGACACCGGAAGAGAGGGGCGACGCGAACAGAAACTATGGCAACCTAGACACATAGCAAAACTGGGGACGAGACGTGACAAATGTCCCTCGAAATGAAACTTGAAATCACCAAGTTTTGGTCTAAGGGTGTTTTTATTCCTCTTCAACGTCTCTCCCATACAGAGCCGCCTTTTTCACGTCCGCACGCCTCTTTCCCGTGCGCGCACGGAGCGCGGTGGTGCGTTTATGGGCAGTCGGAGAAATCAACGCCAACAAAAAAAATTACATCCAGCCTAGTTAAGACCATACCAAAGACTATAAAAATGGGACCCATTGCCTCCCTATGATCATTGGGACTTAAAAAAAAAAAAATTCATAAAAAAAATTCATAAAAATTGGGTGCGTGTTATACATGGGTACAGGCTTTTTCCAGCATCAGCATGCCATTTTTAGGGTGCGTATTATACATGGGGGCGCACTATACACGGAAAAAAACGGTAAGCAGATTTAGCAGCAAGAAGAGCATCACAATAGGAGGAGATGTGTTGTTTGAAGGTTTCGGCATGGACGATGAGGCGGGTTCTTTTGTAGAGGCGTTCGAGTTGACGGCCAGTTTGTTTCATGGAGCGGAGTTACGGGGTATACCAAGGGGCAGAGTTAGTGAATGTAACAGAGGAAGTTTTCCAGGGGGCTAGGGAATCAAGGGAGTCAGAAAGGATGTTGTTGAGCATGGTGGCAAGGTCATCAGGAGAGGAAGGAGTGGGGTCAGAGGGAAGGGCAGAGGATAAGAGCTGGCAAAGCGTGATTGGGTTTACAGTCTTGATGTTGCGGTAGGAGATGGTGCGTTTTCTGGATTTATGAGGCGAGGGTAGAGGGGCGGAGAAGAGGATGCAGAGATGATCTGACAGCGGAAAGGTCAGAGGACGGGGGTTGGATGTGAGTGGAAAGGAGGAGCATACCATATCCAGAGTGTAGCCTTTGGTGTGGGTGGGGAAGTTGATGTGCTGGGTGAGATGAAAGCAGTCCAGAAGGGAGATGAAGTCAGACGTCAGTGGAGCAGTTGGCTGGTCGATGTGGATGTTGAAGTCACCGATGAGTAGGAGGCGATAGGAGACTGAGGATACGATGGTGAGGAGTTCAGAGAGTTGAGAAAGAACAGACGAATGTGACTTTGGGGGGCGGTAGATAAAAACAGCAGTAGTAGAGTTGGGGAGGGAAAAAGCGAGATATTCAAAGGATGAAATAGATGGGAGGTTGAGGTCCAATTCAGTGATGGGTAGGGACCGCTTATGGAGGACAGCAATACCACCTCCACGCCCAGAGATGCGGGATTTGGCGATGTAGCTGTAGTTGGACGGAGTGGCTTGGTTGAGAGTAAACAATTCCAGGGGCTGTTGCCATGTTTCACAGAGAAGGAGCAGATCCAAGTTATTGTCCAATAGTAGTTCAAAAATAACTACTGATTTGTTGGAGAGGGAGCGACAGTTCAGCAGCGCGAGGGAGATGGATGAAGGAGCGGGAGTGGGGGAGCAAAGATTGTTGAGGTTGACAGTACGGGAGGTGGGGGTGACGGGAGGTGGGAGGGATAGTCCAGAAAGAGGGGATGGGTGAGCTATCAGGGAAATGTCGGTTAAAAGATAGTCCGGAGCTACGGTGGATGTAGCGGCGACGGCGGAGGATCCCAGCCTTGCTGGCACCTGAGGCAGCAGCAGCAGGAAGATGTTGATTATTGTTGAGATGATGAAGATCAGCAGCAGTGTAGACAATTGGATGAGAAGTTGGTGGAATAGAAGCCCGGTGATAATTTATGAGGAGATGAGACGTTACAGTAGCTGGGAATAATCCAGATAAAATGGCAGAAGTGGCTAGTAGCTGGTTAGCTAGAAGTTGGTAGGCAGTGAAATGCATGGAAGCAGCAGTGGACCGAGTCGTGATGTTGGTGGAGTGGGTGGTGGTGGTGTTCAATCCCGACTGTACCCGTACAAACGGCATAGTATTCTTTTGTTCAGACAAGTTGCAAGGTCTTACCTTAGTAGTTTTTCCTGACAGTTTCAGCAGTAACTTCCCCCTTCATCAGAGAGTGAAGGCCATCAGCTACACGGAGGAGCATGGAAAGCAGCAATGCTAGCAGAAGAAATGAAAATTGAACATTTTCAAGGAGGTCCGTCCGTCTTGGTACTTTCGTTTCATGAAACGGTGTGTGGTTGTGTTAAAGAGGGAAGTGTGGCCGTGGATTTGCAGTGCGCCCCGTGTGTGTGTGTGGGGGGGGGTGAAGACAGGACAAGTTTGGTTAATTATTACAGGTTACATTCCAACATAATCATAGGACCAAACTAATCTATCAACCCTAACAGCTCCCGCTTCATTTTTAAATTTGCACGCTTGTATGCTTGTGTGTGTGTGTGTGTTGTTGTTGTTGCCATGAGAACGTTAAATGGGGAAGTGTGGGCGTGAACTTGTAGTGGGCCGTGTGTGTGTGTGTGTGTGCGTGTGTGTGTATGCGTGTGTGTGTAAGTGTGTTAGGTGGATGTAGTTGAGAGCGCCATGAGAACGTTAAAGGGGTAAGTGTGGCCGTGGATTCTATATCTAAAACCCGCGCCCTGTGTGTGTGTTAAACACAGTCATGGCACACAGCTGAGACTGGTTGTTGTACGTGCAGGTGTTAGTCTGCACACACAGATCCTTACAAAAACTGATGTATGATGTGACAGTGTCAGTGAGTTAATGCAAGTCTGAAGTTGCAGCTTCAAAAACTCCTCAATCGGTGCAGTCAAAGTAGGCTTGGAGGTCCTGCCTTGACTCCACTGTCCACTTCCTCACAGTCCTCACCACAAGCTTAGAAGGTTTTAGTTTCTGCCTGTAGGCCGGGATCAGATGAACTAGACAGTGGTCCGAGAGTCCTAAAGCTAACTCCACGGCATGGTGGAGGGGTGCGTCCGTTAAGCCACGTTTCAACAAAACACAGAGCGGCTGATCTGCTGAAGTCTGTGTTCCTTGAATTGAGGAGCAGCAGTTCGTCCATCTTGTTCGCCAGGGAGCGAACATTCGCCAGATGAATTGACGGTAGGGCAGAACGGAACCCTCTTTGGCTCAGCTTTCAAAGTCAAAGTCAAAGTCAGCTTTATTGTCAATCTCTCCACATGTCACAACACACAAAGAGACCGAAATTACGTTTTTCTCTATCCCACGGTGACGAGACACATAACACGATAGACATACATGTACGCGACACAATATAAAAACAAGAAGGCAAAAATTCAAACAATCAATAGTAAGAGTGATGAATAAATAATAAATAAACAGATAACACAATAAATAACGGAGCCAGCAAGCATAGCGCAAAAGTAAAAAACATCATAAACAAATGGCACAAACAATAAATAAGAGTAATAACAAATAATAAATAATAAGAGCCAGTGTGCATTCAGACAGTTCAGACAGTGAAAGTACAGGACGCTACGCAGAACGGGGGAGCGAGTTCAGGATCCTAACAGCCTGGAGTATGAAGCTGTTTGAGAGTCTGGAGGTGCGGGAGCGCAGGCTTCTGTACCTCTTCCCAGAGGGCAGAAGCTCGAACAAAGAGTGAGCGGGGTGACTCGCATCACTCACAATCGTGGTCGCCTTGCGGGTGAGATGGGAGGTGTAAATGTCCTTCAAGGAGGGGAGCGAAACACCAGCAATCTTACCAGCCGTGTTCACTATGCGCTGCAGGGCCTTCAAGTTGTAGTCAGTGCAGCCGCCACCCCAAACAGCAATACAGCTGGAGAGGACGCTCTCAATGGTGCCGCGGTAAAATGCAGTGGTCCTTTACGAGGGCTCCAGTGTGTTTTTCGTGTCGTCTTCGTCGTGCAAGCTTGTATAGCACTGCCGCTCCAGCTAAAATCTCCGACAAACAGTGGATCAGAGAGAAAATACCAGAAGACTGTCCGATGTTTAACAGCACTTCTGTTGTAAAAGCGATCCGGGATGGACAGCAGAGGACACAGAAAACACACAAAATAAGACAAAGTAATAGAGAGCGACTCACCGTGGCGGCCATCCGCGGCGCCATCAGTACAGTCCACCTGTTAAAAGTGGGGAAAATTCATTTGTTGCATAGCACTTTCTAACCAAAGCACTAGTCTCAGTCACACACATACCCCATCTCTCTCATTCTTGTGTATGCTCTTCAAATCTGTCAATCGCGTGTTGAGGGCTATAGCTACCTTCAGCCATCTGTTGTTGATGTTGGGCATGCGTGTGTGTATGACATTTGAGAAGGTAGTCATAAACGTTATCAAACAGCCTGGATCCTCATCAGATCCATAACCTGGTTGAGATGAGATGAGTGCAGCGAGTACCACAGACCATGTAACAGCTCTCACCTCAGAGCAGCTCGGTCACATATCTTCAGTGGAACGAAATATGGCAATAATGAACTCTCATCACTATTGACGTGTATGTTAGTGTGTGAGTGAATGAGAGACAGTAGTGAAGGGATAGGGAGAGAGAGGTGAGAAGGGGGAGTGAATGAGAGGTGAGGTGTGTGAAAGAGCGATAGAGAGATATGAGAGGGAAGGAAAGGTGAGTGCGTTTGTGTCTGTCGTGTGGTCTGCGTGTGTGTTCGCATGTGTATGTGTCCCCTCTCCCTTTGAAACAAGTGTCATCGAACACGATGGACAGGTAAATGAGAAAGAAAAGTGCATGACACATCTTTTGTCTGGATTTTTCTTAGTATTTCAATTAATAATTTTAATTCACGTCCAGCCTTTTATTCTTATATCTGCCATGTCTTTTAATCATTGCAGCTGCGTGTCGCCAGTCAGCTGTGACCACTGCAGCGAGTGAATATCCACATCCTACAAATGTATCTTTTATCAGTGAAGCAAATCCAGATATGAAAAGGTAACAGCAAACCTGCAAACTGGCTTTTAATTACCTTGACCTCAGAATATTAATGATGTTTTATCTGGAACCTGGATATCAGGCATCGGAGAAAGACAACGTTGGAGAATGAGGTAAGGAAAATATCTTAGAGAACACTGATGCACTGGACTCTATGGATGTGTAAAATAAAATCTGTATACCGTATTTTCCGGACTGTAAGTCACAGTTTTTTTGTCATAGTTTGGCCGGGAGTCCGACTTAAACTCAGGAGGGACTTGTATGTGAAATTATCTACACATTATTACTTGATCATTACCACATTGCTTCCTAACTAGTATATCTTTTCCCATGTTATTTTCACAATAAACCGCATGAGTGCGCTCTAGGCCTGTGGAATAATTGGAACTGCAACTGACAATGAGTCTGACGTCAACAACATAGAAGACAAAGCGCCGCATCTACTTCCGGAGTCAGCAGAGTTTTTTATCAGTGACACAGAGGACGAAGATTTTGATGGATTTAAGGATTTATGTACAGTGACACGGATGGTTCTATAAACTTATTTATGTTATAGTTATTTAAATAACTCTTAATATGTCACGTCAGGCATGTTCTCAGTTCCTCGTTTGTGTTTATCTAACGTTAGCGTACCGTACCGTTAGCCTGTTGTTGCCGATTCATGTCTTTTCCTGGTGTCTGATTTTGTCAAATACATTTCCCCCAATAAGGCGACTCATACTCCAGTGCGACTTATGCAAAGGTTTGGGCACCCCTGATTATTTTCAAGATTTTTCTTTATAAATCATTGGTTGTTCGGATCAGCAATTTCAGTTAAATATATCGTATAGCAGACAAACAAAAGTAGGCAGGTGCATAAATTTGGGCACCCCAACAGAAAAATGTCATCAATATTTAGTAGATCCTTTTGCAGAAATAACAGCCTCTGAACACTTCTTACAGTTTCTAATGAGAGTCTGGATTCTGGTTGAATGTATTTTTGACCATTCCTCTTGTAAATTGACGACAATACTTTCCTTGCGTTGTCGGAGGATGCAACGCATACAGAAAGCATTCATCACGCAGTGTGTGTGAAATAAGATTTACCGTATTTTCCGGACTATAAAGCGCACCTAAAAACCTAAAATTTTCTCCAAAGCCGACAGTGCGCTTTATAGTCCGGTGCACCTTATATATGGACCAAATTCCTAAATTTAAACTGGCCCGAAGCATTGTGTCATGAGTTGCCCACTGAAGACTATGAAAAAGACTATGGATCATTATTTTGTGATTATAAAGTAATTTGTTGCGTCTGAAGTTGAAATAAAAAATATAAAATGGAGAATGATTTGATTTGGATTAAAAATCTGACATTATGTATTAATGGTGCGCCTTATAGTCCGGTGCGCCTTATATAAGGACAGTTTTGAAATAGGCCATTCATTGAAGGTGCGCCTTATAGTCCGGTGCGCCTTATAGTCCGGAAAATACGGTACTTGAAAAAGTGTGTAGGCCTTCATGATTTTAAAACACAAAGTTTGTGAATCTTTGCAAAACATTGTTGCCGTGGCAACACAGAGTTCCCCAAGAAAACAGTGCTATGTTTAAGTGTCTAAAGATGCACTAAAACTAGGGGTGTAACAATACATCGATACTATGGGTGTAACGATTAGGGGTGTAAATCGCGGGTTTTGTCACGATACGATATAATATCGATATAAAGAACTACGATACGATATTTGCCGATATCTTAAAGCCTGCTGCGATTCATTCACGATATATCGCGATATAGTGCTCTACGATCGATTATTTTTTTTTTTAAATAAAAAATATAGAACAATATCCTGATTTACAACAATTCATACGCAAAATCAACAAGGTACTGCAAACTCTTTATTTAGGAAATTACAAGAGTATTGTAGTATACAAATTGCTTACTTTAACACTGAACTTTGATGTCGTGTTTTTTCTTTAAATGTGCGGCGAGATTTGTGCTCCCTGAATATTTGATCACCGCATGGCAGGATTTACAAACTGCACGTGTCTTGTCCGTTGAGCCATCTTTTCTTTGGAATCCAAAGTGCTTCCAAACGAATGACTTGAAGCCTAAAGGGGAGCAAATTTCCTCGTCTTTTTGGACACTAGCCATAGCACCAGCCCAGGAGCCGCGTACTTGTTGTCGACTCCCCTTTCACGTGCCTGCTCTGCTCACAACACGCGCAGTGCGCTCCCGGAAAGAGGAAGCAAGCAACAATAAACTGGATTTCAAAATAAAGTCGCGTCTAATGTCCGAGGTCAAACACGGCGATATAAATCGATGTTTACGTTTAGCATCGATGCCAATAAATCGTAGAGCATTATATCGATTAATCGATGTGTATCGATGAATCGTTACACCCCTAATATATATATATACATATACGTTCATATACATATATATATATATATCCCTGAAGATAGGCCCTATATCTGAAAACGTAATGTTATTACAACCTTGAAAAGGTCGAAAAGTCAAATTGTAACTCTATTAGGGGTGTAACGATTAGGGGTGTAAATCGCGGGTTTTGTCACGATACGATATAATATCGATATAAAGAACTACGATACAATATTTGCCGATATCTTAAAGCCTGCTGCGATTCATTCACGATATATCGCGATATAGTGCTCTACGATCGATTTTTTTTTTTTTTTTTTAATAAAAAATATAGAACAATATCCTGATTTATAACAATTCATACGCAAAATCAACAAGGTACTGCAAACTCTTTATTTAGGAAATGACAAGAGTATTGTAGTATACAAATTGCTTACTTTAACACTGAACTTTGATGTCGTGTTTTTTCTTTAAATGTGCGGCGAGATTTGTGCTCCCTGAATATTTGATCACCGCATGGCAGGATTTACAAAGTGCACGTGTCTTGTCCGTTGAGCCATCTTTTCTTTGGAATCCAAAGTGCTTCCAAACGAATGACTTGAAGCCTAAAGGGGAGCAAATTTCCTCGTCTTTTTGGACACTAGCCATAGCACCAGCCCAGGAGCAGCGTACTAGTTGTCGACTCCCCTTTCACGTGCAGTAACGCCGCGCACTGCTCCCTGCTCCCGGAAAAAGGAAGCAAGCAACAATGAACTGGATTTCAAAATAAAGTCGCGTCTAATGTCCGAGGTCAAACACGGCGATATAAATCGATGTTTACCTTTAGCATCGATGCCAATAAATCGTAGAGCATTATATCGATTATATAATATAATATAATTATATATTAAGGCGCACCTAGAAGCCTTTAATTTTCTCCCCAAAAAACTAAGGTGCGCCTTTTAATAAGGTGTGCGTTTTGTGTGGACCAAATTCCAAAATCTGTACAGTTTTGTGTGGCTTCCGTGTTATATGAAGACTCGATAAACCAATCAGCGAGCACTACGTTTTACATAAATCGGGGCAAAAAACCAATGAGGACTGTACTAGCACGTATAGTACGTATCTCCGCCCCCATTGATGAATCAATACTATCGTTTGTGCAAATCTGTAAAGTTGTTTTGAGAGGCTTTGAGTAACAAATTATATATATTATATCGATTATATAATGCTCTACGATTTATTGGCATCGATGCTAAAGGTAAACATCGATTTATATCGCCGTGTTTGACCTCGGACATTAGACGCGACTTTATTTTGAAATCCAGTTCATTGTTGCTTGCTTCCTCTTTCCGGGAGCAGTGCGCCCGGCGTTGTTGTGTTGTGAGCAGAGCACGCACGTGAAAGGGGAGGGGACAACTAGTACGCGGCTCCTGGGCTGGTGCTATGGCTAGTGTCCAAAAAGACGAGGAAATTTGCTCCCCTTTAGGCTTCAAGTCATTCGTTTGGAAGCACTTTGGATTCCAAAGAAAAGATGGCTCAACGGACAAGACACGTGCAGTTTGTAAATCCTGCCATGCGGGGATCAAATATTCAGGGACCACAAATCTCGCCGCACATTTAAAGAAAAAACACGACATCAAATTTCAGTGTTAAAGTAAGCAATTTGTATACTACAATACTCTTGTAATTTCCTAAATAAAGAGTTTGCAGTACCTTGTTGATTTTGCGTATGAATTGTTATAAATCAGGATATTGTTCTATATTTTTTATTAAAAAAAAAAAAATCGATCGTAGAGCACTATATCGCGATATATCGTGAATGAATCGCAGCAGGCTTTAAGATATCGGCAAATATCGTATCGCAGATCTTTATATCGATATTATATCGTATCGTGACAAAACCCACGATTTACACCCCTAGTATCGATGTATCGTTACACCCCTAATCGATACACATCGATTAATCGATATAATGCTCTACGATTTATTGGCACCAATGCTAAACGTAAACATCGATTTATATCGCCGTGTTTGACCTCGGACATTGGACACGACTTTATTTTGAAATCCAGTTCATTGTTGCTTGCTTCCTCTTTCCGGGAGCAGTGCGCCCGGCGTTGTTGTGTTGTGAGTAGAGCAGGCACGTGAAAGGGGAGTCGACAACAAGTACGCGGCTCCTGGGCTGGTGCTATGGCTAGTGTCCAAAAAGACGAGGAAATTTGCTCCCCTTTAGGCTTCAAGTTATTCGTTTGGAAGCACTTTGGATTCCAAAGAAAAGATGGCTCAACCGACAAGACACGTGCAGTTTGTAAATCCTGCCATGCGGTGATCAAATATTCAGGGAGCACAAATCTCGCCGCACATTTAAAGAAAAAACACGACATCAAAGTTCAGTGTTAAAATAAGCACTTTGTATACTGCAATACTCTTGTAATTTCCTAAATAAAGAGTTTGCAGTACCTTGTTGATTTTGCGTATGAATTGTTATAAATCAGGATATTGTTCCATATTTTTTATTAAAAAAGAAATATCGATCGTAGAGCACTATCGCGATATATCGTGAATGAATCGCAGCAGGCTTTAAGATATCGGCAAATATCGTATCGTAGTTCTTTGTATTGATATTATATCGTATCGTGACAAAACCCGCTTTTTACACCCCTAACTAAAACACATGCAACACACATCAGACTCAATGTTTTTAAGTTCACAGAGTGATAAAAAGAGGGATAAAAAATCTGTGGCACCCCCTAAAAAATTTTAACAGCAGCGTGTGTTTGTGTGTTTCTATGAAATTCTGGTTGTATATATATAGTCTCCTAAAGCCGTGTGCTAAACCTAACAAGAAGACGACCATTTCGAGTTCATTTTAAAATTGAGTCTAGCTTCGACTTCAAAATCCCCTCTCTCATCAATCTTAAAAAGTCTAAGCCTGAAGATATCTCCGAACTTATTATTCATTGCAGTGAATTAAGTTTGTGACATTAATAATGTAATACGTTCATTCTTTTGTTGTTGTTTTATCTCTGTTTTGCAGGACTGTGTGGATAGAGCAGCCCTTCATTCCAAAACCCTGGAGCACAAGGCTCAGCAAATAACCCTACAGGCCAAACAGACAGAGCTTGAAGCTGTAAAGGGTACTTTTGTGAAGCCAAGGGGGTAAATCTGCCATTATTGTCTCACATTTAGAGTGTAATGACACTTAAGGACTATTTTTTAGGATTAGTGTTATTCCAGCACTACAAAACGCACCTGATCAAAAGGCGCAACAGCAAAATTTAGAAGACAAAAAGGAAAACGTCTAATTTTTCTTTCATTCAAGGCCAAAACTTGTACAATGTACAAATAAAAATGTACAGCTGCATAGTATTTTTATTCAATGCCAAAACTCTGTACAATGTACAAAGAATTTGAAAATTCATGCCATGAACATTAATTATTAGGGGTGTAAATTGCGGGTTTTGTCACGATACGATATAATATCGATACAAGGAACTACGATACGATATTTGCCGATATCTTAAAGCCTGCTGCGATTCATTCACGATATATCGCGATATAGTGCTCCACAATCGATTTTTTTTTTTTTTTAATAAAAAATATAGAACAATATCCTGATTTATAACAATTCATACGCAAAATCAACAAGGTACTGCAAACTCTTTATTTAGGAAATTACAAGAGTATTGTAGTATACAAATTGCTTACTTTAACACTGAACTTTGATGTCGTGTTTTTTCTTTAAATGTGCGGCGAGATTTGTGGTCCCTGAATATTTGATCACCGCATGGCAGGATTTACAAACTGCATGTGTCTTGTTCGTTGAGCCATCTTTTCTTTGGAATCCAAAGTGCTTCCAAACGAATGACTTGAAGCCTAAAGGGGAGCAAATTTCCTCGTCTTTTTGGACACTAGCCATAGCACCAGCCCAGGAGCCGCGTACTAGTTGTCGACTCCCCTTTCACGTGCGTGCTCTGCTCTCAACACAACAACGCCGGGCGCACTGCTCCCGGAAAGAGGAAGCAAGCAACAATGAACTGGATTTCAAAATAAAGTCGCGTCTAATGTCCGAGGTCAAACACGGCGATATAAATCGATGTTTACCTTTAGCATCGATGCCAATAAATCGTAGAGCATTATATCGATTAATCGATGTGTATCGATGAATCGTTACACCCCTAATAATTAATGTTGCGTTTGTGCATCATTAGTACCACCACAAGGCTTCAGTTTCGCCTCCCAGATGGGTCATCCTTCACCAACCAGTTTTCCTCACAGAGCAAACTTCAGGAAGTTCATCAGTTTGTGATACAGGTCAGTAAAATGAGTAGACCTCAGGTATTGCATAGGTTCTGGTCCTCAGTCATAGTTTTGACGAGACAATAACTTGGTTAGCTACTCCATCTTTTTGGTATCTTGCTTCTTTAGTTGATCCTTTGGGACCTAAATTGATTAAAAATACTCTACTGTAATATATCGTTTTTTTCCATGTATAATGCGCCCCCATGTATAATACGCACCCTAAAAATGGCATGTCGATGCTGGTAAAAAGCCTGTACCCATGTATAATACGGACCCAATTTTTTTTTCTCTTTTTTTAAGTCCCAATGATCGTCACACACGCTGGGTGTGGTGAAATTTGTCCTCTGCATTTGACCCATCCCCGTGTGATTTTGATCCATCCCCTGGGGGAGAGGGGAGCAGTGAGCAGCAGCGGCGCCGCGCTCGGGAATCATTTGGTGATCTAACCCCCCAATTCCAACCCTTAATGCTGGGTGCCAAGCAGGGAGGCAATGGGTCCCATTTTTATAGTCTTTGGTATGGTCTTAACTAGGCTCGATGTATTTTTTTTTTGTTGGCGTTGATTTCTCTGACTGCCCTTAAAGGCACCACCGCGATCAGTTCGGTTCAAATGAAAAGCGCGGACATGTGAAAAAGGCGGCTCTGTATGGGAGAGAAGTTGAAGAGGAATAAAAACACCCTTGGAAACCAAAACTTGCCCCTCGTCGTGACTCGGAGCTGCAACAAATGTTTCAGATTTGTGTAGGGTACATTGTGACAGCAAACGAGCAGGTGATTGAGCAAGCGTCTGATACGAGAGCATTGCGTTCGTATGGAGCGTGTTTGAAGTGAATAGCAGAGACGAAAGGAACAAGGCAAAGTGTTGTGAAATAAAATATTACCTGTAATACGCATTTTGTTATTTGCTGATTGTATTAAACTATCACATTCATGGTCAGTCAAGAAGAGAAGAGGACTATTCGCATCGGATCCATAGTGCGCATGCGCAGTGATACTGCCTCCGTATGACGTCCAGTCCGCGATGGAGATTAAAAATCAAACAATATTTGACATTAACACAGGTTTCTGTTCCTGTCTTTGGTAATGTCACCCTGTCTTCTTGTTCCACGTCTTTGTCGGTCAGTCCTGTTGTTGGTTTTGTTAGAAAGTTATGTTAGTTTACCAAGTCTGTGTTTTGAGTTCCTCCAATGAACCCTAGTCCAAGCTGCACTTGGTCGCCCTGCTCCTTTCCACACTCCATCCGTGCCAAAATCTTCTTCAAAGATTGTTGCACCATGATTTTCTTACAAAAAAAACAAAAAATTGTACCCATGTATAATGCGCACCCCAGATTTTAGGACAATAAATAAGTTAAATTTTGCGCATTATACATGGGAAAAAACGGTATTTAGTGTGAAGGCGAAGTCTGTTATTCTAAACCACGGGTGTCAAACTCCAGTCCTTGGGGGCCGCATTCCTACATGTTTTCCAAGTTTCCTTCATTAAACACACCTGATTCAATTATCAGGCTCCTGCAGAACGTGAGGATGAACTGATCATTTGAATCAGATGTGTTTAACGAGGGAAACTTGGAAAACATGTAGGAATGCGGCCCCGAGGACTGGAGTTCAACACCCATTTTCTACACCATTAACTTTATTAGTATTTTTAGTATTTTTAGTATTATATTTTAGTATTTAGTATTATACCGTATTTTCCGCAACATAAGGCGCACCTAGAAGCCTTTAATTTTCTCCCCAAAAAACTAAGGTGCGCCTTTTAATAAGGTGTGCGTTTTGTGTGGACCAAATTCCAAAATCTGTACAGTTTTGTGTGGCTTCCGTGTTATATGAAGACTCGATAAACCAATCAGCGAGCATTACGTTTTACATAAATCGGGGCAAAAAACCAATGAGGACTGTACTAGCACGTATAGTACGTATCTCCGCCCCCATTGATGAATCAATACTATCGTTTGTGCAAATCTGTAAAGTTGTTTTGAGAGGCTTTGAGTAACACGTAGACCCGAAGAACCAATCAAAGGACATTGTTTTACGTAGATCGGGGCAGTAAACAAATCAGAGGACTGTATGTAGCACGTTGAGTACGTATCTCCACCGCCATTGATAAAACTTGCAAAAATTTGTGCAAGACAAATTGCATTAGGACCCTCTAAAATGGCATAGACAAAGTTGTTTTGTGTGGCTTCCGCCACACTGAGACGTAATATAAAGGCGTAATATGTAGACCCGATGAATCAATCAGAGGACAATACGTTTTACGTAGATCGAGGCGGTAAACCAATCAGAGGACAGAGGAGTACGTAACACGTTGAGTACCGTTTTTTTCCGTGTATAGTGCACAAAATTTAACGAATTTATTGTCCTAAAATCTGGGGTGCGCATTATACATGGGTACAAAAAAAAAATGTAAATTTTTTTTTTTAATTTTTTTTTTTTTTTTTTTTTTAGAAAACAAAACCAACAACAGGACTGACTTTGTCGTGGAACAAAAAGACAGGGTGACATTACCAAAGACAGGAACAGAAAGCAAACAGACATCATGACAGTAACACATGCAATGATCCGACGGTGAGCGAGGGGCAGACAGGACTTAAATACAAAACACGTTACATCGATTGAGGTGACACAGGAAGAGAGGGGCGACGCGAACAGAAACTATGGCAACCTAGACACATAGCAAAACTGGGGACGAGACGTGACAAATGTCCCTCGAAATGAAACTTGAAATCACCAAGTTTTGGTTTCCAAGGGTGTTTTTATTCCTCTTCAACGTCTCTCCCATACAGAGCCGCCTTTTTCACGTCCGCACGCCTCTTTCCCGTGCGCGCACGGAGCGCGGTGGTGCGTTTATGGGCAGTCGGAGAAATCAACGCCAACAAAAAAAATTACATGCAGCCTAGTTAAGACCATACCAAAGACTATAAAAATGGGACCCATTGCCTCCCTGCGTGTGTGACGATCATTGGGACTTTAAAAAAAAAATAAAAAAATTCATAAAAAAAAAATTCATAAAAATTGGGTGCGTATTATACATGGGTACAGGCTTTTTTCCAGCATCAGCATGCCATTTTTAGGGTGCGTATTATACATGGGGGCGCACTATACACGGAAAAAGACGGTATGTATCTCCACCAACATTGTACTTTATTATTTGTAGTAGTAGTGTGAACGCTTATGTTTTTTTACACCATTCACTTGATTAGTGTGAATACAAAGGCGAATGTTATTCTACACCAGTGCTTCTCAATCATTTTCTGTGATGCCCCCCCTCGGGAGAAGACAACATTTCGCGCCTCCCCATGTTTTTAACATTAAAGAAAACAAAAAATAAATAAAAAAGAAAGATCAACCTACAATAAAGAATAACTTTATTAATAACATTGTTTCTTAGTCTGTAACAGAATAGATTGAAAGTGCATCACTTTTCCAGAAATTAAAAAATAAATTATAATTATTCAAACTATAAACATTCTTGACCAACTGCCATTTTATGCTGAAAAAAATACAATAAAATAATAATAAACATACATAATATTAAATTAAATAATAGCAATAATTAATATTCAATTCAAAGTAATCAGCAACATTAATTCAGGAGCACAATATATAAAACATTAAAACCTTCAAAACAAAAATGAATAAAACAATTTGTGCTGTTTTTTTAATCAAAATGAGGCATCATGACAGAGGCCATATCCACAGCTGCAGGTAGTATCAGCTCTTCTGCAATGGTGTGTTGTTGTTATTTTGCACTGAGCAATTTGGTACGCTGCTTTATATGATACTAACAGTGCTTGCTGATTGACTGAAGTAGCATTCACAAAGTGTGAAGGCGAAGTTATTGTATGTTATTCTACACCATTAACTTTATTAGTGTGAAGGCGAAATGTGGCGGCCATCTTGGAGTGACCCAAAATGAACACGAAGTAGACGGGAAGTGCCCCATCACAAACAGGAAGTGACCTAAAATGAACAGGAAGTTTTTCATTATTTGGATGGCCGTTCATAATTAATTGGTGAGCAATTTGTTTTGGATTTACTGCTGCTATTCTTTGAGGGGGTTTATTCTCATAGTTTGTTTTTTGCTCATATTTTCCCTTGGAGGTCTCAGGTGGGAAGCTACTCAAATGATTCATTTGGGGGTTTATAAACAGAGATGATGGTCAGGTGTTTTGTCTCTAATTTGATTATTTCAATGGGGCCAGCTTCAATTCTTGCTGTGCTCAAAACCAGGGCTGTGGACTCGGTCGGATTTTTGCACCGAGTCCATTTTTTCTGTTAATTCATGTGACTGCTTAGTCTTTATTCAAGGCTTATTTAGATCAAAATCTAAATAATTACAACAGTTTTGTGATGGCTTTGTCTTTATTAAACATATAAACGAATACAATAGTTACTTTCAAGTTTCAATTCAACGTTCTTAGGAACAAAATCGCCTCAACCAAGTCAGCCTTCATCGCGCCGCGCTGATCAGACATAATAAACTTGAGCCCGGAAAACAGGCGCTCTACGCTGACTTGGCTGATTGGCATTGCTGTTAGTGTCCGAGTCGCTGCCTTGAGGCCGGACGGATAACGATCAGCTGTAACAAATAGGGGTGTAACGATACATCGATACACATCGATTAATCGATATAATGCTCTACGATTTATTGGCATCGATGCTAAAGGTAAACATCGATTTATATCGCCGTGTTTGACCTCGGACATTAGATGCGACTTTATTTTAAAATCCAGTTCATTGTTGCTTGTTTCCTCTTTCCGGGAGCAGGGAGCAGTGCGCAGCGTTGCTGCACGTGAAAGGGGAGTCGACAACTAGTACGCGGCTCCTGGGCTGGTGCTATGGCTAGTGTCCAAAAAGACGAGGAAATTTGCTCCCCTTTAGACTTCAAGTCATTCGTTTGGAAGCACTTTGGATTCCAAAGAAAAGATGGCTCAACGGACAAGACACGTGCAGTTTGTAAATCCTGCCATGTGGTGATCAAATATTCAGGGACCACAAATCTCGCCGCACATTTAAAGAAAAATCACGACATCAAAGTTCAGTGTTAAAATAAGCACTTTGTATACTACAATACTCTTGTAATTTCCTAAATAAAGAGTTTGCAGTACCTTGTTGATTTTGCGTATGAATTGTTATAAATCAGGTTATTGTTCTATATTTTTATTAAAAAAAAAAAAATCGATCGTAGAGCACTATATCGCGATATATCGGGAATGAATCGCAGCAGGCTTTAAGATATTGGCAAATATCGTATCGTAGTTCTTTGTATCGATATTATATCGTATCGTGACAAAACCCGCGATTTACACCCCTATTAATTACACCATTATAGCTCAGACATTTATCTAAACACAAATAATTAGTGACGACCCAACAACTATCGAAACACATCAATGATATAAGATGGGTGACATAATCGGCCTTGACATTGGTACATAATGTAAACATTAGCCTAAGTGCAACTCAACGTGGCCGCATTGATCGTAAGCAGGGCTGTGGACAGTATTCCTACGCGCATTCTCAGCAGCATGATGAAAATAAAATTGAACGTATTTTTTTTATTGTCGGACGCGGTGGACTCTTGTCAAAATCAGCACCGAGTCCAGCAAAAATGACCGAGTCCGACCGAGTCAGAGTCCCCGAGTCCACAGCCCTGCTCAAAACTGATGATTTGTCCCCAACAAATATGGCACTTCCATATGTTTGGTTTGCGATGGGTGTTCACCCTATGTATCTCTTGCAGGCACAAAACATCTGGTTGAAGATCTGAAAGGATCTTTGCTTTGTTATTGCTAAACTCTTCAATATTTAAACTAATTATATTCATGTTATCAGAGGGCCAAAGGTTTATCCTTTTCCCACCCACAAGATCGCAATTGGTTGGACTGTATTGGCATGTAATGTTAGCCAAGTGCATTGCTGGTACAGAGGGCTGGTTGTTCACAAATATGGCACTTCCATATGTTTGGTTAGCGATGGGTGTTCACCCTATGTGTCTCTTGCAGACACAAAACATCTGGTTGAAGATCTGAAAGGATCTTTGCTTTGTTATTGCTAAACTCTTCAATATTTAAACTAATTATATTCATGTTATCAGAGGGCCAAGGGTTTATCCTTTTACCACCCACAAGATCGCAATTGGTTGGACTGTTTTGGCATGTAATGTTAGGATTGGTCTCCTTACGGATTAACAGGGTCACGACGAGAACGTTCCTAACTTGACCCTAGACTGAAATCTAGAAAGAGTTTTGGCACTGAGGAGGAACTTCCACCCCATATATCAGGACAAAAGTATTGAGTGGACCAATAGAAGGAATCTGAACAAAGGAATACCCCCAACAGTGCTGTTCAAGACCCCACCGAAGAAATTGCTGATGGGGCACATCTCCCTAGACCAGTGCTTCTCAAATAGTGGGGCGGGTCCCCCTGGGGGGGCGTAGTGCGATACCTAGGGGGGCGCGGGAACATGTTTTTCTTTTGGCTGTATTAGATTAAAGGGTAATTACACATCCACTGCAGTAGGCGGGGGTGGCGGTATCACTGGAAGAGTATTTGCTCTACAGCCGCACTTTGAATCTGTTCTGTTACAGGCTAAAAAACACTGTTATTAATAAAGTTATTCTTTATTGTAAGTTGATCTTTCTTTTTTATTTATTTTTTGTTTTTCCTTTAATGTTAATAACATGGGGGGGGGGGCGCAAAATGTTTTCTTCTTCCTAGGGAGGGCGTCATAGGAAATAATTGAGAAGCACTGCTCTAGACGCAGCTGGTGTGCTCTTACGTAATAGGGCAAGATCAGGAGTATGTAGGACAGGCGATAATATGGTCAGATGAGGTCTGGAGACGGGTCAGTGTGGAGAGGGCACCCAGACCATCGATTATATCCTCCGAGCGTGCACCTTATCATGCAGCCTGAACAATGCTGACTTGCTGAATGTGAACCAGGACACCCTACAATGGTTGTTGGTTTGGCGTGACAAGCTATGATGAACAGAAAGTGCCCCAACATGAAGAGGAAGAAAACCGGAAGTGTCCCAATTTTAACAGGAAGTGAACCGAAAGTGCCCCAAATCAAACCAGAAGTGCCCCATACAAATAGGAAGTGACCTAAATTGAACCGGAAGTGCCACAAATAAACCGGAAGTGGCCTAGATAAAAACGGAAGTGGCTACAAAAAAACGGAAGTGTCCCAAATACACTGGAAGTGACTTCACATGAAACAGAAGTGCCCCTAAACAAACCGGAAGTGGCCCAAATAAACCTGAAGTGACCAAATTTGAACCTGAAGTGACCTCAAGAAATCTGGAAATGTCCAGAAAAAAACGGAGGTGACCTCAATCGAACCAGTTAGTGCCCCCAAACGAGCTGGAAGTGCCGCAAATTTTGTTTTTCCCTTCTACTTTCACCATTTCCAACCGCAGCTTTACTCTCCAAACCAGCAGTAGGCTCCCTAGACTGAGGAGCGGGGTACCGCAAGGGTCAGTTCTCTCACCAACACTATTTAACATCTATATATACGACCTACCGGACACAGCATCCAGAAAGTATGGCTATGCAGAAGACCTTGCCATCAGCCTGAGTCGACCAACGTGGAAGGCGACGGAAGACGGCCTGAATGAAGACATGCGCACCATGGCAGCATACCTTCAAAAGTGGCGTCTCCAGCTCAGCGTTGGAAAGACTGTTGGTGCATCATACCATCTCAGCACCAGGGAAGCAAGGAGAGAACGGGCAGTGAGCATTGAGGGCAAACGCCTGGAGGTTCAACAAGCGCCGAAGTACCTCGGCGTGCGTCTGGATCGGACCCTATCTTTCAAACAACACCTCAAAGATCTGAAGGCAAAGGTGACATTCAGGGTTGCATTGATCCGCCGCCTTGCTGGAACAACGTGGGGAGTCTCTGCTGAGATCTTGCGGATATCAACCCAAGCACTGGTCTTCTCTGCAGCAGAGTACTGCGCTCCAGTTTGGAACAGAAGTCCCCATGCCAAAAAGGTGGATGTGGCAATTAACAATGCCCTCCGAACTATAACAGGATGCCTGAAACCCACCCATGTGTCCCTCCTGCCTGTCCTTGCGGGAATAGCGCCGGCCAACCTTCGGCGAGAGGCTGCCACCCTCGTTCTCGCCAGGAAGGCAAAAATATACAACTGGCACATCCTGCACAACACTACAACAACTCCAGCTCCACCAAGCAGACTCAAGGCACGCCACCCCTACAACACGGCAGCACAAGAGATGCTCAAATCCATCCCTGAAGACATCTCCAGAGATGCCTGGCTGGCAGCAGCTTGGAAGCAGGAGTGGGAGGCAGCTGGCCCCTCCCTCATGCACCGTTATGTCTGGGAACCAGGAGACGGCGCCATAGGAGGAGACGAACTACCTTGCCAGCAGTGGACCACACTGAACCGCTTAAGAACTGGTGTTGGGCGCTTCAACACGTCTATGCGGCAGTGGGGACTGGCGGACAGTGCGGCATGCGAGTGCAGACAGCCGACCACATCATCAACACCTGCCCCCTATATAGACCACCCTCGCAGGCCGGCCTCTTCGACCTGGGACCAGAGATGCTGGCGTGGCTCCACGACACCAAGTTGGAGCTCTGACGTTACACGAGAGAGAGAGAGAGAGAGCTTATTTGCCTTCATACTAAATTTCTCCAGAAATTGCAAATTCTAGTTATTCTATTTAATTCCTCGCACTTTTTTGATGTGCTCCACATAATTCATCCGATTCATTTCATTCCAGTTTTGACGTATTCCAAATATTCATGTGATGAGCGCTTGCGTATTTTTCATTCCAAAAATTCCCTTCTAATTTATACATTTTCCAACCAATTCAACCCGTTTCAACTTTCAACTGTTCATCTTTTGCCCAACTACTCCAGAACTTCCCACTTACCAAAAATTAAAAATTTTCAATTTGAAAATTATTAGAGAACTCTCCAAAGAGCTTTATATTTTATGCACATGAAACTTTGACTGGTTCATCTAAAGATATTCAGAATCAGCTTTATTGGCCAAGTTTGTGCATGCCAAACAAGGAATTTGACTCCGGTTGATCTCAGCCTCTGTGTAACATTTAAGTGACTAACAACATTCAAGTTACTAATAACATTTAAGTGCCAGGAGCACGATGTTATTGCCTAGTGATGTCTCTGAGAGGTGTGAGTTCATCAGAGCGACAGCCCGGGGGAAGAAGCTGTGTCTGTGTCTGCTGGTTTTTGCGTACAGCGCTCTGTAACGCTGTCCGGAGGGGAGTAGTTCGAACGGACTGACCTGGGTGAGAAGGCTCTGTAGAGATGTTACCGTTTTTTTCCCGTGTATAGTGCGCCCCCATGTATAGTACGCACCCCTAAAAATGGCATGCTGATGCTGGAAAAAAGCTTGTACCCTTGTATAATACGCACCCAATTTTTGTGAATTTTTAAAAAAAAAATTTTTAATTATTATTTTTTTTTTTTTAAGTCCCAATGATCGTCACACACGCAGGGAGGCAATGGGTCCCATTTTTATAGTCTTTGGTATGGTCTTAACTAGGCTGGATGTAATTTTTTTTGTTGGCGTTGATTTCTCCGACTGCCCGTAAACGCACCACCGCGCTCCGTGCGCGCACGGGACAGCAAACGAGCAGGTGATCGAGCAAGCGTCTGATACGAGAGCATTGCGGTCGCATGGAGCGTGTTTGAAGTGAACAGCAGAGACGAAAGGAACAAGGCAAAGTGTTGTGAAATAAAATATTACCTGTAATACGGATTTAGGTAGAGAACTGAACTCTCACTCTTTATATAGCTGACGTGTCTTGGGTATCCATTCTGCGCATCTGTAATGGCGGCCTCCGTATGATATCCGGTTTGCGTGTGTGCGTGTGTGCGCGTGTGTGCGAGAGCGAGAGAGAGCGAGAGAGAGAGCGCAAGAGAGAACTCTCAACCGTAGCACGCCGCCGACCGCCCAACTGCACCGCGCTGGTAGCATTATTGTGACAGAGCCGTCGCTGAAATTTAGAAGATATTTTTAAAGTCCTGATGTACTTTCTAAAATTTAAGTGGACCTCAGTGCGCACTGCGCAGGGAGCTTAATTTGGTGCGGTCGCGCAACCGCAGCGCGCCGGGCGCTCACTGTCGCATTGCTTAAAGAGCGCCTTTGTGTTTTAGGATGAACAGCAGAGACCAAAGGAACAAGGCAAAGTGTTGTGAAATAAAATTTTACCTGTAATACGCATTTTGTTATTTGCTGATTGAAACTGCTAATTAAACTGTGAATTGAAACTAATAGGAAGAAAACAACTCTCGCTCTTATTATAGCTGACGTGTCTTGCGCATCTGTTCTGCGCATCTGTAATGGCGGCCTCCGTATGACGTCCGGTCCGCGATGGAGATTAAAAACAAACAATATTTGACAATAACACACCCTCAAGGATTGCACCATCGCATCAAACGATGTGTCGTCAATTATGTATTTTACTGACTAAGTGTGTTGGCCAGGATGGCTGAATGCGATGCGCGATTGACAACAAACAAGAAGAAAGGTGAGTTTTATTTCGGGGGAGATTTGTCATGTCTCGTCCCCAGTTTTGCTATGTGTCTAGGTTGCCATAGTTTCTGTTCGCGTCGCCCCTCTCTTCCTGTGTCACCTCAATCGATGTAACGTGTTTTGTATCTAAGTCCTGTCTGCCCCTCGCTCACCGTTGGATCATTGCATGTGTTACTGTCATTCTGTTCCTGTCTTTGGTAATGTCACCCTGTCTTTTTGTTCCACGACTTTGTCGGTCAGTCCTGTTGTTGGTTTTGTTGTACCATGACTTTCTTTAAAAAAAAAAAAAAAATTAAAAAAAAAAAAAATTAAAAATGTCTTTTCTTTGTACCCATGTATAATACGCACCCCAGATTTTAGGACAATAAATTAGGTAAATTTCGCGCACTATACACGGAAAAAAACGGTAATTGCACGTTTCCTGGTCCTGGACAGGCACAAGTCTTGGATAGATGGGAGGTTCGATAGATTGAATATAGAGTTACATAAAATTTTTCATTTTGTCAAATTCCGCTGCCATTGAAACACACTATTTGACATGAAAGCAAAAATGTTTCTGATTGTCTAAAAATACACAAAAGCTTTCATAAGGTTTCCTCTTCAGAAAATGTTGAAATGTGTGGTGTTTCTTTGCTAGCACTGAATGCACATTTTGTTTTCAAGCTCCGTTCATGCAGATACATTTTGTATGAGGGATTATCATTTCCCTTAGATGTATTATTAACCAAAACTAAAAGTCAGTTATTTTATATAACTCACAAAAAAGTCTCAGTTGACAATGAAATACCGTGATTTAAACACCCAACTGGGGAACGAAAAAGCCGAAGAGGGACATTTTTTTTACCAGAGACTCAAGTTTCAAGACGCATGACAAGTCATAAAACACACATCAGGCCTGCAAAGATGTTTATCTTTAGAGGTTTATTGTGACATTCAAAACAAAATCACATTCCGTTGTGCCAGTACCCCAACATGCCAGTCCCCAAAGTGGACCGGGCTGCGACGGCCCTTCGTTGCTGGTCGCAGCTCTATTTTTTTGTTTTTTAATTATATGATTTTATTAGTTTGTCTATGCTATATGATGCTTCAATTGCCTTTACTGTGCTCTCAAATATTTTCTTGTGCCACTCCAACTCTTTACTATCATAAGCGTCTTGCTTCTTTGATATTCTCTGAGAAACATCCTGCATGAGGAAATATTTTGACTTGAAATTACATTTGTAGCCTTCCCTGTGGTTTGATATGCACAAACCTAATATCCTTTATTGTGTAACTTTAATATGCCACTAGTGTCTTTAGTAAATATGTAGCTAAAGATTTTTGTCTGCATTGTTTCTTAGGAAATTGGAAACCGCAATAGCAACTTTTCCATGGCCACCATGTTTCCGAGAAGGAAATTCACCAATGAAGACTTTAATAAGACTCTATTGGAGCTGGGACTTTCTCCAAGTTCATCCATTGTACTTCTGCCTGTGAGTAGACTTTTCCCATCAAATGAAATTAAACTAGACTGGTGAATTTTTTCACCAGAATGATGCAAAATGTTGAATATGATAGTGAACAGGTGTAATTATGTGGGAATTTTGTTTAAAGGGATGGTAAAGCGAGACCAACATTGGCACTTTTGTGATAGAACTATGAAAAAAGGATGTCAATGGTACAATTCCCCCCTGTAAAAAAACTCAAGAGAGTTATCGATATTTTGGAACAGAAGTGAGGTACACTTACTAGGGCTGGGTATTATGGCCAATTTCCTAAACCGATTCATTTTCGATTCTGTAGGTTCTGAATCGATTAATTGTGATTTGATTCAATTCGATTCGGGTCGAATCGATTCAATCTGCTCTTAAATGATGAGTTTAGCTCACCTCAATACACATGACTTTATTTTTTCTCGTTAGGTTTCAGGTGCAATTTTGAATTAAACTTGACCGATCACATTAACTGTAAAAATAGATTTGTCAGTCGGAAAAGTGCAAGTGAGTGTACATTAACAACAAATTGCATGTCAGTGCAAAATAATATCAAAATATACTAAAAGTAAATTTACCTCTCAAGGCAAATCCTGTTAATTTCATAAATTTGACAGTTCAGACTTTGTCTGGCCCGTGGAGACTCTGATGGTAACGTTACTACGTCCCTCAGTTTCTTTTGTTTTGCCCCGGGTGGCTTGTTGTCGGAAGCCAACGGACTAGTGCGGTACCTTGTCAAGTGCCTTCGGAGGTTTGTACTATTTCTACAATAACTGAGCTCCACATATCGTGCACACCACCTTGAATTTATCCTGCTCGTTGTCCTTTGTTGTCTTATATGCGAAATTGATCCAAACGTCAGACTTGAGCTGGGACGACTTGCAGAGCAGTGTTTTACCTGCCTCCACCGCTTTATGAATTCGCGCTTGAACGTCTTCACGTATGTCACGAGACTGTTGCGGTCCTGTGGCAGAAAAGTTTAAATGAAGTGCGCATCATAGGTGTCCTATGAATGGATTATATCACATTTTAATTGTGTGTATTCAAAATCGATTAAATCAAATTTTTTACCCAGCCCTAACACTTACTGACGCCCACTTTTTGGGTGGAGTCTGCTTGATTTGACACATCAATCTGACTATGTCAAGGAAGGAAGAGATCTCAATTTCCCCATTGTAGATCATTGTAAAGAATATTGCTTACAAAGTACGACAAAGACAGCTATGAATTGGCACCAAAGTGTATATAGACATCTCTATTTATTAGGGGTGTAAATCGCGGGTTTTGTCACGATACGATATAATATCGATATAAAGAACTGCGAAACGATATTTGCCGATATCTTAAAGCCTGCTGCGATTCATTCACGATATATCGCGATATAGTGCTCTACGATCGATTTTTTTTTTTTTTTTTTTTTTTAATAAAAAATATAGAACAATATCCTGATTTATAACAATTCATACGCAAAATCAACAAGGTACTGCAAACTCTTTATTTAGGAAATTACAAGAGTATTGTAGTATACAAATTGCTTACTTTAACACTGAACTTTGATGTCGTGTTTTTTCTTTAAATGTGCGGCGAGATTTGTGCTCCCTGAATATTTGATCCCCGCATGGCAGGATTTACAAACTGCACGTGTCTTGTCCGTTGAGCCATCTTTTCTTTGGAATCCAAAGTGCTTCCAAACGAATGACTTGAAGCCTAAAGAGGAGCAAATTTCCTCGTCTTTTTGGACACTAGCCATAGCACCAGCCCAGGAGCCGCGTACTAGTTGTCGACTCCCCCTCCTTTCACGTGCCTGCTCTGCTCACAACACAACAACGCCGCGCACTGCTCCCTGCTTCCGGAAAGAGGAAGCGAGCAACAATGAACTGGATTTCAAAATAAAGTCGCGTCTAATGTCCGAGGTCAAACACGGCGATATAAATCGATGTTTACCTTTAGCATCGATGCCAATAAATCGTAGAGCATTATATCGATTAATCGATGTGTATCGATGTATCGTTACACCCCTACTATTTATGGTACAACACAAGGATTAGCCTCTCTGGCTGATTTTAGAGAAATGAGCAGCCTCTTTGCAGCTGAAGTACCCCGTCACGTCTGTCTATTTCTTTTCACCAGTCACCAGCATACGCAAACACAAAATGTTCCCCCTGAAGTCCACGTATGGGGTATCACCTCCGCCGCCTATCTGAAAAGAAGGCCCGATAAAAAGTCACACTCAACTAAAGGGCCTCTTTGCTGGAAGTCTGATGATGCAGGGATGAGAATTTTCCACGGATCCGTGAATTTCTGTGTTTTTTTCCGTCGGAAGTAGCATTTTCGTTAATCGTGTAAATCCGTTGAGAAAATGTTGTTTATACGTATATAGGCCATCTGGCCGGGCAACGTTAGCCTCAGCGACTCGTGAGCATTCACCCGCCCACCGCAACGGCATCTTACGGAAATCAGCTTGCCTCTGTAAACCTAACTAACTGGCAGCAGTGATGCGACAACATCCGCATTATTTTCGGCAGCATTTTGGCGCTACTTTTGTCACATCATTTCCACTTGTTAGCTTAACTCACGCGGAGAACTAAGTGTTTTTACACCGCCACAATGTGAATTTGCGATTGGGTTTTCATCACTTGTAGACGAGTTATTTACAGTTGTTAGGTAGTTCTAGGGATATATATATATCTATGTATATCCATCCATCCATTTTCTGAACCGCTTAGTCCCCACGGGGGTCGCGGGAGTGCTGGAGCCTATCCCAGCCATCATCGGGCAGTAGGCGGGGGACACCCTGAACCGGTTGCCAGCCAATCGCAGGGCACACAGAGACAAACAACCATTTGCACTCACACTCACACCTAGGGACAATTTGGAGTCTTCAATCGGCCTACCAAGCATGTTTTTGGGATGTGGGAGGAAACCGGAGTGCCCGGAGAAACCCACGCGGGCCCGGGGAGAACATGCAAACGCCACACAGGGAGGGCCGGAAGTGGAATCGAACCTGCATGCTCCTAACTGTGAGGGGGACGTCCTACCCAGTGCGCCACCGAGCCGCATATATATACAGTGCCTTGCGAAAGTATTCGGCCCCCTTGAACCTTTCAACATTTCGCCACATTTCAAGCTTCAAATATAAAGATATAAAACTGTAATTTTTTTGTCAAGAATCAACAAGTGGGACACAATCGTGAAGTGGAACGAAATTTATTGGATAATTTAAACTTTTTTAACAAATAAAAAACTGAAAAGTGGGGCGTGCAATATTATTCGGCCCCTTTACTTTCAGTGCAGCAAACCCACTCCAGAAGTTCAGTGAGGATCTTTGAATGATCCAATGTTGTCCTAAATGACTGATGGTGATAAATAGAATGCCCCTGTGTGTAATCAAGTCTCCGTATAAATGCACCTGCTCTTTGATAGTCTCAGGGTTCTGTTTAAAGCGCAGAGAGAATCATGAAGACAAAGGAACACACCAGGCAGGTCCGAGATACTGTTGTGGAGAAGTTTAAAGCCGGATTTGGATACAAAAAGATTCCCCAAGCTTTAAACATCTCAAGGAGCACTGTGCAAGCAATTATATTGAAATGGAAGGAGTATCAGACCACTGCAAATCCACTAAGACCCGGCCGTCCCTCCAAACTTTTATCTCAAACAAGGAGAAGACTGATCAGAGATGCAGCCAAGAGGCCCATGATCACTCTAGATGAACTGCAGATAACTACAGCTGAGGTGGGAAAGTCTGTCCATAGGACAACAATCAGTCGTGCACTGCACAAATCTGGCCTTTATGGAAGAGTGGCAATAAGAAAGCCATTTCTCAAAGATATCCATAAAAAGTCTCGTTTAAAGCAAGAAGACAATGGTCGTCTTTTGGACAACTGTCAAGTCAGACGTCTTCCCCATGATTGTGTGGCCTTCAGAACAAGACAGAGACAATTTAAAGGCCTTTGCCGATTTTCTGAGTTAATCAGCGGATTAGTGTGGCACCAGATGTCTTCTATATGGACCCTTTTCAAAATATTCTAATTTTGAGGTACTGAATTTGGAGTTTTCATTAGCAGTCAGTAGAAGGGACTCGTATGTGAGATTGCTGTTTGTGGACTTCAGTTCTGCCTTCAACACCATTGTGCCACAACGCCTCATCAGCAAACTTGACAAGCTGGGCCTCAGTACCTACCTCTGCAACTGGCTACTGGACTTCCTCTGTCAAAGGCCACAGGTGGTACGTGTTGGCGACAAAATCTCCGCCAGCATCACGCTGAGCACAGGGGCCCCCCAAGGCTGCGTGCTCAGTCCGCTGCTCTTCACCCTCCTGACGCATGACTGCACTGCAACCTACAGCGACAACCGCATAGTGAAGTTTGCTGACGACACGACTCTGGTGGGTCTCATCACCAAGGGAGACTAGACTCAATACAGGCTGGAGGTTGACTTTCTGACCACGTGGTGCAGGGACAACAACAACCTGCTGAACGTCGACAAGACCAAGGAGATTGTTGTTGACTTCCGGAAGGGTCGCACCCAACACCTGCCGCTGACCATCGACAGTGCTGTGGTGGAGAGAGTGAGCAGCGCCAGGTTCCTGAGGGTGCACATCAGTGAGGATCTCTCCTGGTCCACCAACACCGCATTACTGGCGAAGAAAGCCCAGCGCCGCCTGTACTTCCTGCGGAAACTCAGGCGAGCGAGCGCTCCTCCGGCCGTCATGACTACATTTTACCGCGGCACCATTGAGAGCGTCTTCTCCAGCTGTATTGCTGTTTGGGGTGGCAGCTGCACTGACTACAACTTTAAGATCAGTGGGAGTTTAAGATCAGTGGATGTTTGAGAATAATTGTCAATTTTTTGTACATGTGAAGCCCTTTTGAGACTTTCTTGTGATTTAGGGCTATACAAATAAACTTGACTTGATATGGCTTGAATATACGTACTTGTGTTAAAAAAATATTCAATAACTTGATTATATATATGTTTTCTTTATTTGATTAATCTGTATATGTGATATGATTGTATGCTTATGTACTTTAATTGATGAAGTATAAGCAGATGCGGGCTGTAGTCAGCTCGCTAGCCCAGTTAGCATTAGCCCCAAGCGGCTTGCTAACTGCGATGAGTCAGTAAAAACGCATAGCCCTCCCAAGCCAACTCGGTCTACTGGCTCTTGCATCTTGGTCATAGGTGACTCCATTACCCGGAACATCACGCTTACAAATCCAGCCACGGTAATGTGTATCCCTGGAGGCAGAGCACCTGACATAGAAGCTAATCTTAGGGAGCTGGCTCGCAATAGGTCTCGTCAACAGCGTAGGTCCAACAACACTAGCTACTCGAATATAGTGATACACGTTGGCTCCAATGATGTTAGGATGAGGCAATCAGAGATCACATAGAAAAACATAGCGAGGACTTGTGATCTCGCCATAAAGATGAGTCAGCATTGAGTATTTGTCTTTGTCCCCCTGCCTGGTAGAGGCACTGATGAGAGGTTTAGTAGATTAGTCTCCCTTAATCGATGGATGGCCGGTTTCCGTAAGAAGCAGGGACTGTATTTCATAGATAACTGGTCCTCTTTCTGGGGCCCTGACGGGTATCGCTGATGGAACGGTGCCTGGTCCAGATAACATTACATGTCTGCCGAATATTACTCACTCTCTCGACGGTGCTGTGGTGGAGAGAGTGAGCAGCGCCAGGTTCCTGAGGGTGCACATCAGTGAGGATCTCTCCTGGTCCATTAACACCGCGTCACTGGTGAAGAAGGCCCAGCGCCGCCTGTACTTCCTGCGGAAACTCAGGCGAGCGAGCGCTCCTCCGGACGTCATGACTACATTTTACCGCGGCACCATTGAGAGCGTCCTTCTCCAGCTGTATTGCTGTTTGGGGTGGTAGCTGCACTGACTACAAGGCCCTGCAGCGCATAGTGAACACGGCTGGTAAGATTATTGGTGCTTCACTCCCCTCCTTGAAAGACATTTACACCTCCCATCTCACCCGCAAGGCGACCACGATTGTGAGTGATGTGAGTCACCCCGCTCACTCTTTGTTTGATCTTCTGCCCTCTGGGCAATTTGTTTTAAATACAGCATTGCCAATTTGATTTACTTATAACATGTTTTAACAGTTTGATTTGAATACAACAATGACAGCTTAATAAATTGAGAGTTATTAGAGTCAAGTGTGTTATTTCAGTTCCTGTTTAAGTTTCACCATCTGACACACTGCATTTGTGCTGGTGCTTCCATCGCGAATGGAGAGGTCAGCCAGTATGTGTTCTCACCACCATGCTCAAATGCACCTGAACTTCAGATGTATTGTTAAGAATCCTACTAGGATTGGCGATCCAAAAAACGGCAGTCACTTAGTCGGAAAGGCACCAAGTACTTTGAATAGCAAATAAAGCCGAAGCAGTAGGAGCATCGCCACACACTAGCGCACTGTCCGCCATCTTGGCATTCACATCAATCACCAGTAGGGGTGTAACGATTCATCGTTACACATCGATTAATCGATATAATGCTCTACGATTTATTGGCATCGATGCTAAACGTAAAAATCGATTTATATCGCCGTGTTTGACCTCGGACATTAGACGCGACTTTATTTTGAAATCCAGTTCATTGTTGCTTGCTTCCTCTTTCCGGGACCAGTGCGCGGCGTTGTTGTGTTGTGAGCTTAGCAGGCACGTGAAAGGGGAGTCGACAACAAGTACGCGGCTCCTGGGCTGGTGCTATGGCTAGTGTCCAAAAAGACGAGGAAATTTGCTCCCCTTTAGGCTTCAAGTCATTCGTTTGGAAGCACTTTGGATTCCACAGAAAAGATGGCTCAACGGACAAGACACGTGCAGTTTGTAAATCCTGCCATGCGGTGATCAAATATTCAGGGACCACAAATCTCGCCGCACATTTAAAGAAAAAACACGACATCAAAGTTCAGTGTTAAAATAAGCACTTTGTATACTACAATACTCTTGTAATTTCCTAAATAAAGAGTTTGCAGTACCTTTTTGATTTTGCGTATGAATTGTTATAAAGTAAGACACACGCAGCGGCCTCTCTCTGTCCCTAACGGTGTTTTGTTTTGTCGTTTAATGTGGGTTTGTTCGACAGTTTTGTGTGTTCGTCTCCTCGTACTGGGTTGTGCTACAAGTGCGGCGGGCTGGTTCTGCTCGACATCGGCGAAAGCGAGTTTTGTGGCGTTCTGGACTTTGAAGCGTGGACATTAAAGGCGCTCGATCTGCTCCGTCCTGAAGCGTCGCCCTACTCGCCTGCTATTCCTCCCCCGGTTGGGAAGCGTGGGAAGCGGTGTGCGAGGAGGTTGAAGAGGGGCGAGAGCGGGGGCGTCCGGGCCAGGCTGGCGGCCAACCCAGCTCGCTCGGCTGTGCCTTCCATTCTTCTGCCGAATGTTCGGTCGCTGGACATCAACATGGACTTGGTTGACCGTCATCATTCCGGACTCTGCTGTGCATCTGGAGCGGCTAGCGTGCTATCGGGCGAACCGGGCTATTGTATGAGGG
The DNA here is from genome assembly GCF_033458585.1 of Syngnathus typhle. Lineage (NCBI taxonomy): Eukaryota > Metazoa > Chordata > Actinopteri > Syngnathiformes > Syngnathidae > Syngnathus > Syngnathus typhle. The sequence continues at coordinate 14,397,520 of NC_083746.1, read as the reverse complement.
GGAAAGTCGTGAGGAGGTGGGATGTGCGTCTACATCCGTGACGGAGGGTGCCGGGACTCTGTGGTGGTATGAGAGCACTGCTCGCCACTGGCGGAGTTTGTGATCTCCAGGCTGTTAGGGTCCTGAACTCTCTCCCCCCTTCTGCGTGGCGTCCTGTACTTTTGCGCTTTGTTCTGACTGCCTGCTGTGCGCTCTTGCTCGGTTTTACTCCTCTTATTTACTGTGTTATTTGTTTATTTATTATTTATTCATCACTCTTCATTGTTTGTGCCTTCTTGTTTTTATTTTGCGTTGTTTACTTGTATGTTTATTGTGTACTGTGTCTCGTCACCGTGGGATAGGGGAAACGTAATTTCGATTTCTTTGTGTGTCTTGGCGTGAAGGACTTGAATATCGATCGTAGAGCATTATATCGTGATGTATCGTGAATGAATCACAGCAGGCTTTAAGATATCGGCAAATATTGTATCGTGTATCTTTGTATGGATATATTGTATCTTGACAAAACCCGCGATTTACACCCCTAGTCACCAGTGATACAGGACTCGGTGAGTGGTTAGAGTCGACAATAATAATGGGTGAAAACCCATTTCTGTCAATGCTGAGTTCTTTAGTCTTACATCATTTGTCAGCAGAATGACTGTCCATCACTGACAGATTGACAGACTGACAAAAGGCTCACCTCTGTCTATACCTCTATTATATGAAATCCCAATAAAACGAATTTCTGTTTGTTGTTTTTATACAATATGAATGTTTAAAAAAAATAATGCATCATATTCTTCTTACAGCGTGGCAGGCCTGCTTGCACTATTGTCCCATCCACCGGTGGAGGTATGTGGGCTTTCCTGAGCACACTCTTCTATCCTGTTCTCACTGTATGGCGATTTGTCACCTCCTTCACGTTTCAAAGTCCACCACAAGAACCATCAAGAAGCTCTTTTGCCCCGTCTCAGTCGTATGTCAACCCAGCAACGCATTCTAATAAACCAAAAAGGTGAGTGACAGTCTCTGCTCCTCTTTGTATTATACAAAAAAAAAATTAAAGAATATTGTGATAAAGTTCTTCATTTTCTGTAATGGAATTAAAAAAACAAAAACATACATTCTGAAATCATTACTATATGAAATATTGCAAACCTTTTATTATTTTAATATTGCTGATTATGGCATACAGCTTAAGAAAATTCAAATATCCTATCTCAATCGTTTAATTCGAAACACCTGCAAGGGTTTCCTGAGCCTTGAAAAACACTCAACTTGGTATAGGGAAGACTGCTGATCTGACTGCTGTCCAGAGGACCATCATTGACACCCTCCATCAAGAGGGTAAGACGCAAAAAGAAAATTCTCAAAGAGCAAGCTTTCAAGAGTGTAGTTTCAAAGAATATCCACAAAAAGTGTGTTGGAAGGAGGAAATGTGGCAGGAAACGCTGCACAACCAAGAGAGATGACCGCAGCCTTAACAGCTTTGTGAAGAAGAGTTGCTTCCAGAATTTGGGGGAGCTTCAAAGACAGTGGACTGAAGTTGGAGTCCAGGTATCAAAAGCCACTGTTCACAGATGTGTCCGGGAAATGGCCTACAATAGCCATATTCCCATGGTCAAGCCACTTCTGAAGAATCTGACTTGGGCTATGGAAAAGAAGCACTGGACAGTTGCAGTGTGGTCCAAAGTCCTCTTTTGAGACGAAAGCAAGTTTTGTATTTCATTTGGAAGCCAAGGCACCAGAGTCTGGAGAGGAGCAAAATCCAAGTTGCTTGAAATCCAGTGTGAAGTTCCCACAGTCAGCGATGGTTTGGGGAGCCATGTCAGCTGCTGGTGTTGGTCTACTGTGTTTCATCAAGTCCAGAGCAAATGCAGATTTTAGAGCACTACATGCTTCCGTCTCTGAAAAGCTCTATGGAGATGATGATTTCATTTTCCAGCGTGATCTGGCACTGGCCCACAGTGCCAAAACCACCAGTAAATTGTGTACTGACCATCGCATTACTGTCCTCGATTGGCCTGTCAATTCCCCTGACCTGAACCCCATAGATAATTTGTGGGGTATTGTGAAGAAGAAGCTGAAAGACACCAGACCCAACAATGCAAATGAGCTAAAGGCCGCTATTGAAGCATCCTGGGCATCCATAACACCTCGGCAATGCCACAGCCTGATTGGCTCCATGCCACGCCGCAGTGATGCAGTAATCCATGCAAAAGGATTCCCAACCAAGCACTGAGTGCATTAATGAACATTTTTAGTTTGATTTTGTTTTGCTGTGATAATTTTTTTTTTAATTTGGTCTGAGGAAATATTATAATATTTTAAGGTAGGATTTTTGAGTTTTCTTAAGCTGATCGTAAGCCACAATCAGCAATATTAAAATAATAAAAGGCTTGCAAATTTTCATATGATTTGTAATGAACCCATCCATCCATCTTCTTACGCTTATCCGCGGTCGGGTTGCGGGGGCAGCAACTTCAGGAGGGACTCCCAGACTTCCCTCTCCCCAGCCACTTCATCCAGCTCTTCCCGGGGGATCCCAAGGCGTTCCCAGGCCAGCTGAGAGACATAGTCTCTCCAGCGCGTCCTGGGTCGTCCCCGGGGTCTCCTACCGGTGTGACATGCCCGTAACACCTCCCCAGGGAGGTGTCAAGGAGCTATCCTGATGAGATGCCTGAGCCACTTCATCCGGCTCCTCTCAACGTGGAGGAGTAGCGACTCTACTCCGATTCTCTCCCGGATGACCGAGCTTCTCACCCTATCTCTAAGGGAGAGCCCGGACATCCTGCGGAGAAAACTCATTTCGGACGCTTGTGTCACGCCCGTGCCAGAGCACGTGCTGCCTGCACTTCCCTCGGCCACACCCCTTTCGTTACCGTAATGTCTGTCACCTGGTTCCTCTTGTTACCCTGTGTTTTTAAGCCCTGCCCGTGTATTTCTCCCTGTCGGTGTCTACTGTTGTGATCCGTCCCTGTCCGCGCCCAGTGTTCCTGTTCCTGTCGTTCGGTTTTCCTCGGTCTGTCTGGAGGCTCACGGTCAGAATTTTATCCTTGTCCAAGTATCTAAGTGTCCAAGTGGACTTCTGTCTGTTTGCTGGCCGTGAGTCTCTATCCCGTCTGTGTCTTCGTTCCCCCCCCTGACTCCCTTCCAACTCCCTTTCCATTCAATAAATCCTGGTTCAAGCTGCATTTGGTCGCCATGGCTCAACTCATTCCTGACAGAAGACACCGACCATCACAGCGACCAGCGCTTGGACCAACTCCACCACCAGCTCCCATCTGCGACGCCAGACTCACGGCCGCCATCGGACTTTGCTCCAGCGATGCTGGACGCGCGTGAGCCATTGAGATCCACCTTTGCACCGCCAGATCCGCAGCTGTCGCCGGATCCGCGGCTGTCGCTGTACTTCGGGCCAGCTCCATCGGACTCGTGGCCGCCATCGGTTCCCAACCCCGCGACGCTGGACCCACGGCCGCCGTTGATCCTTGTGCCAGCAGCGCCCGAACCTGCGATCATCACCCAACCCCACGTCTAGGAAGGCAACATGCTCGACTCCGGCCGCTGCGCACAACTCCGCCTCCCCGAATGCCGCCGATTGCGGCATGGACTCCCCGAATGCCGCCAAATGCGGTTCTGTTTCCCCGAGTTGCCGCCGAATGCGGTTCTGTTTCTCCGAGTTGCCGCCGAATGCGGTTCTGTTTCCCCGAGTTGCCGCCGAATGCGGTTCTGTTTCCCCGAGTTGCCGTTATGTGTGGGTAAGACTTTGCTGCTGCTGGTTCGGACTTCGCCACAGACCAGTGGGGTCGTTTGGACTGGTGCGCATCCCCCCCGCTCGCCACGTGGGGGTTTGTTTTTTTGGGGACGTCGGGAGCCGTCCCTTGTGTGTGTGGGGGGGGGGGGGTACTGTCACGCTCGTGCCAGAGCACGTGCTGCCTGCACTTCCCTCGGCCACACCCCTTTCGTTACCGTAATGTCTGTCACCTGGTTCCTCTTGTTACCCTGTGTATTTAAGCCCTGCCCGTGTATTTCTCCCTGTCGGTGTCTACTGTTGTGATCCGTCCCTGTCCGCGCCCAGTGTTCCTGTTCCTGTTGTTCGGTTTTCCTCGGTCTGTCTGGAGGCTCACGGTCAGAATTTTATCCTTGTCCAAGTGTTTGCTGGCCGTGAGTCTCTATCCCGTCTGTGTCCGTTTCCCCCCCTGACTCCCTTTCAACTTCCTTTCCCTTCAATAAATCCTGGTTCAAGCTGCATTTGGTCGCCCTGGCTCAACTCATTCCTGACAGCTTGTGTCCGGGATCTCGTTCTTTCGGTCACGACCCATAGCTCGTGACCATAGGTAAATTGAGAGCTTTGCTTTTTGGCTCAGCTCTCTCTTTACCACGACGGACCGGTACAGCATCCGCATTACTGCCGACGCTGCACCGATCCGCCTGTCGATCTCCATCCTCCCCTCACTCGTGAACAAGACCCCAAGATACTTTAACTCCTCCACTTGGGGCAGGATCTCATCCCCGATCCAGAGAGGGCATTACACCCTTTTCCGACCGAGGACCATGGACTCGGATTTGGAGATGCTGACCCTCATCCCGACCGCTTCACACTCGGCTGCAAACCGCGGCAGTGAGAGCTGGAGGTCACAGCTTGAAGAAGTCAACAGCACCACGTCGTCTGCACCTAGGAGTTTTTTAACTACCTCAGTGACTTCGACCCCAGAGATTGGAGAGTCCGCCTCAGTGTCCCCAGGCCCTGCTTCCACAATGGAAGGCGTGTCGGTGGAATTGAGGAGGTCTTTGAAGTATTCTCCCCACCGTCTCAAGACGTCCCGAGTCGAGGTCAGTAGCATGCCATCTCCACTGTAAACAGTCGTGACGGTGCACTGCTTCCCCCTCCTGAGACGCCGGATGGTGGACCAGAATTTCTTCGAAGCTGTCCGGAAGTCATTCTCCATGGGCTCGCCAAAGTCCTCCCACGCTCGGGTTTTTGCCTCAGCAACTGCCGAAGCCGCACTAACGACCTTACGGCCACAGCTCCGGTCGGCTTCCTCAACAATGGAGGCGCGGAACATAATCCACTCGGACCCAATGTCCACCGCCTCACCCGGGACATTAGAAAAGCTCTGCTGGATGTGGGAGTTTAAGTTCTTCCTGACAGGGGATTCTGCCAGACGTTCCCAGCAGACCCTCACAGAGCGTTTGGGTCATCCAGGTCGGACCGGCATCTTCCCCCACCATTGGAGCCAACCCACCACCAGGTGGTGATCAGTTGACAGCTCCGTCCCTCTCTTTACCCGAGTGTCCAGAACATGCGGCCGCAAATCCGATGACACGACTACAAAGTCGATCATCGAACTGCGGCCTAGGGTGTCCTGGTGCCAAGTGCACTCATGGACACCCTTATGCTTGAACATGGTGTTTCGTTATTGACAATGCATGTCGAGCACAGAATTCCAATAATAGGACACCGCTCGGGTTCAGATCGGGGGACCGTTCCTCCCAATCACGCCTTTCCAGGTCTCACTGTTATTGCCCACGTGAGCATTGAAGTCACCCAGTAGAACAGGGGTGTCCAGATTTAGTAAAGTGAAGGGGCCCGGGGGCCAATAGTTTTTTTAGACGTTTTTTAACTACAAAAATTTCATGCAAAGACACACTGTTATAAAACAAATTTCACTGTCACAATTGTCTTTATTTTTCAAATGACAAAATAACCAAATATCGTTACTCAGGCAAATGTGAACAACTCTAAAAACACAAATTCTGCCTTTCATTCATATCTGAAGAGTCAGATAACATTGAACAAACTGTATGAAATACCTTAAATTTACATGAGTTTAAAATTACTTTTGCCTCATGAACATTTTAAACGGGAGTTATAAGTAATGCAAAGTTGTCTGTTATTATTAAAACTTAAAACTAGTGAATTTTGCTCTTGTCATTTACATTATCTTTCAGAAAATAATAGTTAGTGTCAGGTCTAGAGGTCCATAACATCAACAGTCTTAACATGGCCACCCAACTGCAACTGAAGTTAAAGAAAAAAACGGATGACAGCGCAACCAACCAGACACAAGTACAACACAGCTCTTCTGAAGCATAACAACAAACTGCAAGAGTTTTTTAAGTGACCCTCGGTAACAAGTTTAACGTGCTTCAAGACTTGTGGAAGGAGAAGATGGTACCCTTGAGAGCAAGTGGGACGCGATAAAAGAAGCAGTGTCAGGAACATGCAAGGAAGTGCTCGGCCTGAAGAAACACCAGCACAAGGAGTGGATTTTGGTTGATAGTTTAGGAAAGCTAAAGGAAAGGAAGGATAAGAAGACAGTCATAAACAATTGTCGCAGGTGGGCAGAGAAAGCCAATGCACATGCATAGTATAGAGAAGCTAACAAGCAAGCAAACAAAACCATGAGGACAGACAAGAAAAGGTATATAGATGACCTGGCAACATCAGCAGAGGAAGCAGCAAGAAAGAATATTATGAAAGAACTGTATGATACTACCAAGAAGCTAGCAGGAAAGTACAGTAGGCCCGGAAGACACGAATGGACCATCAATTATGGGAGAGGAAAGGCAAAGGAACAGATACATAGAGCACGTTTCAACAGGCAGATAATTGGTTCCAAGACCACCCGCGATAGGTGAAAATCCGCGATGTAGAGAAAATATATTGTGTCAAACGTGCACTTTTTATCGAAGTGCCTCCGGCTCCCCAGTAACGGGTTCAATAAGCCGGGAATTCTACCAGAATCAATGTAATTTCTATACGACGCCAACCCCTTTCAAGTCATCCGACGTGCAAGCCGAGTAACTCAATTCGAGACAAGTCGCCGGTATGACCGCGCCGTAATGATCGCTCCCTCCTGTTGTTTGATGCTGGTATTACGTTACGGATATTTTTTAGATGCCTTTGTTAAGACCTCAAGGATTCGTTAATTCACTAGAGCGCCCTCGCCCTAGCTGAGCTCAAGATAACTACTTCGAACCAGATCTGACAATTCCTGATGTTAAGGATTAAAGCTGTCTTCACTTTAAAAAGAATTGAACGGATTTAAAGAATGACTATGATAGGGAAATGAAGACATTTTAAAGTTGTAATTACCGCATATAAAACCATGCTCGACATAGTTAATACGAAATAATCGATACCGAATTAAGGCTCAAGAAGAGATTTAATGAATAAGCAAGAAAAAGAATTGCAAGTCGAAAAAACAAAATAACAAGACTCACCCAGACAGAACAAGAGAGGAGACTAAAGGTCTAAAATCCTATTTGGTTGAACAAGTCGAGTGATTGGCTCTCCTTTGTTCCAAAATCCGAATTCTCTTTAAAAAATGAGGAAAGGTCTGGCCATGAGGAGAAAGTAAAAGTGGCGACTTCCCCTTTTCTGCCCGGTGGCCTTCTCCCCTGCTTTCCTCAAAGTTTAAAATTTGACAAAGTCCAATTCGAAAACTCTGGAAATTCATCTTAGTAGATTTTGGTTTAATCTAAAAAAGAATGCAAAATCCATCTTCGTTCTTTTACTCCGGGCAGCGTCACGGCCATCGCCCTGACTAGGAAGAAGCGCGCCCGCTCTGTATCCGGGCAACCTATTTATAGGCTTCTGGTATTACCTCATTGGAATGACATCATCCCGCACGTCAGGTGGCCTTCCTGGAAGTTTCTAGAAGTTTCGAGAATGTTCCTTAGCTGATGCCTGTCCAGGCCGGCTAGAAACCACTGGTTGTCTTGGCAACCTTGCTTCAAGCAGCAATCACCGGAAACAGATGTTTCCTGTTTTGCTCGCTCTTTACTTCTAGTATCAGCCCTTAAGTCTCCTCTCAACTTAATGCATTCAGGTATGGATGGAACACCAATGTTAAATACAGGTTGGACAAAACATTGCAACATGAATCACATATATCTTGTCTAATAAAGATCAATCTCAACACATAATAGTACTTAACACAATAATGGATTCTTCCAACCTAAACGCATATATTGATATTGCTCAAGCTGTTGCATCTTAAAATTATGGCATAGCAAATTCATATTCCGAAATTGCGCGTATCTACGTGTTTGAACAGGTCGTGTCCTCCCAATTGCTAACTATTTAATTTGTTAGATTTGTTCATTTCCATCAGGTCACCCCTATGTCAAGCTTTAACACCATCTCCTGGTGAAATTTTGAACTACTACATGTTTTGGGATAGTCAATGTGCCTGGGCCAAATTCACTACCTAAGTTTACACCATCTCGTACCTCCATGTCACTTGACAATTGTTACAATATCCATAAAATACTTTTATGAACCTTTATTGTATTTTAAAGTTAAAGTCCTAATGATCGCCACACACACACATCTGGGTGTGGTGAAATTTGTCCTCTGCATTTAACCCATCCCCATGTGATTTTGATCCATCCCCTGGGGAAGAGGGGAGCAGTGAGCAGCAGCGGTGCCGCGCTCGGGAATCATTTGGTGATCTAACCCCCCAATTCCAACCCTTAATGCTGAGTGCCAAGCAGGGAGGCAATGGGTCCCATTTTTATAGTCTTTGGTATGACCCTGCCAGGGTTTGAACCCACAACCTTCGAGTCTCAGCGCGGACACTCTACCACTAGGTCACTGAGCTGGTCACTGTATATTGTACTTTTAAATGTTTTTTGTATTCTTATTCACTTTAGTAAATATTTTAAAGTCAAACTGATTTTCATAAACAAATATAAATAAATAGGAAAATAAAGAAAATAAATAAGAGCGAATATCTGCACAAGACTTTGATGAACCTTTATTGTAGTTTTATACACTGTTTTTTTTTTTAAACACTTTTTGTATTTTTAAACACTTTTCTAAAATGTTTAAAGTCAAATTGACCTGGAGAAACGTTCTTATTTATTTAAATAAATAAATATGAATAAATATATTGTTACAATATCCACACAAAACTTTCATGTACCTTTTTTGAAGTGTAAATGTGTCTGGCTCCTCTCTGCTCTTGCGTGCTGGCCGACTGACGCACCCCCGCGGCCCAGCAAGTCAAGACTTTTATTTTTTTACACTTCAAAGTGGAAATGTGTCACGGTCACACATTTCTCAGAAGCACGCCCTGCGCTTAGTACTCATTGCCGGCCGGCCGCTGTCCCAAATCCTGGACGGCAGTGCTGTTTTGCTACGTGCACGGTTACGCTCACTACGGCTTATTTTAAAGTGTAAATGTGCAACGGCTCCGCTCTGCTCTTGCTGTGCTGACCAGCTGTAGCGTCCCCGCTGCCTAGCGCAAGGGCATCCGCACAAAACTTTTATAATTTTATGACGGGCAAACAGGGCGATCCGATCGGGAGTGAGAAGAAGACACGCAGTTTTACTTCACTTGGTGATCGAGGAGCGGAGACGTGATGATGTGTGTGTAATGAACTGCATGGCTGAGGTGCTGCTGATATGTTGACACAGACGTAGTGAATAAAGTGCGGGAGGCTGAGATAAAGTGTAGTTAGAACTGCTAAGCCAATCAGCTGCCAGGACACAGATCAACATGTTCCCATTGGCCATCAGTGTCATATGGTCAGACAAAGCCCTGCGCTCCAAGTGACGCTGCAAAAATCCGCAACCATCGGGGAGTCGGTGATAGTGTACGGTTGCACTTGCCTGTCTTGTTGCCTGGTTTGTGTGCTTTATTGCATATGACGCTGTGTGTGTGTGTCTGTGCGTGTGTCTGTGCATGCGGCCGTGTGCGAGGCAGACTTAAAAAAAAAAAAAAAAAAACTATGCACCAAATCTATCTGCAATATTTGTTTAAAAAAAAAAGAAATTCGCAATGGAGCGAGGCCGCAATAGGTGAACCACGAAGTCGCGAAGGATTACTGTATATATCAACGGCTGCCTGCGCAAGATTCTTCACATCCACTGGCCAGAGACTATCAGCATCAACAAATTTTGGAAGAGACCAAACCAGCTACCTGTGGAAGAGTAAATAAAGAAACGGCGCTAGGGATGGATTGGAAACACCCTCCGAAAGTCAGCAAACACCCTCCGAAAGCCAGCAAACACTATTACGAGACAAGCCTTTAAATGGAACCCACAATAAAAAGGAAACAGAGGCCAACAAAAACACCTGGCTCAGAGACCGAGAGGCAGACGTAGAGGACCTTTTTGCTGTGGGTCAGCAGCATCAACCAGAGTCCCCTTACAAAAAAATGTATTAAAGTTTCTGGGTGAGAGCCACCCTGCCACCTCTGTCGTTGTGATAAGTTAGTTTATTTTCTTTTGTGTCTTTTCAGAGAATCGCTTTCCAAGGCTTCTATAAACCGTCCCAAGAACTTCAAGAAAGATGGTAATATCTGCCAGCTCAGGGCTCAAGAGGATAGTGAGGACGATAACAACACTTGGAATGGAAACTCTACCCAGCAAATGTAGCTCTGTAAAAGTAGCTTTTTTCTGTCTGTTCCAATATCGCTGTCACAACTGTTCAATCCCAGTTAAGTAATAGATAATAATAATAATAATATATGCACTAATTTAAATAATTGCTCACCTGTTGGAATGTTGTCAAAGGGATTATTTGAGAATGTAAACACTATCAGAGATTTATAGAAATAAAGTGTTGCATAATTTGCAGAATTATCTGTTTCCTATTGATCATGAGAAATCAACAACTTAACCAGTGTCTACACATACATGAACGTCATTAATTGTGTGTGAGTGTGCGTGCGCGTGTATGTATGTGTGTGTGTGTGTGTGTGTATATATATATATATATATATATATATATATATATATATATATGGGGTGTAAATCGCGGGTTTTGTCATGATACAAAGAATCACGATAAGATATTTGCCGATATCTTAAAGCCTGCTGTGATTCATTCACGATACATCACGATATAGTGCTCTATGATCGATATATATATTTTTTTTAATGAAAAATATAGAACAATATCCTGATATCTAACAATTCATATGCAAAATCAACAAGGTACTGCAAACTATTTATTTAGGAAATTACAAGAGTATTGTAGTATACAAAGTGCTTATTTTAACACTGAACTTTGATGTCGTGTTTTTTCTTTAAATGTGCGCTGAGATTTGTGGTCCCTGAATATTTGATCACCGCATGGCAGGATTTACAAACTGCACGTGTCTTGTCCGTTGAGCCATCTTTTCTTTGGAATCCAAAGTGCTTCCAAACGAATGACTTGAAGCCAATAGGGGAGCAAATGTCCTCATCTTTTTGGACACTAGCCATAGCACCAGCCCAGGAGCCGCGTACTTGTTGTCGACTCCCCTTTCACGTGCCTGCTCTGCTCACAACACGCGCAGTGCGCTCCCGGAAAGAGGAAGCAAGCAACAATAAACTGGATTTCAAAATAAAGTCGCGTCTAATGTCCGAGGTCAAACACGGCGATATAAATCGATGTATACGTTTAGCATCGATGCCAATAAATCGTAGAGCATTATATCGAATAATCAATGTGTATCGATGAATCGTTACACCCCTAATATATATATAGTATATATATATTTATATATAGCACTGGGTAGCACGTCCGCCGAACATACTGCGGAAGATCTTGCACACATACGTAGATACATAGAATCTAAGGATAATGTAAAAAGTATATTTTCCCAACAGTCATCACTACATAGATTAAAACAGTGTTTTTGCAAACACTTTATAAGGACCACCTAAAAAAATACTTTAAGCTCAAGTACGCATAGAAAGCAATCCAGAAAACAAGGTTAACATGCCTTCGCTGTAGTCCGTCAGTGAATTCGGTATCCTTTTTATTTCTGACTTGGACCTGACAATTCAAAGGGGCGTTCTTGTGCATTTTTCTAATCAGAAAAGTAAAACTTTCCTCGAATCCAACATTATACTCAGGAGTTCTTCTCAATTTCCTCGAATGCAGCATTTTACTCAGGAGTTAATTGCTGATCAGCTGCAGGTGAGTGCACTCCAGAAACCACCCCACCCAGCCTAAAACTGCAGCATTTGACAATTGGAGCCACAGGACATGGGATCACCAAAATAAAAAAAAGGAGCAACCCTGACAAGAATAGACACAAAGACAAAAGTAACTTTGCATAAACATTATGATATGCTTTAGAAATGTTGCCAGGACATGTGACAATCTTTTTGTTTCAATACTTTGTGTGTGCGTGCATACGTATGTTTTTCTGATGAGTTTCTTTGTTGTGTGTTACATTTTCCCAGTTCTTTATAGACATAGAAAATTCCCTTTTTTTTAGCTTTTAAATACATTTAATTGTGCACTTGGAGTCTCCAGGATTGTAGAAAAGTAATCTAATCCCTCCAGGTGCTGCATTGATACTTTCATAATCTGTGGGATACTATATACTCCGTTAAATTTTATCCATTTTCTATTATGTTTTGCGAATCCGCCATCTTTATTACACAGAGAGACTTTTGTAGTCCAAACATCTCAAGGATGTTGAAGTGGAGAGATCAAAATGTTCCATTTTTTGATGCATTAATTCAAACAACTGATTACACCATCACCAACATCAGAACCTCAAAGAAGTGCCTGGTTAAATTTCAGTTTTCATGACGAAATTCCCACATCTGTGGGCAAAGTGTTTTAGAAATCTCGTCAGTATAGAGAAGAATTTTCATTGAGGATTCAAGCTCCTTTGATCGATTGAAACGACGGACATAGTAGCGGTAGCTCGAGATGACACAAGAATAAACTATTTCACTTTCATATTATTGCGTGTCTGTTTTGCCTTCATATTATAGCATTAGCATCAGTCTTTCTGCTGATTTGTTTTCACTTCTTTTGGATGTATTATGAGCACCATATTTTACGATAAACTATAAATCAGTTTTTTTCATAGTTAAGTATGGTTCATAGTTTCATAGTTTTTCATGCGACTTACACTCAGGAGCGACTTATGTGTGAAATTATTAACACGTTATACCATTTCACATGTTATTTTCACACTAAACCGCATGAGGGCACTCTAGGCCTGTGGAATAATTGGAACTGCAACTGATGATGAGTCTGACGTAAGCCACGTAGAAGAGAAAGCGCTGCATCTTTTACTTATGGGGTTTGCAGAGTTGTTTAAGGATGAAGATCACGTTGGATTTTATGATTTGGAGTGACGCGGATGGCGCCTCGGTGACGCACTGGGTAGCACGTCCGCCTCACAGTTAGGAGGTTGCGGGTTCGATTCCACCTCTGGCCCTCCCTGTGCGGAGTTTGCATGTTCTCCCCGGGCCCGCGTGGGTTTACTCCGGGCACTCCGGTTTCCTCCCACATCCCCAAAACATGCTTGGTAGGCCGATTGAAGTCTCCAAATTGTCCCTAGGTGTGAGTGCGAGTGCAAATGGTTGTTTGTCTCTGTGTGCCCTGCGATTGGCTGGCAACCGGTTCAGGGTGTCCCCCACCTACTGCCCGATCACCGCTGGGATAGGCTCCAGCACTCCCGCGACCCCCGTGGGGACTAAGCGGTTCAGAAAATGGATGGATGGATGGAGTGACGCGGATGGTTCGATAAACTTGTTCGCATGTTATTTATGCTATAGTTATTTGAATAACTCTTAATAACTCAGACACATTCTCAGTTCCTTGTTCATGTGTTGACGTAACGTTAGCATACAGTACCTGTTGTTGCCTATTCTATTTTTATTTTAAATTGCCTTTCAAGATGACGTCTGTTCTTGGTGTTGGATTTTATCAAATTAATTGGCCCCAAAAATGGGACTTAAACTCCGGTGTGACTTATATGTCTTTTTCTTTATTATGCATTTTATGGGTGGAGCGACTTATGCTCCGGAGCGACTTGTAGAAAATATGGTAGTTGCATCAGATGAATTGCATCGAACATACTATTTTGTTCTTGGGGAGCACAATAATATGTTAAGGCATTTGCTAGCATTAGCTTACTTAACTTGACTGCAGTGCTTGTTTACAAGACGTGTTCATAAATATTGTGAGGGGATTTTTTGTTATGTATGGTTGGATGGACAAGTCTTCTGCTGTTGACATCTTCTAATCAATCAAAAAGCGTCTGTGTCGCAAGTAAACTGTACTTCAGCAAACAAATTTGTCCTACAGGAAAGGGAGGCACACATCTTCCAACCTGGAGGGAGCGGAGTGTTCAGTACCGTTTTCTTCCATGTATAACGCGCCCCCATGTATAATACGCACCCTAAAAATGGCATGTCGATGCTGGAAAAAAGCCTGTACCCATGTATAATACGCACCCAAAGTCCCAATGATTGTCACACACGCATCTGGGTGTGGTGAAATTTGTCCTCTGCATTTGACCCATCCCCGTGTGATTTTGATCCATCCCCTGGGGGAGAGGGGAGCAGTGAGCAGCAGCGGCGCCGCGCTCGGGAATCATTTGGTGATCTAACCCCCCAATTCCAACCCTTAACCGTTTCTGCCCAAATCGTTATTTCTAAAAAGGTGCATATTTTTTGGGTCCTTAGGTGTCCCTAAGTACGAATATGCCGCGCTTTTTTGGTTATGACGTCGCGCATATGAAATATGCGGCATCTATATATAGACTATGTGCTGATACGTGCACAAAAATCGGAGCATTCTGACGATTTGCAAGTGTAGCGTCATGTAATTTATTTGAATGTTCAGAGATAGTTGTGTTTTACACGTAACAGCTGTCTGCAACATGAAAGGAACCATTTCCACAATTTTCAATGGGCGTGCATGTGCAACGGCGGCCGTCATCCCCAGGGTATGGGGACCAGCCGTAAGAAAATGCCAAAGTTTCTATGAACACAAGTGGCTTTCATAGCCGTATTTATTTGCAACAAACTTTCAGCAACAAACTTTCAAACTTGCGGTACCATAAACACAGATATAAACTGTAACTCAGCAGTGATGATGTTCAGCCTTGCGCCGCCACTTCCGGTCAGAAAACGGATCACGCGACCAGTGCTTCTCACACATTTTATTCCGGCTGGTGGTAAGCACGGAAACACTTCACAGTGCACAGTGCCACGCGGCACTTGCAGCACGCACTGGACGGACGCGACTTGCAAGTCGGCAGTGCGCACTTTCGGCCTTGCGCCGCCACTTCCGGCCAGTGCTCCACGGTGTCGAAGCGGGAGTCATTCGCAACTGCACACACGCGCGGTCTGCCCGATCTCCGAGCTCGAGTGGCGCCTGGTGCTGCAACCAGAGTTCGGGCCACATCGCGTCGGAACTCCAGCAGAGACATCCCGCCGTGCTCATCCAGCCGGTGCAGCACCCATGCGTTGAAGACGGCCGCGTCCAGCATCCAGGTGAATATCGGCCACCACCACTTCTTCCGCCGCATGTTGATGCGGTAGAGCTCGATGCTCTGGTCGGCGCGGTCCGTGCCGCCCATGCTGCGGTTGTACAGCTGGACAACAAATGGCTGGTCCACTGCCACCTTCTTCTTCTCCTGCCTTGACCAGCGTGACACCTTCTGCAGAGGATGCTCAGCGGCGAGGGTGGAGGCGATGGTGACCACGGCGTTATCCTTCCACCGAGTGAGCGCAATCTTGTTTGCCGTGTCGTACACGACAGACACGGCACCACGCGGCTTCCTCTTCATAGCCTTCTGATCTGTCATCGGGCAAGAGCGCGGGATGCGGTTTTCTCGGATCGTCCCCGTGCAAGCGTAGCTCCGCCTGCGCAGCTCTGCAACTAGCGGGAGGCCGGTGAAATAGTTTTTTATGTAGATGCGCAGCGGAAGTGCACGCACAGCATTGGGGAGGTTGTCCAGAAGTCGAAGGAGCGTGCCACCGCCCTTGCCGAACTTGCGTTCCACTTCAGAGGCATCTACACTCGCCCCCTGGTAGATGTCGAAGTGGAGCAGGAAGCCGTTGGTCCCACTGTTCAGGCACCAGGCCTTGTAGCCGAACCGCACCAGCTTGTTTCGGATTGCTTGCTTGCATCCATGTCTTCCAAAGTATTCAATCATTGCCTCGTCCAGATCAAGATTGCAGTCCATTGGATACGCCTCCCCGAACCGAGCGTTGAGGATGTCCATCATGGGACGCAGCTTTGTCATCCGATCGCTGCTGTTCTGGCGCGTGTTGTCGGCACAGTGAATGTAGCGGATGATCTCCTCGAACCTGTTGCGTGACATGGCCCCAGCGACGAGGGCGCAATGGAGATCTTAATCTGTGTTCCAGTAGTGTCGGCGACTGGGGAGCTGGTGGTAACCCGAGAGCAGCAAGATCCCCACCACGCGCTTCAATTCTCCGATGGTGAGCTGGAAGTTGGAGTCAGTCACCGCCGCATACTTGATGGTCTCTCGAAGAAGGTGAGGATATAGATCAGAAAGGAAGAACTCCAGCTTCTGAACTGCGCTCTTTCCAACCAAAATTGTGGGGACGGCGAGAGGCCTGGCGTCCGGGAATTTTGTCAGGCGCGTTTTACTGTTGGTCCAATTGTAGTCCAACGCATCTTTCTGCGAGCGTTTCTTTGAGGTGGAGGCCTGTTGGGGCTCCTCTTCTTCCTCAGTGTCGCCATCATCATCATCTCCGATCACACGTCCGTCGGCGGCGGGAGCGCTAAGATGCCGTCCCGAGAGATTATTGAACGTTCCTCCGCAGTCTTCCTCGCCCGTGTCTTCGTCAGACTCGAAACTGAACTGGTGGAGCAATAAAGATTTTATCCACAACTGCGTCCTCATCTTCGATTGCATCGAAGACCTCCATCGCCGACTTTGTACCCATAGACGCGGAAAGTCTATGTATAGATGTTTCACATTAAACAATACATAGAGGAAATACGTTAGGGCGAATCATCACTGCAATCACATCTGTCAATAACCATTATATGATAATTGTTCCCTAAAAGTTTCACCCTGCTATCTCGAGTCTATCATAATTTCCCGGAGCTCACCTTTTTGCATCTTCCATCGTGAATCGCGATCGTCTGGCTTCGCTCACTTAGCATGAGTGACTCATAAACTGGGAAAATGGCAGTGCTTCCGGGTTCGACAGGTCAAAGGTTGGTTATAACCGGATACAATCGGCACGAATGCTTGTCGTCATTTGACGGCGCCGGAAGCTGCAGAAATTGGAGCGTCTACATATAGACTAAAGGCTGAAACGGCTGGGTGCCAAGCAGGGAGGCAATGGGTCCCATTTTTATAGTCTTTGGTATGGTCTTAATTAGGCTGGATGTATTTTTTTTGTTGGCGTTGATTTCTCCGACTGCCGGTAAAGGCACCACCGGTTAAAATGAAAAGAGGAAAGTGACGTGCGGACATGTGAAAAAGGCATGGGAGAGAAGTTGAAAAGGAATAAAAACACCCTTGGAAACCAAAACTTGCCCCTCGTCGTGACTCGGAGCCGCAACAAATGTTTCAGATTTGTGTAGGGTACATTGTGACAGCAAACGAGCAGGTGATCGAGATACGAGAGCATTGCGTTCGTATGGAGCGTGTTTGAAGTGAACAGCAGAGACGAAAGGAACAAGGCAAAGTGTTGTGAAATAAAATATTACCTGTAATACGTGTCCGAAAGTCTATTGATCCGACACCGACTTTTCCGAGGTGCACTTGAACGCCTCCTCAGAAAGCGGGACACTTATGAGAACGCTGCACGCTCCTTTCCTGGTCTCGCGCTTAGGGAGGAAAACGGACTTACGAACCCCTTTTTCCCGTGACATTTGTGTGCGTTTATGAAACCCCAGGTGAGTTATGCAGACTGGCCTGTACACTTGGGGGAGCGAACATATCTTTGTTTACTTCTTGTTGCTGGTACGAGCGGATATAACTTGTATAGGATAAGTGCGTGGTTAGTGGCTTCGCACGGGGTGCCGCCATGTTGTCTGCGTACTATCGTCATGTTTGTCAAACGTGTGCCTATAGCGTTAGAAATGTATTACTGTGTTTAGTTCAGTTGTGTACTATACGTTGTTATTACCGACACTGAGTGCCGTCGGCCAGCAGTGCACGTCTTAAAGCGGCAGTAACGCACTTAGTGAATGTTCATTAAGGGTGGTAGCAGTAGTAAAGTTTATTGCCCTGTATATCAGCTGTATATATTGTAGTGGCGATACCCTACATAGTTGTTTATGCATATGTTTATTACATGATGTAATTTGACTGTCATAATCTAATTACATTATTTCTCTTTGTTTTCCTTCTGTATAGACCACCCAAACACACATATACAACACACGCATACACACACACATATACACACATGTATACACACCCACACAAGTACACACTCAAACCCACTAACATACACTCCTGGAAACCTGTACACTCACTGCTGTTGAGAATAAAGTTGATGCAAGATTCTCTAACCGGACTCGTCCATAGTGCTCCATCCCTAACCACTAATCCACATCTTTACATGGTCCTTCGAGCCGGATTAGGGTTCCGGACACTATGGAATCAACAACTGATCAGCAGCGGGAGTCATCGGCCCGACCCAAGAGAGATCCTCGTCCACCTGCACATTTGGACCCATATGAAGTCACTCTTTTGCCCTCTCAACAACCTGTAGCCCAAGCTTCCTCTACACCTGTAGGACAACTAGGCCAGGGTCTGTCAACCAGAGCAAGGAGTTTGACAAGTTACCGGTCAGCTGCACATTCACGACGATCCTCTCAGATGTCAAACGGTCTCAGTCTGCTTCAAAGCACATCAGATATACAAGCAGCTGCATTAGAAGAGGAGATAAAGGGTTTGTAGCTTACAGACCTACAACAGGAAATAGAAGAGGAAAGAAAGGCTGACTTGGAGGCTGCAGCATTGGATGCCCAAGCCAGGGAAGGACAACGGCTACAAGAAGAGGCACATTTGGCTAAAGAGAGACTAGCTAAAGAGATGGGGAGACGCAGGCGCTTGAAGAAGCTGGAGAAAGAGGTACATATTGCCAGTCTTGTGAAGACCTACCTATCAGAGACGAACGATGATGCCTTGTCCACTTCATCAGCTCCCGCTACATTCTCCAAGCCGTCGCTGCGATCACAGCCACCGCGGGTGCCCTTCGTTCTCACCCAGCATCCACCTGTACAACCGCCACCTCCAGCGCCCGTTCAAATACCACCTCCAGTTACTGTCCCTGGACAGATAGTAGCACCACCCGCTAATCTCATCACAAGTGCCCAAGATAGTGTTCCTGTCAGCGGACCATCCATTGCGGCAACAGTAGCTGCATTTCCACCTGGACGTGTATCATCCTCGCCCGTCCTCCCCACGGTGACAAGCCATGCCGTTGGAACGCTACCGATTACAAGTCTCCCATCTCAATATCCAGGTGTTTCCCCTACCAGTACAAGCTTCACAACACCACCACTGGCAACTTCAGTGATGCCACCACCTCCTACAATGCCATTTTCTCAACCCATTACACCAACTGCAACACCCGTCCCCGCTGCACCGCCTTGGACCTACCCAGGCATGGAGACCTTGATTGCTACATCCTATGGCATCCCCAAACCAACACTTCCCTTCTTTGAGAGTGGTAGAGAAAGCGACTTTGCACTTTTGAAGATGGCACTCGACAACTTGATGAACAGTCACACTCATCTCAGCGAACACTATAAATATCAAGTGCTCCTGGGTCAGCTCAAGCTCCCGAGTGCTCTGCAGTTGGCCAAATCATACATGTATGACCCGGCACCATACACAGCAGCAGTGGGAGCTCTACAAGACAAATACGGACAACCGAGACAACTGGTCCAAAGCGAATTAGGGGCAATACTCAACTCCCCAGCCATCAAATTTGGAGATGCTGATGCATTCGACTCCTTTGCCCTCTCTGTCCAGTCACTGGTCGGTATGCTGCGGACGCTAGAGGGACCTGTAGGTTACGAGCTCCGGTGCGGTTCCCATGTTGACCGCCTGTTAAGCAAACTGTCTCCATCCCACAGAGATGGATTTGTGGAATATTGCCTCGTTCGCAACATCCTGCAGCCCGGTTCAGAGCTCACCTACTCCCTGCCTGACTTTGCCGCATGGCTCCAGATGAAGGCTCAAGCAAAGCGTCTGGCCAGTCGAGCTACCCTTCTCTATAACTCTACCGGGCCTTCTACACCTAAGAGAGAACAGTTTCGTTCAAAGCCCAGAGATAAGACCGCATCAGTCTTCCTCTGTACAAGGGAGACAGCCACCAAAGAGACCACTCAGCCGAAGCCTCAAGCCTTCAAACTCAGCCCTTATTGCCCATTCTGTAACAATAAGGAGCACTATCTCAACTCATGTCTCGACTTCAAGAAACTGTCCCCTGCTGAGATTAAGAAGTGGATCCAGGAAGGTGACCGATGTTGGAGGTGCGGCCGAGCACACAAAGCTACAGCCTGCACGCTTAAACGGCCGTGTAAGACATGCAAAGAGAAACACCTTACAGTTCTGCATGATGCCATCCAAGAGTCTTCGCAGACAGTGCTGCTGGTTAGTAATCCAACACCCACTATCTACATCGAACAGCCCAGAAGCCCTCAAAGAGTGCTACTGAAAGTTGTCAAAGTGCTTCTACATCATGGCGATCGCGTCCTTGAGACATTTGCAGTGCTTGATGATGGTTCAGAGAGAACGATTATCCTCCCTCAAGCTGTAGAACAACTACAACTCTCACAGCACCCAGAGACGCTACATCTTAGGACCGTCCAGCAAGAGGTGAAGGAGCTGAAAGGTTCCTGCGTCAGCGTTCATGTATCCCCTGTCTTCAAGCCAAACCAGAAGTTTTGCATTCGACACGCGTTCACCGCAGATAGTCTTAGCTTGTCTGAGCACACGTACCCAGTAGCAGCTCTCCAGAAGCGCTATGAGCATCTCAAAGGACTTCCCTTGACGCCTATTCACAGAGCACAACCTCTACTCCTCATCGGCTCAGATATGGCCCATCTGCTCTCACCAACACAGCCCGTCCGATCAGGCCCATCTGGCAGTCCCATGGCAGTCTGTACAAGGCTCGGTTGGTCCTTGCAAGGTCCGTCAGACGTCATTCCAGTTGCTTCTCACCAGCCTTACTGTTTTCACATCGCCACTGAACCACCATATACAGAACTTATCAGGATTGTGGAACGCCTTTGGCATATCGATACAGTTCCCCATATCAGTGAGAAGACTGCAACCCGTTCTAAGCAAGACCAGCAGGCTCTCACCCTACTACAGACAGCCTCCGAACGCGTATCTATTGACGGTACCCAGCGCTATGCTACTCCACTGTTGAGGCGTCAGCCAGCCATCCCACTTTGTGCTTCGCCAGCTGCTGTGATGCCCAACCTACGTGGCACTGAACGCCGGCTAGCCAAGGACACAGCTCGAGCAGCTTCATACTGTACGGAGATGGACAAACTACTTCAGGCCGGCTACGTTTCAGAGAACTCTACGAAAGAGGCCGAAACTGTGACCGAATCGTGGTATGTACCACACCATATGGTGCACCACAATGGAAAGGACAGAGTTGTCTTCAATTGTTCCTTCTCCTTCAATGGCCTCTCATTGAATGACCAACTCCTCCCGGGACCGACGCTTGGTCCAACCATGATTGGTGTCCTGATGCGGTTTCGATGTCATGCTGTCGCCATCAGTGGAGATATCAAGTCAATGTTCCATCAGATCCGCTTAATGCCAAAAGACAAACCTCTCCTACGTTTCCTGTGGCGGGACATGCAAAGAACGTCTGAACCACGGATATACCAACGGGAGGTGTTACCATTTGGTACAACGTGTAGCCCCTGTTGCGCCGTCTTCGCCCTGCAGCAGCACGTCAGAGACCATGAACGTCCAGATTCCCCCCTCACGCATGTGATCGAGCAGTCCTTCTATGTCGACAATTGCCTTCACAGTGTAAGTAAACCAGAAGATGCCAAGGCTTTGGTCAATGACTTGCGAGCACTTCTGAGAAAGGGAGGTTTCGAGATCAGACAATGGGCCAGTAATGTGCCTGAAGTTGTCGCACACCTACCCCCTGAAGCACAATCGACTAGCAGTGAGCTATGGCTGTCCAAGGCCAGTGACAACCTTCAAGTACCCACACTTGGACTGTGCTGGGATTGTTTGAGCGACACGTTGAGTTATAAGCATCGCTCTAACGAGCCTTCAGCTGCCACTCTACGTAACGTCTACAGCGTCCTTGCCAAGCTTTACGACCCATTGGGCTACATTGTGCCATTTACCACAAGATGTACAGTGCTTGTCCAGGACATGTGGAAGGCTAACATTGGCTGGGATGACAAGATTCAACCATCTGAACTTCTCGGAAAATGGTTGAGTTGGGTGCAGGAAATTCCTACTCTGCAGCAACTCAAGTTACCTCGTCCCTATTCACCAGCCAGTGGAAATACCGTCAATGCAGCCCGTCATATTCACATCTTCTGTGATGCTTCAGAGCGCGCCTACGGATCAGTAGCTTACATGCAAATAACGGATGACAGACAAGTCTTCGTTTCCTTTGTGTTTGCCAGATCGAGAGTAGCGCCGCGTAAGCAGCTGTCCATCCCGCGTCTCAAACTCAGCGCCGCACTTACAGGGGCACAGCTGGCAAAAGTGATCGAGACTGAGCTCACAGTAACGCCTGAGCACATCACTCTTTGGTCTGACTCCACAACAGTGCTCCACTGGATTAAATCAGAATCCTGCCGCTACAAAGTATTTGTTGGAACACGTGTAGCAGAAATTCAGAATCTTACCAGTCCATCTCAATGGCGGTATGTTGGTAGTCTACACAATCCCGCAGATGACATAACCCGAGGACTCACCTTGAAAGAGATGGTGCAGGATCACCGCTGGAACAAAGGTCCACATTTCCTCCTTTTGCCAGAGAGAGAGTGGCCCATCATGCCCTCATCTGAGGCAGAAGCAGACACTACCGAGTTAAGGAAGTCAGCCTTCGTGGGAGCAGTCTCCAGCGCCTTGCCCACACAACATCCTGACCTGAGTAAATTCTCCACTTGGCAAGAGCTTCTTCAGGAAACCGCTAGCTCCCTTCATGGGGCGGCCAACACTAACACCACAGCAAAGTGTTTAGCAACAGATTTTCTTCAAGCAGAGAAGCTTATGCTTCAAAAGGCCCAAGAAGACTGCTTTGCTGAGGAATTGAGAGCCCTCAAAGTTGGACGTGCTCTTCCTGTAAACAGTCATCTTATATCCCTGTCACCAGAACACGACAAAACCACAGAGCTACTGAGAGTCGGTGGTAGATTGAGGCATGCTGAAGGACTAGACCTGGATACCATCCACCCAGTCATCATGGACCCAAGTCATCATGTGACTAAGCTCATCATTAAGAATGCGGATGATTCTCTACTGCACCCGGGACCAGAACGCGTCCTTGCTGAGCTCAGACGCCGGTTTTGGATAATTCGTGGTCGAGAGGCCATTAGAAAGCATCAATATTCCTGCCTGGAGTGTCGACGATGGAGAGCAAAACCGGATGTACCGAAGATGGCTGATTACCCACCGGCTCGACTACGACTCTATAAGCCACCATTCTATTCAACAGGAGTTGACTGCTTTAGACCTTTTCAAGTGAGGATCGGTCGCCGCACTGAGAAAAGGTGGGGTATAGTGTATAAGTGCATGACAACTCGCTCAGTACACCTGGATCTGTTGGAGAGCCTGGACACGGACGCTTTCCTGTTGTCTTTGAGAAGATTCATATCTCGACGTGGGAGACCATTTGAGCTTCTCATGGACAATGGCACCAACTTTGTCGGTGGTGAGAGGGAGTTGCGTGAAGCCGTCGTCGCCATGGCACCTGAGTTGAAAGACCAACTTGCTGAACAGCAAATATCCTTCCGATTCAATCCTCCTAGTGCGCCGCACTTTTGTGGCACATGGGAGAGGGAAGTGAGATCAATCAAGTCCGCGCTCCGTGTTGTCCTTAGAGACCAGACTGTTCCTGAATCTGTCCTTATGACAACTCTAGTGGAAGTGGAAGGGATATTAAATGCAAAACCACTCGGCTATTTGTCATCAGATGCCTCGGATCCTGATCCAGTCACACCTAACCTCCTCCTAATGGGTCGTCATGATTCATCCCTTCCCCAAGATGTCTATGACCCCAGTGACCTAGGAAGGAGACGATGGAGGCACAGCCAATTCATCGCCGATCGTTTCTGGGCATCCTTCATCAGTCACTACCTTTCAGGGCTCCAAGAGCGTAGTAAGTGGAGGAAAGATGGTAAGGCACTCTCCATAGGCGACGTTGTTCTGATCGTGGATCCTCAACTCCCCCGCGCATCATGGCCCGTTGGTCGGATTACCCTGACGCATCCAGGAGCAGATGGACGCATTCGGACTGCCACGGTCCAGGTAAAAGACCGCATCTATGTTCGTCCTGTCGCCAGACTCATTCTTCTTCCAGCTGTTGACGACAAGGACGAAGGAGGGACTACCAAATAGACTTTCTCCCATTCATTTTTTATTTCTTTTTTTTTTTCTTTTTTTTTTTTTTCTTTCGGTATGGCGCCGTAAGTGGCTGCCTCCCAGCAGTGTTCTCTCCTTTCCTCTTTATTTCTTTCTTTTCTCCTTTTTCTTTCTGTCTTTTTGTCCATTCGGCGATGCTGGTGCCTTC
This sequence comes from Syngnathus typhle, assembly GCF_033458585.1. Lineage (NCBI taxonomy): Eukaryota > Metazoa > Chordata > Actinopteri > Syngnathiformes > Syngnathidae > Syngnathus > Syngnathus typhle. The sequence continues at coordinate 14,373,051 of NC_083746.1, read as the reverse complement.
TACCGCACCTCGGTATCTCTTCGGATCGGATATTTTGTATTGTTATTTTTTCTTCCTGGGACCGGGATCATCGGTCGAGACCGGCGTAACTCTACGGCGGCTTCCTGCTTATCCGGCCAGTGATGACCGGGTCCCTCGCCTTGGCCTTGCAACCGCAACCCCTGTAGGGACTCCGCTTCCTCGTGCTCGTCGGAACCAACGACTTTCGCCATGCTAGCCCCGTGGTGACCATCTGCACGTGCATCCGACTGGGTGCCCAGGACGCTGCTCACACGTTTGCCTGCTTTGTGATGTTTTTCACCGATTCACGACCACGGTCCATTGGGCGCCGTTGAACTGGACTGCCGTTACACCTGTCTATGGACCCCGTGGAGGCTATTTTGTGTGTTTTGGGGTGTTCTCTTGTATTGAGGGGTGCTGGTTGGCCACAGTTTTTTTTTCCCTCCGTCTTTTAGCTTTGTTTTGCTTTGATGGCTTTTATCTTGAGCACTTTCTGGCTTTCTTTGTGGCGCCGTTGTGTGGCAGCCTGTGTCTTTTGTATACCCACTCTGTGGTATGAATACTGCTGGGGCCTGAATTTCCCCACCCCTGGGGATCAATAAATATTCAATCAATCAATCAATCAATCAATTCAACTGCCACGTGGACAGTTGGGGGCGGCTTTGTCCGAAAGTCTATTGATCCGACACCGACTTTTCCGAGGTGCACTTGAACGCCTCCTCAGAAAGCGGGACACTTATGAGAACGCTGCACGCTCCTTTCCTGGTCTCACGCTTAGGGAGGAAAACGGACTTACGAACCCCTTTTTCCCGTGACATTTGTGTGCGTTTATGAAACCCCAGGTGAGTTATGCAGACTGGCCTGTACACTTGGGGGAGCGAACATATCTTTGTTTACTTCCTGTTGCTGGTACGAGCGGATATAACTTGTATAGGATAAGTGCGTGGTTAGTGGCTTCGCACGGGGTGCCGCCATGTTGTCTGCGTACTATCGTCATACGTTTGTCAAACGTGTGCCTATAGCGTTAGAAATGTATTACTGTGTTTAGTTCAGTTGTGTACTATACGTTGTTATTACCGACACTGAGTGCCGTTGGCCAGCAGTGCACGTCTTAAAGCGGCAGTAACGCACTTATTGAGTGTTCATTAAGGGTGGTAGCAGTAGTAAAGTTTATTGCCCTGTATATCAGTTGTTATTGCTTGCATTGTGCTATTGTAGTGGAGATACCCTACATAGCTGTTTATGCATATGTTTATTAGATGATGTAATTTGACTGTCATAATCTAATTACATTATTTCTCTTTGTTTTCCTTCTGTATAGACCACACAAACACACATATTCAACACACGCATACACACACACATATACACACGTATACACACCCACACAAGTACACACTCAAACCCACTAACATACACTCCTGGAAACCTGTACACTCACTGCTGTTGAGAATAAAGTTGATGCAAGATTCTCTAACCGGACTCGTCCATAGTGCTCCATCCCTAACCACTAATCCACATCTTTACAATACGCATTTTGTTATTTGCTGATTGTATTAAACTATCACATTCATTGTCAGTCAAGAAGAGAAGAGGACTATTTGCATCGGATCCATAGTGCGCATGCGCAGTGATACTGCCTCCGTATGACGTCCAGTCCGCGATGGAGATTAAAAAACAAACAATATTTGACAATAACACAGGTTTCTGTTCCTGTCTTTGGTAATGTCCACGTCTTTGTCGGTCAGTCCTGTTGTTGGTTTTGTTAGAGAGTTATGTTAGTTCACCAAGTCTGTGTTTTGAGTTCCTCTAATGAACCCTGGTCCAAGCTGCACTTGGTCGCCCTGCTCCTTTCCACACTCCATCCGTGACAAGATTTTCTTCAAAAATTGTTGTACCATGATTTTCTTACAAAAAAAAAAAAAAAATGTACCCATGTATAATGCGCACCCCAGATTATAGGACAATAAATTAGTTACATTTTGCGCATTATACATGAAAAAAAACGGTATATAATTTGCATTTAATGAGACCGCACCAAAACGGCTTGCTCTGAGATGCTCCTCAGAACAGGGGTAAAAGAGAGACCTGTGATGCTATGATGACGAGCAAGTCAGACAAAAGCTTTGCTGTTCCATTTTATTTGGACCACAACTGAATGAGTAAAATGTAAAACGGAAGGATTTATAACCATGATGTGTCAGCTGTAATGCTCGCCATGCTAATAATAATTACCAGGAGGCTGCATTCTAAGTTTTACTATTTAATGTAGTATGTTACAAAGACTGAGACACGGCCATGGAGCTTTTTCTGCAAGATTGCGGAGAAATGTCTAACCCCCATCATCCAGGATTCCTACTTTTGTACTCTTGGCCGTCCACCTACAAAGGGGTGACTCTGCCATGTCTCTGTGATATTGTGTGACCTTGCAGTTCTAACGGAAACCAGTCAAGTTTATTTATATAGCCCTAAATCAAAAGCAGTCTCAAAGGGCTTCACATATACAAAACAAATTGACAATTATTCTCAAAGCATCCACTCATCTTAAGCTCCCAAGAGGGCAAGGAAAAACTCAAAAAATGAGAAACCTTGAGAAGGGACCACAGACGGGAGGATCTGCCTTTTAGGATCACCAGGCTGCAATGAATGCAGAAAGGGGACATAAAATACATAATGTAAAAAAATCAAAGAAATAATGGATGTCCAATTCAAAGCAAAGAGCTGCAGAAGGTGCCCTCGATTGTCCTGGCAGTGTCTTCGAAGGGGTAATCCGCTGCAGTTCCCTCATCTTAATTGGTCCATGAGAATCCAGACAGCCGCTGTCAGTTTGGGTGTCACCTAACCACCTCCCCAGCCGGGAAGGGGTGGGGGCTGGAGGGGCATGGGGTGGAGGGAGCGAAAAAACAAACTCCAGCCAAATCGGCCACTACAGGTTAATTAAAGGCCATATCATAGAAATGTGTCTTTAAACGTGTCTTAAATGTTTCTACTGAGGTAGCAGTTCTAATATCCATTGGTAGGGCATTCCAAAGCTCTGGAGCCCGAATAGAAAATGCTCTAGATCAGACGTGCGCAAACTACGGCCCGCGGGCCACATCCGGCTCACGGGGCTGTTTTATCCGGCTCGCCAAACCTGAATAAATTGTATTAAACTTTTTTTGGGGTAATTTTCCCTGCAATTACTATGTTTTCTCAATAGATGGGGAAGCGCCCGCCCGTGCATTTACTCCCGGAAGCCGTGTCAGAAAGCTCGGTGCACACTCACAAGTGCGTGTACGTACGGACCCGGCGCACTCCGCACTCTATTTCCATCAGTTCCGAATTTCGAGTGTGGGCTGTGGGCTGACGTCAGCATTCTCGTAATTCGCGCGCTGAGCTTCCAGATACAGTTTAACGCTAATGCCACCCACAAACCTTCCCCTGGAATCCTTCCATTAAAATGAGTGGCCCGAGGAAAAGAAAGGTGGACACTAAGTGCCGAGTGTTTAAAAAAAGAGTGGACAATTTGGCTCGACCTACTTGTGTGAGCAGACGTTCAGCCACATGAATGTCAACAAAGCCAGTCACAGATCTAGGTTAACGGACCGACACCTCAGCTCTATTCGAAAAATTAACACAACAAATTTTACTCCAGACCATGATGCACTTGCAAAAAAGGAGACCAACAATACTATTGATTTCTTTGTTACTTTATCCAGATGTATTCTTTTACTGATTCTTCAAGATGATGTATTTGGTCTGAATGTTTGCCGTTTGATGTCATTTTGCCTCATTAGATAAACATACCGTTTTTTTCCGTGTATAGTGCGCAAAATTTAACTAATTTATTGTCCTAAAATCTGGGGTGCGCATTATACATGGGTACAAAAAAAAAAATTTAATTCTTTTTTTTAAATTTTTTTTTTTTTTTTTTTTTTTTTAAGTCCCAATGATCGTCACACACGTAGGGAGGCAATGGGTCCCATTTTTATAGTCTTTGGTATGGTCTTAACTAGGCTGGATGTAATTTTTTTTGTTGGCGTCGATTTCTCCGACTGCCCATAAACGCACCACCGCGCTCCGTGCGCGCACGGGACAGCAAACGAGCAGGTGATCGAGCAAGCGTCTGATACGAGAGCATTGCGGTCGCATGGAGCGTGTTTGAAGTGAACAGCAGAGAAGAAAGGCAAAGTGTTGTGAAATAAAATGCACAGAACGGATGCGCAAGACACGTCAGCTATATAAAGAGCGAGAGTTGTTTTCTTCCTATTAGTTTCAATTCACAGTTTAAGTAGCAGTTTCAATCAGCAAATAACAAAATGCGTATTACAGGTAATATTTTATTTCACAACACTTTGCCTTGTTCCTTTGGTCTCTGCTGTTCATCCTAAAACACAAAGGCGCTCTTTAAGCAATGCGACAGTGAGCGCCCGGCGCGCTGCACCAAATTAAGCTCCCTGCGCAGTGCGCACTGAGGTCCACTTAAATTTTAGAAAGTACATCAGGACTTTAAAAATATCTTCTAAATTTCAGCGACGGCTCTGTCACAATAATCGAGTTGGGCGGTCGGCGGCGCGCTACGGTTGAGCGTTCTCTCTCGCGCTCTCTCTCGCGCTCTCTCGCTCTCTCTCTCTCGCTCTCGCACACACGCGCACACACGCACACACACGCAAACCGGATATTATACGGAGGCCGCCATTACAGATGCGCAAGACACGTCAGCTATATAAAGAGCGAGAGTTCAGTTCTCTACCTAAATCCGTATTACAGGTAATATTCTATTTCACAACACTTTGCCTTGTTCCTTTCTTCTCTGCTGTTCACTTCAAACACGCTCCATGCGACCGCAATGCTCTCGTATCAGACAAGGCTTGCTCGATCACCTGCTCGTTTGCTGTCCCGTGCGCGCACGGAGCGCGGTGGTGCGTTTATGGGCAGTCGGAGAAATAAACGCCAACAGAAAAAATTACATCCAGCCTAGTTAAGACCATACCAAAGACTATAAAAATGGGACCCATTGCCTCCCTGCGTGTGTGACGATCATTGGGACTTTAAAAAAAAAAAAAAAATTAAAAAAAAAATTCATAAAAATTGGGTGCGTATTATACATGGGTACAAGCTTTTTTCCAGCATCAGCATGCCAATTTTAGGGGTGCGTACTATACATGGGGGCGCACTATACACGGAAAAAAACGGTATTTCATAAATCTGACCTGCAGGCGCTGAAATTATGGAAACTATTATTCATATTAACAGTGAGATATAATATAACGAGAATGTAGTTTTTTGGTGAAATGTTTTTTTAATGCTGTCAGGGATGAGATTCTTCCGTGGATCCGCGAATCTCCGTGTTTTTTTCCGCCGGGAGTATCATTTTCGTGAATTGTGTAGATCCGTTGAGAAAATTGTTTTTATTGATGGGGGGGCAGCAGTATTGCGACAACCGCCTTATTTTCAGCACCATTTTGGCGCTACTTTCGTCACATCATTTGCCTACTCATTTGCCTAATTAGCAAAGGTTCTAGCCACCATGGCGAAAGTTTTTGAGAAAAAAGACGAGGATCGTGCCAGGGAAATAGTCGAACGTGATCAGGAACTGCTTCAGATGGGCATGGCTCAAGAGTAGTGTCATCTTACAACTCGGAACACAGTCCGTAACCACCTGCCTGACGGAACATATTCGTAAAGTAGATGTCCCAGGGAAGGTTTTGTGCATTATTTGTCAAGATGTGATAAGCTATGGAGGTCGCGGTGCTTTGAACATTAAGGAGCACATCAAAACAAAAAAACACAAAGGTGCGTTTTTACTTTTACAAGCATGTGGGTGCAAGTCTGAAATGTCAAAGTGGCTCTGACAGTAAGTTCATGTGGATATTGAAATCGCCCATAATTATTATATTATCCGCATTCGTCACTAAATCAGCCACGAATTCTGAAAATTCATCCAGGAAGCCAGAGTTAGCCCCGGGTGGACGGTAAATTACAGCAAGATAAAATGACGGTAAAGCCGTGGATCGGACAGTGAGAACTTCAAATGTTTTAAATACGTTAATCGAACGAGGCCTAAATCTAAGATCGGAATTAGAGATGAGGGCGACACCCCCACCCTTTTTTCGAGGACGCGCCACATGCAAGCTCACAAAATTTGGAGGTGAGGCCTCATTAAGCGGCAGCAGTTCATTTGGTTTTCACCAGGTCTCACAAAGACCAAAAATGTTTAGATTGTGTTCTGTGATGAGGTCATTAACGAGTACTGCTTTGGATTGAAGTTATCTAATATTCATAAAACCGAGTTTGAGTCTAATCGGTAGATCAGGGTTCATATCTATCGGAGGATTTTTAAACGAAATACGAGCAAGATTGTGTTGTCTAGGCACAGCATTACCTTTAAAATGTTTATTAACGCAGCAGGAAGATATGACCATAGGAATTGGATAGTTAAGTCAAAGTCTGCTTTATTGTCAATCCCTTCATATGTCAAGACACACAAAGGAACCAAAATTCCGTTTCCTCTATCCCACGGTGACGAGACATAGTACACGATAGACATACAAGTAGATGATACAAAATAAAAACAAGGCACAAACAATAAATAATAAATAACAAATAAATATGAGTGATGAATAAACAAATAACACAATAAATAAGAGGAGCAAAACTGAGCCAGTGTGCATACAGCAGACAGTAAGCATAGCGCAAAGTACAGGATGCTACGCAGAAAGGGGGAGAGAGTTCAGGATCCTAACAGCCTGGAGTAGGAAGCTGTTGGTGAGTCTGGTGGTGCGGGAGCGCAGGCTCCTGTACCTCTTCCCAGAGGGCAGAAGATCAAACAAAGAGTGAGCGGGGTGACTCACATCACTCACAATCGTGGTCGCCTTACGGGTGAGATGGGAGGTGTAAATGTCTTTCAAGGAGGGAAGTGAAGCACCAATAATCTTACCAGCCGTGTTCACTATGCGCTGCAGGGCCTTGTAGTCAGTGCAGCTACCACCCCAAACAGCAATACAGCTGGAGAAGGACGCTCTCAATGGTGCCGCGGTAAAATGTAGTCATGACGCCCGGAGGAGCGCTCGCTCGCCTGAGTTTCCGCAGGAAGTACAGGCGGCGCTGGGCCTTCTTCACCAGTGACGCGGTGTTAATGGACCAGGAGAGATCCTCACTGATGTGCACCCTCAGGAACCTGGCGCTGCTCACTCTCTCCACCACAGCACCGTCGAGAGAGTGAGTAATATTCGGCAGACATGTAATGTTATCTGGACCAGGCACCGTTCCATCAGCGATACCCGTCAGGGCCCCAGAAAGAGGACCAGTTATCTATGAAATACAGTCCCTGCTTCTTACGGAAACCGGCCATCCATCGATTAAGGGAGACTAATCTACTAAACCTCTCATCAGTGCCTCTACCAGGCAGGGGGACAAAGACAAATACTCAATGCTGACTCATCTTTATGGCGAGATCACAAGTCCTCGCTATGTTTTTCTATGTGATCTCTGATTGCCTCATCCTAACATCATTGGAGCCAACGTGTATCACTATATCCGAGTAGCTAGTGTTGTTGGACCTACGCTGTTGACGAGACCTATTGCGAGCCAGCTCCCTAAGATTAGCTTCTATGTCAGGTGCTCTGCCTCCAGGGATACACATTACCGTGGCTGGATTTGTAAGCGTAATGTTCCGGGTAATGGAGTCACCTATGACCAAGATGCAAGAGCCAGTAGACCGAGTTGGCTTGGGAGGGCTATGCGTTTTTACTGACTCATCGCAGTTAGCAAGCCGCTTGGGGCTAATGCTAACTGGGCTAGCGAGCTGACTACAGCCCGCATCTGCTTATACTTCATCAATTAAAGTACATAAGCATACAATCATATCACATATACAGATTAATCAAATAAAGAAAACATATATATAATCAAGTTATTGAATATTTTTTTAACACAAGTACGTATATTCAAGCCATATCAAGTCAAGTTTATTTGTATAGCCCTAAATCACAAGAAAGTCTCAAAAGGGCTTCACATGTACAAAAAATTGACAATTATTCTCAAACATCCACTGATCTTAAACTCCCAGGAGGGCAAGGAAAAACAAAAAACTATCAGGGAAAAAATGAGAAACTTTGAGAAGGGACCACAGATGGGAGGATCCCCCTTCCAGGATGACCTGGCTGCAATGGATGCAGAGAGGGCACATAGAATACATAATATAAAAAATCAAAAAGTGGATATCCAATTTGAAGCTGCAGGAGGTGTCCTCAATTTTCCTGGCAGTGTCTTTGAAGGTGGTAATCCGCCGCAGTTCCCTCATCCCAATTGTCGATGAGAAATCCAGACAGCCGTCACCTAAGGAGGGGGGGGGGACAAAAACGCAACCTCCAGCCGAATCAGCCACCACAGGTTAAAGGCCATGGCATAAAATGTGTCTTCGATCGTGTCTTAAATGTTTCTACTGAGGTAGCAGTTCTGAAATCTATCGGTAGGGCATTCCAAAGCTCTGGAGCCCGAAAAGAAAATGCGCTAGAGTCTAGCGCAGGGGTGTCAAACGTATTTTTGTCACGGGCCGCATCGTAGTCATAGTTTCCTTCGGTGGGGCATTATGATTATCAATCCAAATAAATGTATGTAGAGCCTCATATAATCAGTATAAGCTTCAAAACACACTAATGAATGAGTAGTTTTCAAATCAGAGATTAGTACAGACTATTCAATTATTTTAAAAAGATGTTTTTAAAAGTGAAGACCATTTGCGATTTTTGTATTGACACATGAATTCGATGCGCAATTTGTCTTTGCGGGCCACATAAAATTGTGTGGCGGGCCCCCGGCCCTTGAGTTTCACATGGGTGCTCTAGACCAGTGGTCCCCTACCACCGGGTCGCGGACCGGTACCGATCCGTGGGTCACTTGGTACCGGGCCGCCAAACCGCACAGATTATTTTTTTTTTTTTTATCGACGATCAATTAATTCAGGTCAAGACACTCGTCCCGGTCACGTGACGTTTCCCCAGTCGAGCCCGCAAAGCTAATATGTGGCGACAGGCTAACTAACCAGGCAATGAAGCATTCAAAACTGCTTCAACACATGGAGACCAAGCATCCTGCAATAAAAGACAAACCTTAATCCCTTCGGGTGTCATTGTCTCCGATTACGTCTAGATGGGACCGGCTCGTTTCTGAGAAACAAACTCAGTGCTCGCACTAATTCAACGTAATGGTGAGTTTTATTTTTGTCATTTGTACTTGTTTTTATGTCAGTCGTATCATTTTATTTCATCGTATTTATATATTCATTATAAATGTATTATTTATTTATTTATATAAACGTATTATTTATATAAATGCCGGTCCGCGAAAATATTTCTGACGTAACCGGTCCGTGGCGCAAAAAAGGTTGGGGACCACTGCTCTAGACCCTGCGGACTTCTTTTTGGCCCTAAAAGACTAGCGTTTAGCCAGCGGAGGTTACGGGACGGAACGGAAGGAACAACTAGGTCGACGAGATACGAAGGCGCTAAGCCATGCAGTGATTTATAGGTTAAAAAAAGAACCTTGAAGTCACATCTTAAATGGACCGGGAGCTAATGTAAGTTGGTTAATATTGGGGTAATGTGATCAAATGTTCTCACCCGTGTGAGCCGTCTCGCCGCAGCATTTTGTACTAACTGTAAACCTTTAATACTGGACTTAGGAAGACCAGAGAACAATGCGTTACAGTAATCAAGGCGCGACGTTTTAAACGTATGTGTAATAGTTTCCGCATCACTAGTTGAAAGAATTGGAGAATTCTTAGCAATATTACGGAGGTGAAGAAAAACGGAATTTTCGTTCTGTTCTTAATGTGTTTTTGAAAAGAGAGCATTTGGTCAAATATAACCCCGAGATTAGTTGCAGTATCACTGACATTTATCCATTTGTATATAAGTTTCCTTAAATAAGTGATGATAACGACCTGGACCAATTATCAACATCTCAGTTTTATCTGGGTTAAGACGTAGAAAATTGAGAGACATCCATTGCTTGATCTCCGCAAGGCACGCCTCAAGATTACAACAGTCCCGCGGATTTGTCATCGATAACGGTATATATAATCGGGTGTCATCCGCGTAACATTGAAAACTAATGTTGTATTTACGTATTATGTCCCCAAGCGGAATCATATAAATACTAAATAGTAGTATTGGTCCGAGTACCGAGCCCTGCGGGACACCACACGTAACGTTATTGACCTCAGAGGTTGTGTTGCCATGGACCACTCGGTGGGTCCTGTCAGATAGATAGAAATTGAAGCAGCGAAGTGCTGACCCTGAAATACCAACACAGGTTTTAAGGCGCTCTAATAAAATATTGACGTCTGCAGTGTTGAAGGCAGTACTAAATTGAGTAATAATAATACACATTACTTACTTACTATAGTATAGTTGATCCCTTCACGTGTTATTTTCACTTCAATACGCATGAGTGGGCACTAGGCCTTTGGAATAATTGGAGCCGCACCTGACAATAAGTCTCACCTCAGCGCTGCATGTACTTCCAGAGTCACCAGCGGCGTTGTGACACGGAGAATGAAGATTTTGATGGATTTGATGATTTGGAGGGACACGGATGGTTCGATAAAATGTAATTTGTTATAATTATGGCTCGGTGGGGCACTGGGTAGCACGTCCGCCTCACAGTTAGGAGGGTGCGGGTTCGATTCCACCTCCGGTCCTCCTTGTGAGGAGTTTGCATGTTGTCCCCGGGCCCGCATAGGTTTTCTCCGGGCACTCCGGTTTCCTCCCACATCCCAAAAGCATGCTTGGTAAGCCGATTGAGCACTCAAAATTGTCCCTAGGTGTGAGTGCGAGTGCGTATGGTTGTTTGTCTCTGTGTGCCCTGCGATTGGCTGGCAACTGGTTCAGGGTGTCTCCCGCCTACTGCCCGATGACGGCTGGGATAGGCTCCAGCACGCCCGCGACCCCCGTGGGGACTAAGCGGTACAGAAAATGGATGGATTGGTGTTATAATTATTTCAAAGTCAAAGTCTGCTTTATTGTCAACATCTTCACATGCCGAGACACACAAAGAGATCGAAATTACGTTTTCCCTATCCCACGGTGACAAAACATAGTACACGATAGACATACAAGTAAACAACGAAAAAAAAAAACAAGAAGGCACAAACAATAAATAATAAGAGTAACAATAAATAATAAATAAATAGATAACACAACAAATAAAAGCCAGTGTGCATGCAGACAGTAAAAGTACAGGACACTACGCAGAACGGGGAAGCAAGTTCAGGATCCTGACAGCCTGGACTATGAAGCTGTTTGAGAGTCTGGATGTGCGGGAGCACAGGCTTCTGTACCTCTTCCCAGAGGGCAAAAGCTCGAACAAAGAGTGAGCGGGGTGACTCACATCACTCACAATCGTGGTCGCCTTGCGGGTGAGATGGGAGGTGTAAATGTCCTTCAAGGAGGGGAGCAAAGCACCAATAATCTTACCAGCCATGTTCACTATGCGCTGCAGGGCCTTCAAGTTGTAGTCAGTGCAGCCGCCACCCCAAACAGCAATACAGCTGGAGAGGACGCTCTCAATGGTGCCGCGGTAAAATGTAGTCATGACGGCCGGAGGGGCGCTCGCTCGCCTGAGTTTCTTAGTCAGTGATGCGGTGTTGGTGGACCAGGAGAGATCCTCACTGATGTGCACCCCCAGGAACTTGGCGCTGCTCACTCTCTCCACCACAGCACCGTCGATGGTCAGCGGCAGGTGTTGGGTGTGACCCTTCCGGAAGTCCACAACAATCTCCTTGGTCTTGTCGACGTTCAGCAGGAGGTTGTTGTCCCTGCACCACGTGGTCAGAAGGTCAACCTCCAGCCTGTATTGAGTCTCGTCTCCCTTGGTGATGAGACCCACCAGCAAACTTCACTATACGGTTGTCGCTGTAGGTTGCAGTGCAGTCATGCGTCAGGAGGGTGAAGAGCAGCGGACTGAGCACACAGCCTTGGGGGGCCCCCGTGCTCAGCGTGATGCTGGCGGAGATTTTGTCGCCAACACGTACTACCTGTGGCCTCTGACAGAGGAAGTCCAGTAGCCAGTTGCAGAGATAGGTACTGAGGCCCAGCGTGTCAAGTTTGCTGATGAGGCGTTGTGGCACAATGGTGTTGAAGGCAGAACTGAAGTCCACAAACAGCAATCTCACATACGAGCCCCTTCTCTCCAGGTGGGTGAGGGCCGAGTGGAGGGCAGAGCAGATGGCATCCTCAGAGGACCGTTTGGCTCGGTACGCAAACTGGAAGGTTCAATGGTGGGGGGGAGAACGGATCGGATGTGCTCCATGACAAGCCGCTCAAAGAACTTCATGATGATGGGCGTAAGTGCCACGGGGCGGTAGTCATTGAAGCAGGACAGAGCGGGTTTCTTCGGCACAGGTACGATGGTGGCAGCTTTGAAACATGACGGGACGATGGCCTGCTGCAGGGAAGTGTTAAAGATGTCTGTGAAGACATCCGTCAGCTCACCAGCGCAGTCCTTCAGCGCTCAACCCGGGATGTTGTCAGGGCCCGCCGCCTTACGGATGTTGATAGCGGCAAGCGCCCTCCTCACCCTGTCGGCGGAGAGGCACAGGGGCAGCTCGTGTGAAGGGGGAGTGGCCTTCAGCGGGCAAGTGCTGTTCTGAGCGTCGAAGCGAGCAAAGAAGCGGTTGAGGTCATTGAGCAGACGGACGTCGCCCTCACAGCTCTGCGGCGCGGGCTTGTAATCCGTGATGGTCTGAATGCCCTGCCAAAGGCTCCGTGCGTCCCTGCTGTCCTTGAAGTGGGCGGTAATTTTGCACGAGAACGCCCTCTTTGCATCTTTGATGCCCCGGGACAGGTCAGCCCTCGCAGTCCTCAAGCCAGCCTCATCCCCCGCTCTAAAGGCTTTGTCCCTGGCCCTCAGCAGCCTGAAGACAGCCCCCGTCAGCCATGGCTTCCGGTTAGCCCGAGTGACGATGGATTTTGAGTGAGTCACATCATCAATGCACTTCCTGATGTAGAAGGAAACAGAGTCAGTATACTCCTCAATGTCTGTCCAATCGTCGCAAGTGGCAGCCCTCCTAAACATGTCCCAGTCAGTAGAGCCAAAGCAGTCACGCAGTGCATCAGAGGCACCCTCAGGCCACACCCGTACCTGCTTGCGAACTGGCCTGGACACTCTCACCATTTGTCTGTATGCGGGCAAAAGCATAACAGTGATATGGTCAGAAAGTCCAAGAGGGGGGAGGGGGGCGGCTTTGAAAGCTCCTTTATGCGAAGAGTAGACCAGGTCCAGGAAGCTGTCGCCTCGCGTAGGAAAATTAACACGCTGGTGAAGCCTCTGAAAAACAGACTTCAGGTTAGCATGATTAAAATCCCCAGCGAAGATGGTGAAACCGTCAGAGTGCGCTGTCTCTTGTTCACTGACAGCCTGGTACAGTTCACTAAGAGCCGCGATCCTGTCGCCTTCGATATTGGAAGGCGGGATGTAAACCGCGACGAGCAGAATTGCGGTAAATTCCCTTGGCAGGTAAAAAGGACGGCACTTAATGATCACGAACTCCGCCAGTGGCGAGCAGTGCTTGCATACCACTACAGAGTCCCGGCACCATTCGTCACGGATGTAGACGCATATTCCACCTCCTCGAGGTTTCCCCCCTTGTACAATGGCCCGGTCCGCCCGATAGCACGCTAGCAATATACATTGCTCAAAAAAATTAAAGGAACAGTTTTTTATCCTGGTATGGCATGAATTCAATTAGACTTTTCTGATAAGGTTTTGGTCAGGTAGGTGGCAGAAGGGGTTGTTGCAGGTGCACCAGGTGCACTAGAGGGGCAACAACGAGATGGTCCCCAAAACAGGACTGGTTTTGCAAGTGGAGGCCATTTCAAGTTCCTCCCTCTTTATCTTTTTTAACTGTTTTTCCACAAATGTTGGCTTTAGCTAGAGTCATTATCACGACTGGGAGCATGAGGTGATTTCTTAACCCTCCTGAAGTTGCGCAGATTGTCCAACTCCTCCAGGATGGCACATCCATGCGTGCTGTTGCAAAAAGATTTGGTGTGTCTCCCAGTACAATCTCCAGAGCATGTAGGAGATTCCAGGAGACAGTCACTTACTCTAGGAGAGCTGGACAGGGCCGTAGACGGTCCTCATTTCATCAGCAGGACCGATATCTGCTACTTTGTGCAAGGAGGAACAGGTTGAGCACTGCCTGAGTCCTACAGAATGACCCCCAGCAGGCTACTGGTGTGAATGTCTCTGCCCAAACAGTCAGAAACAGACTTCACGAGGGTGGCCTCAGGGCACGACGTCTTGTAGTGTGCCCTGTGCTCATTGCTCAGCGTGGAGCTTGATTGGCGTTTGCCATAGAACAGCAGAATTGGCAAGTCTGCCACTGGCGCCCTATGCATTTCACAGATGAGAGCAGGTTTACCCTAAGCATCTGTGATAGACGTGAAAGTTAAAGTTTAAAAAAAAAAAAGATCGTCACACACACATCTGGGTGTGGTGAAATTTGTCCTTTGCATTTAACCCATCCCTGTGTGATTTTAATCCATGCCCTGGGGGAGAAGGGAGCAGTGAGCAGCAGCGGTGCCGCGCTCGGGAATCATTTGGTGATCTAACCACCCAATTCCAACCCTTAATGCTGAGTGCCAAGCAGGGAGGCAATGGGTCCCATTTTTATAGTCTTTAGTATGACCCGGCTGGGGTTTGAACCCACAACCTTCCAGTCTCAGGGCGGACACTCTACCACTAGGTTACTGAGCTGGTATAAAGGGTCTGGAGAAGCCAAGGAGTGCGCTATGCTGCCTGCAACATCATTCAGCATGACCGGTTCGGTGGTGGGTCAGTAATGGTCTGGGGAGGCATTTCCATGGAGGGATGAACAGACCTCTACAGGCTAGAGAACGGCAGTCTGACTGCCATTAGGTATTGGGATGAAATCCTTGCACCCATTGTCAGTGGTGTAGTAGGTCCTGGGTTCCTCCTGATCCACAACAATGCCCGGCCTCATGTGGCAAGAGTATGCAGACAGTATCTAGAGGATAAAGGAATTGACACAATTGAATGGCCCTCACGATCACCTGATCTAAACCCGATAGAAAACCTCTGGGACATAATGTTTCGGTCCATCAGACGCCGCCAGGTTGCTCCTCAGACTTTACAGGAGCTTGGTGATGCCCTTAGACAGATCTGGGAGGACATCCCACAAGACACCATCCGTCGTCTCATTAGGAGCATGCCGTGACATTTCAAGCATGCATACAAGCTCATGGGGGCCACACAAGATATTGAAAAGAATTTCGAGTTGCAGAAATTGAATTTAGGCAAGATGGATGAGCCTGCCCCATCATTTTTTCACTTTGATTTTTGGGGTGTCTATATACTGAGCCCTCTGTAGGCCGAAAACTTTTATTTCCATCAAGAGATGTGGCATCCTTTTGTTCCTGAGACATTAAACTGTCCATATCAGTATAGATATCCAACTTTTTTTTTTCACCATTAAAATCTGTTGTGTTTTCAAAGTGTTCCTTTAATTATTTTGAGCAGTGTATATTTATATATAGTCATATAGGTCTGTGGAATAACTAGAACCGCAACTGACGATGAGTCCAACATCATTGCCGCATGTACTTTCAGAGTCAGCAGCGGCGTTTTTTTTTAAGTGACACGGAAGACGAAGATTTCGATAGATTTAATGATTTGGAGTGACACGGATGGTTTGATAAATTTTTTATTTATGTTAGTCATTTGATATATAGCTTATATATAGTCATATAGGTCTGTGGAATAATTGGAACCGCATTTGACGACTCCGACGTCATCACCGCATGTACTTTCGGAGTCAGTAGCGTCATTTATTTTAAGTGACACAAAGGACGAAGATTTCGATGGATTTAATTATTTGGCGTGACACGGATGGTTTGATAAATGTTATTTATGTTAGTTATTTGAATAACTGTTCATATGTTACGTCAGGCATGTTCTCAGTTCCTCGTTTGTTTATGTAACGTTAGCATACTGTATCGTTTAGCACAGAAATGGGCAAACTACGGCCCGCGGGCCATATCCGGTTCACGGGGTCGTTTAATCCGGCCCGCCAAACCTGAATACATTTTTTTATATGATTTTATTATGAACATTTTTTTTGTCATTTTCCCTACAATGACTGTGTTTCCCCAGTAGATGGGGAAACGTCCGCCCGCGCATTTACTCCCGGAATCCGTGTCAGAAAGATCTTTGCATGCTCACAAGTGCATGTACGTACTCAGTAGTAAGGACCCGGCGCACTCCGCGCACAATTTCTATCAGTGCCGAATTTCGAGTGTGGGCTGTGACATCAGCATTCTCGTAATTCGCACGCTGAGCTTTCAGATACAGTTTTACGCTAAAGCCACGCACGCACAAACCTTCCACTGGAATCCTTCCATTAAAATGAGTGGCCCAAGCAGAAGAAAGGCGGACACTGAGTTCCGACCAAGTGTTTAAAAACGAGTGGACAATTTGGGTCTACCGACGTGTATTTCCTGTTTCCTCAACTCTGTCACCAGGTGTTTGTGAGTTAAAGCTCTGCTCTGATTTTCAGATATCCGTTGCAGTGTTGATTCTTTATTTCGATGTATTCTTTCAGTGATTCTTCAAGATGATGTATTTGGTCAGAATGTTTGCCATTTTATGTGATTTCGCCTCATAAGATAAACATCTTTCATGAATCTGACCTGCAGCCGCTGAAGTGATGGAAAATGTTATTCTTAATAACCGTGTCGTATTTAATGAGAATCACTGATAGTCAAGTCAAAGTCAAAGTCAGCTTTATTGTCAATCTCTCCATATGTCACAACACACAAAGAGACCGAAATTACGTTTTTCTCTATCCCACGGTGACGAGACACATAACACGATAGACATACAAGTACGCGACACAATATAAAAACAAGAAGGCAAAAATTCAAACAATCAATAGTAAGAGTGATGAATAAATAATAAATAAACAGATAACACAATAAATAAGAGGAGCAAAACGGAGCCAGCAAGCATAGCGCAAAAGTAAAAAACATCATAAACAAAAAGGCACAAACAATAAATAATAAGAGTAATAATAAATAATAAATAAACAGATAACACAACAAATAAGAGCCAGTGTGCATACACACAGTACAGACAGTAAAAGTACAGGACGCTACGCAGAACGGGGGAGCGAGTTCAGGATCCTAACAGCCTGGAGTATGAAGCTGTTTGAGAGTCTGGTGGTGCGGGAGCGCAGGCTTCTCTACCTCTTCCCAGAGGGCAGAAGCTCGAACAAAGAGTGAGCGGGGTGACTCACATCACTCACAATCGTGGTCGCCTTGCGGGTGAGATGGGAGGTGTAAATGTCCTTCAAGGAGGGGAGCGAAGCACCAGCAATCTTACCAGCCGTGTTCACTATGCGCTGCAGGGCCTTCAAGTTGTAGTCAGTGCAGCCGCCACCCCAAACAGCAATACAGCTGAAAAGGACGCTCTCAATGGTGCCGCGGTAAAATGCAGTCATGACGGCCGGAGGAGCGCTCGCTCGCCTGAGTTTCCGCAGGAAGTACAGGCGGCGCTGGGCTTTCTTTGCCAGTGATGCGGTGTTGGTGGACCAGGAGAGATCCTCACTGATGTGCACCCCCAGGAACTTGGCGCTGCTCACTCTCTCCACCACAGCACCGTCGATGGTCAGCGGCAGGTGTTGGGTGTCACCCTTCCGGAAGTCCACAACAATCTCCTTGGTCTTGTCGACGTTCAGCAGGAGGTTGTTGTCCCTGCACCACGTGGTCAGAAGGTCAACCTCCAGCCTGTATTGAGTCTCGTCTCCCTTGGTGATGAGACCCACCAGAGTCGTGTCATCAGCAAACTTCACTATACGGTTGTCGCTGTAGGTTGCAGTGCAGTCATGCGTCAGGAGGGTGAAGAGCAGCGGACTGAGCACGCAGCCTTGGGGGGCCCTCGTGCTCAGCGTGATGCTGGCGGAGATTTTGTCGCCAACACGTACCACCTGTGGCCTCTGACAGAGGAAGTCCAGTAGCCAGTTGCAGAGGTAGGTACTGAGGCCCAGCGCGTCACGTATGCTGATGAGGCGTAGTCTTTGGGTGACTTTTTTTGTTTAATGCTGTTAATAAATGCATCCATCCATCTACTTCCGCTTATCCGGCGGCGGGTCGCGGGGCAGCAGCTTTAGGAGGAACCCAGACTTCTCTCTCCCCAGCCACTTCATCCAGCTCATCCCGGGGATCCCAAGGCGTTCCCAGGCCAGGTGAGAGACATAGTCTCTCCAGCGCGCCCTGGGTCGTCCCTGGGGTCTCCTGCCGGTGGGACATGCCCGGAACACCTCCCCAGGGAGGCGTCCAGGAGGCATCCGAATTAGATGCCCGAGCCACCTCATTTGGCTCCTCTACTCCGAGTCTCTCCCGGATGACCGAGCTTCTCACCTTATCTTTAAGGGAGAGACCGGACACCCTGCGGAGGAAACTCATTTCGGCCGTTGTATCCTGGATCTCGTTCTTTCGGTCACGACCCATAGTTTGTGACCATAGGTGAGGGTAGGAACATAGATCGACCGGTAAATCGAGAGCTTTGCCATTTGGCTCAGCTCTCTCTTTACCACAACGGACCGGTACAGAGTCCGCATTACTGCCGACGCTGCACCGATCCGCCTGTCGATCTCGTGCTCCATCCTGCCCTCACTCGTGAACAAGACCCCAAGATACTTGCTCCTCCACTTGGGGCAGGATCTCATCCCCAATCCGGAGAGGGTATTCCACTCTTTTCCGACCGAGGACCATGGACTCGGATTTGGAAGTGCTGACCCTCATCCGGACTGCTTCACACTCGACTGCGAACCGCTCACAGCTTGAAGAAGCCAAGAGCACCACGTCATCTGCAAAAAGCAGAGACGCGATGCTGAAGTCCCCAAACCGGACCCCCTCAACGCCTCGGCTGCGCCTAGAAATTCTGTCCATAAAAATTATGAACAGAATCGATGACAAAGGGCAGCCTTGGCGGAGTCCAACCCTCACTGGGAACAAATCCGACTTACTGCCGGAAATGCGGACCAAACTCTGGCATCGGTGATACAGGGTCCGAACCGCCCTTATCAGTTGGCTCGGCACCCCGTACTCCCAAAGCACCCTCCACAAAACACATGTGGACTGGTTGGGCAAACTCCCATGCAACCTCGAGGATGCTGCCGAGGCTGTAGAACTGGTCCACTGTTCCACGGCCAGGACGAAAGCCACACTGCCCCTCCTGAATCCGAGGTTCGACCTCCCGACGGACCCTCCTCTCCAGCACCCCTGAAAAGTCAAGTCAAGTTTATTTGTATAGCCCTAAATCACAAGCAGTCTCAAAGGGCTTCACATAGACAGAAATTGACAGTTATTCTCAAAGCATCCCCTGATCTTAAGCTCCCAAAAGGGCAAGGAAAAACTTAAAAACCCCTACCGGGGGAAAATGAGAAACCTTGAGAAGGGACCACAGATGGAAGGATCCCCCTTTCAGGATCACCAGGTTGAAATGGATGCAGAGAGGGTACAAATGATACAACATGAAAATCAATGAAATAAAAAGTGGATGTCCATGTCAGAGCAGAGGGCTGCCGAAGGGTTAGGGTTAGCCCTAACCCTAACCCTAACCCTAACCCTAACCCTCAATTGTCCTGGCAGTGTCTTCGAGGAGGTTGAGCTGCAGTTCCCCCATCCTGAATTGGCCCACGAGAATCCAGATAGCCGCTGTCAGCATGGGTGCCACCTAACCACCTCCCCGGCCGGGGAGGGGGGAGGGAGGGGGTGGAGAGAAAGAGAAAACAAACTCCAGCCGAATCGGCCACTACAGGTTAGTTAAAGGCCATGTCATAGAAATGTGTCTTTAAACGTGTCTTAAATGTTTCTACTGAGGTAGCAGTCCTAATATCCATTGGTAGGGCATTCCAAAGCTCTGGAGCCTGAATAGAAAATGCTCTAGAGCCTGCAGACATTTTCTTGGCCCTCTGTGTCGCTAAAAGGGTAGCGTTTTGCGAACAAAGGTTACGAGACGGAACATAAGGAACAACTAGGTCGACGAGATATGAAGGCGCTAAGCCATGCAGTGATTTATAGGTTAATAGAAAAACCTTGAAGTCACATCTTAAATGGACCGGGAGCCAATGTAAGTTGGCTAGTATTGGGGTAATGTGATCAAATTTTCTTGTCCGAGGGAGCAGCCTTGCAGCAGCATTTTGTACTAACTGTAGACTTTTGATGCGGGATTTAAGAAGACCAGAAAATAGTACATTACAGTAGTCCAGGCGCGGCGTGACGAACGCATGTATAATAGTTTCCGCATCACCGGTCGAGAGCATCGGACGAATCTTTGCAATATTACGAAGGTGAAAAAACGCAATTCTGGTTATATTCTTAATGTGCTTTTGAAAGGAG
Organism: Syngnathus typhle; assembly: GCF_033458585.1. Taxonomy (NCBI): domain Eukaryota; kingdom Metazoa; phylum Chordata; class Actinopteri; order Syngnathiformes; family Syngnathidae; genus Syngnathus; species Syngnathus typhle. The sequence continues at coordinate 14,352,646 of NC_083746.1, read as the reverse complement.
AGAGTTTGGTCAAATATTACCCCGAGATTAGTTACAGTATCGCTTTGAGTGATAGTACGGTTATCTATAGTTATAGCGGTTTCCTTGAATAAGTGTTGATAACGAGTTGGACCAATTATCAACATCTCAGTTTCATCTGGGTTAAGAGGAAGGAAGTTGAGACATCCATTGCTTGATCTCCGCAAGGCACGCCTCAAGATTACAACAATCCCGCGGATCTGTCATCGATAACGGCATGTATAATTGGGTGTCATCCGCATAGCATTGAAAACTAATATTATATTTACGTATTATGTCCCCAAGCGGAATCATATAAATATTAAAAAGAATTGGTCCGAGAGCCGATCCCTGTGGGACACCACACGTAACATTATAGAGCTCCGAGGACGCATTGCCATGGACCACTCGGTGCGTCCTGTTTGATAGATAGGAATGGAACCAGCCTAGTGCTGACCCTGAAATACAAACACAACTTTTAAGACGCCCTAATAAAATATCGAAGTCTACAGTGTCGAAGGCAGCACTAAGATCGAGTAGTAACAGTACAGACGAAGTGTTTGAATCCATAGCTATGAGGAGATCGTTAGTCACTTTAGCAAGTGCTGTCTCAGTGGAATGATTAGCTCTAAAACCAGACTGAAAAGTGTCATATCGATTATTGGCGACCATGTAATCAATAAGCTGCTGCGCTACTACTTTTTCAAGAAGTTTAGCTATGAATGGGAGGTTTGAAACTAGCCTATAATTACTGAGACAGTCCGGGTCAAGATTTGGTCGCTTAAGTAACGGTTTAATGATAGCGGTTTTAAACGCTGTTGGCACTATCCCAGAGGAGACAGACGGATTGATTATATTTAAGACGGACGGTCCCAAAATTTGAAATAATTCTTTAAGTAGTTTGGCTGGAAGAGGGTCGAGTAAACATGTTGTTTGTTTAGCCGCACTAACCAATTGTGTAAGCCTTTCACGAGACACGCTTTTAAAAGTTGAGAGGGTTGTTGCATGATCATCAGCGTTGGTAAACGGCGGGCTCGACCGAGCGATTGGAATGGTATTCTTGATCTCATCCCTAATGGATTCAATCTTTTGAGCAAAAAATTTCATGAACTCGTCAGTTGAGTGGAAGGAACTATCGGGGGTTGGCTGGCGCAGTCAGCTTTGCCACTGTATCAAATAGGTGTTTCGGATTGTTTTTATTGAGATTAATAACTTGCGAAAAATACCGAGTTTTTGCTAAGATAAGCGCATCTTTATATTTCCGGAGACTATCCTGCCATGCCTGATGGAAAACCTCAAGTTTGGTTAGACGCCATCTGCGCTCATGCTTTCTACATAATTGCTTAAGCGTACGCGTTTCATCTGTGAACCACGGAGTAGGCACTCTACGGCAAGTTTTCGGACGTAACGGCGCCACAGAGTCAATGGCATTTAACAATGTCGCATTGAATTCATTTGTAAGATTATCAATAGAGCCGGCGTATGTGAGAAATATAGCGGTTGGCGGCGACAGTATCTCAGATAGCGCAGTTGCAGTCATGGAGTTGAAATGATGGCTCCTATATTGCTGATTGCTCTCTTGTCTTTGACAAGGAACTAGAATTTCAAACTTTATTAAGTAATGATCAGACAAAACAGTAGTGTATGGCAGTACTGCTAGATTTGAGGTTGCAAGTCCTCGGGATAATACCAGATCTATGGTATTTCCATTCTTATGCGTTGCTGCCTGTACGGCTTGCGTAAAACCAAACGTATCAGTTAAAGTCTGAAACGCCGAAGTAAGTGGCTCTGACGGTAAATTCATGTGGATGTTGAAATCGCCCATGATAATTATATTATCCGCATTGGTTACTAGATCAGCCACAAATTCTGAAAATTCATCCAGGAAGCCAGAGTAAGCCCCGGGTGGACGGTAAATAACAGCAAGATAAAATGACGGTAAAGCGGTGGATCGGACAGTGAGTGTTAGGGTTTGCAGAATATCTTCATCGTATGATTATGTTGGAATGTAACCTGTAATAATTTAACTAGCTTGTCCTGTCTAGACAAAAGTAGTTGACCAAAGTGCTAAGATCTTTTCAACTGATTGACTAGACGCAGAGGAAGCAATCAAAGTTGCTTTGTTTACAGAAAGTCGTAAAAGCCCCCCTGCTATGCTTTGATCAGCAGGGGAGCGTCTTCACCCTATCCTGTGTGTTCCCACACCCCCACTTTCAACCCCACTCTGTTTCTCTCAATAAATATGCACCTGCAAAGGCCTGAGTCAGACCTCCATTCGACCATCGCTGTAAGCACAGCTATGAATGGACTCTCCGCCTGCAGGTGTTTAAAATGACTTGCTTGACTCTTGTGTGGTTCTTGCAAAATAAGTTAGTGAGCACCACCCTAACATTTTGGTGCCGAAACCCGGGACCCTCATACCCGCCATCTGGCTGACGGAGGAGGACGTGCTGCATTGTCGACAAGCCAGCGTCCTTTAGGGGGACCTGGAAAAGAAAGTCCTGGGAAGAGAATTTCCTCGCTGGGCCAGCATCTTAGGTCTGCCTTCGTCTGCCAGAGGTGGATTGACGGGGTCCGGCAATGCAACGAACCAGGGGTCAGGTAAGTTAAAAATTGTGTGGTTGTGAAACGCGTAAAAGGTGCACGGGAGACAGCTTGGGTTCTAGTCCCAGGGGAAGAAACAGGCTAAGAAAAGCAGAGCTTCTTTTTCGTTCATCAAAGGAGTGCGTAGATTCTTCTTTGTCTGTTTTTCCAAGCTAAGGGATCTGGCTTGGGTTAGAGTCCCAGTGGAAGGAACGTGCTAAGAAACACAGAGCTTCTTTTTCGGTAATCAAAGAAGAGTGTAGATTTTTCTTTGTACGTTTTTCTGGCCAAAGAACAGCTTGGGTTCAAGTCCCAGTGGAAGGAACGGGCTAAGAAAAAGAACAGAGCTTCTTTTTCTTAATTGAAGAAGGGCGTAGATTCTTTTTTTTGGTCCGTTGTTCCAAGCTGTTTGCATGAATGTTATGTGGTTGAGAGAGTGCAACTGGTAGGATAAATTGACTGCAAAGAGAATTTGGTGGAAGGTCAATTTAAACCTGCATTGAGGATCCTCAAAGAAATGAGAAAATTGTAAAAATTGTATAAACCTAAAAAAACGAATTAAGATGGGAAATAAGAACGGTAAATCCCTAGCTCTTGAAGGAGATGAGAAGTACATGGCAGGTAAATTTCTTAATTGTGTGCAATACATGCCAAAGTGGAAGAAAAAGTATGGAGTAGAAGGGAAGTTGAAAGTTGAAGTGTGGAAGATAGTGGTTGATGTTTTGGAGGAGAGTGTAGATAGGACGACAAAGGGACAGAAAAAGAAAAGGAAAGAGAGAGAGTTGGATTGTGCTAGAATGTGGTTGAAAGCTTCACAAGAGAGAAGAGAACAAATTCAAGAGACAAAAAATGGAAAGATAAAAAGTGATGAGACCACCATTCAATTAAGATTTGGAAAAGAATTCTGGGTGCACAGTGGCATCCCATTCGATGATGCAGCTGAGAGTGCTTATCAGCAACATCTTAGAAATGTGCTCCTCACTGTTTCACCCCCCGACTTGGGCAACTGGGTGAGGAAACACTTGGTGGAAGCAGGCACTGCTTGCGTTGTGACGATTGAGAAAGGCAAATGTTCTGATGTATTTCATCTAGATCAATGGTTCCCAAACTTTTGCAGGCTGGCACCACCTTGGCTCCCCAGTGAATTCCTAGCCCCCCCCCCCGCCCCCCCACACACACACATATGGAAACAAACACCTCTTTCTTGATATTTGGTATGCTGTAATTTTAAAAGAGAAAGGTTAAACACAAATGTGTATTTCACAAATAAAACCCAATTTAGTAAACCAATTCATTTTTTAGCAGTTTTAACTGTTTCAGCAACATAGAATGGTAAATAAACATTCCACTAGTAAACTTCATTGTCTCGCACTTAATATTAATGGGATGGATGTGCTTGGTGCAGGGACATAAGCTTCTCAACATCAGGCTGAAACTCACTAAGAAGAAGTCGTAGATCCTCGCGGTCAGTAATTTTCAGTCGGTTTCTTTGCTTGGAAAGAAGCAAGGCGACGGCACTGAAGGCCCATTCTACTAAATATGATGTTGGGAAGGCAATAAAGTACATCTTGACCTTGTTCCACAGCACTTGATAGCAGTCAGAGACTCGTCCTGCTGCATGTGTTGTGTACAAATCGTCAAACAAACATTCAAACTTCTGACTTCGGACTGCCGCCCCCCTACCGCCCCTTTCTTCCTCACCGCCCCCCCAGATCTTTCCACCGCCCCCAGGGGGGCGGTACCGCCCACTTTGGGAACCACTGATCTAGATGATGGTAATGATCTAGATGAAGATACAACGGTCTTCTTCCGAAGTTCCCAAAGGGGCAGAGGAAGAGTTAGAGACCAACAAGGTCGCAAGCTGCCATATAATTCAAACCCCCCATCAGGTTCTGAGAACTGTCGGAACTGTGGGAAACGTGGACACTGGTCAAAAGAGTGTCGTCGTGTAAAACAATACCAATCAAAGGGTGGAGGAAGAGGCAGAGGAAAAGCCAAATTTTCAACATGTCAAGCTGCCCCCCCCTTTTTTTTGACCGCTCATGCTAATACAGAGACATTGTATACTACATTTAATAGAAATTATTGATTGGTTGTGTTGTAAGAATATACAAACTTCTATAGGTACCATCGTACCTGTGCCGAAGAAACCCGCTCCGTCCTGCTTCAATGACTACCGCCCCGTGGCACTTACGCCCATCATCATGAAGTGCTTTGAGCGGCTTTTCATGGAGCACATCCGATCCGTTCTCCCCCCCACCACTGACCCCTTCCAGTTTGCGTACCGAGCCAAGCGGTCTTCTGAGGATGCCATCTGCTCTGCCCTCCACTCGGCCCTCACCCACCTGGAGAGGAGGGACTCGTATGTGACATTGCTGTTTGTGGACTTCAGTTCTGCCTTCAACACCATTGTGCCACAACGCCTCATCAGCAAACTTGACGCGCTGGGCCTCAGTACCTACCTCTGCAACTGGCTACTGGACTTCCTCTGTCAGAGGCCACAGGTAGTACGTGTTGGCGACAAAATCTCCGCCAGCATCACGCTGAGCACGGGGGCCCCCCAAGGCTGCGTGCTCAGTCCGCTGCTCTTCACCCTCCTGACGCATGACTGCACTGCAACCTACAGCGACAACCGTATCGTGAAGTTTGCTGACGACAGGACTCTGGTGGGTCTCATCACCAAGGGAGACGAGACTCAATACAGGCTGGAGGTTGACCTTCTGACCACGTGGTGCAGGGACAACAACCTCCTGCTGAACGTCGACAAGACCAAGGAGATTGTTGTGGACTTCCGGAAGGGTCACACCCAACACCTGCCGCTGACCATCGACGGTGCTGTGGTGGAGCGGGTGAGCAGCGCCAAGTTCCTGGGGGTGCACATCAGTGAGGATCTCTCCTGGTCCACCAACACCGCATCACTGGCAAAGAAAGCCCAGCGCCGCCTGTACTTCCTGCGGAAACTCAGGCGAGCGAGCGCTCCTCCGGCCGTCATGACTGCATTTTACCGCGGCACCATTGAGAGCGTCCTCTCCAGCTGTATTGCTGTTTGGGGTGGCGGCTGCACTGACTACAACTTGAAGGCCCTGCAGCGCATAGTGAACACTGCTGGTAAGATTGCTGGTGCTTCGCTCCCCTCCTTGAAGGACATTTACACCTCCCATCTCACCCGCAAGGCGACCACGATTGTGAGTGATGCGAGTCACCCCGCTCACTCTTTGTTCGAGCTTCTGCCCTCTGGGAAGAGGTACAGAAGCCTGCGCTCCCGCACCTCCAGACTCTCAAACAGCTTCATACTCCAGGCTGTTAGGATCCTGAACTCGCTCCCCCGTTCTGCGTAGCGTCCTGTACTTTTACTGTCTGAACTGTCTGAATGCACACTGGCTCTTATTATTTATTATTACTCTTATTTATTGTTTGTGCCTTTTTGTTTATGATGTTTTTTACTTTTGCGCTATGCTTGCTGGCTCCGTTATTTATTGTGTTATCTGTTTATTTATTATTTATTCATCACTCTTACTATTGATTGTTTGAATTTTTGCCTTCTTGTTTTTATATTGTGTCGCGTACATGTATGTCTATCGTGTTATGTGTCTCGTCACCGTGGGATAGAGAAAAACGTCATTTCGGTCTCTTTGTGTGTTGTGACATGTGGAGAGATTGACAATAAAGCTGACTTTGACTTTGACTTTAAATCTGAGAGGTTGAGTTCTTTAAATTTGAAAACAAAGGAAAGATTCTGATTAATTTGCCAGCAGTTTTTTTTGTGTTGAGTTTTTTTTGGATTGGTGGATTGTTCTATCGGGAACCTTGATTTGGAAATGGTATATGAATGTTGTGTGGAGAGCTTGGATGAATTGGGACCAATGTGATAGGAAGACTCCTTTTTGGAGGCTGTGTGTGAGATGCAAATGAGCATTGATGACTGAATGCCCGACTGAAGGGAAAATACAGGTTGAATGGTTGAAGTTGTTGGAGACTGCTATGGACAAGTAGTTGAGCGACTTTGAAGGAAGAATGATTTTGAGTAAGTTAGATGCTAGAAAGGAAAGAAGAAAAAAGAAACAAATACAAACGAAAGAAAAATAAAGGTTGCTTTTGACAAGAGTTGCAAAGAACAGACGAAGAACAGTCCTTGACCCGGCATTTGCGTTTGGCGGTCGTTGATGTGGTTCCAAGACCTGCGTCTTGTGGTTTGTCATTTGTAACGTTTGGCTGTTGTGAACTTCCCAAACAGACGTAAGTGATTTGGGCTTTTGTTGTTTGTTGTAATTGGTTAGTGGGAGGACTGCTGGAGCTTGCTCCTCCAGTGTCTCACCTGTGCCTTCCTGCCTTCCATTGTCTCCACTTAGACTGGACTGTGGAGGGGGGAGTGTGGTATTGTGGTGTGAAAAGGGTGTAGGAGCCGGCTCCTGTGGTGATTGATATTGTAATTTGATTGGGGGGGAGACTGATGTAGGTGTGGGGCTCTGGACTCTGCGGGTAGCTGTTTGCTGGGTTGGCGCGGGTGGGGGACGACGGCATTGATTGTCCCAGTACTGGCCAGGCTGGGATAAATCAGTATGGAAATGCCGGGTCCCCCCTCTTGCTTCCCTTGCTGTGGCTGCGCGCCGAGTGGGGTCGTACCCACTCCAGGGGTGTGCTGAGTGCGTGGTAGCAAGTGATATTGAAGCAGGGTGATGCCTAGGGAAGGTGTGACAATAGTTGCACGAAGGATAAAAGGCACTGAGGAAAGGAAAAAAAAAAAAGAGAAAAGGTACAACCAAAACGTCAAAAAAGAGGATGGCGTTTGCGCAGCGTTGTTTGTTGGTATTGTTTGTGAGCTTGTCTCTGCTGTTTTTGTGTTGTCTGTGTGTTGTGTTATGTGTTAAAAGGATGAAATTCGCTAATATAGGTGCACTAAAGAATTTATTTATTATTATTTATATCTGATTTGCACCGCAAAACAAAAACGATTTTGTTAAGATAGGAGGGAAAAATAAAAAAGCGAGCAATTTGTTTATGGGAAGAAACTGCTCCACGCTCCTTTAATGCCTAGCCTTGGTCAAACAAAATTTGAGAGATGGAAAGAACTTGCTTTCTGGAATTGGATGATGTACAATTATGAAATAACGACATTTCAAAGCTAAATTTAAAATTTGAGAATAAGAGAGCGATTGAGTTAGTTAAAGTTAAGAAACTACAACAGTTAACTATTATATTACTTTACCAGCAGTTATTTTGTTGATTTTTCTTTTCTTTTTTTTATTCGATTGGTGGATTGGATTGTTACGTTGAGAAAGGAAAGGAAACGATACAAATGGGCAGCTGTATTGAGCCATGGTGTTGTCACATGCCGTTGACACCTGGCTCAACAGGGGGGATGGAAGGGCAGTTCAGTCAGTTTTATAAAACATATGAATTTGATTCATATTAAAAACGTTTATAAAAATTTTTTTGTAGAGCTTGTTTAACATGTGCTAAACACAATCCACAGGGTTATAATGCCTGGTCATAATAGATGCATTCTAAAAATGGGTTGAATTGGCTTCAAAATAAACACTGAATGCCTTAACAGTGGCAAAAACGTGTTGTAAAGAAATAATACTTTGTCAACAACTGCTGTAGATGTTAAAGGATGGAATCACTATCTCTAAAATGAATGTGGATAGTTTGTTTTAGGTGACTATAAGAGTAACTGGTAAAATAAACAATTGATTGCTAATGGCAAAACAAGCTGCAAAGACAGGACAAATAATGAATGTCATGTGTATGGGTTCACGACCAATTCTTTATGTTGTACCGTTGCCATTGATAAAAGATTGTGTGAAATCTGCCACGTCTACTGATTGTGAAATGTGCGACAGAGTGTTCTATATAATATCTGTTGAAGAAAAAAAAGAAAGAAAAGAAAACATTGCTTTTAGAGAATGTAGTCAACCAAAATTGTATATGTACCGCAATGCTCTTGTTATGTTGTTGTCTGGGAAAGGAAGGGTCTGCGCAATGTTCAGGGAACAATGCTGCACCTTCATCCAGAATGACACCGCCCCTGATGGGAGCCTGACGAAGGTGATTGCAAGCTTGCAATCCCTCAACGCGAGGATGAAAGAGCACAACAAGTGGATGACTGCTTTTGGGAAGTATAAAGCCCTTGTGTTCTCAATTACTGCTATACTCACCTTGTGTGGATGTTGTTGTATTCCATGTCTCCGTGGTCTCTTATCACTACAGCAATCTCGCCCATGGACGACGAGATGGCCCGGGTATGCCTAATGTCTGAACGGCAGCATGTTGATGATAACTGTTAGGGTTTGCAGAATATCTTCATCGTATGATTATGTTGGAATATAACCTGTAATAATTTAACTAGCTTGTCCTGTCTAGACAAAAGTAGTTGACCAAAGTGCGAAGATCTTTTCAACTGATTGACCAGACGCAGAGGAAGCAATCAAAGTTGCTTTGTTTACAGAAAGTCGTAAAAGGCCCCCTGCTATGCTTTGATCAGCAGGGGACCGGCCTCACCCAACCTGTGTGTTCCCACACCCCCACTTTCAACCCCACTCTGTTTCTCTCAATAAATAAGCACCTGACGAGGCCTGAGTCAGACTTCATTCGACCATTGCTGTAAGCACAGCGACGAGTGAACTCTCCGCCTGCAGGTGTCTAAAATGACTTGCTTGACTCCTGTGTGGTTCTTGCAAAATAAGTTAGAGTGAGCACCACCCTTACAATAACGATGATGATGATGCAATTTTTGCACTTGAGTTTACAGACTTTTTCCCAGATCTGTGTGTTTCCGAATGATGATGTCGCAACATTTATCCTTTTTGGTGGAAATATTTGTGTGCATACTTGTGATCCGACAACTGAAAATCGAGAGAAGTGGTTGATTTTGGTGATGTAAAAATTGAGCAAATATGTGATAAACAGGAGGGAAATGTTGGAATAATTTAAGTAACGCCTTGTCATTTACAAGTTTATGGCTTTCCTTTTATCTAGGTTCTTTCTCTTTAGTGACAGGGATGTTTTTTGATCCCTGTCAGCCATATGTATCCTTCCTGTCCTTATGTTATCTGTGTGTTTTTGTTCCTGTAAGAGGCCTTCACGAACAATGAGCAGAGCTTATTTGCATAGGCGAAATGTTCTTATTTGGTTGAAAGAAACTTCATTCATTTTAGTTAACTGTAGGTTTGGTTCATAGATTGTTGTTGATCAGAACTGTTTTTCTTTATTAAGTGTTAAACACAGTTTGAAGTGGTTGCGTACAAGTTATCCCATATTTACTCAATGTTTGTTCAAGAGTTTAGGACAAGTCACTCATTGTTCCACAGGAAAGCGGCAATTGAAGTTATCTGATCTCACTCGCGGGCAACTCGGCCAACAACTGGAGAAGAACAGATGGACAAACTCTGCGGGGGTCACGGGCTGACAATGAAGTGCTAATTCACACCACACTACATTCCTTAGCTAATCAACGTTGCTACAGACACAATCTTCCCTCCCTTTGGTGTAGCAACACCTCTGTAACCAGGGCAACCAAAACAGTGATAAAAGGAGCAGAAGAAACATCTCAAATGACTAATGCAAAGGTTGCAGAAAAGGTGCCGTTTTTTGCTGTTTCCCGGACGTGCTGCTGTTCTTTCGGTGGCGGATCCAGATCGGAATTTGGTCAGCAAACTACTGCGGATACGGAAGCAAAGACCGAGGTCAAGATCACCCCAACGTTCTGGCTGAAGGTCCCAAGAAGGAGGAGGACGGAGCCTGCGTCGACCGGACCCTATAAATTGGTGGAGCGCATCTCACATAGCGTCCGGCTGGCCAACAAAGGAGATTCGTGGTATCATCTGTCCCAGTGAAGGGTTCCTGCAAGGAACCAGATCAGCCATCGACAGTCCCCGCCCCAGTTCATACAGAGGCAGAATAATCCTCTTCCCCCTTGGTGGCCAGGTAGTTCACCTTGAGCCATTGAAGACAACGACCACGCAGCAGATGTTTCCAAGTTCTCCCCGGACGGAGCAGAGCTGCGAAGGGGGTGAGAATTGTGCTCACCCTCCACCAGTGGGCGTGCCAAGCCCCCAACGGCTGAACAATCACGAGCAATTTTTATCTTGATTGATAACATTCTGGTCGCCTAAGACAGAGGGACCGTGTAACTCCTTTTCTGCATTTAATCTGGCCGCAGGTTTTTAAGTTACACACATACTTTGGACTGGAGTATTGAGGGAAAACCTCATATTCACTGGAAGTTATAGCTTTCATTGTATTTTCTTACTTATGTTTGACTGATCGGGGTTGACATAATCATATGATAAAACAGGAGGGATATGTTAGGGTTTGCAGAATATCTTCATCGTCTGATTATGTTGGAATGTAACCTGTAATAATTTAACTAGCTTGTCCCGTCTAGTCAAAAGTAGTTGACCAAAGTGCTAAGATCTTTTCAACTGATTGACTAGACGCAGAGGAAGCAATCAAAGTTGCTTTGTTTACAGAAAGTCGTAAAAGCCCCCCTGCTATGCTTTGATCAGCAGGGGAGCGTCTTCACCCTATCCTGTGTGTTCCCACACCCCCACTTTCAACCCCACTCTGTTTCTCTCAATAAATATGCACCTGAAAAGGCCTGAGTCAGACCTCCATTCGACCATCGCTGTAAGCACAGCTATGAATGGACTCTCCGCCTGCAGGTGTTTAAAATGACTTGCTTGACTCTTGTGTGGTTCTTGCAAAATAAGTTAGAGTGAGCACCACCCTAACAGTGAGAACCTCAAATGTTTTAAATACGTTGATCGAACGAGGCCCAAAACTAAGCTCGGAATTCGAGATGAGGGCGACACCCCCACCCTTTTTTCGAGGACGCGCCACATGCGAGCTCACAAAATTTGGAGGCGAGGCCTCATTAAGCGGCATCAGTTCATTAGGTTTTAACCAGGTCTCGCAGAGACCGAAAACGTTTAGATTATGTTCTGTGATGAGATCATTAACGAGAATGGCTTTTGTATGAAGCAATCAAAGTTGCTTTGTTTACAGAAAGTCGTAAAAGGCCCCCTGCTATGCTTTGATCAGCAGGGAGCGTCTTCACCCTATCCTGTGTGTTCCCACACCCCCACTTTCAACCCCACTCTGTTTCTCTCAATAAATATGCACCTGAAAAGGCCTTAGTCAGACCTCCATTCGACCATCGCTGTAAGCACAGCTATGAATGGACTCTCCGCCTGCAGGTGTTTAAAATGACTTGCTTGACTCTTGTGTGGTTCTTGCAAAATAAGTTAGAGTGAGCACCACCCTAACAGTGAGAACCTCAAATGTTTTAAATACGTTGATCGAACGAGGCCCAAAACTAAGCTCGGAATTCGAGATGAGGGCGACACCCCCACCCTTTTTTCGAGGACGCGCCACATGCGAGCTCACAAAATTTGGAGGCGAGGCCTCATTAAGCGGCATCAGTTCATTAGGTTTTAACCAGGTCTCGCAGAGACCAAAAACGTTTAGATTATGTTCTGTGATGAGATCATTAACGAGAATGGCTTTTGTATGAAGCAATCAAAGTTGCTTTGTTTACAGAAAGTCGTAAAAGGCCCCCTGCTATGCTTTGATCAGCAGGGGAGCGTCTTCACCCTATCCTATGTGTTCCCACACCCCCACTTTCAACCCCACTCTGTTTCTCTCAATAAATATGCACCTGAAAAGGCCTGAGTCAGACCTCCATTCGACCATCGCTGTAAGCACAGCTATGAATGGACTCTCCGCCTGCAGGTGTTTAAAATGACTTGCTTGACTCTTGTGTGGTTCTTGCAAAATAAGTTAGAGTGAGCACCACCCTAACAGTGAGAACCTCAAATGTTTTAAATACGTTGATCGAACGAGGCCTAAAACTAAGCTGGGAATTCGAGATGAGGGCGACACCCCCACCCTTTTTTCGAGGACGCGCCACATGCGAGCTCACAAAATTTGGAGGCGAGGCCTCATTAAGCGGCATCAGTTCATTAGGTTTTAACCAGGTCTCGCAGAGACCAAAAACGTTTAGATTATGTTCTGTGATGAGATCATTAACGAGAATGGCTTTTGTATGAAGCGATCTAATATTCATAAAACCAAGTTTAAGTGTAATTGGTCGATCCGGGTGCGTATCTATCGAAGGATATTTATACGAGATGCGAGTAAGATTGTGTTCTCTAGGCCTGACATCACCTCTCAAATGTTTGTTAGCGCGGTGGGATGATACGACCGTGGGAATCTGATAGTAAATATTTGTTACACGTGTAGAATTATCTGAAACCGGCACCGTTTCATCAGCAAAACCGGTCGGGGTGGAGTGATTGGATTTGTCTACTACCCCAGTAGAAAGTGCGTTTATGTGTACTGTAGCACTATTCAAACTATCACGCTCTAGTCTACACAAGGAGTTATGTGCATGCTGGGAGTCTAGCCTAGCGCTAGTTAACTTTATCTTAACAGACTCCAAACCCATCCTGACAGGTGGTCTAATCACCTGTGACCCGGCCTGCTCTAAAGTGACCTGTCATGTGTGGCTCAAACAGTAATCTATATTCCTAGAAAGAGTGAAGGCTTACAGAACCATCGATTAAGGGAGACTAATCTACTAAACCTCTCATCAGTGCCTCTCCCAGGCAGGGGGCCAGAGACAAATACTCGATGCCGACTCATCTTTCTGGCGAGATCACAAGTCCTCGCTATGTTTCTCTTTGTGATTTCCGATTGCCTCATCCTAACATCATTGGAGCCGACGTGTATCACTATGTCCGAGTAGCTAGTGTTGATGGAACTACGCTGTTGACTAGACCTATTGCGAGTCAGCTCCCTAAGACTATCTTCTATGTCGGGTGCTCTGCCCCCAGGAATACACATTACCGTGGCTGGATTTTTAAGCGTAATATTTCGGGTAATGGAGTCACCTATGACCAAAGTGCGAGGGCCAGTAGACCGAGATGACTTTGGACGGCTATGCGTCTTACCTGGCTCATCGCGATTAGCAAGCCGCTTGGGGCTAATGCTAACTGGGCTAGCGGGCTGACTACAGCCCGCGTCTGTATCCGCCACATCTACAGTTATCGCGCAATTCTGGTCTAACTGGCGGACACGTCCCTCTAGCAGGGACAACCTCTCCAAGAGAAGGGTGCAGTTGGTGCACGAAGCCGCACAAACCTCTTGATCCGCAGCCATACTTTGTGTCCGATGATCGACGGCAGACAAACGGCCACGAAGCCTCCGCTCTCCCAGGCACTCCGGCTGTGAAAAAAAAGATCGACAGTGTAATAAAAGATTCAAACTTACTTTAGAGTCAGGGAGATGAGTTCCACGCTAGAGAAAACAAAATCGTCCAAGCCTGAAAAGTATTGGGAGTCTGGGCTGAGAAGGAAGAGGGCGTCCGGCAGAGAACCCGGAAGTAAGGGATTGGGGACAAATTTCAAAGTTCATCATTGAATTTATAACAATTTGTTGGCTGAGACAGAACATTGTTTTGTAATTTAAAGAAAAAATAATAATCACACAGTACCAAGCTCAGCATTTGTCCTCACCTTTGAATATTTCACTTGAACACATTAATGTCAGACCAACCTCTTACTCTAAGTGTTAACACAATGCTGTGCGAAAGTCATCTCAAATTGGTTTGACACATAGTGGCAAATATTAGGACGACCGAAAAGACCTTACCAGGGAGGCTGAGGAGTTCTTTTCCCCTGTAATTGGAACAAACCCTCCCCTTCTTAAAGAGGGGAACTACCACCCCAGTCTGCCAATCCAGAGGCACCGTCCCCGACAGCCCCACAACATCCAAAGCCTTTAAGAACTCCGGGCAGATCTCATCCACCCGGGGCCTTGCCACCGAGGAGTTTTTTAACTACCTCAGTGACTTCGACCCCAGAGATTGGAGAGTCCGCCTCAGAGTCTCCAGGCCCTGCTTCCACAATGGAAGGCGTGTCGGTGGAATTGAGGAGGTCTTCGAAGTATTCTCCCCAGACTCACGACGTCCCAAGTCGAGGTCAGCAGCACGCCATCCCCACTTCTCCCTCCTGAGACGCCGGATGGTGGACCAGAATTTCCTCAAAACCTGTCCGGAAGTCATTCTCCATGGCCTTGCCAAACTCCTCCCACGCCCGGGCTTTTGCCTCACCAACCGCCGAAGACGCGTTCGGCTTGGCTATCCAGTACCTGTCAGCTGTCTCCGGAGTCCAGCAGGCCAAAAAAGCCCAATAGGACTCCTTCTTCAGCTTGACGGCATCCCTTACCGCCGGTGTCCACCAGCGGGTTCGGGGATTGCCGCCACAACAGGCACCAATGACCTTACGGCCACAGCTCCGGTCGGCTGCCTCAACAATGGAGGCACGGAACATAGTCCACTCGGACTCAATGTCCCCCGCCTTCCCCGGGACGTGGGAAAAGCTCTGCCGGAGGTGGGAGTTGAAGCTCTTCCTGACAGGGGATTCTGCCACACGTTCTCAGCAGACCCTCACAGAGCGTTTGGGTCTGCCAGGTCGGACCGGCATCTTCCCCCACCATCGGAGCCAACCCACCACCAGGTGGTGATCAGTTGACAGCTCCGCCCCTCTCTTTGCCCGAGTGTCCAAAACATGCGGCCGCAAATCCGATGACACGACTACAAAGTTGATCATCGAACTGCGACCTAGGGTGTCCTGGTGCCAAGTGCACACATGGACACCCTTATGTTTGAACATGGTGTTCATTATAGAAAATCCGTGTCAAGCACATAAGTCCAATAATAGAACCGAGGGTTCAGATCGGGGGGCGCATTCCTCCCGATCACGCCCTTCCAGGTCTCACTGTCATTGCCTACGTGAGCATTGAAGTCAACCAGTAGAACGATGGAGTCCCCAGAAGGAGTGCTCTCCAGCACTTCCTCCAGGGACCCCAAGAAGCGTGGATACTCTGAGCTGCTGCTTGGTGCATAGACACAAACAACAGTCAGGACCCGTCCCCCCACCCAAAGGGGGAGGGAGGCTACCCCCTCGTTCACCGGGGTGAACCCCAATGTGCAGGCGCCCAGCCAGGGGGCAATAAGTATGCTCACACCTGCTCGACACCTCTCACCGTGGGCAACTCCAGAGTGGAAGAGAGTCCAGCCCCCTCTCGAGAGGGCTTGTACCAGAGCCCAAACTATGTGTGGAAGCAAGTCCGACTATGTCTAGTCGGAACTTTTCTGCCTCACACACCAGCTTGGGCTCCTTTCCAGCCCGAGAGGTTACATTCTATGTCCCATGAGCCAGTCTCTGCAGTCGGGGATCAGACCGCCAAGTTCCCCGCCTTTGGCCGCCGCCCAGCTCACTTTGCACCCGACCCCTTTGGCCTCTCCTACAGGTGGTGAGCCCATGGGAAGGGGACCCATTTTTCTTTTTGGGATATGCGCGGCCGAGCCACATGGGCGAAGGCCCGGCCACAAGAAGCAAGCCTTCGAGCCCCACCTCCAGGCCTGGCCCCAGAGGGAGGCCCCGGTGACCCGAGTCCGGGCGAGGGAAAATGAAGTCCATTTGTGTTTTTCGTCATAAGGGGCTTGTGTGAGCCGTGCTTTGTCTGGCCCCTCACCTAGGACCTTTTTGCCATGGGTGACCCTACTAAGGGCATGAAGCCCCAGACAACATGGCTCCTAGGATCATAGGGGCACGCAAACCCCTCCACCAGGATAGGGTGAAGACTCACGAAGGGGTTAATAAATGCATTTGTTTTCAAAAAGCTTTTTTCGAATATCCATGCTTTACTACCTACTAAAGGCCAAAACCTTTGATGCAATAACCTTTACATGCCATTTATAATACTTCACACAAACACTACATCCATCTGCTCCTGGTTTTGCCCCCCCCAGTCAAAACTTGGAACCCAATTCGGCCCGCAAGTCAAATGGTTTGCCCACCCCTGGTTTAGCCCATTGTTGCATATTCATGTCTGTTCTTGGTGTTGGATTTTGTCAACGTTCCCCAAAAAATGCAACTTGTACTCCAGTGGGACTTTTTTTCTTTATTATGCATTTTATGGCTAGTGCGACTTGTACTTGTACACACAAAGAAACCAAAATTACGTTTCCTCTATCCCACGGTGACGAGACATAGTACACGATAGACCTACAAGTAAACGACACTAAATAAAAACATGAAGGCACAAACAATAAATAATAAGAGTGATGAATAAATAATAATAAATAACACAATAAATAAAAGGAGCAAAACGGAGCAAGTGTGCACTGTGCATAGAGCAGACAGTAAGCATAGCGCGGAAGTACAGGACACTACGCAGAAAGGGGGAGAGAGTTCAGGATCCTAACAGCCTGACAGTTCAGACAGTAAAAGTACAGGACGCTACGCAGAACGGGGGAGCGAGTTCAGGATCCTAACAGCCTGGAGTATGAAGCTGTTGGTGAGTCTGGTGGTGCGGGAGCGCAGGCTCCTGTACCTCTTCCCAGAGGGCAGAAGATCGAACAAAGAGTGAGCGGGGTGACTCACATCACTCACAATCGTGGCCGCCTTGCG
This sequence comes from Syngnathus typhle, assembly GCF_033458585.1. Classification (NCBI taxonomy): domain Eukaryota; kingdom Metazoa; phylum Chordata; class Actinopteri; order Syngnathiformes; family Syngnathidae; genus Syngnathus; species Syngnathus typhle. The sequence goes on along the minus strand of NC_083746.1, from coordinate 14,335,589 downwards.
GATGAGATGGGAGGTGTAAATGTCCTTCAAGGAGGGGAGTGAAGAACCAATAATCTTACCAGCCGTGTTCACTATGCGCTGCAGGGTCTTCATGTTGTAGTCAGCGCAGCTACCACCTCAAACAGCAATACAGCTGGAGAGGACGCTCTCAATGGTGCCACGGTAAAATGTAGTCATGACGGCCGGAGGAGCGCTCGCTCGCCTGAGTTTCCGCAGGAAGTACAGGCGGCGCTGGGTCTTCTTCGCCAGTGATGCGGTGGTGGTGGATCAGGAGAGATCCTCACTGATGTGCACCCCCAGGAACCTGGCGCTGCTTACTCTCTCCACCACCGTCGATGGTCAGCGGCAGGTGTTGGGTGTGACCCTTCCGGAAGTCAACAACAATCTCCTTGGTCTTGTCGACGTTCAGCAGGAGGTTGTTGTCCCTGCACCACGTGGTCAGAAGGTCAACCTCCAACCTGTATTGAGTCTCGTCTCCCTTGGTGATGAGACCCACCAGAGTCGTGTCGTCAGCAAACTTCACTATGCGGTTGTCGCTGTAGGTTGCAGTGCAGTCATGCGTCAGCAGGGTGAAGAGCAGCGGACTGAGCACCCAGCTTTGGGGGGCCCCTGTGCTCAGCGTGATGCTGGCAGAGATTTTGTTGCCAACACGTACCACCTGTGGCCTCTGACAGAGGAAGTCTAGTAGCCAGTTGCAGAGGTAGGTACTGAGGCCCAGCTTGTCAAGTTTGCAGATGAGACGTTGCGGCACAATGGTGTTGAAGGCAGAACTGAAGTCCACAAACAGCAATCTCACATACGAGTCCCTTCTCTCCAGGTGGGTGAGGGCCGAGTGGTGGGCAGAGCAGATGGCATCCTCAGAGGACCGTTTGGCTCGGTACGCAAACTGGAAGGGGTCTATGGTGGGGGGGAGAACGGATCGGATGTGCTCCATGACAAGCCGTTCAAAGCACTTCATGATGATGGGCGTAAGTGCCACGGGGCGGTAGTCATTGAAGCAGGACGGAGCGGGTTTCTTTGGCACAGGTACGATGGTGGCAGCCTTGAAACACGACGGGACGATGGCCTGCTGCAGGGAAATGTTAAAGATGTCCGTGAAGACACCCGTCAGCTCTCCAGCGCAGTCCTTCAGCGCTCGACCCGGGATGTTGTCAGGGCCCGCCGCCTTACGGATGTTTATAGCGGCAAGCGCCCTCCTCACGCTGTCGGCAGAGAGGCACAGGGGCTGCTCGTGTGAAGGGGGAGTGGCCTTCAGCGGGCAAGTGCTGTTCTGAGCGTCCAAGCGAGCAAAGAAGCGGTTAAGATCATTTAGCAGACGGACGTTTCCTGCACAGCTCTGCGGCGCGGGCTTGTAGTCCGTGATGGTCTGAATGCCCTGCCAAAGGCTCCGTGCGTCCCTGCTGTCCTTGAAGTGGGCGGTAATTTTGCAAGAGAACGCCCTCTTTGCTTCCTTGATGCCCCGGGACAGATCGGCCCTCGCAGTCCTCAAGCCAGCCTCATCCCTCGCTCTAAAGGCTTTGTTCCTGGCCCTCAGCAGCCTGAAGACAGCCCCTGTCAGCCATGGCTTCCGGTTAGCCCGAGTGACGATGGATTTTGAGGGAGTCACATCATCAATGCACTTTGTGATGTAGGAGGAAACAGAGTCAGTATACTCCTCAATGTCTGTCCGATCGTCGCAAGTGGCAGCCCGCCTAAACATGTCCCGGTCAGTAGTGCCAAAGCAGTCACAAAGCGCATCAGAGGCACCCTCCGGCCACACCCGGACCCGCTTGCGAACCGGTCTGGATGCCCTCACCATTTGTCTGTATGCGGGCAAAAGCATAACGGTGATACGGTCAGAAAGTCCAAGGTGGGGGAGGGGGGCGGCTTTGAAAGCTCCTTTATGCGAAGAGTAGACCAGGTCCAGGAAGCTGTCGCCACGTGTCGGAAAAGTCCCACAGACTTTGCCATTTTTTACAACAAAACTCTTCTGATGACAAAAAAAAAAAGTTTTCAACATTGAGTGGCCGATACTGTACTAATACTGTCATGTAAACATTTGTGCCGGAAGGTCAACAGGTGGAAAAAAAAGTAAAAACATCCCAAGTAAATCCCAAGTAAGCCACTCACATTTCTCCAAGCCAGCTCCCATTTAGTACCTTTGTCCCGGTATTGTTACATGGATATGTTGTAGTTCATAGATCATCTTTTCCTGCATTTGGTTCTCTCCTTTTTTTTGATCACACATACACATGGATATGTTGTAGTTTCTAGATCATCTTTTCCTGCATTTGGTTCTTTCCCGTTTTTGGTCACACACACGCACACACACACACACACACACACACACACACACACGCACACACTATCATATGCGGGAATCGAACTCACGTGTCGGTACACGACAGGCAAGTGTACCCCTGCACCATCAGCGACTCCCGTTTGGTTCTCTCCTTCTCCACACATTCCCCCGGTATATGATGCAGTGTGTCATGTGGTACGTTCCCGAAGGTGATTGGGTGACGCAAAGCGTAGAGAATCAAATGACAATTTTTTGCGTTGCGTGTCCCCACGTCCCAATCCCAAACGCACCACTCTGCACCCACACGCGCCAGCACGCACAAACTCTGTCAACTATGATTGAATTGCGTCGCCAGAAACTTTGATGTGAACGCAGCATAAGAGGAATGTGAGCATGACTTCTTTTAGAGTTGACAAATTATTGTGATCATATGATTATGTAGGAATGTAGACTAGAATCATCAACTTTGTTAAAACCTTTTACCTTTCCACATTCAGTTGTTGAAACTTTCCAGATGATGTGGAAACATTCTTGCTTAGTTAGTTATCTAAAATGCTCCACTAGTTTCTGTTTATACAACCTTGTAAAACAAAGAGCTAAGACCCTCTGCACTGATTAACCAGGTTGCAGAGGTGACCCCCGAAACCTGTTCACTCTCACCCCCACCCTGCGTTCTCTCAATAAATATTCCCTTGCAAGAGGCGTAAGTCAGACTGCTTTCAAGCACCTCTGTACCACACAGGGTGCTGATGGCTTGCAAGCGTAAAATGGCCAAACTGTCTCTCGTGTGGTTCTTGCAAAGAAGTTAGGGTGAGGAACACTCTAAGATCTTGTGTGAGTGAGCAGCTTTCCGGGTGCATGTAAGAGATTGTTTTTGGTAGGTGTGAGAGGTCGGTATGATTTCAAAGCAAAAGGGGTATCGAAAATGGATGGAGTCACAAACAGATGACAGTTTAAATGGCTGTATTTAATCTGCAGTAAATTCAGAGACATGCTTTTAATTGAACAAAATACAAATGATCATGTAAACATAGCTATGTTTAGTAATTAAAAAGTAATCAAATGTGGTTTAAAATAGCAAATTGCAAATTTACCAAGTCAATTTAATTTCATTTGTAAATGAACAGAATAGTATACCATTTCCTTAAATTAATAGATTTTCAGATGGGGAACCTATTGGTTCAGACACTAGATTTAATAAAAAAAAATTGCAGGTTTTTGTTTCATTTGGTGCAACACGTTTTGTGTTGCTTTAAGGATACTGTGCCTGATTTTCATTCTCCAGTAAACGTTGGATTGGTTACAGTAGTGGTAGCATTCTGAAAGAGTGGATTGTCCGCCTAAAACAGAGAAGTGACAATGTTAAGCCAGGTTCACAAGTGTTGAAACTTTACAGAACAGGGCAGTCACCAATAAGTTATATACAGTGCCTTGCGAAAGTCTTCGGCCCCCTTGAACCTTTCAACATTTCGCCACATTTCAGGCTTCAAACATAAAGATATAAAATTGTAATTTTTTGTCAAGAATCAACAACAAGTGGGACACAATCGTGAAGTGGAACGAAATTGATTGGATAATTTAAACTTTTTTAACAAATAAACTGAAAAGTGGGGCGTGCAATATTATTCGGCCCCTTTACTTTCAGTGCAGCAAACTCACTCCAGAAGTTCAGTGAGGATCTTTGAATGATCCAATGTTGTCCTAAATGACTGATGATGATAAATAGAATGGACCTGTGTGTAATCAAGTCTCCGTAGAAATGCACCTGCTCTTTGATAGTCTCAGGGTTCTGTTTAAAGCGCAGAGAGTACCATGAAGACAAAGGAACACACCAGGCATGTCCGAGATACTGTTGTGGAGAAATATAAAGCCGGATTTGGATACAAAATGATTTCCCAAGCTTTAAACATCTCAAGGAGCACTGTGCAAGCAATTATATTGAAATGGAAGGAGTATCAGACCACTGCTAATCTACCAAGACCCGGCAGTCCCTCCAAACTTTCATCTCAAACAAGGAGAAGACTGATCAGAGATGCAGCCAAGAGGCCCATGATCACTCTGGACCAGGGGTCCCCAAACTTTTTCCTGTGAGGGCCACATAACCTTTCCCTTCTCTGATGGCGGGCCGGTGGCAGTTTGTAACAGAAAAAGTGTGACGATCGTAGGGGAGCTTAAAAAAATTATTGTTTTCCAGAAAGCCACACATAACCAAATAACGGTTATTTAATAACCCTTTCCAGGTTCTTTACAGAAAAAAAGTCAGGAAACAAATAATAACACTATTAATGAAATAAATAATAACTAAACCCTCTCTGAGTTCTTCACAGAAAAAACAGGAAATAAATAACTAAATAACTCTCTCTGGGTTCTTCATAGAAAAAAAAACATGGAACATTAACTTTCTGTTGTGCCATGCACAATCTTAACAGATAAAAGTTCAGCTCAGTTGTCAGAGCAGAACCTCTCTGACACATATGAGCAGTCTCTTAAAGTTCTTGTGTTCCTTCCTTATAATCCTTTTGTAGGTTCCAGTAGGCTTGTAGACACTGCTGTCTTTTTTGTTAAAGTTTGATAGTGCGTCATAGTCTGGAGTAAAATTTGTTGTGGCAATTCTTAGGCGAGATCCGAGGTGTTGGTCCGTTTACCTCGATCTGTGACGGGTAGATGTTGACGTTCATGTGGCTGAACGTCACGTCGCGTACGTCGAGCCAAATTGGCAACTCTTTTAAACGCTCGGCACTGCTTTACTTGGGCGACATTTTAACGGAAGGATTCCAGGGGAAGGTTTGTGGGTGGCTTTAGCGCAAAACTGCATCTGAAAGCTCAGCGCGCAAATTACAAGAATGCTGTCGTCACAGCCCACGCTCTAAATTCGGGACTGATACAAATAGAGCGCGAGTGCGCCATGTCCGTACACGCACTTGTGAGTGTGCACCGAGCTTTCTGACACGGCTTCCGGTAGTAAATGCGCAGGCGAGCGCTTCCCCATCTACTGGGGAAACGCAGTCATTGCAGGCAAAATGAGCAAAAAAAAAAAAAAAGTTTAATAATACAATTTATTCAGGGTTGGCGGGCCAGATTAAACGGTCCCGCGGGCCGTATCCGGCCCGCGGGCCGTAGTTTGGTGACCCCTGCTCTGGACGAACTGCAGATAACTACAGCTGAGGTGGGAGAGTCTGGCCATAGGACAACAATCAGTCCTGTACTGCACAAATCTGGCCTTTATGGAAGAGTGGCAAGAAGAAAGCCATTTCTCAAAGATATCCATAAAAAGTCTCGTTTAAAGTTTGCCACAAGCCACCTGGGAGACACCAAACATGTGGAAGAAGGTGCTCTGGTCAGATGAAACCAAAATCTAACTTTTTGACCACAATGCAAAACGATATGTTTGGCGTAAAAGCAACACAGCTCATCACCCTGAACGCACCATCCCCACTGTCAAACATGGTGGTGGCAGCATCATGGTTTGGGCCTGCTTTCCTTCAGCATGGACAGAGAAGATGGCTAAAATTGATGGGAAGATGGATGGCGCCAAATACAGGACCATTCTGGAAGAAAACCTCTTGGAGTCTGCAAAAGACTTGAGACTGGGACGGAGATTTATCTTCCAACAGGACAATGATCCAAAACATAAAGCCAAATCTACAATGGAATGGTTCACAAATAGACGTATCCAGGTGTTAGAAGGGCCAAGTCAGTCCAGACCTGAATCCAATCGAGAATCTGTGGAAAGAGCTGAAGACTGCTGTTCACAAACGCTCTCCATCCAACCTCACTGAGCTCGAGCTGTTTTGCAAGGAAGAATGGGCAAGAATTACAGTCTCTCAATGTGCAAAACTGATAAAGACAAACCCCAAGCGACTTGCAGCTGTAATTGCAGCAAAAGGTGGCGCCACAAAGTATTAGCGCAAGGGGGCCGAATAGTATTGCACGCCCAACTTTTAGGTTTTTTATTTGTTAAAAAAGTTTAAATCAGCTAATCAATTTCGTTCCACTTCACAATTGTGTCCCACTTGTTGTTGATTCTTGACAAAAAAAATCAATTTTATATCTTTGTTTGAAGCCTGAAATGTGGCGAAATGTTGAAAGGTTCAAGGGGGCCGAATACTTTTGCAAGGCACTGTACCTACAGTGTCTTGAAAAAGTATCAATAATCTTTTAAAACTTCACAATCGAAAACGTCAGTGTTCTTTTTTTTAAAATGTTTTTTTATGACTAACCTACAAATTAGCCCACAATCAAGAAGGGGGATCAAAATGATAAATAATTTTCAAAAATGTATGCATATTAGAGAATGAAAAATGCGTACACCCCTGTGTCAACACTTTGCCACCTATCTCTGTAATTGCAGGTGCAATTGTTTTGGTGCTGTCATATGCCGTGCCACTTGTCACCAGCCGGTACTCCGTCACTCAATCACCATGGATACCATTCACAGCCACGGCCCTTCCATTAAGTCAATCACCCACACCTGTTCCTGCTCATCAACTCATCGGTATCACAGTCTCGAAAGACCATAGATTTCTTGTGTCTGGAGGTTAGGTGTTCTTTGCACAGCGTCTGCTGTTGCTGGTGAGTCCAATCCGTGAGAGACAGACATGGCCGCAGATGTTACAGGTGTGGGCCGGATCCGGTTAAGGTGAGGGCATGGTGGCTTGCTGCTTCCTCAACTTTCTTTTCGTTTCTCGATGTTGAGCCAGGGTGGGCTGTTGCCATTTGTGGCGATCCTGGGCGACGTCTTCCCAGGTGGCTGGGTTGATGTTGAAGGATTTGAGGTCTTGTTTGCAGACATCCTTGTAGCGGAGCAGTGGGCAGCTTACTTGCCTTTTGCCTGATTTTAGCTCTGCATATAAGATGTCCTTTGGCATCCGACCGTCTTCCATCCAACAGACATGGCCCAGCCAACGGAGATGCCACTGCTTCAGCAGGGAGAGCATAGTGGGGAGCTGTGCACTCTCCAGGACTGCACTGTCTGTAATCCTGTCCCGCCAGGTGATGCCCAGTATGCGTCTCAGGCAACGCAGATGGAAAGAGTTAGGCCTTCTCTTTTGATGTGCATAAAGAGTCCAGGCTTCGCTGCCATACAAGAGTGTACTGACAACACAGGCCCTGTACACTTGCACCTTTTGTATGGATGGTGATCTTGCTGTTCTGCCATACTCTGGGTGTCAGTTTTCCAAACGTAGAAGCTGCTTTCCCAATCCGGCTGCTGACCTCGGCATCGAGTGACAAATTGCAGGTGATGGTAGACCCAAGATAGATAAAGCTGCTTACAGCTTCCAGTGTGTAGTTGTTGATGGTGATGGAGGGTGGGACAGTGATCCCCTGGCCCATTGTCTTGGTTTTGTTTAGGCTGATGGTCAGGTTGAAGTCCTGACATGCTTGGCTGAACCGGTCTAGGAGAATCTGCAGGTGTTCCTTAGTGTGTGTTGCCAATGCTGCATCATCAGCAAACAACATGTCCCGAATGGTGAATGGTCAGACCTTGGTTTTGGCTCTCAGACGGTTGAATAGTTTGCTGTCTGTCCTGGTGTGTAAGTAAACTCCCGCAGTTGATGTTCCAAAGGCTTGGCGCAGGAGGAGAGAGAAGAATATCCCAAACAAAGTGGGTGCCAGCAGGAGGATGCTGAGGGAGGGAGGGAGGAAGGTAGGGAGGGAGGGATCTGGTGTTGCACACAGTGGTCCACAGGAAGGGATTGATTGATTGATTGATTGATTGGTTGGTTGGTTGATTGATTGATTGATTGATTGATTGATTGATTGATTGATTGATTGATTGATTGATTGATTGATTGATTGCTTGATTGATTGATTGATTGATCTGGTGTTGTGTTAGAGTGGTGCTCACTCTAACTTATTTTGCAAGAACCACATGGGCGACAATTAAGTCCTTTTAGACACCTGCAGGTGGAGAGTCATTCCTCGCTGTGCGTACAGCGATGATGGAATGAGGTCTGACTCTGGCCGCTTGCAAGAGCATTTTTATTAAGAGAAACAGGGTGGGGGTGACAGTGGACTGGATAGAGAAGAGAAAGCCCTTGACCTCTAGTCAAAGCATAGCAGGGGGTGTTTTACGACGTCGTGTAGGATGGGACAAGCTAGGTTATTACAGGTTACATTCCAACATAAGCATAAAGCTAATCTAGCTAGGTTATTTATTACTGGTTACATTCCAACATAATCATACGATCAAGATAGTTTGGAAAACCCTGACATGTTGCACACAGTGGTCCACAGTGTGCACAGGGAGCTTGTGTGTTTGCACAAACACTTGAAAAATTAGAGGAAACACTGGTGGCAAATCACTGTATTTGATGAAAACTTGTTTTAAGAAATATTCCATCCATTTTCTATACCGTCTTCTATACCGGGTGCTGGAGCCTATCCCAGCAGTCATCGGGCAGTAGGCAGTTGGCTAAGTGGGTTCAGAATGCAGAACAGCAGTGATGTTCTTAGAATATTCCACATTTGAAATTCACCTGTGCCCCAGAGATGTGAGCGCGGAAACTGCCAACAAGCTTGCGGGATGCATGGAGGATCGGATGAACAGGAGGCTTTCCCTGTTTCAGTAGAGCAACTTTGTGCTTGATATTTATAAATCTCAGTAGTACCACACGATTTTCACTCACCCTAACTCCAGTTGCCGCCATGTCTCTTCTTACAATATACTAAAAGACAAAACTTTTTCCCAACAACAGAGAGAGAGAGAAAAAAGTAAAGAATAGCTCCTTTTAATTAAAGTTATACTATTAATATGCATCTTCCATTAATGGTTTTCTAAAGAGGTTAATAATTCATGTACATGACGTAATACTTTTTTCTACAAAATTCAATAGATGACTCTCCAAGAGCAAGAATGCCACTGCATTTAAATTGTTTTTTTGGCGGCAAATTACACTTCCGGTATCGATATCGGATCGATATCGGGTATTTTTGGGCAGGAAATACTTGGTATCGGATCGAATCCAAAATCATTGGTATCGCCCATCCCTACAGAGCAGGCACGTAAAAGGGGAGTCGAAAACTAGTACGCGGCTCCTGGGCTGGTGCTTTGGCTAGTGTCCAAAAAGACGAGGAAATTTGCTCCCCTTTAGGCTTCAAGTAATTCGTTTGGAAGCACTTTGGATTCCAAAGAAAAGATGGCTCAACGGACAAGACACGTGGAGTTTGTAAATCCTGCCATGCGGTGATCAAATATTCAGGGACCGCAAATCTCACTGCACATTAAAAAAAAAAACATGACATCAAAGTTCAGTGTTAAAATAAGCACTTTGTATACTACAATACTCTTGTAATTTCCTAAATAAAGAGTTTGCAGTACCTTGTTGATTTTGCGTATGAATTGTTATAAATCAGGATATTGTTCTATATTTTTTATTTAAAAAAAATTAAAATATCGATCGTAGAGCACTATATTGTGATGTATCGTGAATGAATCACAGCAGGCTTTAAGATATCGGCAGATATCGTATCGTGTATCTTTGTATCGATATGATATCGTATCGTGACAAAACCCGCGATTTACACCCCTATTAATTTTATATTGTCGGTCAATATCTTCTACTCTGCTAGTGAGAATTTTTATCAGATGGTCTTTCATGGCATTCGAGAAGTGCAATTTCTTCCATCTTGGTTTCTAATCCAATCAATCGAGTTGCCATTATACTCCTCTTAATGTCTCTGATCTCCCCTCCAGTCTCTTGAAGAATGTCCAGAGTTCTCTGCTATTTTTTTTTCCAGAGTTCCCAGAGTTTTCAGTTGATTTTTAATTTCTTTGAAAGCATCGGCCGTTCCCTGATCCTTTTTTGGCCCCATCGCTAAAAACACACACACACACGCGCGCACACACACACACACACACGCACACACACAGACACACACACGCACTACAACTCCACGCCCACACCTCCCCCTTTAACGTTCTCATGGCAACAACAACAACAACAACACACACACACACAAGCATACAAGCGTGCGTATTTAAAAATGAAGCGGGAGCCGTTAAGGTTGATAGATTAGTTTGGTCCTATGATTATGTTGGAATGTAACCTGTAATAATTAACCAAACTTGTCCTGTCTTCACCCCCACACGGGGCGCACTGCAAATCCACGCCCACACTTTCCTCTTTAACATTCTCATGGCAACCACAACAACAACCACACACACGCACACACACAAGCATACAAGTGTGCGTATTTAAAAATGAAGCGGGAGCAAAACTGAGTTTGGTATTCACATTTTCATTGCCGGTAATGGTCATCAATTAAACCCATCGAAGTCCTCGTCCTCTGTTTCCGAATTGAACAGCAGCGCTAAATCTCCAACAGACATGCCAGGTTCACTTTCTTCACTGTCAGCAGGGCTGTGGACTCGGTCGGACTTTTGCACCGAGTCCGAGTCCGGCCTCTTGACCATGAGTCCGAGTCCGGCTGTCCATTTTTTCTGTTAATTCGTGTGACTACTTAGTCTTTATTCAAGGCTGATTTAGATCAAAATCTAAATTACAACAGTTTTGTGATGGCTTTGTCTTTATTAAACATATAAACGAATACAATAAACAGATACTTTCAAGTTTAATTCAACGACTTGAGTTTGTTCTTAGGAACAAAAACGCCTCAACCAAGTCAGCCTTCATCGCGCGGCGCTGATCAGACATGATAAACTTGAGCCCGGAAAACAGGCGCTCTACGCTGACTTGGCTGATTGGCATTGCTGTTAGTGTCCGAGTCGCTGCCTTGAGGCCTAACGGATAACGATCAGCTGTAACAAATGGGCTCTCTTTCATTCGACCAAGTGCCAACATTGCCCCAATTTCTTCATCTGTCGGTTGGCGAGGTGGCGGCCGACAAACGCAGAAGGGGGCGTGGCCTCTGCCCTCCCTTTTAGTGTGTGCCTGTGTGTGTGTGTCTCTGTGTGTGTGTGTGTGTGTGTGTGTGATTATCCCAAAAGACAGTGATTCAAAATATATATTGTACGGATATATTAAACATGTACACACAGTATTCCTACGCGCATTCTCAGCAGCATGATGAAAATGAAATTGAACGTTTTTTTTATTGTCTGACTCGGTGGACTCGGTCAAAATCAGGACCGAGTCCGTGTCCGGCAAAAATGACCGAGTCAGAGTCCCCGAGTCCACAGCCCTGACTGTCAGAGTTACTTTCCGTGCCATGTGGCTCCTCGGATATGATGCCGGCTTTTACGAACGCTCGAACAACAGTGCCAGCAGACATGTTAGCCCAAGCATACACAATCCATTCGCAAATTGTGGCGTAACTCGCCCGGCGCTGCCTTCCACTCAGTGAAACTATGCTCTCTGTCGGTTATCCATCGGTCATCCATTGCTCCCACGTCGCTCGCACCTTTACTTTGAGCGGCCGGTTCACACCGATGTCCTGCGGTTGGAGTTGTTTTGTCGTGCCTGCCGGAATGACAACAAGTTCGGCGTTCATTTGCTTCACTTGTTCTTTCACATTGGCTGTGAGATGGGCACGCATAGAGTCACAGATCAACAGCGATGGTGATGCGTGGAAAAAACACTTGGTCTCCTTACATACCCCTCCCTCAGCCACTCAGTCATCATTTCCTCATCCATCCAGCCCTTTTCATTTGCCTTAATGATGACTCCTGCTGGAAACCTCTCTTTAGGCAAAGTCTTTCTCTTAAAAATCACCAGTTTCTGTCCATTAGCATGGCAGCCAAGCACAACAGTAAAAGAAGACTTTTCGTATCCCGTTGTGCGTATCCCCATCGTCTTGGTCCCTTTCTTCTCCACAGTGTGATTCACCGGGATGTCGAAAGTGAGCGGCACCTCTTCCATGTTGGTAATTTGGGTGGGCTGGATGTGTTTGTCGGCGATACGTTTGCTGCAGTAGGAGCGAAAGAAATCTTTTCATTATAATCCGCTGGAAGTTGCTGCGCCAACGTAGTCCTGGTCCGGATGGAAAAATGGCACCGTTTCATGAAACGGAAGTACCAAGACAAACCTCCTTGAAAATGTTCAATTTCCATTTCTTCTGCTCGTGTTGCTGCTTTCCATGCTCCTCCGCGTAGCTGATGGCCTTCACTCTCTGATGAAGGCGGAATTTACTGCCGAAACTGTCAGGGAAAGCTACTAAGGTAAGACCTTGCAACTTGTCTGAACAAAAGAATACTATGGCTATCACAAATGAATACATAAACATAATCCAACTGATGGCCTTCAGTTTGAACTGTGCTTGATAAGCGTGTCTCTTTGCCATTTTCACTGTTGTCATAACAACGATGTTTTGCATGACGCATGTACCCGTTCTTTTATCTACAATCCACCCCCACACTTCCCCCGCCCACACTTCCCCCTTTAATGTTCTCATGGCGCTCTAATACGTCCGCCTTACAACAACACACATAGGGACCACTGCATGATAGGGCGCGCCGCACAATTTGAAGAAAATCTAAGACTTTTTTCCGCGTCTAATAAACGGGAAAATATGGTACGTTTTGTTGAAATGATATTTAAATCACATAGTGCAACTGTCAATTACCAAAACATTCAATGTAATGGAAAATCCAAACTTTCTTACCTCTGCCCATTTGGATTTATTTTTTTCATTTTCAAACTTCCTGAACTCTTTCAGGTCCTTCACGTAGATAAGCAACTTAATCAGCATTAACAAGAAGATGCCAATGAGAGCCACAGATGCAATCGAACCTCCGATGATAGCCGCAACACTGGGTGGTTCTGGACAGTCTGGAGCAAAGCATATAATCATATACTTCATTAAATTGTTATAGCGCTTTTTATAAACCCAAAGGCGCTTACAGGGAACAAGGCAAAGATGTACAGGAGGGGAGGGGACGGAGAAGAGACAATGGGATAAAGTTAAGAAGAGGAAACCAGTAATGGGTAGGGGAGGGCATAGGCTTGAGAGAAGAGGTACGTTTTTAGATGGGACTTAAATATAGGGAGTGTGGGTGAGTCACAGACAGACTGAGGGAGAGAGTTCCAGAGTCGGGGTGATGTGCAGGAGAAGGCTCTGTCACTAAAGGATTTGAGTTTAGATTTTGGGACTGTCAGACGTGAAGGATTGGAGGATCGGTAGGGGACAAGGAGGTCGGATAGGTAAGTGGGAGCCAGGTGGTGAAGGGCTTTGAAGGTGAGGAGGAGTATCTTGAAGATGATACTCTCCTTAATGGGGAGCCAGTGAAGAGAGTGGAGAACAGGAGTGATGTTTTCATCAGGGTGTGGGTAAGGAGGCGGGCAGCAGAGTTTTGGACTAGTTGAAGTCCATAGAGCAGGGGTGTCCAAACCTTTTGCAAGGAGGGCCAGATTTGATAAAGTGAAGGGGCCCGGGGGCCAATAGTTTTTTCGGACATTTTTTAACTACAAAAATGTCATGCAAATACACATTGTTATAAAACAAATTTCATTGTCACAATTGTCTTTATTTTTCAAATGACAAAATAACCAAATATGAATCACTCAGGCAGATGTGAACAACTCTAAAAACACAAATTCTGCCTTTCATTCATATCTGAAGAGTCAGATAACATTGAACAAACTATGAAATACCTTAAATTTACCGTTTTTTTCCGTGTATAGTGCGCCCCCATGAATAATACGCACCATAAAAATGGCATGCTGATGCTGGAAAAAAGCCTGTACCCATGTATAATACGCACCCAATTTTTATGATTTTTTTTTTTCTTCTTTAAGTCCCAATGATCGTCACACACGCAGGGAGGCAATGGGTCCCATTTTTATAGTCTTTGGTATGGTCTTAACTAGGCTGGATGTAATTTTTTTTGTTAGCGTTGATTTCTCCGACTGCCCATAAACGCACCACCGCGCTCCGTGCGCGCACGGGAAAGAGGCGTGCGGACGTGAAAAAGGCGGCTCTGTATGGGAGAGACGTTGAAGAGGAATAAAAACACCCTTGGAAACCAAAACTTGCCCCTCGTCGTGACTCGGAGCCGCAACAAATGTTTCGGATTTGTGTAGGGTACATTGTGACAGACAGCAAACGAGCAGGTGATCGAGCAAGCCTTGTCTGATACGAGAGCATTGCGCTCGTATGGAGCGTGTTTGAAGTGAACAGCAGAGACGAAAGGAACAAGGCAAAGTGTTGTGAAATAAAATATGACCGACCTGTAATACGCATTTTGTTATTTGCTGATTGTATTAAACTATCACATTCATTGTCAGTCAAGAAGAGAAGAGGACTATATTGCTGAAGCCTTCGCTGTATCAAATTGATTTTTTTTCTTCCTTCAGAGTCTTATGTTTGACTCATTGACGTCAAATTGGCGCGCAGCTGCCCTATTGCCTAATTCTTCTGCCACTTCAATGACTTTCTTTCGAAATGCTACAGTATAACTTGCTCTCTTATCCATTCTGATGAAACTGCTAATTAAACCGAACTCTCGCTAATTAGTAAATAGCTGATGTGTCTTGCGCATCCGTTCTGCGCAGCTGACCCATAGTGCGCATGCGCAGTCATACTGCTTTCGGGCATGCACAGTCATACTGCTTCCGCATGACGTCCGGTCCGCGATGGAGATTAAAAAACAAACAGTATTTGACAATAACACACCATCAAGGATTGCACCATCGCATCAAACGATGTGTCGTCAATTATGGATTTTTTTGACTAAGTGTGTTTGGACAGGATGGCTGAATGCGATGCGCGATTGACAACAAACAAGAAGAAAGGTGATTACAAGTTTTATTTCGGGGGAGATTTGTCATGTCTCGTCCCCAGTTTTGCTATGTGTCTAGGTTGCCATAGTTTCTGTTCGCGTCGCCCCTCTCTTCCTGTGTCGCCTCAATCGATGTAACGTGTTTTGTATTTAAGTCCTGTCTGCCCTTCGCTCACCGTCGGATCATTGCATGTGTTACTGTCTTTATGTCTGTTTGCTTTCTGTTCCTGTCTTTGGTAATGTCACCCTGTCTTTTTGTTCCACGACTTTGTCGGTCAGTCCTGTTGTTGGTTTTGTTTTCTAAAAAAAAAAAAAAAAAAAAAATTTAAAAAAAAATTTGTACCCATGTATAATGCGCACCCCAGATTTTAGGACAATAAATTCGTTAAATTTTGCGCACTATACACGGAAAAAAACGGTACACGAGTTTAAAATTACTTTTGCCTCATGAACATTTTAAACGAGAGTTATAAGTAATGCAAAGTTGTCTGTTATTATTAAAACTTAAAATTAGTGAATTTTGCTCTTGTCATTTACATTATCTTTCAGAAAATAATAGTTTGTGTCAGGTCTACAGGTCCATAACATCAACAGTCTTAACATGGCCACTTCGTAGCTTGCTTTAGTAATATTTATTTTTGACTCACAGTCCCGTGTGAAGAATCGCTGTTGTGATGTCAGTTCAGCTTGGAGCTGCTTCACTTTATCAGCGCGGTCACTCCCTGTTAGCTGGTCGTTTGTGTTCACATGTTTAGTCTGATAGTGTCTCTTTAAGTTGGAATCCTTAAACAAGGCAACCGTCTCTTTACAAATAAGACAAACACAATTGCCTTGATTTTCAGTGATGTACAGTAATCCCTCGCTACATCACGGTTTGTTTATTGCGGTTTCACTACATCGTGGATTTTTTTTCCCAAATTGAAAAAAATAATTAAAAGTCAAAATAAAACTTCTAAATTGAGGAATTATGGCACAAAACTTGCCCACACGCCAGCAGAAGGCAAGGAGTGCCCACACAATTACCGTGCGTACACTTGTACTTTTTTTTATTTGTTTTTTTAAAAAGTTATTATAATAAGAGTTCTAAAAACATATTTACAGTGTTGTACCTTGTTATAGAAGATTGTTATAATAATAAAAGAATATATACTAGGGGTGTAACGATACATCGATTAATCAATATAATGCTCTACGATTTATTGGCATCGATGCTAAACGTAAACATCGATTTATATCGCCGTGTTTGACCTCGGACATTAGACGCGACTTTATTTTGAAATCCAGTTCATTGTTGCTTGCTTCCTCTTTCCGGGAGCAGTGCGCCCGGCGTTGTTGTGTTGTGAGCAGAGCAGGCACGTGAAAGGGGAGTCGACAACTAGTACGCGGCTCCTGGGCTGGTGCTATGGCTAGTGTCTAAAAAGACGAGGAAATTTGCTCCCCTTTAGGCTTCAAGTCATTCGTTTGGAAGCACTTTAGATTCCAAAGAAAAGATGGCTCAACCGACAAGACACGTGCAGTTTGTAAATCCTGCCATGCGGTGATCAAATATTCAGGGAGCACAAATCTCGCCGCACATTTAAAGAAAAAACACGACATCAAAGTTCAGTGTTAAAATAAGCACTTTGTATACTGCAATACTCTTGTAATGTCCTAAATAAAGAGTTTGCAGTACCTTGTTGATTTTGCGTATGAATTGTTATAAATCAGGATATTGTTCTATATTTTTTATTAAAAAATAAAAATAAAAATCGATCGTAGAGCACTATATCGCGATATATCGTGAATGAATCGCAGCAGGCTTTAAGATATCGGCAAATATCATATTGTAGTTCTTTGTATCGATATTATATCGTATCGTGACAAAACCCGCGATTTACACCCCTAGTATATACATATTTACAGTATGTACACTTCTACCTTGTTATAAAAAAATTTTACAATAATAAAAGTTGTTCTAAAAACATATTTCCAGTTTGTGTTAAGAATTCTCCATGGTATTAATGTTATTCAGCCATGCTTTGATTTGAGGTAGGGTGACTTATTTTGAAGGCCGTTTTCAGGCGATACCACTTCCTTTTTTACGTTCTTGTACATATGTCGGTTACAGTGGTACAGGAGTCATTGGCGATGGAAGTGTGTCTCCTAACAAGAGAAATGAATGATCACGTGTCTAACCTTTAGGACAATTAAGTTTTGCTCCAAATGTTCGTTTAATTTCGTTTAGAGGTCCGTTTGCGCGTGTTAGCACGATCGCGAATTAGCATCTTTTTGCTAACTCGTTAGCCTGCCCAGTACTTCTTCTTTGCTGCGGGCCAATAAAAACTGCGGCCCGCGGGCCGTAGTTTGGACACCGCTGCTTTAGGACAATACAGTATTGCTCCAAATGTTCGTTTAATTTCCTTTAGAGGCTCGTTAGCGCGTGTTAGCACGATCGCGAATTAGCATCTTTCCGCTAACTCGTTAGCCTGCCCAGTACTTCTTCTTTGCTGCGGGCCAATAAAAACTGGACCGCGGGCCGCAGTTGGCATTATGCATGGAAAAAAACGGTATGTTTTTTTTCACAAATTTTTACTTGATCATTAACATATCACTTACGTAAAAGTATAGTTGACCACTTCACTTGTTATTTTTAGTATAGTTGATCACTTCACATGCTTTGATATCTTTATCTTGAACATATTCAAAACATGAAAAATAGAGAGAAAAAATCAAATAAAGTAATTAACACTTTAAAGTGCTATATCCTCTCTACATGTCCTCTGTCACCAGGATGACATAAAGGACGATACATTTGATCCAGAGGCGTAGCCAAGCCGGGGCGCCGCCCCGGTAGGACTCCCTGCGCCCCGGTTGAAAAAAATCGAGCTTTTTCGATTCTTCATTTTCATGCCGTTTTTTTTCTTTCGGTCTCGCGCGAATGAGCTCCAGCTGGAGGTCCGCAAAAAGCTCCATAATCTGTTAAAAATGCTTAGCCGCGTCCCCGGAAGCCAGATCGGGCGTAAAAAGTTAGGCGGAACGGCCCTGGAGCTCCAGCTGGAGGTCCGCAAAAAGCTCCATAATCTGTTAAAAAACCTTAGCCGCGGCCCTGGAAGCCCAATCGGGCGTGAAAAGTTAGGCAGAACGGCCCTGGAGCTCCACCTGGAGGTCCTCAAAAAGCTCCATAACCTGTTAAAAATCCTTAGCGGCGGCCCTGGAAGCCCAATCGGGCGTAAAAAGTTAGGCGGAACGGCCCTGGAGCTCCACCTGGAGGTCCTCAAAAACCTCCATAATCGGTTAAAAATGCTTAGCCGCGTCCCTGGAAGCCCAATCGGGCGTAAAAGGTTAGGCGGAACGGCCCTGGAGCTCCACCTGGAAGTCCTAAAAAAGCTCCATAATCGGTTAAAAATGCTTAGCCGCGTCCCTGGAAGCCTAATCGGGCGTTAAAAGTTAGGCGGAACGGCCCTGGAGCTCCATGTGGAGGTCCGCAAAAAGCTCCATAATCGGTTAAAAATGCTTAGCCGCGTCCCTAGAAGCCTAATCGGGCGTAAAAAGTTAGGCGGAACGGCCCTGGAGCTCCACCTGGAGGTCCGCAAAAAGCTCCATAATCGGTTAAAAAAGCTTAGCCGCGTCCCTGGAAGCCTAATCGGGCGTAAAAAGTTAGTCGGAACGGCCCTGGAGCTCCACCTGGAGGTCCGCAAAAAGCTCCATAATCGGTTAAAAATGCTTAGCCGCGTCCCTGGAAGCCTAATCGGGCGTAAAAAGTTAGGCGGAACGGCCCTGGAGCTCCACCTGGAGGTCCGCAAAAAGCTCCATAATCGGTTAAAAATGCTTAGCCGCGTCCCTGGAAGCCTAATCGGGCATAAAAAGTTAGGCGGAACAGCCCTGGAGCTCCACCTGGAAGTCCGACAAAAGCTCCATAATCGGTTAAAAATACTAAGCCATGGCCCTGGAAGCCTAATCGGGCGTAAAAAGTTAGGCGGAGCGCCCCCCCGAGGACCGGCCGGAGCTCCGCTGGAAGACCAGCGGGCCGTCGAAAATGCTTAGCCGCGGCCCTGGAAGCCTAATCGGGCGTAAAAAATTAGGCGGAGCGCCCCCCCGAGGACCGGCCGGAGCTCCGCTGGAAGACCAGCGGGCCGTCGAAAATGCTTAGCCGAGGCTCTGGGAAGCCTCGCCGGGCATCGCTCGCGGCAGCCGGGGTAGCTCTTAGGTACCAGGGGCGAGCGCTCAGGTACCAGGGGCGAGCGCTCAGGTACCAGGGGTAAGCGCTGGTGCAGTACCAGCTTTGGTCTGTTGGTGCGCAGAGTACGATGAGTTGGTCCCCCTAGTTACTGTACTCATCTCCTTTACCCCCTAATCGCAAAATATAATCGGCACGTATATTCAGAAGACTTTTTTTTCTTTTTGAAAATTTTTCTAAGTGCCAGCGGATGCTGGCACACAAACTGTCTGAGCTACGACGGTTCCCTGGTCGGACAGCGACTGTGAAAAAGCGGTCCTGGAGGTCCGATAAAATTTTGCGAATATTTTCTAAGTGTCACCGAGGGCTGACACGCAATCTGTCCGAGGCGCGCTGGTTCCCTGGTCGGATCCGAATGGCGAAAATCCGGCCTCTCCACCACGGAGGTCGGTGAGAATTTCAGAATATTTTCTAAATGCGAGCGTGGGCTGCCGCACAACTTGTCCGAGTGGCGACGGTTCCCCGGTCGGATCCGAATGGCGAAAATTTGGCCTCTCCACCACGGAAGTCGGTGAGAATTTCGGAATATTTTCTAAGTGCCAGCGTGGGCTGCCGCACAAGCTGTACGAGTGGCGACGGTTCCCCGGTCGGCCCCGAATCGCGATAATCCGGCCTCTCCACCACGGAAGTCGGTGAGAATTTCAGAAAATTTTCTAAGTGCGAGCGTGGGCTGCCGCACAAGCTGTCCGAATTGTGACGGTTCCCCTGTCGGATCCAAATCGCGAAAATTCGGCCTCTCCACCACGGAAGTCGGTGAGAATTTCAGAATATTTTCTAAGTGTCACCGAGGGCTGACACACAAGCTCTCCGAGTGGCGACGGTTCCCCGGTCGGCCCCGAATCGCGATAATTCGGCCTCTCCACCACGGAGGTCGGTGAGAATTTCAGAATATTTTCTAAGTGCGAGCGTGGGCTGCCGCACAAGCTGTCTGAGTGGCGACGGTTCCCCGGTCGGCCCCGAATGGCGAAAATTCGGCCTCTCCACCACGGAAGTCGGTGAGAATTTCAGAATATTTTCTAAGTGCGAGCGTGGGCTTCCGCACAAGCTGTCCGAGTGGCGACGGTTCCCCGGTCGGCCCCGAATCGCCATAATCCGGCCTCTCCACCACGGAGGTCGGTGAGAATTTCAGAATATTTTCTAAGTGCGAGCGTGGGCTGCCGCACAAGCTGTCTGAGTGGCGACGGTTCCCCGGTCGGCCCCGAATGGCGAAAATTCGGCCTCTCCACCACGGAAGTCGGTGAGAATTTCAGAATATTTTCTAAGTGCGAGCGTGGGCTGCCGCACAAGCTGTCCGAATTGCGACGGTTCCCCTGTCGGATCCGAATCGCGAAAATCCGGCCTCTCCACCACGGAGGTCGGTGAGAATTTCAGAATATTTTCTAAGTGCGAGCGTGGGCTGCCGCACAACTTGTCCGAGTGGCGACGGTTCCCCGGTCGGATCCGAATGGCGAAAATTCGGCCTCTCCACCACGGAAGTCGGTGAGAATTTCGGAATATTTTCTAAGTGCGAGCGTGGGCTGCCGCACAAGCTGTCTGAGTGGCGACGGTTCCCCGGTCGGCCCCGAATGGCGAAAATTCGGCCTCTCCACCACGGAAGTCGGTGAGAATTTCAGAATATTTTCTAAGTGCGAGCGTGGGCTTCCGCACAAGCTGTCCGAGTGGCGACGGTTCCCCGGTCGGCCCCGAATCGCGATAATCCGGCCTCTCCACCACGGAAGTCGGTGAGAATTTCAGAATATTTTCTAAGTGCGAGCGTGGGCTGCCGCACAAGCTGTCCGAATTGCGACGGTTCCCCTGTCGGATCCGAATCGCGAAAATCCGGCCTCTCCACCACGGAGGTCGGTGAGAATTTCAGAATATTTTCTAAGTGCGAGCGTGGGCTGCCGCACAACTTGTCCGAGTGGCGACGGTTCCCCGGTCGGATCCGAATGGCGAAAATTCGGCCTCTCCACCACGGAAGTCGGTGAGAATTTCGGAATATTTTCTAAGTGCCAGCGTGGGCTGCCGCACAAGCTGTCCGAGTGGCGACGGTTCCCCGGTCGGCCCCAAATCGCGATAATCCGGCCTCTCCACCACGGAAGTCGGTGAGAATTTCAGAATATTTTCTAAGTGCGAGCGTGGGCTGCTGCACAAGCTGTCCGAATTGTGACGGTTCCCCTGTCGGATCAAATTCGCGAAAATTCGGCCTCTCCACCACAGAAGTCCGTGAGATTTTCAGAATATTTTCTAAGTGTCACCGAGGGCTGACACACAAGCTCTCCGAGTGGCGACGGTTCCCCGGTCGGCCCCGAATCGCGATAATTCGGCCTCTCCACCACGGAGGTCAGTGAGAATTTCAGAATATTTTCTAAGTGCGAGCGTGGGCTGCCGCACAAGCTGTCTGAGTGGCGACGGTTCCCCGGTCGGCCCCGAATGGCGAAAATTCGGCCTCTCCACCACGGAAGTCGGTGAGAATTTCAGAATATTTTCTAAGTGCGAGCGTGGGCTTCCGCACAAGCTGTCCGAGTGGCGACGGTTCCCCGGTCGGCCCCGAATTGCGATAATCCGGCCTCTCCACCACGGAAGTCGGTGAGAATTTCAGAATATTTTTTAAGTGCGAGCGTGGGCTGCCGCACAAGCTGTCCGAATTGCGACGGTTCCCCTGTCGGATCCGAATCGCGAAAATCCGGCATCTCCACCACGGAGGTCGGTGAGAATTTCAGAATATTTTCTAAGTGCGAGCGTGGGCTGCCGCACAACTTGTCCGAGTGGCGACGGTTCCCCGGTCGGATCCGAATGGCGAAAATTCGGCCTCTCCACCACGGAAGTCGGTGAGAATTTAGGAATATTTTCTAAGTGCCAGCGTGGGCTGCCGCACAAGCTGTCCGAGTGGTGACGGTTCCCCGGTCGGCCCCGAATCGCGATAATCCGGCCTCTCCACCACGGAAGTCGGTGAGAATTTCAGAATATTTTCTAAGTGCGAGCGTGGGCTGCCGCACAAGCTGTCCGAATTGTGACGGTTCCCCTGTCGGATCAAATTCGCAAAAATTCGGCCTCTCCACCACGGAAGTCGGTGAGAATTTCAGAATATTTTCTAAGTGTCACCGAGGGTTGACACACAAGCTCTCCGAGTGGCGACGGTTCCCCGGTCGGCCCCGAATCGCGATAATTCGGCCTCTCCACCACGGAGGTCGGTGAGAATTTCAGAATATTTTCTAAGTGCGAGCGTGGGCTGCCGCACAAGCTGTCTGAGTGGCGACGGTTCCCCGGTCGGCCCCGAATGGCGAAAATTCGGCCTCTCCACCACGGAAGTCGGTGAGAATTTCAGAATATTTTCTAAGTGCGAGCGTGGGCTTCCGCACAAGCTGTCCGAGTGGCGACGGTTCCCCGGTCGGCCCCGAATCGCGATAATCCGGCCTCTCCACCACGGAAGTCGGTGAGAATTTCAGAATATTTTCTAAGTGCGAGCGTGGGCTGCCGCACAAGCTGTCCGAATTGCGACGGTTCCCCTGTCGGTTTCCGAATCGCGAAAATTCGGCCTCTCCACCACGGAAGTCGGTGAGAATTTCAGAATATTTTCTAAGTGCGAGCGTGGGCTGCCGCACAAGCTGTCCGAGTGGCGACGGTTTCCCGGTCGGATCCGAATCGCGAAAATTCGGCCTCTCTCCCTGGAGCTCACGCCAACTCTGGCGAATATTTTCTAAGTGCCAACGGCTCTTGCGCCGTAAAGTGTCCGCTCCGCCCCGGTTCCGCGGTCGGCCG
Organism: Syngnathus typhle; assembly: GCF_033458585.1. Taxonomy (NCBI): domain Eukaryota; kingdom Metazoa; phylum Chordata; class Actinopteri; order Syngnathiformes; family Syngnathidae; genus Syngnathus; species Syngnathus typhle. The sequence goes on along the minus strand of NC_083746.1, from coordinate 14,312,672 downwards.
CAAATAGCGAAAAATCAGCCTCTTCCCCTGGAGCTCGCGCCAACTTTGGCGAATATTTTCTAAGTGCCAACGGCTCTTGCGCCGTAAAGTGTACGGTCTGGCCGGTTCCCGCGGTCAGCCGCAAATAGCGAAAAATCAGCCTCTTCCCCTGGAGCTCGCGCCAACTTTGGCGAATATTTTCTAAGTGCCAACGGCTCTTGCACCGTAAAGTGTCCGCTCTGCCCTGGTTCCGCGGTCGGCCGCAAATAGCGAAAAATCAGCCTCTCGCCCTGGAGCTCCCTCGGAAATTTGGCGAAATTTTTCAAAGTCCCTTCAGGTACCAGGGGTTGGGGTACCAGGGGTAGGTGCAGTACCAGCTTTGGTCTGTTGGTGCGCCAGAGTACGATGAGTTGGTCCCCCTAGTCACTGTACTCATTACCTTTACCTCCAAATCGCAAAATATAGTCAGAACGAGTGTGGGGAAGGCAAGATTTCGCCCCGAGAACCAGGCGGCTGGTGTCTCTAGCGTTGTGTTCCCCCCCCCAAAAGTGTTCACCTGCTCGGACAGCCAACCTAGGAGCCAAAGGCAAAGCACTCTGGAAGTGCAAAAGCGAAAATGTTTCTAAGTACAAAAACTCTCGAAAATTTGCCACAGTGCTCGAAATTTTTCAAAGTGCTACATGTTTTCCATCCAAGGAAGGAATAGTGGAGCACCGGCCTCCTTAAACACAGGCCGGCGGAACGACGGGGAGGACCGGCCGCCTCCTTAAACACAGGCCGGTGGAACGGTTGGCAGAATCTAGTGGAGGACCGGCCGCCTCCTTAAACACAGGCCGGCGGAACGACGGGGAGGACCGGCCGCCTCCTTAAACACAGGCCGGTGGAACGGTTGGCAGAATCTCGTGGAGGACCGGCCGCCTCCTTAAACACAGGTCGGTGCAACGTTTGGCAGAATCTCGTGGAGGACCGGCCGCCTCCTTAAACACAGGCCGGCGGAACGACGGGGAGGACCGGCTGCCTCCTTAAACACAGGCCGGTGGAACGTTTGGCAGAATCTCGTGGAGGACCGGCCGCCTCCTTAAACACAGGCCGGCGGAACGACGGGGAGGACCGGCCGCCTCCTTAAACACAGGCCGGTGGAACGTTTGGCAGAATCTCGTGGAGGATGCAAACGAGCGCCGACCTCCGGGGACGCGCGCATTTATCAGACCCAAAACCCATGCGGTGCCCGGGCGCGCGGGCCAAGGGGTTGCGGCGCACCCGCGCCGCGGCCCTCCGCGCGTCCGGCCCGGCCTCCCTTGGTGACCCTAGATAACTTCCAGCCGATCGCCGGCCCTCCGCGGCGGCGACGTCTCATTCGAATGTCTGCCCTATCAACTTTCGATGGTACTTTCTGCGCTACCATGGTGACAACGGGTAACGGGGAATCAGGGTTCGATTCGGGAGAGGGAGCCTGAGAAACGGCTACCACATCCAAGGAAGGCAGCAGGCGCGCAAATTACCCACTCCCGACACGGGTAGGTAGTGACGAAAAATAACAATACAGGACTCTTTCGAGGCCCTGTAATTGGAATGAGCACAGTCCAAACCTTTGGGCGAAAACCCATTGGAAGGCAAGTCTGGTGCCAGCAGCCGCGGTAATTCCAGCTCCAATAGCGTATCTTAAAGTTGCTGCAGTTAAAAAGCTCTTAGTTGGACCTCGGGACGCGAGCTGACGGTCCGCCGCGAGGCGTGCATCCGTCTGTCCCATCCCCTGCCTCTCGGTCCGCCCCCGGGATGCCCTTAACTGGGTGTCCCGCCCGGGGCCCAAAGCGTTTACTTTGAAAAAATTAGAGTGTTCAAAGCAGGCCAGCGCCGGCTTGCATACCGCAGCTAGGAATGATGGAATAGGACCCCGGTTCTATTTTGTGGGTTTTCCCTCCTGAACTGGGGCCATGATTGAGAGGGACGGCCGAGGGCATTCGTATTGCGGCGCTAGAGGTGAAATTCTTGGACCGGCGCAAGACGGGCCAGGGCGAAAGCATTTGCCAAGAATGTTTTCATTAATCAAGAACGAAAGTCGGAGGTTCGAAGACGATCAGATACCGTCGTAGTTCTGACCATAAACGATGCCGACCCGCGATCCGGCTGCGTTATTTCCATGACCCGCCGGGCAGCGCCCGGGAAACCACCAAGTCTTTGGGTTCCGGGGGGAGTATGGTTGCAAAGCTGAAACTTAAAGGAATTGACGGAAGGGCACCACCAGGAGTGGAGCCTGCGGCTTAATTTGACTCAACACGGGAAACCTCACCCGGCCCGGACACGGACAGGATTGACAGATTGACAGCTCTTTCTCGATTCCGTGGGCGGTGGTGCATGGCCGTTCTTAGTTGGTGGAGCGGTTTGTCTGGTTAATTCCGATAACGAACGATACTCCGACATGCTAAATAGTTACGCGGCCCTCGAGCGGTCGGCGGGCAACTTCTTAGAGGGACAAGTGGCGTTCAGCCACACGAGATTGAGCAATAACAGGTCTGTGATGCCCTTAGATGTCCGGGGCTGCACGCGCGCCACATTGAGCGGACCAGTGTGTGCCACATCCCCTGCGCCGAGAGGCGTGGGTAACCATATGAACCCCGCTCGTGATAGGGACTGGGGACTGCAATTATTTCCCACCAACGAGGAATTCCCAGTAAGCGCGGGTCATAAGCCCGCATTGATTAAGTCCCTGCCCTTTGTACACACCGCCCGTCGCTACTACCGATTGGATGGCTTAGTGAGGTCCTCGGATGGGCCCTGCCGGGGCCGGTCACGGAGCCGGCGGCTGCGTCGAGAATTCGATCAAACTTGACTATCTAGACCAGGGGTGGGCAAACTACGGCCCGCGGGCCACATCCGGCCCACGGGACCGTTTAATCTGGCCCGCCAACCCTGAACAAATTGTATTATTAAACTTTTTTTATGGGTCATTTTGCCTGCAATGACTGCGTTTCCCCAGTAGATGGGGAAGCGCTCGCCTGCGCATTTACTACCGGAAGCCGTGTCAGAAAGCTCGGTGCACACTCACAAGTGCGTGTACGTACTCAGTAGTACGGACATGGCGCACTCGCGCTCTATTTGTATCAGTGCCGAATTTAGAGCGTGGGCTGTGACGACAGCATTCTTGTACCGTTTTTTTCCGTGTATAGTGCGCAATATTTTACTAATTTATTGTCCTAAAATCTGGGGTGCGTATTATACATGGGTACAAAGAAAAAAAAAATTATTATTTTTTTTTTTTATTTTATTATTATTATTTTTTTTAAATAAAGTCATGGTACAACAAAACCAACAACAGGACTGACCGACAAAGTCGTGGAACAAAAAGACAGGGTGACATTACCAAAGACAGGAACAGAATGACAGTAACACATGCAATGATCCAACGGTGAGCGAGGGGCAGACAGGACTTAAATACAAAACACGTTACATCGATTGAGGTGACACAGGAAGAGCGGGGTGACACGAACAGAAACTATGGCAACCTAGACACATAGCAAAACTGGGGACGAGACATGACAAATCTCCCCCGAAATAAAACTCACCTTTCTTCTTGTTTGTTGTCAATCGCGCATCGCATTCAGCCATCCTGCCCAACACACTTAGTAAAATTCATAATTGACGACACATCGTTTGATGCGATGGTGCAATCCTCGATGGTGTGTTATTGTCAAATATTGTTTGTTTTTTAATCTCCATCGCGGACCGGACAGATGCGCAGAACGGTTGCGCAAGACACGTCAGCTATATAAAGAGCGAGAGTTCAGTTCTCCACCTATTAGTTTCAATTCACAGTTTAATTAGCAGTTTCAATCAGCAAATAACAAAATGCGTATTACAGGTAATATTTTATTTCACAACACTTTGCCTTGTTCCTTTCGTCTCTGCTGTTCATTTCAAACACGCTCCATACGACCGCAATGCTCTTGTATCAGACGCTCGCTCGATCACCTGCTAGTTTGCCGTCTGTCACAATGTACCCTACACAAATCCGAAACATTTGTTGCGGCTCCGAGTCACGACGAGGGGCAAGTTTTGGTTTCCAAGGGTGTTTTTATTCCTCTTCAACGTCTCTCCCATACAGAGCCGCCGTGTGCGCACGGAGCGCGGTGGTGCGTTTAGGGGCAGTCGGAGAAATCAACGCCAACAAAAAAAATGACATCCAGCCTAGTTAAGACCATACCAAAGACTTTAAAAATGGGACCCATTGCCTCCCTGCGTGTGTGACGATCTTTGGGACTTAAAAAAAAATAAAATAAAAATTTTTTTTAAAAAAATTCATAAAAATTGGGTGCGTATTATACATGGGTACAAGCTTTTTTCCAGCATCAGCATGCCATTGTTAGGGGTGCGTACTATACATGGGGGCGCACTATACACGGAAAAAAACGGTAATTCGCGCGCTGAGCTTTCAGATGCAGTTTTGCGCTAAAGCCACCCACAAACCTTCCCCTGGAATCCTTCCATTAAAATGAGTCGCCCAAGGAAAAGCAAGGTGGACACAGTGCCGAGTGTTTAAAAGAGAGTGGCCAATTTGGCTCGACGTACGCGATGTGACGTTCAGCTACATGAACGTCAACATCAACCCGTCACAGATCGAGGTAAACGGACCAACACCTCGGATCTCTCCTAAGAATTGCCACAACAAATTTTACTCCAGACTATGACGCACTCGCAAAAAAGGGAGACAAACAACACTGTTCCCACTGAAAATGAACGGGAGGCGTTTTGAATATGATTTGTACACATAGCAGGGATTGAAACTAGCGACCATTCTCATTTTCAAACAATGCAGGATGCTCAAGGACATTGATGCACCACCTGTTTGCGACTACTCTTAACCTACAAAGTTCTTAGGGCTTACTTTAAGGAAGTGTTTTCCGTTTCCTCACCTCTGTTACCAGGTGTTTGCGAGTTAAAACTCTGCTCTGATTTTCAGATACCCCTCACCGTGTTGCCGTTTCGATTACTTTATTTGGGTGTATGCTTTCACCGATTCTTCAAGATGATATATTTGGTCAGACTGTTTGCCGTTTGATGTGATCTCATAAGATAAACATCTTTCATTAATCTGACCTGCAGGCACTGAAGTGATGGAGACTGTTATTCATAATAACAGTGTCGTATTTTATGAGAATCACTGATAGCAGTTTTTTAGTGAAATCTTTTTTTTTTTTAATGCTGTTAATAAATGCATTTGTTTTCAAAAAACATGTTTGAAATATCCATGCTTTACTACCTACTAAAGGCCAAAATCTTTTATGCAATGACCTTTACAGGTCGCTTATATTACTTCACACAAACACTACGTCCATCTGCTCCTGGTTCGGCCCTCCGGTCCAAATTTAGAACCCAGTTCGGCCCGCGAGTCAAAAAGTTTGCCCACCCCTGATCTAGACTCTAGCGTGCGCGCGTAAGAGGCTCGTCCGGGGATGAGGCAGCATCCTCGGGCAGCAGGCGGGAGGAGGAAGCCTTCCCTTAGGTCGCCACAAGGCGACCGCCACAAGGCGACCGCCACCGGCCCCAAGCGCCAGCCCCGACCGCCACCCCCCGACCGCCACAAGGCGACCGCCACCGGCCCCAAGCGCCAGCCCCGACCGCCACCCCCCGACCGCCACAAGGCGACCGCCACCGGCCCCAAGCGCCAGCCCCGACCGCCACCCCCCGACCGCCACCGGCCGACCGCCCCCGGCCGACTTCCATGCGTGACGCGGCTAAGCATTTTTAACCGATTATGGAGCTTTTTTTGGGACCTCCAGCTGGAGCTCCAGGGCCGTTCCGCCTAAATTTTTACGCCCGATTAGGCTTCCAGGGCCGCGGCTAAATATTTTTAACCGATTATGGAGCTTTTTTGGGACTTCCAGGTGGAGCTCCAGGGCCGTTCCGCCTAGCTTTTTACGCCCAATTAGGCTTCCAGGGACGCGGCTAAGCATTTTTAACCGATTATGGAGCTTTTTGAGGACCTCCAGGTGGAGCTCCAGGGCCGTTCCGCCTAACCTTTTACGCCCGATTGGGCTTCCAGGGCCGGGGCTAAGCATTTTTAACCGATTATGGAGCTTTTTGCGGACCTCCAGGTGGAGCTCCAGGGCCGTTCCGCCTAACTTTTTACGCCCGACTGGGCTTCCAGGGACGCGGCCAAGCATTTTTAACAGGTTATGGAGCTTTTTGAGGACCTCCAGGTGGAGCTCCAAGGCCGTTCCGCCTAACTTTTTACGCCCGATTGGGCTTCCAGGGCCGCGGCTAAGCAATTTTAACAGGTTATGGAGCTTGTTGAGGACTTCCAGGTGGAGCTCCAGGGCCGTTCCGCCTAACGTTTTACGCCCGATTGGGCTTCCAGGGACGTGGCTAAGCATTTTTAACAGGTTATGGAGCTTTTTGAGGACTTCCAGGTGGAGCTCCAGGGCCGTTCCGCCTAGCTTTTTACGCCCAATTAGGCTTCCAGGGACGCGGCTAAGCATTTTTAACCGATTATGGAGCTTTTTGAGGACCTCCAGGTGGAGCTCCAGGGCCGTTCCGCCTAACCTTTTACGCCCGATTGGGCTTCCAGGGCTGCGGCTAAGCATTTTTAACCGATTATGGAGCTTTTTGCGGACCTCCACATGGAGCTCCAGGGCCGTTCCGCCTAACATTTTAGGCGCGATTGGGCTTACAGGTACTTCTAAGAAATTCCAAGTTATGACTGATTACTGAGTTGATTTATTACCCTGGAACTATATGTTAAAAATATAAGTTTTTTTTTACATTGAAACATCTGGTTGTGGGGCCTGTGGGCGCGCGCCCCTACTGGAAAGATTCCTGGCTACGGCTCTGATTTGATCGATGGATTTAAGGATTTGGAGTGACACAAATGGTTTGATAATATTGTTGTTTATGTGATAGTTATTTAAAATATAGTTTATATATCGTTGTATGGGCCTGTGGAATAATTTGAACTGCAGCGCGGCACATGGCATTGTTTACAAAGGACGATCGATAAAAGACGAGAAATTTGATCGACGGATTTAATGATTTGGAGTGACACAAATGGTTTGATAATATTGTTATGTGATAGTTATTTAAAATATACAGTGCCTTGCGAAAGTATCCGGCCCCCTTGAACCTTTCAACATTTTGCCACATTTCAGGCTTCAAACATAAAGATATAAAATTGTAATTTTTTGTCAAGAATCAACAACAAGTGGGACACAATCATGAAGTGAAACGAAATTTAGGGTGTCCCCCGCCTACTGCCCGATGACGGCTGGGATAGGCTCCAGCACACCTGCGACCCCCATGGGGACTAAGCGGTTCAGAAAATGGATGGATAATTTTAACTTTTTTAACAAATGAAAAACTGAAAAGTGGGGCGTGCAATATTATTCAGCCCCTTTACTTTCAGTGCAGCAAACTCACTCCAGAAGTTCAGTGAGGATCTTTGAATGATCCAATGTTGTCCTAAATGACTGATGATGATAAATAGAATGGACCTGTGTGTAATCAAGTCTCCCGAGTATAAATGCACCTGCTCTTTGATAGTTTGGTTTTATGAGCTCCTAAGCTTGAAAAAGATGATGATTTGCTTCAACATGTTTCCCATTTCGGCAAGTGATGTGTTAATAGTGCATAAAAAGAAATTGTGATGAATAGTGACAATGTACAAGCTGAAAGAAACCAACCAACCAACCAACCAACAAACCAACAAATAACAAACAAACATAACCTGAGGCTTTTATAACACTGTGTAGGGGTCCACATAAAAGATGGAATATATTTACATGGGATCTTACCTCTGTGTTTCAGAATTTCAGCCATGTACTTATTTTCTCCAAACTGTTGGTCCAGCTTGAATTTGATCCAACACCCATTCGAGTCCCTTTGCTGACACAGCATACTCGAAATAGTGAACTGATCTACCATTTCATGAAAAAGGCTATCTCTGCAAGCCATACTGCAATTTTTTTTAAAAGGGCCAGATTCAAAGCCAAGGCATTCGATGCAATTTCTGAAAAAAAAATGAAAATAAAAATGAATATGGTCCATCTAATTCAGTAACATCAAAATTGCTCAATGATTAAACTACTTACAATTTTATTTGGCAAGCATCAGGGCAACCAAGACATGTCTGGCAATGTGGACGTTGGTATCCGTTTTTACAGTCACAACGGTTACACTTGCAATTCCCTCTGCCATAGCAAATGGTATTATTAGGGGTACGACACCCCTCTTCTGATATTGTGCATTGACATGCTGAGCCATCAAAGCCTGGGTGGCATTCACATTTGCCGCAGTTGCACTTACCATTTCCTGTCAGTTGCAACGAACAGAAAGAAAATGGACTGTATCATACACTTAATTGTTTGAAAAGGATATTTGAAAACAAAACGGTAACATAAGTAATAGTGGTCAGGTAAATGCAACTTATCAGCGATTCCCAAGATCCTAAAAGGATTTGCACGTTTTCCACATTCAAATCTCTACCTGTCAAAGCTAAAACACCGTGCGCAATCTTTATTGTTATTATATAGCTGTTGGTCTGTTTGAATGTACACTCCATTATAACTAGCACCACCCAATGGAAATTAATACAATTAAGATTTTTTTTTAAATACAGTGCCTTGCGAAAGTATCCGGCCCCCCCGTGAACCTTTCAACATTTCTCCACATTTCAGGCTTTAAACAAAGATATAAAATTGTAATTTTTTTGTCAAGAATCAACAAGTGCGACACAATCGTGAAGTGGAACAAAATTGATTGGTTGATTTAAACTTTTTTAACAAATAAAAAACTGAAAAGTGGGGCGTGCAATATTATTCGGCCCCTTTGATTGATTGATTGATTGATTGAATATTTATTGATCCCCAGGGGTGGGGAAATTCAGGCCCCAGCAGTATTCATACCACAGAGTGGGTATACAAAAGACGCACAAATGGCATGAGCGCAACTCAACAGGCTCTCATAAGGCTGCCACACAACGGCGCCACAAAGAAAGCCAGAAAGTGCTCAAGATAAAAGCCATCAAAGCAAAACAAAGATAAAAGACAAAGGAAAAAAAGTAACTGTGGCCAACCAGCACCCCTCAATACAAGAGAACACCCCAAAACACACTAAATAGCCTCCACGGGGTCCATAGACAGGTGTAGGGGCAGTCCAGTTCAACGGTTTACTTTCAGTGCAACAAACTCACTCACCCCTTGAACCTTTCAACATTTCGCCACATTTCAGGCTACAAACATAAAGATATGCAATTTTATTTTTTTTGTCAAGAATCAACAAATGGGACACAATCGTGAAGTGGAACGAAATTGATTGGATAATTTAAACTTCTTTAACAAATAAAAAACTGAAAACTGGAGCGTGCAATATTATTCGCCCCCTTTACTTTCAGTGCAGCAAACTCACTCCAGAAGTTAGGTGAGGATCTTTGAATGAGCCAATGTTGTCCTAAATGACTGATGATGATAAATAGAATGCTCCTGTGTGTAATCAAGTCTCCATAAGCACCTGTTCTTTGATAGCGCAGAGAGAACCATGAAGACAAAGGAACACACCAGGCAGGTCCGAGATACTGTTTTGGAGAAGTTTAAAGCCGGATTTGGATACAAAAAGATTTCCCAAGCTTTAAACATCTCAAGGAGCACTGTGCAAGCCATTATATTGAAATGGAAGGAGTATCAGACCACTGCAAATCTACCAAGACCCGGCCGTCCCTCCAAACTTCCATCTCAAACAAGGAGAAGACTGATAAGAGATGCAGTCAAGAGGCCCATGATCACTCTGGATGAACTGCAGATAACTACAGCTGAGGTGGGAGAGTCTGTCCATAGGACAACAATCAGTCGTGCACTGCACAAATCTGGCCTTTATGGAAGAGTGGCAAGAAGAAAGCCATTTCTCAAAGATATCCATAAAATGTCTCGTTTAAATTTGCCACAAGCCACCTGGGAGACACACCAAACATGTGAAAGAAGGTGCTCTGGTCAGATGAAACCAAAATCGAACACAACACAGCTCATCACCTTGAACACACCATCCCCACTGTCAAACATGGTGGTGGCAGCATCATGGTTTGGGCCTGCTTTTCTTCAGCAGGGACAGGGAAGATGGCTAAAATTGATGGGAAGATGGATGGAGCCAAATACAGGACCATTCTAGAAAAAAACCTGTTGGAGTCTGAAAAAGACCTGAGACTGGGACGGAGGTTTATCTTCCAACAGGACAATGATCCAAAACATAAAGCCAAATCTACAATGGAATGGTTCACAAATAGACGTATCCAGGTGTTAGAATGGCCAAGTCAAAGTCCAGACCTGAATCCAGTCGAGAATCTGTGGAAAGAGCTGAAGACTGCTGTTCACAAACGCTCTCCATCCAACCTCACTGAGCTCAAGCTGTTTTGCAAGGAAGAATGGGCAATAATTCCAGTCTTTCGATGTGCAAAACTGATAGAGACATACCCCAAGCGACTTGCAGCTGTAATTGCAGCAAAAGGTGGCGCTACAAAGTATAAGCGCAAGGGGGCCGAATAATATTGCACGCCCCACTTTTCAGTTTTTTATTTTATTAAAAAAAGTTTAAATTACCCAATAAATTTTGTTCCACTTCACAATTGTGTCCCACTTGTTGATTCTTGACAAAAAATTTAACTTTTATATCTTCATGTTTGAAGCCTGAAATGTCGCGAAATGTTGAAAGGTTCAAGGGGGCCGAATACTCTCGCAAGGCACTGTGTGTGTGTGTGTGTGTATGTATATATATGTGTGTGTGTGTGTGTACCAGTGACGTGCGGTGAGGTCTCTTTTCAAAGCTGTTTTGTTCATCTTAAGAAACACGACGTTACAGACAGATGACAAAAAACACTAGATATTCAATACATCAGCTTAACTACGGAAATTAGTTAATATAGCCAAAGTGTTTGAACACTTAAACAGCGACATAAAGACAGAGAGCAGTTCTAACTGCCCTAGCCTGTCAACATAGGCAGCCGTGTGATTACGCAATCCTCAGAGGAGGTGAGACAGGAAGTTGGCTCCTCTGAGCGAATCGTCTTCGGTTTTAAAATAACTATAAAAATTCAGCGGTTTGGGTTCAAAATGATACAAAACTATTGAAATTAAAAGGAAAATTACTTTATAATAAAAACAATTATTTGTTTTTTCCCTTTTCATGATGGCAGGGGAGGTGCGAGGAGGGGAATCGGGTGTGGCAATATTCCTCATTATAAGTGGGTGTTTTTCAAGGCATTACTTATTTCATTATTTCTCCAAAAATTATGGAAAAAATAGAAAATGAAAACTGCTTTCATTTTCCTGATAAAAAAACAAACAAACTGACCTTGTTAGTGAAAAGTGGACCATCACGATTGGATGATCTCTTTAATCAAATTAGATTTTTCATCTGTTGGCCTGACTTGTTTTTTTTTGACTGACAGACAGATTGAAATTTACTGACATACTGACCATTACAGTTTTGTTTGCTTTATAATGACGTGCCAACAGATGTACAGTAATCCCTCGCTACATCGCAGTGTGTTTATTGCTGTTTCACTACATCGCGGATTTTTTTCCAAATCAAAAACAATTTAAAAGTCAAAATAAAACTTCTAATTTGAGGAATTATTGCACGAAACCTGTCCACACGCCCGCAGAAGGCAAGGAGTGCCTACACATGTCAGGAAGCAAAGGCAGGGCAACCAAGTGCAGCACAATCCTTTATTGCCAAAGGGGAAATGGAACGCCGGACCTGCGGTCGGGCTGGCGTGGCAGAGCACAGCGCGTAGGAGTAGTCGGAGGCAGGCAGGCAGTCGAAGGACGAGCACGTTGTCAGGACCGGCGGCGAGCTGAAGCGTGGTCGAAGGGCGAGCAAGTTGTCAGGACAGGCGGCGAGCAGAAGCGTGGTCGAAGGGCGAGCAAGTTGTCAGGACAGGCGGCGAGCAGAAGCGTGGTCGAAGATCACGGAAGCAGGTGGCTACAAAGATCGGTCCGGGGAAAAAAGGCAGGAGTATCACAGGCAGGGTAAGCAGACGAACTGACAACAACTGGCAGAACACAGAGAGGTTAAGTAGGGGACCTAACGAGCTGTAGCAGGTGCTGGCAATTCACTGAGTAGGGCTTGGCTGGAAGTCAGGTGACGCGGAGGCGTGACAACACAATTGCAGTGCGTACACTTGTACCTTTTTATAAAAAATTGTTATGATAATAAGAGTTCTAAAAACATATTTAGTGTTGTACCTTGTTATAGAAAATTTGTTATAATAATAAAAAAGTTCTAAAAACATATTTACAGTATGTACACTTGTACCTTGATATAAAAGAATATAATAATAAAAGTTGTTCTATAAACATATTTACAGTATGAGTTAAAAGTCTCCATGTTATTTATGTTATTCAGCCATGCTTTGATTTGAGGTAGGGTGATTTATTATAAAGGCCGTTTTCAGGCGATACCACTTCCTGTTTTACGTTCGTGTACATGTGTCGGTTACAGTGGTACAGGAGTCATTGACGATGTAAGTGGGTCTCCTAACAAGAGAAATGAACGATCACACGTGTCTAACCTTTAGGACAATGTAGTATTGCTCCGAATGTTCATTTACATTCCTTTAGAGGTCCGTTTTCTCGTGTTAGCACGATCGCGAATTAGCATCTTTCCCCAAACTTGTTACCCTGCCCAGTATTTCTTGTTAACATGTAACACGCACACACGTATAATATTTGTATTTTCAATATTTATACAAAATCTTCTGCATGCTATTTATACTATTAGTGTATTGTTTACATGTTTGAAACCATTATTTAATGTTCTAATAATAAAATATGCACTTAAATGGTTTCACGATGACGTCATGATGGCGCCGCGGATGGCTGCCACGGTGAGTCGCCCTCTACTACTTTGTCTTATTTTGTGTGTTTTCTGTGTCCTCTGCTGTCCATCCCAGATCACTTTTACCAGAGAAGAATTGTTAAACATAGGACAGTCTTCTCCTGGTATTTATTTTCTCTCCAGTTTTCTCTGATCCAGACTGTTTGACGGAGATTTTAGCCGGAGCCGCGGTGCTCTACAAGCTAGCACGTTGAAGACGACGTGGCAAACGCGCCGCAGCCCTCGTCAAGCTGAGGCAGAGAGGGTTCCGTTCTGCCCTACCATCAATTCATCTGGCGAATGTCCGCTCCCTGGCGAACAAGATGGACGAACTGCTGCTTCTCACTTCAAGGAACACGGACTTCAGCAGATCCGCCGCGCTGTGCTTTATTGAAATTGTGGCTTGACTGATTCTCCCCCCCCACCACGCCATGGAGCTAGCTGGGTTTCGGCTAATACGTGCAGACCGCAGCGCGGAGCTCACCGGAAAATCAAAGGGAGGTGGTCTATGTTTCTATATTAATGAACGTTGGCGTACTGATGTAACGGTGTTGAAAGAGTCTTGCAAAGGTTTCCTAGAAACACTTCATAAACTGCCGGCCGTTCGATTCACCACGGGAGTTCTCCTCGATAGTCATGGCGGCTGTTTACATTCCACCACACGCACGTGCGAGTGAAGCCACGCAGACCAGATGACAGACATGGAGAAACTTCAACCAAACTCACTAATCATTGTTCTGGATGATTTTAACAGGGCGAACCTCGCACACAAACTCCCCAAACAGACAGCACGTAACGTGTCCCACTAGAGAGGCACAGACACTGGACCACTGCTACACCGTAATAAAGAATGCATACCACCATGTGGCTCGTGCAGCTTTAGGACTCTCGAACCACTGTCTAGTTCATCTGATCCTGGCCTACAGGCAGAAATTAAAAACTTCTAAGCCTGTGGTGAGGACTGTGAGGAAGTGGACAATAGAGTCAAAGTAGGGCCTCCAAGCCTGCTTTGACTGCACCGATTGGGGAGTTTTTGAAGCTGCAACTTCAGACCTGCATGAACTCACTGACACTGTCACATCATATATCAGTTTTGTGAGGATCTGTGTGTGCAGACTAAGACCTTCTGCACATATAACGACAAACCTTGGTTTACACCAAATCTCAGGAGGTTGCGCAAAGTCAAGGAGGAGGCTTACAGGAGTGGCGACCGGGACCTGTTCAAGCAAACCAGAAACACACTGAACCTAGAGGTCAAGAAAGCCGGGAGGTGTTACGGGGAGAGCCTGGAGTGACACCGCTCTGCCAATCCTGATCCCTCAACAGTGTGGAAAGGTCTGCAGAGCATCACGGGCTTCAAGTAACCAACCTGTGTCCTGTGGAGAGCCCAAGGCTTGCAAACCAGCTAAACAGGTTTTACTGCACGTTTGATCAGCCCTGCCACACAACAGGACCTCCTGCAGCACAATCAACATACTCACCTCCCCCCACAACCGCTTTGTCCACACCATCACCGTTGTCACCTACTCTCTCTCTTGCAGAGGCTGCGCCCGCACTCCAGATCCGCGAGGAGGAAGTGTGCCAGATGATCTGGAGACAAAAGGTCAGGAAGGCACCGGGCCCAGACAGCGTGTCCCCTTCATGCTTGAAAGTCTGTGCTGAACAACCTTTGCACGGATCTTCAACCGTTCCCTGGAGCTGTGTGTGAGGTGCCCACATGCTTCAAGAGCTCCATCGTATCGGTGGCCAAGAAGCCCACCATCACAGGTTTGAATGACTATAGACCTGTCGCCCTGACGTCTGTGTTGAACCACCCGAAGGACGTCACGGGCCCCCTGCTTGACCCCCTCCAGTTTGCCTACCGGGCAAACAGGTCGGTGGACGATGCGGTCAACATGGGACTGCACTACATCCTGCACCACCTGGACACCCCAGGAACGTACGCCAGGATCCTGTTTATGGACTTTAGCTCGGCGTTCAACACCATCGCTCCTGACATCCTCCAACAGAAGGTCATCCAGCTCGCGGTGCCTGCCTCCACCTGTCAGTGGATCACCAGCTTCCTGACCAACAGGAGACAGCGTGTGAGGCTGGGGACCATCACATCCGACACCTGGACCACCAATACTGGCGCCCCTCAGGGGTGCGTCCTCTCTCCACTGCTTTTCTCTCTCTACACTAACAATTGCTCCTCAGGCGACTCTTCTGTGAAGCTCCTGAAGTATGCAGACAACACCACTCTCATCGGACTGATCCGGGATGGTGACGAGACTGCGTTCAGACAGGAGGTGGAGCGGCTGGTCCACTGGTGAAACCAAAACCACCTGGAGCTGAACCTGCTCAAGACCGTGGAGATGACAGTGGACTTCAGGCAAGACCCTTCACCACATTCACCCCTCACTATCCGCAGTAATACTATTCTCTCCACAGACACCTTCCAGTTCCTGGGATCCACAATCTCTCAGGACCCGAAATGGACCGGCCACATACTCTGCCCGGAAGAAGGCCCAGCAGAGGCTGTACTTTCTGAGACAGCTCAGGAAATTAAACTTGCCACAGGAGCTGCTGAAGACCTTCTCTACTGCCATCATCCAGTCTATCCTCTGCACCTCCATTACTGTCTGGTTTTGATCGGCCTTCAAACAAGACATGCACAGACTACAACGGACAATCAGGACTGCAGAAAAGATAATTGGAATCAACCTCCCATCTATCCAGGACTTGCACCTGTCCAGGACCAGGAAACGTGCAAGTAACATCTCTACAGACCCTTCTTACCCAAATTGCAGTCTGTTCAAACTACTCCCCTCCGGACAGCGTCATAGAGCTCTGTACGTCAAAACCAGCAAACACAGAGACATCTTCTTCCCCCAGGTTGTCGCTCTGATGAACTCACACCACTGTTAGAGTCTCAGAGTCATTGCTATGCAATAACATCTTGCTCTCCACGCCTTTTTTGAATTGTTTGTATTATGTGTACTGTGTGTCCACTCTGCATCCATTGCAGCCTGGTCATCCTAGAAGAGGGATCCTCCCATCTGTGGTCTCTTCTCAAGGTTTCTCATTTCCCCTAGTTGGAGTTTTGAGTTTTTCCTTGCCCTCCTGGGAGTTTAAGATAAGGGGATGTTTGAGAATATTTGTTAATCTTCACACGTCCTGAGTGTTGTTAGTCACCTAAATGTTGAACAGAGGCTGTGATGTACCGAAGTCGAATTCCTTGTTTGGCACGCTCAAACATGGCTAATAAAAATTCTTGAATCTTCTTGAATCTTGAATCTTCACACACATTTATTGACACACAAAAAATGTACAGATGAGAGGGTGACCGTACTTCGCGGATTTCACTTATCGCGGGTGGTTTTTGGAACCAATTATCTGTGATAAACGAGGGACTACTGTACTTTATTTGTCGTTGAGTTTAAGTGGAATTTCGCATGTCCGCACCATCTGTCCCAAGGACTGCTCTCCTCTGCCACACACGTTCCTCTCGGCTAAGTAGTACTCTTCCATGACACACACGCAAATCAACACGAATTGCTTGTCACCTGCTCCTTATTATCTGTCCATTCAGTCCCCTATTTAAACAGACCTCTCCTGTAATTTATTGTCAGATCGTCTGTGATGCTGCTCGCTTGCTCACGGCTGACTCCTGTTGCCTTTGCAGGTCAGATAAACGACCTGCTCCGAATGCCGCATGGCCTGACCCTTTGTCCTTGTCGGCTCCCACAACACTCGTCAGCTGACGCTACGGTCAGTGCTCCATCCTGTTCCCTGTTACAGGACAGTGTGGACTTTCTGATTTTTCGAGTCTTCCACCTCCCCTTATCCCACTATCAATAAAACTTGTTTGTGTTGCAATAAGGCAATCCAAAGTGCTATACACAAGACATGAAAGGCATCAAAGAAAAAGAAAACATTAAAAGCATCAAGGCACAGTTAAAATCATTAAAAAACATTCAAAACAGTTGATTAAAATTAAAATTAGTAAAAATCAAAATAAAACAGGAACGGAGTTACAGTGCAGTATAAGTTAAGGTAAAATCAGCAATAGGCAGTGTTAGGGTTGATCGATTAGTTTGATCCTATGATTATGTTGGAATGTAACCTGTAATAATTAACCAAACTTGTCCTGTCTTAACAAAGTAGTAGAACAAAGTGCTGAGATCCTTTGAACTGATTAACCAGCTGCAGAAGAAGCAATCCAAGTTGTTCTGTTTACACATCGTAAAAGACCCCCTGCTATGATTTGACCAGGGGTTCACCACCCTGTTTCTCTCAAAAAATATGCTCTTGCAAGAGGCCCAAGTCAGACTTTGTTCGAACATCGCTGTATGCACAGTGACGAACGAATTCTCCACTTGCAAGTGCTCAAAGGGCATACTGTCTCTCATGTGGTTCTTGCAAATAAGTTAGAGTGAGCACCACTCTAACAGGCAGCAGCAAACAAAGAAGTCTTCAGTTCTTGAGAGTTACAGCAGACCTGCATGTCTCTGGGAGTTTGTTCCAAATATTTGGAGCATAGAAGCTGAACGCTGCTTCTCCCTGTTTGGTTCTGACTCTGGGAACAGAGAGCAGACCTGTGCCAGATGATCTGAGAGGTCTGGATGATTTGTAAGGGATCAGCAGGTCCGAAATATACGTACTTAGGCCCTAGACCATTCAGAGCCTTATAAACCATTAACAGTATTTTAAAATTAATTATTTGGCAGACAGTGTAGGGACCTCAGAACTGGAGTGATGGGATCTATTTTTTTTTTGTTTAAGTGAGAACTCGAGCGGCAGCATTCTGAATCAGCTGTAGCTGTCTGATTGACTTTTTAGAAAGGCCTGCAAAAACCCTGTTACAATCGTCAAGTTTACTAAAAACAAAAGCATGGACAAGCTTTTCCAAGTCTTGCTGAGACATAAGACCTTTAATCTTTGATATGTTCTTCAGGTGGTAGTAGGCTGATTTTGTAATAGTTTTAATGTGACTATTAAAATTCAAGTCTGAGTCCATACCTACACCAAGATTTCTAGCTTGGTTTGTGGCCTTTAGTATCACTGAGTGAAGCTAAGTGGTGACTTTTAATCGTTCATCTGTGGCTCCAAAAACAATTACTTCAGTTTTCCACCAGCTCAGTGGCCTAGTGGTAGAGTGTCCGCCCTGAGACTGGAAGGTTGTGGGTTCAAACCCCGGCCGGGTCATACCAAAGACAAAAAAAAATGGGACCCATTGCCTCCCTGCTTGGCACTCAGCATTAAGGGTTGGAATTGGGGGGTTAAATCACCAAATGATTCCCGAGCGCGGCACCGCTGCTGCTCACTGCTCCCCTCTCCCCCAGGGGAAGGATTAAAATCACATGGGGATGGGTTAAATGCAGAGGACAAATTTCACCACACCCAGATGTGTGTGTGACGATCATTGGGACTTTAACTTAACTTTAATTTAACTTTTCTCTTTGTTCTATAAGAGAAAGTTCTGGCACATCCAGTCATTGAGTTGTTCAATGCATTTAATCAGTGTTCGTATGGGATTATAATCTCCTGTTGATATAGTGATATGAATTTGTGTGTCATCCGCATAATTATGGTAACATATTTAGTTTTCTTCCATAATCTTAGCTAGTGGGAGCATGTAAATATTCAATAGTAGAGGCCCCAAGATTGAACCTTGGGGGATCCCACAGGTTATGTTTGTACAAGTATTTTCAGATGTGTAGTTACCTATAGACAGAAAGTAGTCTCTGTCCTTTAAGTAGGATTCAAACCACTTAAGTGCTATGACTGAAAGTCCCACCCAGTTCTCCAGACGCTCTAGTAAAAATTTGTGGTCAACTGTATCAAATGCAGCACTGAGATCCAGTAATACTAAGACTGAGATTTTGCTACTGTCTGTGTTTAAGTGGATGTCGTTGAAGATCTTAACGAGAGCCGTCTCAGTGCTGTGGTGCGGTCGGAAACCTGACTGAAAGTTATCGAAAGAGTTGTTTAGTGCCATATAATTAGTCAGCTGCTTAAAAACAGCTTTTTCAATGATTTTACTTAAGAACGGTAGGTTTGATATGGGCCTGTAGTTATTCATCACTGAATTGTCTAAATTATTATTTTTTAAGAGTGGCTTGATGACTGCAGTTTTCAGGGCCTGTGGGAACACACCTGAGACAAATGATGTGTTTACAATGTGCAGGAGATCTAAGGCCATGCGATTAAAAACTGTTTTCAAAAAGCTCGTTGGCAGAATATCCAAACAGCAGGAGGAGGATTTCAGATGTTGTATTATGTCCTCCAGGTTTTTATGGTTGATTGGAACAAATTGTGTCATGCCATCACAAGTGAATTTGAGTTGTGTGCCGACGCATATCCTGTACCTGCAATGGAGGTAGTGACCGTATGTCTAATTTTCAGAATTTTGTCTGTGAAGAAGGAGGCAAATATCATTGCAGGCCCTAGTGGATAGAAGTTCAGAGGCTACTGACACAGAAGGGTTTGTTAGCCTGTCGACAGTTGACAACAGGGCACGGGAATTATTTTTTTTTTTTGGAGATGATGTCAGAGAAAAAAGAGTGCCTTGCATGTCTCAATTCAAGATTATAAATACGAAGTTTCTCTTTATAGATGTCATAATGAACCAGGAGATTTGGTTTTCGCCACCTGCGTTCAGCTTTTCGGTATTCTCTTTTACTGAGTAATTTCTCCATGGAGATTTCTTCTTGCCAGAGATCACCTTCATCGGTGCAATGGCATCAATACAATTTGTAACTTTAGTGTTAAAATTGTTCACAAGTTCATTAACTGTAATGCAGGAGAGGGCAGGTGTTGGAGAGAAAGTCGGTGATGTACCGTTTTGAGATTCCCTCTGTTTGAACACTTCTATGTACAGAAAATGCATGTAAAAGAAACAAACATACCTCCGCATAATTTATTCTGGAACTTCTCACAATGTTCGTCGTCACATTCACAGAAGTCACCGTAGTAACTGCCTCCACTTGCTGTTGTGTGGCACTGACATCTTCCACACACACAGTCTCCATGACTCTCACATTCCATACCACTTTGGCTCAAACAATGTCTTCTCAGGGAATGTTCATCTTTGTTGCCAATGGAACATTCACAGAACTGACCGACAGAGCCTTGAGTGCAACTTAAAAAGAATGAGAGAAACATCAACATTTCAAGTTCATTGTATGTACGTAACACTCATGGATATGAACACATTATTTTAATTTTTAATGTGACCAATAAAACAAAGAAAAAACGAAGGGGTAAAAAACTACAACCGCAGAAAAAAATGACAAACATATCATGAAAAACAATGCTGCATTTGAAGGGCAAGCAAAGAAAATGGTTTATCTAATCTAAGCAGCTATGGAACCATATGTATATTCATACGTATGCTGCATATGTTGCTTGGTATGTGCATTTATTTGAGTGTTTACTCTGTCCCAGTTTAAGTTGTTGGTTGTTGGCATTAGAAGTCCTCCGATTCAGACTTCGGGTTTGGAGCCGCACAATTCAAAAGCTAGACGTCGGCTGAGCCAACACGATGGGCCGCCACGGGTAGGATTGCTGAATGCACGAAGGACGACCACAGTCACCATCCATCGCGGGTCACAGTAGGCAACGCAACTGTGGAAATCTGTGGAAAGGGCCTGACGCACTGAGTCTTTGCCACAGCCCGAGCGTGCTAGCGTGGAGCGGGCGGAGAGGCTAGTCAAGAGCAGTAGCCAGTGAAAACGAACTGCCGCCCACTCGCGCTGCAGTTATGGTGGAAGGAGGGGCTGTGCACCATGCGCCGTTTTTCTGCGAGCATCTTGTTGTTGGTGCTTTTAAAATGTTGCACCGACATTCTAAAATCTGAACATGATTTCACATACAATCCCGAGATGATTGTCCCCGTGCTTGATGCCCTAATCTGCTGCAAACGAATGCTGAGTCGCGTAATGGCATTGGCCAATGTGTGCAATGCAGGCGTCAAGAACAACACAAACCAAAAACAACACACCCCCAAGTTGATGCAACCAATCAGCGTTCGTCAGCACAGCACGGCCCCTCAAAAATAGGTAGGTAGACTTCCGGTTTGTCACGTAAAGCGCCGCAGCGTCACTAGAGAGACGATCTACATTCCTAAATTTGTATATTCTTTTCTAGTTTTTCCTCGCTTTTTACGTTTTTTACTCCTTTTTTGGGAGTTTACTATTGTTAAAAGTCGCTGACCGTCAATTCCTGCAATTTCGACCACGTCACTGTTTGGCTCTCAGCGGAGGCTTCGTGGCTGTTTGTCTACCGTCGATCATCGGACACATAAGTTTTTTTTTTTTTTTCCATGCCCTTTTGGGAGCTTAAGATCAGGGGATGCTTTGAGAGTAATTGTCAATTTTTGTCTATGTGAATCCCTTTGAGACTGCTTGTGATTTAGGGCTATACAAATAAACTTCAAGAGGATCAAGAGGTTTGTACGGCTTCGTGCACCAACTGCACCCTTCTCTTAGAGAGGTTGTCCCTGCTAGAGGGACGTGTCCGCCAGCTAGAGCAGAATAGTGTGATAACAGTAGATGTGGCGGACACAGATGCGGACTGTAGTAGGCCCGCTAGCCCAGTTAGCATTAGCCCCAAGCATCTGGTTAACCGTGATGAGCCAGTTAAGACGCATAGTCGTCCCAAGCCATCTCGGTCTACTGGCTCTCGCACCTTGGTCATAGGTGAGTCCATTACCCGAAACATCACGCTTAAAAAATCCAGCCACGGTAATGTGTATCCCTGGAGGCAGAGCACCTGACATAGAAGATAATCTTAGGGAGCTGGCTCGCAATAAGTCTAGTCAACAGTGTAGGTCCAACAACACTAGCTACTTGGATATAGTGATACACGTTGGCTCCAATGATGTTAGGATGAGGCAATCAGAGATCACAAAGAAAAACATAGCGAGGACTTGTGATCTCGCCGGAAAGATGAGTCGGCATCGAGTATTTGTCTCTGGCCCCCTGGGAGAGGCACTGATGAGAGGTTTAGTAGATTAGTCTCCTTTAATCGATGGATGGCTGGTTTCTGTAAGAAGCAGGGACTGTATTTTATAGGTAACTGGTCCTTCTGGGGCTGCCTCGACCTGCTGAGGAACGGCCTTCATCCTAACCGTGACGGCGCCTTCACTCTTTCAAGGAATATAGATTGAGCCATTCATGACACCTCACTTCAGAGCAGGCCGGGTCACAGGTGATTAGACCACCTGTTAGGATGGGTTTGGAGTCAGTTAAGTTAAAGTTAACTAGCGCTAGGCTAGATTTCTAGCATGCACATAGCTCCCTGTGTGTACTAGAGCGTCACAGTTTGAATAGTGCAACAGTACACATTAACACACTTTCTACTGAGGTAGTAGACAAATCCAATCACTCCACCCTGACCGGTATCGCTGATGGAACGGTGCCTGTTACAGATAATATTACATGTTTGCTGAATATTAACAATCAAATTCCGATGGTTGTATGGTCCCACCGCGCTAATAAACATTTTGGAGGTAATGTCGGGCCTAAAGAACACAATCTTACTCGTATTTCGTTGAAAAATCCTCCGATAGATATGAACCCTGATCTACCGATTAGACTCAAACTCGCCTTTATGAATATTAGATCACTTCATACAAAAGCACTACTCGTTAATGACCTCATCATGGAACATAATCTAAACATTTTTGGTCTTTGCGAGACCTGGTTAAAACCTAATGAACTGCTGTCGCTTAATGAGGCCTCACCTCCAAACTTTGTGAGTTCGCATGTGGCGCGTCCTCGTAAAAAGGGTGCGGGTGTCACCCTATCTCTAATTCCGATCTTAGATTTAGGCCTCGTTCGACTAACGTATTTAAAACATTTGAAGTTCTCATTGTCCGATCCACCGCTCTACTGTCATTTGATCTTGCTGTTATTTACCGTCCACCCGAGGCTTACTCTGGTTTCCTGGATGAATTTTCAGAATTCATGGCTGATCTAGTGACAAATGCAGATAATATAATAAATATGGGGGATTTCAATATCCACATGAATTTACCGTCAGAGCTACTTACTTTGGTGTTTCAGACTTTAATTGATAAGTTTGGTTTTACGCCAGCCATACAGGCAGCAACACATGGACTGGCAACCTCAAATATAACAGTACTGCCATACACTACTGTTATGTCTGATCAGTACTTAATAAAATTTGAAATATTAGCTCTCTTTCAAAGACAAGAGCGCAAGAACATTGGACAGATCGGACAGACATTGAGGAGTATACTGACTCTGTTTCCTTCTACATCAGGAAGTGCATTGATGATGTGACTCACTCAAAATCCATCGTCACTCGGGCTAAACGGAAGCCATGGCTAACGGGGGCTGTCTACAAGCTGCTGAGGGCCAGGGACAAAGCCTTTAGAGCGGGGGAAGAGGCTGGCTTGAGGACTGCGAGGGCCGACCTGTCCCGGGGCATCAAAGAAGCAAAGAGGGCGTTCTCTTGCAAAATCACCGCCCACTTCAAGGACAGCAGGGACGCACGGAGCCTTTGGCAGGGCATTCAGACCATCACGGACTACAAGCCCGCACCGCAGAGCTGTGAAGGGGACGTCCGTCTGCTCAATGACCTTAACCGCTTCTTTGCTCGCTTCGACGCTCAGAACAGCACTTGCCCGCTGAAGGCCACTCCCCCTTCACACGAGCTGCCCCTGTGCCTCTCCGCCGACAGCATGAGGAGGGCGCTTGCCGCTATCAATATCCGTAAGGCGGCGGGTCCTGACAACATCCCGGGTCGTGCGCTGAAGGACTGCGCTGGTGAGCTGACGGATGTCTTCACAGACATCTTTAACATTTCCCTGCAGCAGGCCATTGTCCCGTCGTGTTTCAAAGCTGCCACCATCGTACCTGTGCCGAAGAAACCCGCTCCGTCCTGCTTCAATGACTACCGCCCTGTGGCACTTACGCCCATCATCATGAAGTGCTTTGAGCGGCTTGTCTTGGAGCACATCCGAGCCGTTCTCCCCCCCACCATTGACACCTTCCAGTTTGCGTACCGAGGCAAACGGTCCTCTGAGGATGCCATCTGCTCTGCCCTCCACTCAGCCCTCACCCACCTGGAGAGAAGGGACTCGTATGTGAGATTGCTGTTTGTGGACTTCAGTTCTGCCTTCAACACCATTGTGCCACAACGCCTCATCAGCAAACTTGACACGCTGGGCCTCAGTACCTACCTCTGCAACTGGCTACTGGACGTCCTCTGTCAGAGGCCACAGATGGTACGTGTTGGCGACAAAATCTCCGCCAGCATCACGCTGAGCACGGGGGCCCCCCAAGGCTGCGTGCTCAGTCCGCTGCTCTTCACCCTTCTGACGCATGACTGCACTGCAACCTACAGCGACAACCGCATAGTGAAGTTTGCTGACGACACGACTCTGGTGGGTCTCATCACCAAGGGAGACGAGACTCAATACAGGCTGGAGGTTGACCTTCTGACCACGTGGTGCAGGGACAACAACCTCCTGCTGAACGTCGACAAGACCAAGGAGATTGTTGTGGACTTCCGGAACGGTCACACCCAACACCTGCCGCTGACCATCGACGGTGCTGTGGTGGAGAGAGTGAGCAGCGCCAAGTTCCTGGGGGTGCACATCAGTGAGGATCTCTCCTGGTCCACCAACACCGCATCACTGGCAAAGAAAGCCCAGCGCCGCCTGTACTTCCTGCGGAAACTCAGGCGAGCAAGCGCTCCTGCGGCCGTCATGACTACAGTTTTCCGCGGCACCATTGAGAGCGTCCTCTCCAGCTGTATTGCTGTTTGGGGTGGCGGCTGCACTGACTACAACTTGAAGGCCCTGCAGCGCATAGTGAACACGGCTGGTAAGATTATTGGTGCTTCGCTCCCCTCCTTGACGGACGTTTACACCTCCCATCTCACCCGCAAGGCGACCACGATTGTGAGTGATGTGAGTCACCCCGCTCACTCTTTGTTTGAGCTTCTGCCCTCTGTTTTTTTCTTTAACTTCAGTTGCAGTTGGGTGATGGCCCGAAGCCACATCCACTCCTCTCTTTACTCTCACATGGACCGTATAAACCACGGGTGCCGCAGTTTATTGGCCCGCAGCAAAGATGAAGTACTGGGCAGGCTAACGAGTTAGCGGAAAGATGCTAATTTGCGATTGTGCTAACACGCGCAAACGGACCTCTAAAGGAAATTAAACGAACATTTGAAGCAATACTGCGCTCCCGCACCACCAGACTCTCCAACAGCTTCATACTCCAGGCTGTTAGGATCCTGAACTCGCCCCCGCTTTCTGCGTAGCGTCCTGTACTTTGCGCTATGCTTACTGTCTGCTGTACGCACACTGGCTCAGTTTTGCTCCTCTTATTTATTGGGTTATTTGTTTATTATTTATTCATCACTCCTTTTATTTACCGTTTTTTTCCGTGTATAGTGCGCAATATTTTACTAATTTATTGTCCTAAAATCTGGGGTGCGTATTATACATGGGTACAAAGAAAAAAAAATTTAATTTTTTTTTTTTTAATTTTTTTTTTTGTTTTTTTTTTTTAAATAAAGTCATGGTACAACAAAACCAACAACAGGACTGACCGACAAAGTCGTGGAACAAAAAGACAGGGTGACATTACCAAAGACAGGAACAGAATGACAGTAACACATGCAATGATCCAACGGTGAGCGAGGGGCAGACAGGACTTAAATACAAAACACGTTACATCGATTGAGGTGACACAGGAAGAGCGGGGTGACACGAACAGAAACTATGGCAACCTAGACACATAGCAAAACTGGGGACGGGACATGACAAATCTCCCCCGAAATAAAACTCACCTTTCTTCTTGTTTGTTGTCAATCGCGCATCGCATTCAGCCATCCTGCCCAACACACTTAGTAAAATTCATAATTGACGACACATCGTTTGATGCGATGGTGCAATCCTCGATGGTGTGTTATTGTCAAATATTGTTTGTTTTTTAATCTCCATCGCGGACCGGACGTCATACGGAGGCCGCCATTACAGATGCGCAGAACGGTTGCGCAAGACACGTCAGCTATATAAAGAGCGAGAGTTCAGTTCTCCACCTATTAGTTTCAATTCACAGTTTAATTAGCAGTTTCAATCAGCAAATAACAAAATGCGTATTACAGGTAATATTTTATTTCACAACACTTTGCCTTGTTCCTTTCGTCTCTGCTGTTCATTTCAAACACGCTCCATACGACCGCAATGCTCTTGTATCAGACGCTCGCTCGATCACCTGCTAGTTTGCCGTCTGTCACAATGTACCCTACACAAATCCGAAACATTTATTGCGGCTCCGAGTCACGACGAGGGGCAAGTTTTGGTTTCCAAGGTTGTTTTTATTCCTCTTCAACGTATCTCCCATACAGAGCCGCCTCATTCCCCTGCGCACGGAGCGCGGTGGTGCGTTTAGGGGCAGTCGGAGAAATCAACGCCAACAAAAAAAATGACATCCAGCCTAGTTAAGACCATACCAAAGACTTTAAAAATGGGACCCATTGCCTCCCTGCGTGTGTGACGATCTTTGGGACTTAAAAAAAAAAAAAAAAAATTAAAGAAATTCATAAAAATTGGGTGCGTATTATACATGGGTACAAGCTTTTTTCCAGCATCAGCATGCCATTGTTAGGGGTGCGTACTATACATGGGGGCGCACTATACACGGAAAAAAACGGTATTTATTATTTATTGTTTGTGCCTTCTTGATTTTATTTTGTGTCGTCTACTTGTATGTTTATCGTGTACTGTGTCTCGTCACCGTGGGATGGAGGAAACGGAATTTCGGTTTCTTTGTGTGTCTTGACATATGAAGGGATTGACAATAAAGCTGACTTTGACTTTGACTTTGAACATAACTAGAATTGCGTTTTTTCACATCTGTAATATTGCTAAGATTTGTCCGATTCTCTCGACCGGTGATGCGGAAATTATTATACATGCGTTTATTACGTCGCGCCTGGACTACTATAACGCATTATTCTCTGGTTTTCCTAAATCCAGTATCAAAAATCAACAGTTAGTACAAAATGCTGCTGCAAGGCTGCTCTCATGGACAAGAAAATTTGATTACATCACCCCAATATTAGCCAACTTACATTGGCTCCCGGTCCATTTAAGATGTGACTGCAAGGTTCTCCTATTAACCTATAAACCATTCCATGGCTTAGCGCCTTCATATCTCGACGACTTAGTTCTTCCTTACGTTCCGTCCCGTAACCTCCGCTCGCAAAATGCTAGTCTTTTAGTGACCCTGAGGGCCAAAAAAATGTCTGCAGGGTCTAGAGCAGGGGTCACCAACCTTTCTTAAACCGAGAGCTACTTCCTGGGTACTGATTAAGGCAAAGGGCTACCAGTTTGACACACACTTCTGAACTAGCCAATTTGCTCAATTTGGCTTTCACTGTGTCATTATTGCCATTTCCAGTTCACATGTACCGTAATTTTCGGACTATAAGTCGCTCCGGAGTATAAGTCGCACCAGCCATAAAATGCCCAAAAATGTGAAAAAAAACATATATGAGTCGCATTTTGGGGGGCAATTTGTTCGACAAAATCCAACACCAAGAACAGACATGAACGAGCAACAACAGACTAAACGATACAGTAGGCTAACGTGACAAACACAAACGAGGAGCTGAGAACGGGCCTGACGTAACATTCAGTTATTTAAAAAAAACTCTTACATAAATAACACGTTTATAAAACCATCTGTGTCACTCCAATTCATTAAATCCATCGATCGTCCTTTGTCAACAATGCCATGTGCCGCGCCGCAGTTCAAATTATTCCACAGGCCCATACAACGATATATAAACTATATTTTAAATAACTATCACATAAACAACAATATTATCAAACCATTTGCGTCACTCCAAATCATTAAATCCATCGATCAAAATTCTCGTCCTTTATGTCATCCTGGTGACAGAGGACATGTCCAGAGGATATGGTGCTTTAAAGTGTCAATTACTTTATTTGATTTTTTCTCTCTATTTTTCATGTTTTGAATATGTTCAAGATAAAGATATCAAAGCATGTGAAGTGATCAACTATACTAAAAATAACATGTGAAGTGGTCAACTATACTTGTAAGTGATGTGTTGATGATCAAGTAAAAATTTGTGAAAAAAAACATATAAGTCGCTCCTGAGTATAAGTCGTCCCCCCACCCAAACTATGAAAAAAAACGCGACTTATAGTACAAAAATTACGGTAAGTGTGATTTTAACAAGAATAGCAAAAATATAGTCAAACCTTGGTTTTTGACCGCAATCCGTTCCAGAAAGCGGTTTGAGAAGCGAATCGGTCGAATTCCGAATCCATTTTTCCCATTACAAATAATGGAAACATTTTTAATCCGTTTCAAGACAAACAAATCCACCTGTTTTAACCATTTTTTTCATTTACGCATATTTTTCCGAACGCGCAACTGTAGCGCACCGTGCAACCGTAGCATGTCGCCGACCGCGCAACTGCACCGCGCTGGTTGCATCATTTTGACAGAGCCGTCGCTGAAATTTAGAAAATATTTTTAAAGTCCTGAAGTACTTTCCAAAATTTAAGTGTACCTAAGTGCGCAGGCAGCTTAATTTTGTCCGATCGCGCAACTGCAGCGCACCGCCGAACGCGCAACAGTAGCGTGTCGCCGACTGCGCAACTGCACCGCGCTGGTTGCATTATTGAGACAGAGCCTTCGCTAAGATTTAGAAAATATTTTTAAAGTCCTGATGTACTTTCCAAAATTTAAGTGGACCTAAGTCCGCAGGGAGCTTAATTTGGTCCGATCGCACAACTGCAGCGCGCCGGGCGCTCACTGACGCACTGCTTTAAGAGCCTCTTTATGTTTTCGGATGGCTTTACTGCTCCCACTTGCTTTCTTTGGAGGCATGGTTAGGGGTTAATACAATCCTCAAAGTAACGAAAATACAATAACAACAGAGTCAGTCGGCATCCGGGCCACGCGGTCGGGTTTTCTCGGGTTTTCCCGGCTCATCTCGCGAGGTTCGACCTCCAAATTTTGTTCGACAACCGAAGCAAAGAAATCTTGAATTTTTTGTTCGAATTCCGTTTTGTTCGAGAACCAGGACGTTCGAAAACCGAGGTTTGACTGTAAAATAAATAGATGCAGCGCACTGACAGGTGCCGCTATTTGAGCTCATTTTAGAACAGTACTGCGGGCGACTCATGCGGTCCTCACGGGCGACCTGGTGCCCGCGGGGGACCTGGTGCCCGCGGGCACCGTGTTGGTGACCCCTGGTCTAGAGCATTTTCTATTTGGGCTCCAGAGCTTTGGAATGCCCTACCAAAGGATATTACTAGAACTGCTACCTCAGTAGAAATATTTAAGACACACTTAAAGACACATTTTTATGATATGGCCTTTAATTAACCTGTAGTGGCCGATTCGGCTGGAGTTTGTATTTTCCTGTATATTCCCTACCCCCCATCCCCACCCCACCTCTCCCTGGCTGAGGAGGTGGTTAGGTGACACCCAAACTGACAGCGGCTGTCTGGATTCTCGTGGACCAATCAGGATGAGGGAACTGCAGCGTATTACCCCCCTCGAAGACACTGCCAGGACAATCGAGGGCACCTCCTGCAACTCTTCACTTTGAATTGGACATCTACTTTTTCTTTGATTTTTTACATTATGTATTCTATGTGCCCTCTCTGCATCCATTGCAGCCTGGTCATCCTGGAAGGGGGATCCTCCCATCTGTGTTCCTTTCTCAAATTTCTCATTTTTCCCCTGATAGTTTTTTTTCTTAGTTTTTCCTTGCCCTCCTAGGAGTTTAAGATCAGGGTATGTTTGAGAATAATTGTCTTTTTTTTTGTATATGGGAAGCCCTTTGAGACTTGTTTGTGATTTAGGGCTATATAAATAAACGTGACTTGACTTGACTAGATGAAGATACTGCTGGCTAGTAGGAAGACCCTGGTGAAACATTCCAGCCCTGGATGTCAGGTACGAGGCGGAACAACCTAGTGCAACACAAAATGTATTGAGAAAAATAAAGGGAAACAGGTAGAATGGGGCTCCAGTCAAGGGGGCGGCAGCGGGATAGTTTGGACTGGGAAGAAAGAAGAGTCCAGGGGGCACAGTGCCGAAGGAGTAGTCGGGGTCGAGTGGTGGCAGGTGCCGGAACACGGCTGGGCGTTCAATGGGCTGAGGGCAGGCAGGCCAGGGTATATCGAGGCAGGAGTGCAAACGTCAAACAAATTTCTCCAACCCATTGGTGTCCATAGCGTCATCTGCAACCAGTGTAGACAGGGTCCCCTCAATGAAGCGAGGGGAGGCGGAGCAGCGGTACGGACCAGACGGAATTTTAGGTAAACTCTCATGGACCTGGGAAGTTGGAGCCGAACAGCAGATGGGTTGAGGATTTTCCAAATGAGAAATGGACCAATGTATCTGGTGCACCAGCTTATGCAATTCCACCCGGAGTGGCAAGTCCTGGGATGAGAGCCATACCTTGTGGCACACCCGGGAAGTAGGGGCTGGGGTTCTTTGTTGGTTGGCCCCCCTGGTGTAGCTGGCAACAGACTTGAGGGGTGGTACAGGCTCGGGACCAGACTCAGCGATGAATACAGGCTAGGGCAGAAGGACCGGAGCCGCCTCTCTCCTGGCTGTCAAGAGGTGGTTGGTAGCCGAATACCCAGTGGAAGGGAGACAGGCTAGGCTATTTTGCTCACTTGGTCTACAATGATGAGGATGACAGTGGATGGGGGGGAAAGTCTGTTATTTGGAGGATGGGAGCAGAAGTGAAGCATGTCTTCAGTGCTGCAAATGCCTTGTCGGTTGCTGGTTACCAGCAAACAGCATCTTTATCGTCTTATTTTGCTTTGGTTTAAATTATTTTATTGATCCATTGATGTATTTGCATGAATGTTTTCTTTAATAATCTTTTAGTATTTCATTCTTTTATTATCGTAATTTATCTTGTTTTTGTTTAGTTCATTAATTTTCCCATGTCTGTTTGATTGCTTTTACTAAAACACTTGTGCTGAATTGCCTGAAAGGCTCTCTATAGACTGTCAGAGCCCTGGAGAGCTCCATCAGCGACCGGCTTCGTCACCCACGATGCACCACCGAGAGGCATCGCAGGTCCTTCCTCCCTGCTGCCATCAGACTATACAACCAGGCCGATCACCGTAGCTAACGGACAAAATAACATGCAATAACGTGCAATAACCATATGTGCAATCACACTATGTGCAATATCTGTCTACCTCACACTCTTTTACCTGCTTTCTTTGCACTTTTTTTTTTGCACTATTTTTTTTATCTAATATTTTTTTATCTCCACTGTATATTGTGTATTTTTAATTATATATACCTTCTACTTCTTTAAAATCGTTTACCCCCTTCCCCGCATGCGTGTGTGTGTGTATATGTTAAGTGTACTGCTGCTAACATAGGAGTTTCCCCATTGAGGGAATAATAAAGGATTATCTTATCTTATCTTATCTTATCTTATAGGCGCTCCATCCTCCCCTCACTCGTGAACAAGACCCCAAGATACTTAAACTCCTCCACTTGTGGCAGGATCTAATCCCCGATCCGGAGAGGGCATTCCACCCTTTTCCGATCGAGGACCATGGACTCGGATTTGGAGGTGCTGACCCTCATCCCGACCGCTTCACACTCGGCTGCGAACCGCTCCAGTGAGAGCTGGAGATCACGGCCTGAAGAAGCCAACAACACCACGTCGTCTGCAAAAAGCAGAGAGGTGATGCTGAGGTCCCCAAACCGGACACCCTCAATGCCTCGGCTGCGCCTAGAAATTCTGTCCATAAAAATTATGAACAGAATCGGTGACAAAGGGCAGCCTTGGCGGAGTCCAACCCTCACTGGGAACGAATCCGACTTACTGCCGGAAATGCGGCCCAAACTCTGGCATCGGTGATACCCGAACCGCCCTTATCAGTTGGCTCGGTACCCCGTACTCCCGAAACACCCCCCACAGAACCTCCAGAGGGACACGGTCGAACGCCTTCTCTAAGTCCACAAAACACATGTGGACAGGTTGGGCGAACTCCCATGCACCCTCGAGAATCTTGCTGAGGGTGAAGAGCTGGTCCACTGTTCCACGGCCAGGACGAAAGCCACACTGTTCCTCCTGAATCCGAGGTTCGACCTCCTGACGGACCCTCCTCTCCAGCACCCCTGAATAGACCTTACCAGGGAGGATGAGGAGTGTAATTCCCCTGTAATTGGAACCCACCCTCCGGTCCCCCTTCTTAAAGAGGGGAACCACCACCCCAGTCTGCCAATCCAGAGGCACTGTCCCCGATGTCCATGCGACGTTGTAGAGACGTGTCAGCCATGACAGCCCCACAACATCCAGAGCCCTTAAGAAATCCGGGCGGATCTCATCCACCCCCGGGGCCTTGCCACAGAGGAGCTTTTTAACTACCTCAGTGACTTCGACCCCAGAGATTGGAGAGTCCGCCTCAGAGTCCCCAGGCCCTGCTTCCACAATGGAAGACGTGTCGGTGGAATTGAGGAGGTCTTCGAAGTATTCTCCCCACCGACACACTCCTTCTTCAGCTTGACGGCATCCCTTACCGCCGGTGTCCACCAGCGGGTTCGGGGATTGCCGCCACGACAGGCACCAATGACCTTACAGCCACAGCTCCAGTCGGCCGCCTCAACAATGGAGGTGCGGAACAAGGTCCACTCGGACTCAATGTCCCCCGCCTCCCCCGGGACGTGGGAAAAGCTCTGCCGGAGGTGGGAGTTGAAGCTCTTCCTGACAGGGGATTCCGCCAGACGTTCCCAGCAGACCCTCACAAAGCGTTTGGGTCTGCCAGGTCGGACCGGCATCTTCCCCCACCATCGGAGCCATCCCACCACCAGGTGGTGATCAGTTGACAGCTTTGCCTTCTCTTCGCCCGAGTGTCCAAAACATAAGGCCGCAAATCCGATGAGATGACTACAAAGTCGATCATCGAACTGCGGCCTAGGGTGTCCTGGTCCCTTATGTTTGAACATGGTGTTCATTATAGAAAATCCGTGTCGAGCACAGAAGTCCAATAATTGAACCCCGCTCGGGTTCAGATCGGGGGGGCCGTTCCTCCCAATCACGCCCTTCCAGGTCTCACTGTCATTGCCCACGTGAGCATTGAAGTCACCCAGTAAAACGATGGAGTACCCAGAAGGAGCGCTCTCCAGCACTTCCTCCAGGGACCCCGAGAAGCGTGGGTACTCCGAGCTGCCGTTTGGTGCATAGACACAAACAACAGTCAGGACTCGTCCCCCCACCCGAAGGCGGAGGGAGGCTACCCTCTCGTTCACCGGGGTGAACCCCAATGTGCAGGCGCCCAGCCGGGGGGCAATAAGTATACCCACACCTGCTCGACGCCTCTCACCGTGGGCAACTCCAGAGTGGAAGAGAGTCCAGCCCCTCTCGAGAGGGCTTGAACCGGAACCCAAACGGTGCGTGGATGCAAGTCCGACTATATCTAGTCAGAACTTTTCTGCCTCGCACACCAGCTCGGGCTCCTTTCCAGCCAGAGAGGTGACATTCCATGTCCCAAGAGCCAGCTTCTGCAGCCGGGGATCAGACCGCCAAGGTCCCTGCCTTTGGCCGCCGCCCAGCTCGCACTCCACCCGACCCCTTTGGCCCCTCTCACAGGTGGTGAGCCCATGGCAAGAATCAAACAATACCGTATTCCAAAACAACAGAATGTTGACTAAACATTGTAGGCAACCCAGAAAACAAGGATTTCTTCCCCTCATTCTCTGACATAGTCAGGCGATGTGTCAATCAAGCAGTCTCCAACCAAACAGTGGGCGTCAGTAATTCCATCGCCACTCTGTTCCAAAATAAAATAACGAGTTTTGTTCAGGGCGGAAGCGAAGTACTGACATCATTTTTTAATACAAACCTATCATATAAGTGCCAATGTTGGCCAATGTTACTGTCCCTTTCATAAGATGGAAGTAGCCACTTCTCAATTTTGAATGCAGGAAAAACGCTGAGAATCACACGTGAGAAGTTAATGTGCCGTTTTAATTTCGTTTGACATGTAAGCTACAGTGCGGCTCAGTGGTGCACTGGTTAGCACGTCCGCCTCACAGTTAGGAGGGTGCTGGTGCTCCACCTCCAACCCTCCTTGTGTGGAGTTTGCATGTTCTCCCGTGCCCACATGGGTTTTCTCCGGGCACTCCGGTTTCCTCCCGTATCCCAAAAAACATGCTTGGTAGGCCAATTTAACACTCCAAATTGCCCCTCGGTGTAAGTGCGAGTGCGGATGGTTGTTCGTCTCTGTGCGCCCTGGGATTGGCTGGCAATCGGTTCCAGGTTCCCCCCGCCTACTGCCCGATGACTGCTGGGATAGGCTCCAGCACGCTGCGACCCCCGTGGGGACAAGCGGTATAGAAGATGGATGGATGGATGTTAGCTACATACGCGGCACGGTAGTGCACTGGTTAGCGCATCTGCCTCACAGCTCAAAGGGTGCAGGTTTGATTCGACCACTGGCCCATCTTGTGTTGAGTTCTCCTTTTTCTCCCCGTGCCTGCATGGGTTCTCTCCGGGTACTCCGTTTTCCTCCCACTTCCCGAAAAAATGCATGGTCGGCTGATTGAGCACTCCAAATTGCCCGTAGATGTGAGTGGGAGTGCGGATGGTTGGTCGTCTCTGTGTGCCCTGCGATTGGCAGGCAACCAGTTCAGGGTGTCCCCTGCCTACTGACTGCTGGGATAGGCTCCAGCACGCCGCGACCCCAGTAGGGACAAGCGATACAGAAAATGGATGGATGGATGTTAGCTACATGTCGGCCTCTTCCTCATAGTTGTGGGTCCCGTGTGGAGTTTGCATGAGCTTCGCGTGCCTGACTGAGTTCTCTACAGATGCTCTGATTTGATCCCACGTTCCAAAAACATGGATGTTATGTCAATTAAAAACATGTTTCTGTCGGTCTGAATGTGAGTGTGGTTGTTTGTCTGTCTTGGAATAGATGTTACCTTGCTGTGACACATCTCTTGCTTTCACTGGCTTACCCTTTTCTACACTCTCTGCACATATATATTACCGTAATAAGCCGCTACTTTATGCTCAACTTTTGAACCCTGCGGCTTGTCGTCCGGTGCGGTGTATCTCTGGATTTTTCGTGATTTTTGTCATGACTTGATCACTTATACACTCGAAAAAGGCTGTGGACCGCTGTTGTGCGGCACCACTTTGCTGGGCGGAGGGATATGTGACACGGTCACTGGGGAGAAGAGTGGTGTGTTGATTGCATGTTTATCCGCCGGGCAAATAGTGCCGTTTAATTGACACAAAGAAGAGACAGAATGAGATCAAGAGGGACATTACTGAAGAAAGCAAGCTTGTACACACATACCCGCTTTAAAGTGAGAGGCAGTCGATTTGGCTCTTCACGTAAGAACTACAGCTGCTCATGCACTGTAAAGGTTTATTCTGGTCACTAGGGGAACTGGACTATTGTTGATGACATCTTGTTGCGTCACCCTTTTCTTTCTTCACCTTCAAGTTCCTGGGAACCACAATCTCTCGGGACCTGAAATGGACCGGCCACATAGACTCTGTCCGGAAGAAGGCCCAGCCGAGGCTATACTTCCTGAGACAGCTCAAGAAGTTCAACCTGCCGCAGGAGCTGCTGAAAACCTTCTACACTGCTATCATCCAGTCTGTCCTCTGCACCTCCATCACTGTCTGGTTTGGATCGGCCTCCAAACAAGACAAGCACAGACTGCAACGGACAATCAGGACTGCAGAAAACATAATTGGAATCAACCTCCCATCTATCCAAGACTTGTACCTGTCCAGGACCAGGAAACGTGCAAGTAACATCTCTACAGACCCTTCTCACCCAGGTTGCAGTCTGTTTGAACTACTCCCCTCCGGACGGCGTTATGGAGCTCGGTACCCCAAAACCAGCAGACACAGAGACAGCTTCCTCCCCCAGGCTGTTGCTCTGATGAATTCACACCACTCTTAGAGTCTCAGAGTCATTGCTGTGCAATAACACCGTGTTCTCCACACCATTTTTTGAATTGTCTACACTGTTTGTACCAGGGCTGTGGACTCGGTCGGATTTTTGCACCGAGTCCGAGTCCGGCCTCTTGGCCATGAGTCCGAGTCCGAGTCCGGCTGTCCATTTTTTCTGTTAATCCATGTGACTGCTTAGTCTTTATTCAAGGCTCATTTAGATCAAAATCTAAATAATTACAACAGTTTTGTGATGGCTTTGCCTTTATTAAACATATAAACGAATACAATAAACAGATACTTTCAAGTTTTAATCATTAATTACACCATTATAGCTCAGACATTTATCTAAACACAAATAATTAGTGACGACCCCTTATTTGGAAAGCGAAAAACCCATGTCTTACGGCGTCAGCACTATGTTGTTTTCAATAAAAACATGAACTCACGTTTGCGTCAGTCAATTTTAATTTTTATAAAGGATTATTCTCATTTGATGCCATCCGCGTTCTGCCATTGAAGCGGGGTGCATTCAAAGACCAGTCGTACAGAAGGAACACTCATTCACTTCACCAAAACGCAACAATATAATTACGTGAGCTCTTTGCATAAACATCGATGCAAAGAAACTCCTCTTTTTGGGTACAGGCTACAAGGAGTATATATTACAAAGGAGACTTTCTACTTAATTGTGATCATCATTCATCCATCCATCCATTTTATTTTATTACTCAGGTATTTTCAAAGCAAATTAATATTGTTGCATTTATTAATTTGCTTTAACATGACAGCACAATATAATTAAAAGCTGACACGATAGCAATGTCAAACGTGTTCATTTAAGAAAAAGCCACACACGTTTTGTGGTCAAATCTTTCATAACGAGAATGATTTGAGTGAATTGATTTTACAATTTTTATCCCCCCTCCCCACCATCTGTCACTTTGCTTGGGACAAAAGGAGCCTTCAGAACTGAAATTTTGTCTCAATTATTCATTCAAATCAATTCACTCAAATCATTCTCGTTATGAAAGATTTGATCACAAAACGTTTCCGTCTGTACGACTGGTTTTTGAATGCACCCCGCTTCAATGGCAGAACGCGGATGAATTTAAAGACATCAAATGAGAATAATCCTTTATAAAAATTAAAATTGACTGACACAAACGTGAGTTCTTCATGTTTTTATTGAAAACAACATAGTGTTGACGCCGTACGACGCTGTACGACATCGGTTTTTCGCTATAATTCGGTATAATTTGACGTAGTCCACCCTCACCCAAAGTTAAGGTTTCATGGGAATATTTAGTCATAATTGTCTGGACCATATATGATATTTGTTTAATGGTAGTTATTGATAGATCTTGAAGTTATAGGTGCATATAGCACGTTCATTGTAAGAGGGGAAGAGATGTTGTGTATTTTGGGCTAACTCAAATTCCGTAGTAGAAAAACCCCGGAAGTGGAATGGGTGCATTCTGTGTTGTTGTGGTACGCCCTGTGAACGCACTGTGAGTAAGGAATAAAGCAGTTATCATTCACGTCGTTGTCCGACCTATTCTTGCTATCTAAGAACCTGGAAAATAGTAAGGATATAACATATATCACGGGTCATTACGGCGAGTTTGGTGGAGTTTTTACTGCTTCTTACAACTCCTACCGCGCTGACTGTAACGTGACACTCTCTGGCTGCGTCTTGCCTCTTTTTTTTTATTGTCGGACTCGGTGGACTCTGTCAAAATCAGCACTGAGTCCGTGTCCGAGTCCGGCAAAAATGACAGAGTCCGACCGAGTCCGAGTCCCCGAGTCCGAACCGAGTCCACAGCCCTGGTGCTAGATGAAGCAAGCAACATGAGGCTAACCCGATTCATGTCCCTTCGTCTTTCAGCCTTCTATCCCAGCATGTGCGTCTCACATTTCTTCCTTGCATCATTACATCCTCCTGTTTGTCCCGCTGTTGTTTCAGGAACCAAACTCTTTTGAATAGAAGTGTGGAGCAGAAATTTGTCGGTGGACTCGGTCAAAATCAGCACTGAGTCCGAGTCCGAGTCCGGCAAAAATGACCGAGTCCGAGTCCCCGAGTCCGAACCGAGTCCACAGCCCTGGTTTGTACTATGTGTCCTCTCTGCATCCATTGCAGCCTGGTCATCCTGGAAGAGGGACCCTCCCATCTGTGGTCTCTTCTCAAGGTTTCTCATTTCCCCTAGTTGGAGTTTTGGTTTTTCCTTGCCCTCCTGGGAGTTTAAGATCAGGGGATGTTTGAGAATATTTGTCATCTTTCACAT
The DNA here is from genome assembly GCF_033458585.1 of Syngnathus typhle. NCBI lineage: Eukaryota > Metazoa > Chordata > Actinopteri > Syngnathiformes > Syngnathidae > Syngnathus > Syngnathus typhle. The sequence continues at coordinate 14,274,591 of NC_083746.1, read as the reverse complement.
GTCCTGAGTGTTGTTCGTCACCTAAATGTTGAACAGAGGCTGTGATGTGATGTACCGAAGTCAAATTCCTTGTTTGGCACGCTCAAACATGGCGAATAAAAACTGTTGAATCTTTATTTCCCGGTCACGTCTACTCTGGAGCTATACGGGTAGCTTGCTAGTTTAATGTAACTTAGCGCTTTGTGCGCAAATAAAATTAGCATGAACAGACCCTCATCATGGAAAATGCTAGAAGAAGTGCATAAAAGCGACAACGAAAGAGAGACTGAGAAAGTGTGTGGCGAAGTATATCTGTCGCTATTGCAATCCGACACTGAGTAGGAAGACTTCGATGGTTTCAGTGCACAGGAGGAAGATGAAGACGGGTCTCAGTGACTTTTACTGGTATTTTATTTTACCCAGCCCTGTTAGTGCTGTGCTACCGTGTTGCTGCTTTGTTAGCGCCGCGTCTCAGTGACTTTTACCGTTGCTTTGAAAATACCTGAATAATAAAAATAGATAAATGATGATCACAATGAAGTATAAGGTCTCCTTTGTAATTGTTAGAAAAATATATATATGTTATCATGCGTTCTCTAATCAATGCTTTACCGCAATATTACTGCAATATATGCTTGCTTTTTGGCCTTGCTGTTTTTATGATGTACCACAGAAGGACAGTTCCTTTCTAACAAAGACCACTTTGTTAGACAACATGCCTCATTGCTGTCCTGCACCCCAGATGAACCTCCAAGTGACCATTAAAGTCAGGGTTTCCTAACTATCTTGATCGTAGGATTAGGTTGGAATGTATATAACCAGTAATAAATAACTTAGCTTGTTGCATCCTACACAATGTCGTAAAACTCCCCTTGCTATGTTTTAACTAGAGGTCAAAGGTTTTCTCTTCTGTATCCAGTCCACTCAAACTCCTCTTCCCAGATGTTTTTATTAGTATGTAAACACCTAGTGATTTTTCCTTACGAGGCAAAGCCCACATGCTTTCCCCCTCCTTCCTTTAGGGCAGGGGTCCCCAAACTTTTTCCTGTGAGGGCCACATAATCTTTCCCTTCTCTGATGGCGGGCCGGTGGCAGTTTGTAACAGAAAAAGTGTGACGATCGTAGGGGAGCTTAAAGAATTTATTGTTTTCCAGAAAGCCACACATAACCAAATAACGGTTATTTAATAACCCTTTCCAGGTTCTTTACAGAAAAAAAGTCAGGAAACAAATAACACTATTAATGAAATAAATAATAACTAAACCCTCTCTGAGTTCTTCACAGAAAAAACAGGAAATAAATAACTAAATAACTCTCTCTGGGTTCTTCATAGAAAAAAAAACATGGAACATTAACTTTCTGTTGTGCCATGCACAATCTTAACAGATAAAAGTTCAGCTCAGTTGTCAGAGCAGAACCTCTCTGACACATATGAGCAGTCTCTTAAAGTTCTTGTGTTCCTTCCTTATAATCCTTTTGTAGGTTCCAGTAGGCTTGTAGACACCGCTGTCTTTTTTGTTAAAGTTTGATAGTGCGTCATAGTCTGGAGTAAAATTTGTTGTGGCAATTCTTACGCGAGATCCGAGGTGTTGGTCCGTTTACCTCGATCTGTGACGGGTAGATGTTGACGTTCATGTGGCTGAACGTCACGTCGCGTACGTCGAGCCAAATTGGCTCTTTTAAACGCTCGGCACTGTGTTCACCCTGCTTTACTTGGGCGACATTTTAACGGAAGGATTCCAGGGGAAGGTTTGTGGGTGGCCTTAGGGCAAAACTGCATCTGAAAGCTCAGCGCGCAAATTACAAGAATGCTGTCGTCACAGCCCACGCTCTAAATTCGGGACTGATACAAATAGAGCGCGAGTGCGCCATGTCCGTACACGCACTTGTGAGTGTGCACCCAGCTTTCTGACACGGCTTCCGGTAGTAAATGCGCAGGCGAGCGCTTCCCCATCTACTGGGGAAACGCAGTCATTGCAGGCAAAATGAGCAAAAAAAAAAAAAAAAAAAAAAAAAGTTTAATAATACAATTTATTCAGGGTTGGCGGGCCGGATTAAACGGTCCCGCGGGCCGTGTCCGGCCCGCGGGCCGTAGTTTGGTGACCCCTGCTTTAGGGGCTTGTCTCACAAATTGTGGGTAGGGCAAATCCAAATAAAAAGAGCGGGAGTGCATACAGAGATTTAGTGTGTGTAGAGATTGTTGGAAGCTATCTGTACTGCAGTCCTCGCGAGAAAAGACTTAATATTCTGTCTCACTTGTGGTTTGTTTGCTGTTGCTCTTCTCTTAATAGTTATTCAGTCATCGAAATAAACCTGACCGTAATATATACTCCTTGTAGCATGCAATGCTCCCCAAAAAGTGGAGCTCCTTTGCATCGAGGTTTATGCAAAGAGATCACGTAATTATATCATTGTTTTTTGGTGAAGTGAATGAGTGTTCCGTCTATACGATTGGTCTTTGAACGCACCTCTTGTCAACGGCAGAACGCAAATGAACTTAAAGAAATAAAATGAAATAAACCCTTTCCAAAACAGAAAATTGACAGACGCAAACGTGTGTTCTTCATGTTTTTATTGAAAACAATCTAGTGCTGTCGCTGTGCGGCATCGGTTTTTTGCTTTCCACCGTTTTCCAAACAAGGCATGCGCGCTCCCGCGGCAGGGTAAACAAATCTTCACGGGGGAACCCAAGTACTTTGGCACAACACCTACTGGACGACGCAATATAATGTGCGGCGTAATAACGTACTTTCTCTCGCTGCTTTGAATGACGGCTCCAGCCGGCGGAACTCCAGACGCCGGCCAAAACGAGATTGTGTCAACCACTGCTCTCCATGACACGTGGGTAAAAGCTACGCAAAAGGATTACTTTATTCATATGCCATTGACGATCTAAGAGTCATTGGTGTAATAGGGTTCATTGTCAAAGGATTGATCACTGTTTTAAACCCCTCACTGTTTTTTTTTGTTTTTTTTATCTCACTATTTATACGACCTTGACATTGATCAAATTGTATGGCACTTTTATATTGGTTGCCAGCAGGGCACACAGAGATGAACAACCGTTCGCATTTGCACTCATACCTATGGGCAATTTGGAGTGCTCATTCGACCTACCAAGCATGGTTTTGGGGTGGGAGGAAACCAGAGTTCCTGGGGGAAATCAGCGCTGGCACGGGTAGAGCATGCAAACTCTACACAGAGAGGGCCGGACGTGGAATCGAACCCATAATCTCTGAACTGTGAGGTGGACATGGTAACCAGTGTGCCAGTGCTTTTTTTTATGTTTAAATTATTTGTTTTTTTTGTTTAAATTATTGTCTCAATTCCTGCCTTGTGTTAAGTGCCTCCTGGTAAATAAATTCCCAAACATATTTTCAGCCTCCTCCAGTTTGTTCTGGAAACTCGGGTTACCTCGCTTGAGCTGCCTCTTAAACACCTACAATTGCCTGTTACAGTAAAACCGTTATTTTTGTTGTTGTTGCTTTTTAAAAAATAAAAAATAAAAAATGTTTCATGACCATGTTTCTCATCGGATTTGTCTGTCATCTGTACAGGTTAATGAACCCAAATTGGTGCCACTGACAAAAATCTATGGACATTTTGTTAGAGCCCTACATGCAGAATGCTTTCTGAAAAACAAGCTGGACTTCATTCCAGCTGCTGAGGGTGGACCACACAGATTATAAGGTTTAAGGGGCAAGTCTTTTCCCCACACAGGGTCGGTTGCTTAGTTATGTTTTTCTCAATACAGAAAAACACGTTAAACACTGCATTTTATGTTTACGTGTGTTATCCTATTCTGATATACATATATATTTGTTTGACGATCTTAAATATTAAAGTGGGGAAACTGCAAATAAAGTACAAATTTGAGGAAAAAGGGCAAATACTTTGAACAAATCTGGAGTGCAGTGTAATGAGAGAAATGCTTCTCTGCATCCCTCCACTGTAATATGCTCACGAGAAAGGCACAAACCACCTCTGTTGCACAGTACCAAATCCGTGTCCAATGATTAAGATATATTGCTTGTGTATGCATGTGTTTTCTGGTTCTCTTTGTAGTATAATGAATATATTTGAATTAAAACTGGATAATTCTTTGTTGACAGACAAATAAATGATAAATATGTGATAAATGAAAGGATAAAGCTTACCTGCAAATACCACAGTTTATTCTTCCTTTGCCATTACAAAATTGTGGGCTACTTTCGCTTGGATCTCTACACTGACACTCACAGCTTGTAGATAAGGTCACCATCAATGTGTCTTTAATACCAAGTGGTCTGATAGTGACTGTCTTGTTCTCCATGCATGAGTCTGCTGTTACTGACACATCAAAAGAAATCTGTGGGGAACATTTTAAGAGCCATTCTGAGAAAAAAGCCTTAAAAAATGTCAGTTAATAATTTCATTAAACATGAATTATTCTCACAATTAAATATTTTCCAGCGTGTAGAGAGGAGAGGAGAGAGAGAGTTTTGAGAAGAGAAGTTTTGTGTACCGTATTTTCCGCCCTATTAGGCGCACCGGGTTATAAGGCGCACCTTCAATGAACGGCCCATTTTAAAACTTTGTCCATATATAAGGCGCACCGGACTACAAGGCGCATAAAATAGAAGCTATACTGCAACAAACTGAGGTTGACTAGGGGTGCGGTATGCACCCACTAGCCAATAACCAACGAGCCCTCTGTAAACAATCGCGTTTCTCAAACAATCTCCTATAAAATGATCGGAACTGACTAAAGTTCGATCTAACGCATTAGTACTGCTTACCTATGTTTCCCTTCCATATCGATCCGTAGATTTACTCGAAACATTAACAGAGCAGCCTATTTTGACATGAAATAGCTTGGTGCGTATAGCAGCTATCGTTATAGCATTAGCCATCTGCAAAATCCCATGAGCCTCAGCTCGCAATCTCCCATGAGCCTCAGCAAAGTGTAAACAATCGCGTTTCTCAAACGATCTCCCATAAAATTATCGGAACTGACTAAAGTTCGATCTAACACATTGGTACTGCTTACCTATGTTTCCCTTCCATATCAATCCGTAAATTTACTCGAAACATTAATGGAGCAGCCTATTTTGAAATGAAATAGCCTCGCGGGTACAACAGCTATTCGATGACGCCCCCTGACTACAGTTACCGTAATGTTGGGAAGCGATGCGACCTTGTAATTTACTAGTCGTACTAAAACGTACTAAAACATTTTGGCAGAGCACTGTGTACAACCAGTATGGATCAACAAATTCATCAATTGATCCATATATAAGGCGCACCGGACTATAAGGCGCACTGTCGGCTTTTGAGAAAATTTTAGGTTTTTAGGTGTGCCTTATAGTCCGGAAAATACGGTAGTTAAGATTGACAATGGGAAAATTTAAAAGAGGTTTGAGCAGCTGATCATTGTGTACAGATATAACTCTCTTTTTGCTGCAGTCTCTCATTTTCATGTGCTGCCTCAACTTTGTGGTTGTCGCAACCTTGTGAACGCTTCCTGCAGTGTCTTCGCTTGAGCCGTCAGTCAATGACTAATTTACAATGAGGCTCTGTCAATTTGCAATTGATAATCACGTGTGGGCACTTTTAAGTGAATGTGAGAACAATGGCTTTTAACACATTACTTTTGAAGGCCCAATATACATCAGTCCTTATGATGGCCAGTGTTTGATTCTAACCATTGATTTTGCGGGACGCGTTAATTGAGCTTCAAGCGCTGTACGTGCACGCGCTACGCGGGATGGTTGGTCAACCTAATCCAGGTTCAGGTCCTAAAAGAAACAGGTACCCATGCAGTGCCTGTTATAGTGTTCAGAAATAAGAGAACAAATGAAGAAACAACAAAACAAATAAATCACCACGTTTTCTCAAAAACTGAATTTAAGTGCATTATCACATCCTATGCCCATTGCAGAGAAGTGGCAGTTACAATTGCTTTGTAAAGTTGAGGAAAATCACAATAATAAAGACTGAAAATATGTAATAACTACGCCCTCCGTACTTCCAAAATCCCATATGCACCCCTGGTACAATACAGTTCCGTACCATACAGTACCATAAATTTTCATTGTATTTTATATAATATAACCAAGCTTTCGAACACTACAAAAAACTGACCTTCTGTCCCACATGAACATTGTCACAAACGCCTTTATTGTTCCCTTCTTGTTTTGCATTATCACAGCGTGGAGTGTAGACAACTCTTACATTTTCAGGGAGAGCATCATGAGTTAGGGTAACTTTGGAGGACAATCTCTGCAAATACAAATGTTTTGAAGGATTATGCAAGACTTCAATGCAGAAATGAAAATTACAATTGGTTTTTGAAAACTGAAAATAATTATAGTTCAAGACTTACATTATATGCTTTTTCAATCAATTGAACAACATTTCCAGAATCTTGTGACAGAACTCCCACCTCAGATTTTGGAATCATTCTAGAGAGTTGCTTTAATAAAATGGGAAATATGGTGAAAAATCATTCAACACCCCACCTCACTATATAGATAAAGAGATAGATTTTACCTTGTACGTGTCTTCCACGTCTTGTGTCACAGCAAATATTGGTTGGATATGTTCTTTTTCCAACTGCATGGCTACTTGTCCAACAGAGGGGTAGTCCTTCACATTAATAACATTTACACGCATAAGTTTATGCATTTACACGCATAAGTTACTGCATCATATTCATCATGTAATTAGTAATTACAGTTTACTGTATTGCTATTACATGCTGTATTTCAATTACTTCTCTGGTTCTTCTATATCAAACAAATTTGTTTTAGGTTCATTTACCTGACATGTTTCGGCTAAGATTCCGCCGAAACATGTCAGGTAAATGAACCTAAAACAAATTTGTTTGATATAGAAGAACCAGAGAAGTAATTGAAAAAGAAAAAACAAGATGAACCTAGTACAACTATGCTGTATTTCAATTAAAGGGCTTCTGCGTGGCATATGATGTTAGCACTATTGCACAGCAAGAAGGTTTAATTCATGACTTTATTGTGTGGAAATTGTATGTTTATTTTTTTATATGTGCTTGATTTTTTTTAACCCTCCATGAGTCATCACTTTACCATGATGGCGGCGTTTGCATGTCCCAGTGATTCTAGGACAGTGGTGGGCAAACTAAACTAAATTAATCCGGCCCGCCAACCCTGAACAAATTGTATTATTAAACTTTTTTTTTTTTGGTCATTTTGCCTGCAATGACTGCGTTTTCCCAGTAGATGGCGAAGCGCTCGCCTGCGCATTTACTACCGGAAGCCATGTCAGAAAGCTCGGTGCACACTCACAAGTGCGTGTACGTACTCAGTAGTACGGACTTGGCGCACTCTCGCTCTATTCGTATCAGTCCCGAATTTAGAGCGTGGGCTTTGACGACAGCATTCTTATAATTCGCGCGCTGAGCTTTCAGATGCAGTTTTGCGCTAAAGCCACCCACAAACCTTCCCCTGGAATCCTTCCATTAAAATGAGTGGCCCGAAAAAAAGAAGTGAGTGCCGAGTGTTTAAAATAGAGTGGCCAATTTGGCTCGACGTACGCGACGTGACGTTCAGCCACATCAACATCAACCCGTCACAGATCAAGGTAAACGGACCAACACCTCGGATCTCGCCTAAGAATTGCCACAACAAATTTTACTCCAGACTATGACGCACTAGCAAAAAAGGGACACCAACACCACTGTTCCCACTGAAAATGAACGGGAGGCTCTCAAGTTTATTGTAAAAAAATGCATTTTGAATACGATTTGTACACATAGCAGGGATTGAAACTAGCGACCATTCTCATTTTCAAACAATGCAGGATGCTCAAGGACATTGATGCACCACCTATTTGCGACTAATCTTAACCTGTAAAGTTCTTAAGGCTTACTTTAAGCAAGTGTTTCCCGTTTCCTCACCTCTGTTACCAGGTGTTTGCGAGTTAAAACTCTGCTCTGATTTTCAGATACCCCTCACCGTGTTGCTGTTTTGATTACTTTATTTGGATGTATGCTTTCACCGATTTTTCAAGATGATATATTTGGTCAGAATGTTTGCCGTTTGATGTGATCCCATAAGATAAACATCTTTCATTAATCTGACCTGCAGGCACTGAAGTGATGGAGATTGTTATTCATAATAACAGTGTCGTATTTTATGAGAATCACTGATAGCAGTTTTTTAGTGAATTATTATTTTTTTTAATGCTGTTAATAAATGCATTTGTTTTCAAAAAACTTGTTTGGAATATCCATGCTTTACTACCTACTAAAGGCCAAGATCTTCTATGCAATGACCTTTACAGGTCGCTTATATGACTTCACACAACGCCTATACCATCTGCTCCTGGTCCGGCCCTCCGGTCCAAATTTAGAACCCAGTTCGGCCCGCGAGTCAAAAAGTTTGCCCACCCCTGTTCTAGGAGCTAAATTGTCTGGGGATCAATGCCCCTGGCAGGGCCACCCATGGTCCTAAGTCCGGTCTGTCAAAACCGAGCCCATTCAGAGACCGACTTTCCGTTTAAATGGTAGAAACTCTGCTTAGTTTATGTTTCGACCCAAAGTAACGCATTTACCGTAATTTTCGGATTATAAATCTCGTTTTTTTTCACAGTTTGGGTGGGAGGGCGATTTATAATAAGGAGCGACTTCTATGTGTTTTTTTTCAAAACGTTTAAAATAAATAAATAAATAAATAAAAATTAAACCGCGATAAACAAACCGCGATGTAGCAAGGGATTACTGTACCGTATTTTTCGCACCAAAAGGCGCACTGGATTATAAGGCGCACCCTCAATGAATTTTTTATTTTAGAAATTATTTCATATATAGGGCGCACCGGATTAAAAGGCGCATAAAATAGAAGCTATACTGCAACAAACTGAGGTTGACTAGGGTTGCGGTATGCATCCACTAAAGTTCGATCTAACACTGGCACTGCTTACCTATGTTTCTCTTCCATATCAATCCGTAAATTTACTCAAAACATTAACAGAGCAGCCTATTTTGAAATGAAATAGCCTCGCGGGTACGACAGCTGACTACAGTTGCCGTAATGTTGGGAAGCGATGCGACTTTGACATGAAATAGCCTTGTGCGTATACCAGCTATTATTATAGCATTAGCCACCCGCAAACCCCCATGAGCCTCAGCTCGCAGACCCCCATGAGCCTCAGCAAAGTGTAAACAATCGCGTTTCTCAAACGATCTCCTATAAAAGGATCGGAACTGACTAAAGTTCGATCTAACACATTGGTACTGCTTACCTATGTTTCCCTTCCATATCAATCCGTAAATTTACTCGAAACATTAACGGAGCAGCCTATTTTGAAATGAAATAGCCTCGCGGGTACAACAGCTGACTGCAGATGCCGTAATGTTGGGAAGCGATGCGACCTTGTAATATACTAGTCGTACTAAAACGTACTGAAACATTTTGGCAGAGCACTGCGTACAACCAGTATGGATCAACAAATTCATCAATTGATCCATATATAAGGCGCTCTGCATTATAAGGCGCACTGTTTTTTTGAGTAAAATGTAAGTTTTTAAGTGTGCCTAATACGGTAATTTGAATTTCAAGTGACGTCAGCAGCGCGACGCGGCGTGGCGCGGCGGTTGTTTAAAAAAAAGACAGAGATTGATCACGGGATGACAAAGATGACGAAGGGCCCCACGTACTACCAGCATCATTAGTGGCTTTAATTCTACGTGACACGGAGGACGAAGAGTTTGAAGGATTTAAGAATTTGGAGTGACACAGAAGGTTTGAGAAACTATTATGGCTTTTACGCACGCCCGGTCCTACTCTACGGAGCTCTCTTTCACCTCCGTGGATAGAAGTCGGGGGCCGGCGCTCGGCCGGGTGGCTGTCCGGGGACGGTGGATGGGGCTCGGACATAGCTTTTACGCACGCCCGGTCCTACTCTACGGAGCTCTCTTTCACCTCCGTGGATGGAAGTCGAGGGCCGGCGCTCGGCCGGGTGGCTGTCCGGAGACGGTGGATGGGACTCAGTCATAGCTTTTACGCACACCCGGTCCTATTCTATGGATCTCTCTTCCACCTCCCTGGCTGGAAGTCCACGCCGCCACACGTCTGGAAGTTTGTCTTGTTAAATAAAGAGCCGTTTACCAAACCCACGTCTTTCCTTGTACTTTGTTAACGCTACAATCTAGTTATATACTAGATCTGTGGAATAACGACGAGGCTGACGTCAGGGCGCACGCGCAGCGTTGTTGACAAAGGACGATCGACGGATTTAATGAATTGGAGTGACACAGATGGTTTTATAAACGTGTTATTTATGTAATAGTTTTTTTTAATAACTCTGAATGTTACGTCAGGCCCGTTCTCAGTTCTTTGTTTGTGTTTATGTCACGTTAGCATTGCTGTTGTTGCTCGTTCATGTCTGTTCTTGGTGTTGGATTTTGTCAAATAAATTGCCCCCCAAAATGCGACTTATACTCCGGAGCGACTTATATAGTGGTTTTTTTCACTTTTTTGGGCATTTTATGGCTGATGCGTCTTGTACTCTGGAGTGACTTTTAGTCCAAAAATTACGGTATACATCCACAATCATCATACACGTAATATTGATTAACAAACAATTGATTAACATGTGTAACACCAATTTTACTAAACTGTGATTATCTTTACACGTGAATCATAACACTTTATGATCATAGGCACCCCTCACGTTAACATATATCATCTTAACACATGAAACATAACACTTTATGATCATGGGCACCCCTACGCCTACGTTAACATATGTGACTATTTTGTGAAGCTGTTACAGGTTATACATTTTAGTGGAAAGCAGAAATAACTAAAAGTACATTGGCTGTATAGTTGTGTGTGCAACTTTGAATCGGTTTCATGTCAAGATTTGGCATCATCTGCTGTCTAAATTTGGAATTACAGCAAGGCCAATTTGATCACGGTTCTAGTACCAAAATTTGGGATTACAACAAAGCCAATTTGATCACAGTCTAGTGCAGAAATTTGGGATTACAGCAACGCCGATCTGCCTGGGAACAACCCGGCACACACATATACTACTGAAGGAATGGGGTCAAAATACAAAAGTCCTGCCTAGCTACAAAAACAGATATGATTAAACCTCATTGAGTAAAGTACATAAGCAAACAAGTATATTCACATATTAAATCAATAAAATAAACATTTTAAGCATATAATTATATGTGCACACCAAACCAATAAATAACAGACATCTTTATATATGGTGATGGTTTTTATAACTTCATGATTTGTACCGGTCCGTTATGGTGAAATAGGAGCTGAGCCAGAAGGCATGGTTCTGGATTTACAAGTCAATCTATGTTTCTACACTCACCTATGGTCATGAGCTGTCGGGCGTGACAGAAAGAACAAGAATACCGATGGAAGCAATTGCGCTTACTTCGCAATGTATCCAGGCTCTCCCTTATAGATAAGGTCAGAAACCTGGTCTTCCGGTAGGGACTCTGAGTCGAGCTGCTACTGCATTAAATTAAGAGGAGCCAGATGAGGCGGCTGTACAAAAAAACCCTGTACACTTCCCTGGTGAGGTATTCTGAGCATGTCCCAGTGAAAGGGGGCCCGAGAACAGAAATAGAGGGATGCTTAGGCTTCCTTGCTGAAGCTGCTTCCCCCGCAACTCCAGCTCGGTTAAGAAAATGAATGAATGATTGAATGAATGATTGAACAACTGTATGAATGAACGAACAAACGAACGAACAAACGAACGGATGCATGAACAAACAAACGAATGAATGCACTTGCATTTGCTTATCCAGGTTTCTCCTACCATCATGGAGCCTATTGGCCCATAATGAACTCCCAACAGACAGTAATTCCCCAATAAATATCAAAAATACCACTTTACTATCTCAGTGGCCTAGTGGTAGAGTGTCCGCCCTGAGACTGGAAGGTTTTGGGTTCAATCCCCGGCCGGGTCATACCAAAAACTATAAAAATGGGACCCACTGCCTCCCTGCTTGGCACTCAGCATTAAGGGTTGGAATTGGGGGGTTAGATTGTAGTGTATTTTTATTCTGGTATCATACAATGTTTATCTCACTAGTAAGCCTAAGTGTGACCTGGTCATGTTCGGGTCAGGTTCGTGTGGGATTGTTTGGGGGCTGGTCCAGGAAGGTAAACTCATTGGCGCCAGACACATCTGGTTTCCACTAACAACTGCTAAGATACACACCGTGTAGAGATAGAGAGGCGGACTGCGGGGTCAGAGGTCAGCCAACAACCCCATCTGCGCGCTCCCGCGTAAAGTGAAGCGCAAGAGTATAAGTGCTAGGGCGAGAGTAGACAAAGGGACTCGACATCTTGGCTAGGGCGCGAGACACTTCTCTCTGACATCGGTTGAATAAAATCTTTCCCCACTCAGCCGTGTGTGACTGAAGTTTTCCTTCCCCAAGCCAGCAACTTTTTCACCATTTTGTTTGGAAGACCAGCTGACCATCGAAGAGAATTCCCCACAAGATCACCAAATGATTCCCGAGCGCGGCACCGGTGCTACTCACTGCTCCCCTCTCCCCCAGGGGATGGATCAAAATCACATGGGGATGGGTTAAATGCAGAGGACAAATTTCACCACACCCAGATGTGTATGTGAGACGATCATTGGGACTTTAACTTAACTTTTAACTTAAACACAACATAAGGTTTACATTACTATACGTAATCTGAAGAGACAATACAAAATTGCAATAACATGATCAAACACATTAAAAAAATGATGAATAATATATACTCTATGTATAACCATACTTGATGCACAGCACTAGGTAGCTGTGACAAAGACCCTGGATATTGAATGCCCATCATCATGTGTGCCGACACATACCATTTCATTGTTCTTGGTATAAAGAGTGTTGCTCATGTGGCACTGTTCATCATTTGGTTCCAGGATTCCAGCCAATTTTCCATCTCCAGCCATATGAAATCCATCATCAGTTGCAAGCACAAGCAGTCGAGTGCTACTGTTCCTCCAACCTATTTTGCCCTATGAACAAAATGTGTATTTTCAAAGCAGTTTTCAAATAAATTACAAGTACAATTTGTTTTTACAATTACAAGTACCGTTTTTTACCGTGTATAATGCGGCCCCATGTATAATACGCACCCTAAAAATGGCATAGGGATGCTGGAAAAAAGCCTGTACCCATGTATAATACGCACCCACATTTTTTTTTTTTTTGTGATTGTTTTTTTAAGTCCCAATGATCGTCACACACGCAGGGAGGCAATGGGTCCCATTTTTATAGTCTTTGGTATGGTCTTAACTAGGCTGGATGTATTTTTTTTTGTTGGCGTTGATTTCTCCGACTGCCCGTAAAGGCACCACCGCGATCAGTGCGGACATGTGAAAAAGGCGTGCGGACATGTGAAAAAGGCGGCTCTGTATGGGAGAGAAGTTGAAGAGGAATAAAAACACCCTTGGAAACCAAAACTTGCCCCTCATCGTGACTCGGAGCCGCAACAAATATTTCTGATTTGTGTAGGGTACATTGTGACAGCAAACGAGCAGGTGATTGAGCAAACGTCTGATACGAGAGCATTGCGTTCGTATGGAGCGTGTTTGAAGTGAACAGCAGAGACGAAAGGAACAAGGCAAATTAAACTGTGAATTGAAACTAATAGGAAGAAAACAACTTTCGCTCTTTATATAGCTGACGTGTCTTGCGCATCCGTTCTGCGCATTAGGGATAGGCGGATCAATACCAAAATATCGATATATCGATCCAGGCTGCTCATTTTTGAGTATCGATCTCCCTAGCTAAAATATCGATACTTACAATTATTTAATTATATTTTTCCTCATTTTTTTCTGCTCCAATTTGATGACTTGTACTCATGCTAGCACTACTTTTCCTTCCGCCTGCTGCACCGGCGTGTCCTGCTCTGCTCTGCTCCCGCCCCCTTTTCTCACAAGCCAAGCCCTCCTCCTCCGCCTCCCGTTCCAATCCAAACACAAACAAGCATGGCCACGGCGGCGGCCCAGTCCGAACGTAAGAGAAGTCTGGTTTGGAGGTATTATATTTTAGTTAATAACAACGAGGCAAGATGTGAAATATGTCACAAAACGATTAAATATTGTGGCAACACCACAAACTTAACAAAACATTTAAGTAAAATTCACCCCACGGTTCATGAAGAGCTGCAGTTGAAACGTGCCGCAGACACTAAGGCAGCGACGGAAAACCCTGCAGCCACACCGAGGCTAAGGTACCAAAGTACCTTAGAAGCAGCGTTTCAGAAAGGCAAGACATATCCAGGTATCAGGTGCTAACCAAAAATCGTAAGCATTTGTGGTTGATGTGCTATTTGAAGCAATAATTACTGCGCTTTAGTCAGTCATTTATAAATAAAGTTTTCCCCTTTTCAATTTGTGGTCGAACGCCATTCGTTTTATTTGTAACTCCACTTCCTATAAACAATACTAAAGTATTACAATATTAAATGTAAGTATCCAGTGGCTTTACAAATTGATAGTTTTGCTGCTCATGACGATTAAGCACTGCATCTCTGTTGGTACCATGTCTCTTTTTACAATATACTAAAAGACAAAACTTTTTCCCAACAACAGAGAGAGAGAGAAAAAAGTAAAGAATAGCTCCTTTTAATTAAAGTTATACTATTAATATGCATCTCCCATTAATGTTTTTCTAAAAAGGTTAATAATTCATGTACGCTTCCGCGATCGATATTGGATCGATATCGGGTATTTTTGGGCAGGAAATACTTGGTATCGGATCGAATCCAAAATCATTGGTATCGCCCATCCCTACTGTGCATCGGATCCATAGTGCGCATGCGCAGAGATACTGCCTCCGTATGACGTCCGGTCCGCGATGGAGATTAAAAAACAAACAATATTTGACAATAACACACCATCAAGGATTGCACCATCGCATCAAACGATGTGTTGTCAATTATGAATTTTACTGACTAAGTGTGTTGGGCAGGATGGCTGAATGCGATGCGCGATTGACATCAAACAAGAAGAGGGGTGATTTTAAGTTTTATTTCGAGGGAGATTTGTCATGATCGTCCCCAGTTTTGCTATGTGTCTAGGTTGCCATAGTTTCTGTTCGCGTCGCCCCTCCCTTCCTGTGTCACCTCAATCAATGTAACGTGTTTTGTATTTAAATCCTGTCTGCCCCTCGCTCACCGTCGGATCATTGCATGTGTTACTGTCATGATGTCTGTTTGGTTTCTGTTCCTGTCTTTAGTAATGTCACCCTGTCTTTTTGTTCCACGACTTTGTCGGTCAGTCCTGTTGTTGGTTTTGTTGTACCATGATTTTATTAAAAAAAATATATATATATTGTACCCATGTATAATGCGCACCCCAGATTTTAGGACAATAAATTAGTTAAATTTTGCGCATTATACACGGGAAAAAAACTGTAAATTACATTTAAAAGCCACTTTCAGTTAGCCTCTCTGCATCCTTCAAATATTTTTTTCATATAAATGTAATACAATTAGGGTACCTACCAACATAGCAAACCAGTTTTGCTGCCACACCCAAAACATTTATTACACATAAGTGTGACATTGAATTTGAAGGGTCTTCCGGTCAGTATTTGTTTACATTCTTTGAGTTTCATATTTCCGAACCTGATCGATGGGCTTCAAATTTAAGTAAAAGGGCAGCAGTCAGGATTTGTTTGTATGTGGGAAACTTTGTACAATTAAGAAATATCTTTGCGCTTATCAAAGGTTTAGAAATTATTCTACTTTGACCAGATATGTTATCACAAAGTACATTTTCCCCTAGGTGTTTACCATGCCCCCTAAAGTTCTTACTTCAGATAACCTAAATTAGTACCACAATTGGAAAATTTGCAGCATCAATAGTGGTTGCAGTAAACAATACAAAAAGAAATAGCAAGCAAGGTGGGGACAGAAATGTAGATCACCCATTGTATGTGCTCAAGCATATCAACAACATATACATGAACACATACACACTGCAGCGGGAAGAGTGATTCAAACCAGTGCCTCACAAATGACCAAGACCGATTCCAGTGTCAGTGTCACAGCCACAACTCAAGCAGTAAACAAGCAGCAGGTTTATGTCCCAGAGGTCTCTCTCATGTCAGCGCCACAAGCTTGTCCATCTTCCTAGGGATAGACCTGACGTTCCATATGATGACAGACGTGAGGATGGCTTGTCTCCTCCTTTGCACAATGCTTTGTCCGAGCACGATATTCGCTCATCTCATCCTCTTCAGGTCACTGTTGGGTCACGCTTCGGTAGTTGTCGATATGTTATCACAGAGCTGATCCCCACTATACTAAAAAGGAACCCTGAATCCAAACCAGTACAAATTGCATTTTTCGGGAATTTTGTCTCAAGAATAAAAGACGTTGGGAGTAAAAGTGCTTGCACATGTGTGACCAGTGAATCTACCGGTCTTTTTTTAGTTAAACAATTTTTGCTTGCTGACAAATATCTGCTCCACACTTCTATTCAAAAGAGTTTGGTTCCTGAAACAACAGCGGGACAAACAGGAGGATGTAATGATGCAAGGAAGAAATGTGAGACGCACATGCTGGGATAGAAGGCTGAAAGGCGAAGGGACATGAATCGGGTTAGCCTCATGTTGCTTGCTTAATCTAGCACCAGGGCTGTGGACTCGGTTCGGACTCGGGGACTCGGGGACTCGGACTCGGTCGGACTCAGTGCTGATTTTGACCGAGTCCACCGAGTCCGACAATAAAAAAAAGAGGCAAGACGCAGCCAGAGAGTGTCAGGTTACAGTCAGCGCGGTAGGAGTTGGAAGAAGCAGTAAAAACTCCATCAAACTCGTCGTTATGACCCGTGATATATGTTATATCCTTACTATTTTCCAGGTTCTTAGATAGCAAGAATGGATCGGACAACGACGTGAATGATAACTGCTTTATTCCTTACTCACAGTGCGTTCACAGGGCGTACCACAACAACACAGAATGCCCATCCCACTTCCGGGGGTTTTCTACAACGGAATTTGAGTTAGCCCAAAATACACATCTCTTCCCCTCTTACAATGAACGTGCTATATGCATGAACAACATAGTCTTATGCACCTATAACTTGACATCTTTAAGATCTATCAATAACTACTATTAAACAATTATCATATATGGTCCAGACAATTATGACAATAATATTCCCATAAAACCTTAACTTTGGGTGAGGGTGGACTACCTCGAATTATAGCGCAAAACCGATGTCGTACTGCGTCAGCACTATGTTGTTTTCAATAAAAACATGAACTCACGTTTGCGTCAGTCGATTTTAATTTTTATAAAGGATTATTCTCATTTGATGTCTTTAAATTCATCCGCGTTCTGCCATTGAAGCGGGGTGCATTCAAAGACCAGTCGTAAAGACGGAAACGTTTTGTTATCAAATCTTTCATAACGAGAATGATTTGAGTGAATTGATTTGAATGAATAATTGAGAAGAAATTTCAGTTCTGAAGGCTCCTTTTGTCCCAAGGAAAGTGACAGATGGTGGGTGTTAGGGTTTGCAGAATATCGTCATCGTATGATTATGTTGGTATGTAACCTGTAATAATTTAACTAGCTTGTCCTGTCTAGACAAAAGTAGTTGACCAAAGTGCTAAGATCTTTTCAACTGATTGACTAGACGCAGAGGAAGCAATCAAAGTTGCTTTGTTTACAGAAAGTCGTAAAAGGCCCCCTGCTATGCTTTGATCAGCAGGGGACCGGCCTCACCCTATCCTGTGTGTTCCCACACCCCCACTTTCAACCCCACTCTGTTTGTCTCAATAAATAAGCACCTGACGAGGCCTGAGTCAGACTTCATTCGACCATCGCTGTAAGCACAGCGACGAGTGAACTCTCCGCCTGCAGGTGTCTAGAATGACTTGCTTGACTCCTGTGTGGTTCTTGCAAAATAAGTTAGAGTGAGCACCACCCTAACAGTGGGGAGGGGGGATAAAAATTGTAAAATCAATTCACTCAAATCATTCTCGTTATGAAAGATTTGACCACAAAACGTGTGTGGCTTTTTCTTAAATGAACACGTTTGACATTGCTATCGTGTCAGCTTTTAATTATATTGTGCTGTCATGTTAAAGCAAATTAATAAATGCAACAATATTAATTTGCTTTGAAAATACCTGAGTAATAAAATAAAATGGATGGATGGATGAATGATGATCACAATTAAGTAGAAAGTCTCCTTTGTAATATATACTCCTTGTAGCCTGTACCCAAAAAGAGGAGTTTCTTTGCATCGATGTTTATGCAAAGAGCTCACGTAATTATATTGTTGCGTTTTGGTGAAGTGAATGAGTGTTCCGTCTGTACGACTGGTCTTTGAATGCACCCCGCTTCAATGGCAGAACGCGGATGGCATCAAATGAGAATAATCCTTTATAAAAATTAAAATTGACTGACGCAAACGTGAGTTCATGTTTTTGTTGAAAACAACATAGTGCTGACGCCGTACGACATGGGTTTTTCGCTTTCCAAATAAGGGTTCGTCACTAATTATTTGTGTTTAGATAAATGTCTGACCTATAATGGTGTAATTACTGATTAAAACTTGAAAGTATCTGTTTATTGTATTCGTTTATATGTTTAATAAAGACAAAGCCATCACAAAACTGTTGTAATTATTTAGATTTTGATCTAAATTAGCCTTGAATAAAAACTAAGCAGTCACATGAATTAACAGAAAAAATGGACAGCCGGACTCGGACTCATGGCCAAGAGGCCGGACTCGGACTCGGTGCAAAAGTCCGACCGAGTCCACAGCCCTTGCTCCAAAAGTACAGCATACCGGATTGCCTAGTATTGGCTGTTAGGTCCCGTACTACCAGTGACACAGTTTACTCCACATTGCCTGCTGTACGTCAGATTTGTTTCCAGTGCTTGCTGGATTCCTCCAAGGCTGCCCTTTGTCAAAGATTTTGTCCCTAACTTTTATAGAATGAATTTGTGTACACAGCCATGGTGATGAAGGTGTTGGTAACCTCACCATTACATGTTTGATTTTTGCAGATCTTGTTCTCTTGGTTTCATCAAGATGCAATCAACTCTCAATAGAGTTCACAGAAGAGTGTGACATGATTGACAGAAATCATGTCACGGTGCGGAGTAGAGAAATAGAGCAGGGCGACCAAGTGCAGCTTGGACCAGGGTTTATCGCAGCAAACTCAAAAGACTCGGCAAACTGACGTGACTAAACAACCAACTAACAAGACTAACAGACCAAAGCGTGAAACAAAAGACAGGAACCAAACAAACCGTGACCGTGAGACATGCATTGTCCACATCTTACGCACAATGCTCCGACGGGGAGTGACCCGCAAACAGAACTTAAATACATCACAGGTAACGAGAGGCAGGTGCGTGTGGTTACATTAATCAAGGGCCCACAGGAAGGGAGGGGCGAGCACACAGACACATAACCAAAACTGGGGATGAGGCATGACAGAAGCCCCCCCACAAGGGACGGCTCCCGACGTCCCAAAAATCCAACCCCCCACGGCGGCACGCGGGAGGCCGGGGGGGCAGAGCGCCGCACTCGGGCGGCGACTAGGGGCAGAGCGCCGCACTCGGGCGGCGACTAGGGGCAGAGAGCCGCACTCGGGCGACGACTAAGGGCAGAGAGCCGCACTCGGGCGACGACTAGGGGCAGAGAGCCGCACTCGGGCGGCGACTAGGGGCAGAGAGCCGCACTGGGGCGGCGACTAGGGGCAAACAGATCCGCACTCGGGCGGCGACTAGGGGCAAACCGATCCGCACTCGGGCGGCGACTAGGAGCAAACAGATCCGCACTCGGGCGGCGACTAGGGGCAAACAGATCCGCACTCGGGCGGCGACTAGGGGCAAACCGATCCGCACACGGGCGGCGACTAGGGGCAAACCGATCCGCACTCGGGCGGCGACTAGAAGCAAACAGATCCGCACTTGGGCGGCGACTAGGGGCAAACAGATCCGCACTCGGGCGGCGACTAGGGGCAAACACATCCGCACTCGGGCGGCGACTAGGGGCAAACAGATCCGCACTCGGGCGGCGACTAGGGGCAAACAGATCCGCACTCGGGCGGCGACTAGGGGCAAACAGATCCGCACTCGGGCGGCGACGAGGGGCAAACAGATCCGCACTCGGGCGGCGACTAGGGGCAAACAGATCCGCACTCGGGCAGCGACTAGGGGCAAACAGATCCGCACTCGGGCGGCGAGTAAGGCAAACGGAACCGCAATCGGCGGACACCCGGGGAAACAAAGCCGCAATCGGCGGACACCCAGGGAAACAGAGCCGCAATCGGCGGACACCCGGGGACACAAAACCGCAATTGGCGAACACCCGGGGAAACAAAACCGCAATTGGCATTCTGGGAGGCGGAGTTGTGCGCAGCAGCAGGAGTCGAGCATGTTGCCTTCCTAGATGTGGGGTCGGGTGCTGCTGGCACAAGGACCAACGGCGGCCGTGGGTCCAGCGTCGCTGGAGCAAAGTCCGATGGCAGCCGTCGAGCCGATGGCGCCGGGAGGAACTCTGATGGCGGCCGCGGATCCTGCGTCGCTGGAGCGAAGTCCGACGGCGACCGCGAGTCTGGCGTCGCAGATGGGCGAAGTCCGATTGCAACAGCGGAGCCGATCACACCGGGAGGAACTCTGATGGCGGCCGCGGATCCGGCGTCGCTGGAGCGAAGTCCGACGGCGACCGCGAAGCCCATGGCGCTGGAACCTGCTCGAACGACGGGCGTGGATTGCGCGTCGCGGACGGGAGCTGATCCTGGAAGGTCCAAGCGCTGGTCGCTGTGATGGTCGGAGCATTCTGTCACGGTGCGGAGTAGAGAAATGGAGCAGGGCGACCAAGTGCAGCTTGGACCAGGGTTTATTGCAGCAAACTCAAAAGACTCGGCAAACTGACGTGACTAAACAACCAACTAACAAGACTAACAGACCAAAGCGTGAAAAAAAAGACAGGAACCAAACAAAACGTGACCGTGAGACATGCATAGTCCACATCTTACGCACAATGCTCCGACGGGGAGTGACCCGCAAACAGAACTTAAATACATCACAGGTAACGAGAGGCAGGTGCGTGTGGTTACATTAACCAAGGGCCCACAGGAAGGGAGGGGCGAGCACACAGACACATAACCAAAACTGGGGATGAGGCATGACAAATCAGCTTCTCCAAATCTCAAATGGAACTGTCTAAAAAGTGTGGTGTGCCCTTTTCAGGTTGCAGATGAGATCCTGCCCCATGTGACTGGCATTTACTAAATGCTATAAGTAACAGACACCCATCTTCATGTTTAAACACTCCCTGCGGTGTCCCCCAGGGGTCGGTATTGAGCCCCAAACTGTTCAATCTTTACATCATTGACCTATGAAATGTTTCAAAGTTATTAAAAAATTTAGTTTTTGCTGACGATACAAATATGTTTTGCTAAGAGGAAAATTTAAAAGAACCTTTAAATTTGATTAATATGGAAATGAAAAAAGTGAAAACACGGTTTGACGCTAATAAATTAACACCTAATTTGAGTAAAACCAAACTCATGATTTTTGGTTAACGTTGTAAACTAACTGATGTTGAAGTACTGACTGGCATTTACTAAATGCTATAAGTAACAGACACCCATCTTCATGTTTAAACACTCCCTGCGGTCTCCCCCAGGGGTCGGTATTGAGCCCCAAACTGTTCAATCTTTACATCATTGACCTATGAAATGTTTCAAAGTTATTAAAACATTTAGTTTTTGCTGACGATACAAATATGTTTTGCTAAGAGGAAAATTTAAAAGAACCTTTAAATTTGATTAATATGGAAATGATAAAAGTGAAAACACGGTTTGACGCTAATAAATTAACACCTAATTTGAGTAAAACCAAACTCATGATTTTTGGTTAACGTTGCAAACTAACTGATGTTGAAGTACAAATAGATGGAAACATAATAGAAAGAATGTCATGCGCAGGCGCCACCGGCCACTCGACCACGCCCCCCTTGTCGCCGAAATCATCGTCACCTGGCACGGGCTCATTGAGAGCGTTATATCAGTGCAGCCAGCGGAACACTCTCCGTCAGCTTGTCTCGTGATGTCCGTGTGCACACTGGTCCAAGAAAGCTTGAGTCCCCGATTCATTCCGACTCAATTCTTGACCTTTTTGTCTTGTCCGACCTGCTCCCCAGTCAGCCGCTATCCTCTTTAGACCAATCCTGGCTGCGATCTGCTCTCGCAAGTGAGAAGTCCCACCGATCACTCCGGTCCCTGGTACGCCATCCAGCCATCCACGCCCGACAAACTCGGCTTCGCCCGTACACCGCTCCAGCCCTACACCGATCCCCTTCCCCTTGACAATAAACTCTGTGTCATCACCGCACTTGGCTGCACTGTCCGTTCGTTACAGTACAAGCTGACCAGCACCATGCAGCCAGCAAGCGACCCGGACACATTCTACCTACTGGAGCGTGCAGAGACCGCTGTTAGCAGCCTGATCTACGGACCCTCATCGAGATGGGCCAAAAACAGTAACAACAGCTGCAGCAGCGGCAGATCGAGCTGCAACAGCGGGAGAAGACCCAGGTACTTGGCACCCTCCAAGAGCTGGCAACCCGGCATGCAACCCGTCATCCGTCCTCGGCTCCGCCCACGCCCAGTCCCATGCACACGGCCCGGCCAGCCCCAGAGGCTAGGAGACTCGTGGTCGTGCCAGAGCCCCGCCTTGGCAACATTGAGAAGTTCAGCAGCGATCCCAAGCACGTCTGGGCTTTTGTAACCAACTGCCGCATCATGTTTGGTCTCCAGCCAGTTACCTTTGTGTCCGAACCAGCCAAGGTGGGGTTCATTGTTGACCCACCTTACGGGCGAGGCGCAATTGTGGGGATTGGCCGAGTACGAGAGGGGGGCCCCGGCATGGGACAGTTTCCACGACTTCGCGGAGGAATTACTCCGCCTGTTTGACCTAGGCTCCGCCGCCAGGGAAGCTGGTCGGTAGCCAAATACACCCTCAAGTTCCAGACATTGGCCGGAAGTAGCCGCTGGAACACCCCGGCCCTGGTAAGCACCTTCCTCCACGGCCTCAGGCCTCGACCTTCTGACCATGTGGTGCAGGGACAACAACCTCCTGCTGAACGTCAGCAAGACCAAGGAGATTGTTGTTGATCTCTGGAAGGGTCACACCCAACACCTGCCACTGACCATCGAAGGTGCTGTGGTGGAGCGAGTGAGCAGCACCAGATTCCTGGGGGTGCACATCAGTGAAGACCTTTCCTGGACCACCAACACTGCATCACCGGCGAAGAAAGCTCAGCGCTGCCTGTACTTCCTCCGGAAACTCAGGCAAGTAAGTTCTCCACCAACCATCATGACCACATTCTATCGAGGCACCATTGAGAGCGTCCTCTCCAGTTGTATTGCTGTAGGGGTGGAAGCTGCACTGAGTACAACAGGAAGGCCTTGCAGCGCATAGTGTACACAGCTGGAAGGATTATTGGTGCTTCACTCCCCTCCCTGAAGGACATTTACATCTCCCATCTCACTCGCAAGGCGACCACGATTGTGAGTGATGTGAGTCACCCCGCTCACACTTTGTTTGATCTACTGCCCTCTGGGAAGAGGTACAGAAGCCTGCGCTCCCGCACCACCAGACTCACCAACAGCTTTATACTCCAGGCTGTTAGGATCCTGAACTCTCTCCCCCCTCCACCCTCGCCTGCATAACGTCCTGGCCTTTTGGGTCACGTTGCCTGCCTTGCACAACTCCACTTGCACTACTCCGTCTGTACTTTTGCGCTATTATACTGACTGTCTGCTGTAAGCACAATTGCACCATTTCCACCAAGTTGCTCTTATTTATTCATTGCTCTTATTTATTCATTGTATGTGCCTTCTTATTTTTACCTTTTGTAATGTGTAATATGTCTTGTCACCGTGGGATAGTAGGAAACGTAATTTCGGGCTCTTTGTATGTCTTGCCATGTGAAGAAATTGACAATAAAGCAGACTTTGACTTTGAATTTGACTTATATGAAAGACGGGATGGTGGCGTATGATCACCCCAGGACCCTGGAGGAGGCAATGGACCTCGCAGCCAGAGTCGATCGCCGGATCCAAACACATTGGCGCGAACATGAGCGGAGATCACCGCGCGCACCACGTCGCCACTTCGCCTCCTCAGGGCAGGAGCCACCGAGCGCACCACCAACCGAGCCGATGGAGCTGGGAAGGGCTCGTTTTCCCGCGGAGGAATGCCTTAGACCAGTGGTCCCCAACCTTTTCTGCGCCACGGACCGGTTACATGTCAGAAAGATTTTCGCGGACCGGCATTTATATAAATAAATAATACATTTAAATAAATAAATAAATAATACATTTATAATAAATATATAAATACGATGAAATAAAATGATACGACTGACATAAAAACAAGTACAAATGACAAAAATAAAACTCACCATTACATTGAATTAGTGGGAGCACTGAATTTGTTTCTCAGAAACGAGCCGGTCCCATCTAGACGTAGTCGGAGACAATGACACCCGAAGTGATTAAGGTTTGTCTTTTATTGCAGGATGCTTAGTCTCCATGTGTTGAAGCAGTTTTGAATGCTTCATTGTCTGGTTAGTTAGCCTGTCGCCACATATTAGCTTTGCGGACTCGACTGGGGAAACATGTCACATGACCGCGACGAGTGTCTTGACCTGACTGAATTGATCGTCGATAAAAAAGAAATTCTGTGCGGCTTGGCGGCCCGGTACCAAGTGACCCACGGACCGGTATCGGTCCGCGGCCCGGTGGTTGGGGACCACTGCCTTAGACGCTTCACGCAGGGCTTATGCCTGTTTTGTGGGAAGGAGGGTCATCGGGCTGCCAGATGTTCGTTAAAAGGCCAGGGCTCACGCGGCGTCAGGGGATCCGCGTGAGCTCGACTGGCACCCATTCTCCCAATACCAAAACATTCACGCTGCGGGCTCGCATTTGGAGCCGGTTACTCATTTCCGGTAATCATCACGAAACTATTCCGTTTTTTCTTTTGTCACTCCCAGGGCAGCGACTCGTTCTGGGGGACCACTGGCTGCGCCAGCACAACCCTGTGCTGAACTGGGAGGTGGGAATTATGCGGCAGTGGAGCGATCAGTGCCTGAAGGCGGCCATCAGCGCGACCGGAGGGTCCTCACTCAGTCCCAGGCCAGACCTTTGCAAGGTTCCGGCCCTCTACCATGAACTTGGAGATGTCTTTTGCAAAACCAAGGCAACTGCGCTTCCTCCTCACCACTCTTATGATTGTGCAATTGACTTGTTACCCGGCACCTCTCCCGCCGAGGGCCGCGTGTACTCACTGTCCGCTCCGGAGCACAAGACCATGGACGAGTACATTCGTGACTCTCTGGCGGCAAGGATCATCCGGCTTTCCTCTTCGCCTGCAGGAGCAGGATTTTTTTTTGTGGGATAAAAGGACGGCACGCTCCGCCCGTGCATAGACTCCCGGGGACTCAATGACGTCACTATTAAAAACCGCTATCCACTGCCCCTCCTTTCTTCCGCCTTTGAGAGCCTCTAAGGAGCCATCATCTTCACTAAATTAGGTCTCCGTAATGCATACCACCTGGTGCGCATCCGGGAAGGTGATGAGTGGAAGACAGCATTCTGTTGGCTCTTGGGGTGCACTGCGAGCCTTTCTTCGGGGTTTCACCCACAGACTAATGGGCAAGCAGAAAGACAAAACCAGGAGCTGGGCAAGGCTCTCCGCTGCATGACCGCCAGTGATCAGCGCGGGTGGGCCAAACAGCTGCCATGGGTGGAGTACACTCACAACACTCTTCCCAGCTCGGCCACAGGACTTTCTCCGTTCCACTGCGTCTTCGGATATACCAGGATGGCTTCGGCATCCGTCCCTTCTCCACCCCGGCTCATCGAGGGAGAACCGGCCTACACGTTCCCTGCTCCGGTCGCGTCGGCGCGGCCGCGGTTTCCAATACCTTGTGGATTGAGAGGGTTACAAGGACGCGCACCGCTCTTGGGTGCCGGGCTGCTGGATTCTCGAGCCATCGCTCATTGCGGAGTTTCACCGGCGGCATCCTGACCAGCCCGGTCCTCGCCGGGAGCGTCTGAGACGATTGGAGGGAAGGGACGGTCCGGGTTGGCCTCGCGTCCCGGGCTCGGCACTTTTGCCCTCCGCATCTGTGGCTTCGGCATCCGCCGTGGAGTCCGACGCATCGACGGAGTATTGTTGTCAGTTACGTCCTGACTTTTTTCTATCTGTTCAAAAAGAGTTTCAACAAACTAATTTCTAACCGTGAGGGATGCTAGAAGCAAAGTCGTGAGTAAAGTTTATTCTTGAGTTGAATAATTGTAAGATTAAGTTGGGTTTAATATTGGAAGAGAAGGTAATTAATAGTTTAAGGAGATCGTTTTCATTTACATGTATATAGATGCATGCCTCTGTGAGTCGTCACCATATCGTGGTGGAGGGGTTTGCGTGCCCCTATGATCCTAGGAGCCATGTTGTCTGGGGCTTCATGCCCCTGGTAGGGTCACCCATGGCAAACGGGTCCTAGGTGAGGGGCCAGACAAAGCACAGCTCACACGAGCCCTTTATGACAAACAAAATATATGGATCTCGTTTTCCCTCGCCCGGACGCGGCGCACCGGGGCCCCCCCCTGGAGCCAGGCCTGGAGGCGGGGCTCGAAGGCGAGCGTCTGGTGGCCGGGCCTTCGCCCATGGGGCCCGGCACAGCCCGAAAAGGAAACGTGGGTCCCCCTTCCCTTCTCACCACCTGTGGGAGGGGCCAAAGGGGTCGGGTGCAGTGCGAGCTGGGCGGCGGCCAAAGGCAGGGACCTTGGCGGTCTGATCCCCCGCTGCAGAAGCTGGCTCTTGGGACATGGAATGTCACCTCTCTGGCTGAAAAGGAGCCCGAGCTGGTGTGCGAGGCAGAAGAGTTCCGACTAGATATAGTCGGACTTGCCTCCACGCACAGTTTGGGTTCCGGTACAAGCCCTCTCGAGAGGGGCTGGACTCTTTTCCACTCTGGAGTTGCCCACGGTGAGAGGCGTCGAGCCGGTGTGGGTATACTTATTGCCCCCTGGCTGGGCGCCTGCACAGTGGGGTTCACCCCGGTGAACGAGAGGGTAGCCTCCCTCCGCCTTCGGGTGGGGGGATGGGTCCTGACTGTTGTTTGTGTCTATGCACCAAACGGAAGCTCAGAGTACCCACCCTTCTTGGAGTCCCTCGAGGAAGTGCTGAGGGCGCTCCTTCTGGGGACTCCATTGTTCTACTGGATGACTTCAATGCGCACGTGGGCAATGACAGTGAGACCTGGAAGGGCGTGATTGGGAGGAACGGCCCCCCCGATCTGAACCCGAGCGGTGTTCTATTGTTGGACTTCTGTGCTCGACACGGATTTTCTATAATGAACGCCATGTTCAAACATAAGGGTGTCCATGTGTGCACTTGGCACCAGGACACCCTAGGCCGCAGTTCGATGATCGACTTTGTAGTCGTGTCATCGGATTTGCGGCCGCATGTTTTGGATACTCGGGCGAAGAGAGGGGCGGAGCTGTCAACTGATCACCACCTGGTGGTGGGTTGGCTCCGATGGTGGGGGAAGATGCCGGTCCGACCTGGCAGACCCAAACGCTCTGTGAGGGTCTGCTGGGAACCCACCTCCGGCAGAGCTTTTGTGAAGCGGTCAGCACCTCCAAATCCGAGTCCATGGTCCTCGATCGGAAAAGGGTGGAATGCCCTCTCCGGATCGGGGATGAGATCCTGCCCCAAGTGGAGGAGTTTAAGTATCTTGGGGTCTTGTTCACGAGCGAGGGGAGATTGGAGCGCGAGATCGACAGGCGGATCGGTGTAGCGTCGGCAGTAATGCGTACTCTCAGCTGAGCCAAAAGGCAAAGCTCTCAATTTACCGGTCGATTTACGCTCCTACCCTCACCTATGGTCACAAGCTATGGGTCGTGACCGAAAGAACGAGATCCCGGATACAAGCGGCCGAAATGAGATTTCCTCGCAGGATGTCCGGGCTCTCCCTTAGAGATAGGGTGAGAAGTTCGGGAGAGACTCGGAGTAGAGTCGCTACTCCTCCACGTTGAGGGGAGCCAGATGAGGTGGGTCGGGCAACTCATCAGTATGCCTTCTGGACGCCTCCCTGGGGAGGTGTTCCGGGAATGTCCCACCGGTAGGAGACCCTGGGGTCGACCCAGGACGCGCTGGAGAGACTATGTCCCCCGGGATGAGCTAGATGAAGTGGCTGGGGAGAGGGAAGTCTGGGAGTCCCCCCTTAGCTGCTGCCCCCGCGACCCGACCCCGGATAAGCGGAAGAAGATGGATGGATGGATGGATATGCTATTTGCTAAAATACTAACGCTATATGCTATACTAACGCTATGTGCTTAAAAACAGTCAAACCTTGTTTTGTTGCAGTTTTCACTCCGCCATGTAACACTGGAATCTTCAGTAAACGACAGTAAAATGTTAACTACGACACAGACTCTTGGTTATTGTATCAGAGTTTAACTTGTTGGATAGCTTCAGTTGCTACACTGCAGTGAGGACAACACAGCGTTTTTCTCTTCTTTTCGGTACATGTGTTAAGTAGTACAGAAATTTGAAATGTGTTCATTTTTGGCCGCTATTTTTAACAGTGTTCTCCCCCACCTTTTTGCTAACTGAATAAAATTTTTATTTATTGATGTAGTTTTTACATGTTTGAGGTATAATCAATCAATCAATCAATCAACCAACCAACCAACCAACCAACCATCCATCCATCCATCCATCCATCCATCCAATCTCCATCCGTCCATCCATCTGTCCGTCCGTCATTCATTCATTCATTCATTCATTCATTCATTCATTCATTCATTCATTCATTCATTCATTCATTCATGTAGTTAATACGAATAAAGCTTGAGCCCTTACCCCACAAACAGCTGCCTGCATCATAGCATCAAGACTCCCTTCAGGAGAATCCAAATTCCCAGAAATTAACTGCTGTGTTACTTTTTTTTTGAAGTCATCAATCCTTGGTGTCATACTAAGCACATGTCGGTAGCCAAAGGTAGCTTGACACTGGTAATTCTCATCGCATGGCCTCTGCAATTTCTTCTTGTTAGTATTGGTGTACGGAAGAACTGTCTTATCAACAAAGGCACCGAACCCTAAAGTTACAAAAGTGACATTAGTCCCATATTTTATGTTTATTCTTGCAATACTGTCAGAGTACAAGATCATTCAAGATGTAATATTACCAATTTGAGCATGTTGTGTAATTTTCTTAAGAGCTGCAAAAAGGTCTTGCCCAAGTCCTTTGACATTTTCCAAGTCATCTCTCATCGAGAAAGACAAGTCCATCAGGTAGTAGAGATCCACTGGATAGCCTTGAACTCTTTTAAATGAAACAGTAAATGTAGTTGGACGTCCTGTGCAGAGGGGAAAAAAACAATATGCAGTTCATGCACACTCATTAATTGCAGTTTGCAAACAGCCTGCTAAACCACATGGAGCACACAGTTATGCTTTCTCTCACACAGTGTGAATGTTGGTCACTGTTTGTGTCATGTGTTTCACATCAAGATACTTCCGCGGTCTTTTTCATTTTTGCTCTATATTGCTCAGTATGGTGTCCAAGAAAGTAAAATGTGCAAATGATTGTGATATCTGGAAGCACTGAAAAGTGTGACCAGCAGTGTCTGGTGAGCGACCACTGGCGAAGCTAGACAAAGGCTGGGACTGGGAGAACAGCCATCTGGCCACCCACCCTTACATGCTTTTCCAAATGCAGCCCATTCCTTCTGAAACAACCTACAAGTTTTGAAATCTAACTAAATGTGTACAATGAAATGGAATAAAATAAAACCTTTTACTTGAAATGGGAGCAATACCTGTCTAATATGAAGGGCCTGATTAGGAGATGACGTGACCAATCTGAATGCCACACCTGGCATAGGTGTGCGACGTGCTGTGAACTGTTACTGTTTTCTTTATTCCCTTTCAATTTCCCGTCAGTTTATTAATATATTTCTTATTTTATCATTATTATTATTCATGATTATTAATTATTTTATGGGCGGCACGGTGCAGCACTGGTTAGCACGTCTGCCTCACAGTTCAGAGGTTACGGGTTCAACTCCATTTTCCTTTGGTTCCCTGTGTGGACTTTGCATGTTCTCCCCGTGCCTGCATGGGCTTTCTCCTGGCGCTCCGGTTTCCTCCCACATCTCCATAGATGATTATACGTATTCTATGTACACAACTTTACATTGTGATGTGGCTGATACTACGTTTGATTGTCTTGTTTTCAAAATCTTAATGCCTTAATCAGAATGAATTAAATCATCATCAAAAGGAGGGCGGCACGGTGGTACACCAGTTAGCACATCCGCTTCACAGTTCAGACCTTGCTGTTTTGATTCCAGCGCCAGGCCTCCCTGTGTGAAGGTTGCATGTTCTCCCCGTGCCTGCATGGGTTTTCATCAGATACTCGGGTTTTTTCCCACATCCCAAAAGCATGCATAGTAGGCTGATTGAGCCCTCCAAATTGCCCGTAGGTGTGAGTGCAGATGTTTGGTGTCTCTGTGTGCCCTGCGTTTGGCTGGCAACCAATGCAGGATGTCTCCTGCCTACTACCCAATGACTGCTGAGATAAGCTCCAGCACGCCCGCGACCCCCGAAAGGACAAGCGGTATGGAAAATAGATGGATGGATAAATAAATGAATCCATCCATTTTCAGTATTGCTTGCACTCATGAGGGTCGCTGGTGTGCTGGAGCCTGTTCCAGCTGACTTCAGGTTTTACGTGGTGGAAACCCTGAACCGGTTGCCAGCCTATTGCAGGGCATACAGACTAACAACCATCCGCAGTCATAATGATAACTACGGCCAATTTAGAGTGCTCAATCGGCCGACCATGCATATCTTCGGACTGTGAAACTGAAGTTACCGGAAGAAACCCACGCAGGCACGGGGAGAACAAGAACATACCATATTTTCTGTTTCTATTTTCTTTTATAAGTCACAGTTTTTATCATAGTTTGGCGGGGTTAGAGTTACGCCTGTGGAATAATTGGAACCGCCACTGACAATGAGTCTGATGTCAGCGCCGCATGTACTTCTGGACTCAGCAGCGGTGTTGTTCATAAATGACACGGAAGACGAAGATTCCATCCATCCATCCATCCATCCATCCATCCATCCATCCATCCATCCATCTTCTTCCGCTTATCCGGGGTCGGGTCGCGGGGAGAGCAGCTTTAGGAGGGACTCCCAGACTTCCCTCTCCCCAGCCACTTCATCCAGTTCATCCCGGGGGACATAGTCTCTCCAGCGCGTCCTGGGTCGACCCCAGGGTCTCCTACCGGTGGGACATTCCCGGAACACCTCCCCAGGGAGGCGTCCAGAAGGCATGCTGATGAGTTGCCCAACCCACCTCATCTGGCTCCTCTCAACGTGGAGGAGTAGCGACTTTACTCCGAGTCTCTCCCGGATGACTGAGCTTCTCACCCTATCTCTGAGGGAGAGCCCGGACATCCTGTGGAGAAAACTCATTTTGGCCGCTTGTATCCATCCATCTATCCATTTTCTGTACCACTTGTCCCCACGGGGGTCGCGGGCGTGCTGGAGCCTGTTTCAGCAGTCATCGGGCAGTAGGCGGGTGACACCCTGAACCGGTTGCCAGCCGATCGCAGGGCATACAGAGACGAACAACCACTCGCACTCACACCTAGGGGCAAGTTGGAGTGTTTAATTGGCCTACCAAGCATGTTTTTTGGGATGTAGGAGGAAACCGGAGTGCCCGGAGAATACCCACGCGGCCACAGGGAGAACATGCAAACTCCCCACAGGGAAGGTCAGAGGTAGAATCGAACCGGCACCCTCCTAACTGTGAGGAGGACCATAGTCAGTGTGAGCCAAAGTTGTCATGCCATTACATTCATAATTATTCCTTACGGGGGGAAAAACATATCACACACTCTTAGTGTGATTAAATCAGGAATCAAACTCACCAGGTCGCAGTCTTAGACTTATCTTCTGTGGACTTAGCTGAATAGGCTCTTGCATATTGAATGATGTGGACAAAGGTTCATTCTTCTCAACTTGTTGACTGCTCACAGGGTCGATAATTTCCTCTTCATTGCACCCTCTTTCCATCAATTTAGATCGGGTTTCACAGCGTGCTGATTCCTGCTCACCTGCTTTGGTGAAATTCTTTTCAGATGACATGTAAAATAAGAGAAAATTAAATCATATTTAATTTAAACTTTGTTTGTGTATATGCACATGACAAAAGCGAAAACAACACACCTGAATTTGAGGCACCACAACCAAAGGGCACCATAATCGAAGCTTTCATCTTATTTATTATAAGATAACATTAATATAATTAATATAATTCATAACATTACAATGCTATGAATGATATGAAAATTAAATTCAATTAAACTCTTTTGCAACAATTATTGACAATAGTAGAATCTATAGTCGTGTTCCGGGGCCACAAGTGCTTAATTTGATGTCAAGTGTGCCCACAAGTAAAGTCATAGAATAAATTTTAATTTCCAGGTAGCTGATTTTTGTGCCTTTATAAACAATAGCTGATCAGTTATAGTCTGGGTATTAAATTAACACCTGCCAAATGTGGGTTGAAACTAATTTTGGCAGGTTTTGATAAATATTTACCAGAAAGTTGGTGATGCATGAGGCAATTGTGCCAATCAAAGTCATTCAGGGCCTTGGTATATATCACAATATTAAAAAAGTATGTTAACTTATTAAAATCTCAAAAAATCACAAAACAGATCATTTGAGTTGGATATGTCAAAATGAATGTTGAAAAATTAGATAGTTATTTTTGTCTTATATTTATTAATCTTGTTTGACAAAATAAATTAGTATTTGACAAACTAATTATATTTCTAAGATATTCATAATATATTTAGTAAATACCAGTCAGAATATTTGAGTATGGGCCAATCATACCAATCGGTTTCGTCAACTACAATTATTACTTACTCTTACTCAATATTTGTAATCTCTAACAACTTGAGAAAATGAGTAGTTTTCGCACTCTCGAGTGGAATGGGATATCTACCGTCACTGCTTTTTTAAATAACAGCGTGCCGTAAACGGTCAATGGACAACGTGGTGAAAATCACTTGGAGAACTCGGTAAGTGAGCACAATTTAATGCAGGCACGTGCACTCATAGGAGGCAGGTGAGGCAGTGCCTCACCTTGCCACCAGGGGCGATAAAGGGCTCAACATGGTTTCCTCAGCTGTCACCATAAGTTGTTAAAAAATGAATAATATAATAAAACATAATATAATATCTGTCCTGTGGTCTATGCTTTTAAGGCAATTTTGGTGTATTTCCTATACATTTGGATCATTTTCATAGTCAAAATAGCTGTATTTCTTGTTCAAATAACAACGGGAGACAAGAATCATGGAGGCTGAGGCAGTGACAGGTCATGCCTCTCAGGGCGTGGGTGTGCACCACTCACACACTGTACTGAGCGCGTGCAAACGGCGTGTGTTTGCAGTCAGCGGGATAATACGGGCTTTGAGTCAGCCAGTACCTTTGCCTCAAAGATGGGGCGATAGTGAGCCTGCGGCTAATAGTTCACGACACGAGTAAATGCGAGAGTAAATTAAGAAGAAAAAAAAGAAAAGAAAAACAACCAACAACATTCGGTGCTAACGCGTTGCTATTTGACTGAATGCAAATCTCCTAGTGAGCTTCTCAAGTTTTTAGCCCAGAAGGATCTGATTGGGACTGTTCCTGAAGCAGCAAAGTTACTCCAGCTAGTGCTCACTATACTTGCTACAACAGTATCCGTGGAAAGGTCGTTTTCTGCATTGAAAAGAATCAAGACATACAGTCGGAATAGAACTGACCAAGGACGACTTTCTTCCCTGGCCATTATCTCAATTGAGAAAGTGAGACTTTAAAAGTCAAAGAAAAGGACAAAAAGGAGGACTTCTACAACAAAGTCATCGAGATCTTCGTCCTGAAGGACAGGAGAATGGACTTCATTTACAAGTAAAGGTAAGAATACTGCAGTGGTGTGTTCAAATGTACAGTGGTGTGTTTAAAATGTTATTAAATTTAATCAAGAATGGGATAACAACAATGTATGCTTCTAAATCTGACTTGTGAGTCAGTGCCTTAGCGTCATACAGTACGTTTGTAAATCTGACTCTGAGTCAGTGCCTCACCAACCCCAACCCTCACCGCACGTCACTGTTAGAGCTAATCAATGGAGCACATTACATTGAAGTAGTCCGTCTGACACAGAAAGACTATGAATGTATTCATTTGATTGCCAAAAATCAGGGATTTCTATTCCCATGTTGGACTGTAAACCAAGATTCCCCAATACAGGCTAGTGTTGGAGATGCCATCTTTTGAATACTGCTATATAATTTGACCACCATGCCCCTCTGTATCAGATCCCCCTCCAGCCATTCATCATGCCATTCATCCAGGGGAAGTAATGGAAAAGTAAAATATTTCTTGACCTGTAAATACAAACTGAATTCGGTTGAAGTTGGGAAATTGTGTAAAATGTAAATAAATGCAAAATACAACGATTTGAAAATCCTTCTCAACCCCTATTCAATTGAATACACTACAAAGAGTACATATTTAATGTTCAAACTGATAAACTTAATTATTTTTTGCCAAATAATAATTAACTTCAAATTTAATGGCTGCAACACTTCCAGTACAAGTTGGGAAAGGTAGCAAAATATACAGAGAAAGCTGAGAAAACCTCATCAAACACCTATTTGGAACATCCCACATGTGATCAGGCTATTTGGGTACCATGATTGGGTATAAACGGAGCCTTCCCAAACATGCTCAGTCATTCACAAGCAAGGATGGGGCGAGGTTCACCACTTAGTCCACAACTGCGTGCGAAAATAGTTGAACAATTTCAGAACAACATTTCTCACAGCAAAATCGCAAGGAATTTAGGGTTTTCAGTATCTACGGTCCATAATATCATCAGAGAATCTGGTGAAATCACTGCACGTAAGCGCCACGACCAGAAACCAAGACTGAATGACCGTGACCTTTGATCCCTCAGACGGCACTGCCTTAGAAACCGACATGAGTGTGTGAAGGAGATCCCCGAATGGGCTCAGGAAAACTTGAGAAAACCATTGTCAGTAAATACAGCTCATCACTACATCAGTAAGTGCGGGTTAAAACTCTACCATGCAAAGCCAAAGTCGTTTATGAACAACATCCAGAAACGGCGCCGGGTTCTCTGGGCCCGAGCTCATGTAAAATGGATCCAGTCCACTCAAACTCCTCTTCCCAGATGTTCTTATCAGTATGTAAACACCTAGTGATTTTTGCTTACGAGACAAAGCCCACATGCTTTCCTCCCCCCTTTAGTGGTTATGTCTCACACTGTGGGTAGGGCAAATCCAAATAAAAAGAGCGGGAGTGCCTACAGATATTCAGTATGTAGAGATTGTCTCAAGCTATCTGTACTGCACTCCTCGCGAGAAAAGACTTAATATTCTGTCTCACTTGTGGTTTGTTTGCTGTTGCTCTTCTATTCACTTATTCAGTCAGCAAAATAACCCTGACAGAAATTGGGGGCTCGTTCCGGGATCTCAACACCCCCTGAACGGTTCCAGCGGGCTCTTCGACGCAGGTGACAATCCTCGGCCGAGGTAAACAAAAGCCCTTTGACGGGACTGTCTCGATCAGTCCGGCTGGACACCGGGAGGGTTGACGAGATCTTCCGAGGAAGAGAATCAGCAGACCGTGAGTAGGAATATTAATTCTACTAAATAGAAACAGTTAAATTCTGCAGGGACGGATGTGGAGCCCCCTAGCTTTCAAAATAGTTAAATTCCGCAGCAGGAGGGGCGGACTCCTCTGTTATTCACTTAAACATTAAAAAAAAAAAAAAAAACTTGAGAATTCTAGACCCTATCAAGTACAATTAGAAACAGTTAATTTCCGCAGGGGCGGATGTGGAGCCCCCTAACGTTTTATGTTAGTTAAATTCCGCAGCAGGAGGGGCGGACTCCTCTGTTATTAAAAAACGCGCGTGGTATGCTTGTGAACGGTTTGACTGAGAGTGATCTCATTTGAGCGCTCCTCTTAAATAGTAAGCGAAAGTCCCTACCCCGACATGAACTAAAATGCAAAGATTGGAAAATAATTGAAAGGCAGGATCCCAACCGATTAAAAAAAGATTTCGATAAATGGGTTAAAAAATATAAATTTGAGGGACAACCAAATTATTAGGACTTAGAGGTGCCATAAACGAAACAACATAAATAAATCTTAAAGAAATTAAAGAAGGAATCTGATGATGTAGTGTTTTGGGAGAGAGAGAGAAAGAGAGAGAGAGAGAGAAAGAGAGAGAGAAAGAGAGAGAGAGAAAGAGAGAGAGAAAGAGAGAGAGCTCAGAAAGCACTGTATTGCAGGTAGGAAGATGATGAGCCTGGGCCTAACAGTAGGCAGGCAAGAGAAAACCAAAATTTACAAAGTTAGAGAAGAAGGGAGAAGTCTAGAGAAAGTAGAGAAGCACGTAGAGAAAACACGTGCTACAAATTCAAAACTAAAGATCATAGCGGGAGGAATACATAAATCACGCCCTCCATGCAGAAAGAGTAGTAATAGACAAACAAAAACGAAAACAAATGAAAGCTTCAAAGAACACTTTTTTGGTAGACCAGGATAGTGACACTTTTTACCAAAATGCAGGCAGAGGACAGAAAGGCCAGAGAGGGCGAGCAATACCCAACAGAGAAGGCTTTAGAGGCCGAGGAAGAGGAGTTGTGCAACCTCCAATAGAATGCTGGAGTTGCGGGGAAAACGGTCACATAGCACGTAACTGCATAAATTACCAAAGACAGTTATGACTAGGCCAAAGTCAAATCAAATCAGGTTTCCATGTAATGAAGTGGGAACCTGGCTGCCAAAATTAAAGAGAAATTAGCTTAAATATACAGGAGATATTTGTGTTAAAAGGATAAAGTAATATAAAGTAACACTGAAGTTAAAATTTGCAAAATACACGGAAAGGAATTACACATAGTTTCTAAAAGTGAAATAGAGAATAAATCAGACAAGTAATACGAGCAAAAAGGTGTTCTTAGTGCTTCTATGTGTTCTTATATGTTGTGCGTCATCCTTTTGTGCTGGTGTGTGTGTGCGTGTGCGTGTGCGCGCAGAGGATCCTCATGAATGGGTGTGCGTATGAGTGCGAGTGAGATGTGTGTTCTATGGAAGGAATCAGTAATGGAGAATGTTCTGGAGGCTGTTGAGCAATACTAGGGAAATTGAGAAGTGGATGATGGTGTGTTTAAGTTGGTTGGAGAAACTGAGATGAGCAAGGTGTGTGCAATAGAGAAAATAAGGCGTGTGTGGCAGAGAGTTACAAGAACGGTGGCTTGATAGGATGTGAATAAGAGACAGCTAATGTTGTGTAGAAGACTGAAAGATGTTGAAGGTGAACATGATGGGGGAGGGCAACAGCAAAGTTGGCCTGCCCTTTGAGAAGGTGAAACTGATAAGCGTGCCTGCGCTCGCGCGTTGTCGCGGGGCGGGGCTGTCCGCGTGGGCCTTTGCTATGCTCGTGTGGGCGGTGGGCCGGCATCATGGTTGTTGCAGGAAATGGCCAGCCTGTGACCAATCAACATTGATGCTGCGCCCCCCTCGCACGAGGGGTGCTATGGCTGCGGGCAGGGACAGTGTGATTTTCTCAGAGTGATGCTTGAGGAAGATGTGACAATATTTGCATGAAGGATAAAAGTCACTGATGAGAAAACAAAAGTATAACCAAAACGTCAAAATAGAAGATGACGTTTGCGCAGCGTTGTTTGTTTGTATTGTTTGTGAGCTGTGTCTCTGCTTAAGTTTTTGTGTTGTCTGTGTGCTGTCAGTGTTATGTGTTAAAATTGGCTAATGTAGGTGCACAAAAGAATTTGCTAGATTGTAGTCTATATGATTTGCACCGCAAAACAAAAGCAATTTTGTGAAAATAAGAAGAAAAGAAAAGCAAGCAATTTTTTTTGTGGGCAGAAACTGGTCCACACTGCATTAATGCCTAGCCCTGATGAAACAAAATTTGAAAGATGGAAAGAACTTGCTTTCTGGAATTGGATGAAGCTAAATTATTAAATAACATTTCAAAGCTAAATTTAGAAGAAATAGTCGATTGGTTGTGTCAAGACTACACAAGTTTTTACATTTGAGAATAAGAGGGTGATTGAGTTAGTTAAAGTTAAGAAACAACAACAATTGACTATTATATTAATTTACTGGCGGTTACTTTGTTGTTTTTTATCTTTATCTTGATTGGTTTGACACCTGGAGGGAGGAAAGATTAGGATGTGAACACGGGTTGAGACAACCAGTTACACACGCAAAACATGTGTGCACTGGGACACTGAGAAGCATTTTGTAAGGTGTGTCAAATTAAATGAAGATGAAATCATATGTAGTAATACAACACTTTACTACATATGGATTCTCTAAATCGTACAATTGAGTAAAATAAAACATACTTTTTGATTTTTGTTCAAATTACTAAGATTCTTGTGATAAACGAAGAGAAACTAATTGAAAAAAAAAAGAAAAAAAAACTACAAGAAACTACAACTAAGCTAGTTGTGGAAGCAGTCCAATTGCCACGACAAATAGCTATATGCACGTGTGCAGGGCACGCACGAGACTGATAAGGTGTCAAGAGGTAACAAGCTTGCAGACGGAACCGCATAGCTGCGGTGCAAAAGACGCTTCAAACTTTATACACACAAGAAGCGGATTGAATTACTGGAATTTTTTTTTGTTTGAAGATGTGCAGCGACAAAGTCCATAGACTGAAACTCAATTATGGATGAAAAGTGGGGCATGAGTGGAGAATGGTGTCTATAAATGACCAGAAGACTGACCTATCCTACAAAAAACCTATACAAATGGGCGGCAATATTGAGCCATGGTTGTATGTCACATGGCTCAAGAGGAGGGATAGTGGGGCAGGTCAGTCAGCTTTATACAACATACGGATTTGATTCATATTCAAAACATTTTCAAAAAAATAAATAAATAAATAAATAAATAAAATAAAAATAAAATTAAAAAAATTGTAGAGCTTGTTTAACATGTGCTAAACACAATCCACAGGGTTATAATGCCTGGTCATAATAGATGCATTCTCAAAATGGTTTGATTTGGTTTAAACAAAAACACTGAATGCCTTAACAGTTGCAAAAACGTTATGTAAAAAAAAAAAATAATAATAATAATAATAATACCGAGATATGGGATTTTGAAAATTAATTCTCGTGACAGAACTGGTATAAAGTGTGAAAATGTGCATGGGAAAAATGGAAGATCATGGACAAAATGTTTAGACCTGGTCAAACTGTACATAAATATTACAAGTATTGTGGGTTTAACCCCGTATGAAAAATTGTTTGGGCGACAATATAGATTACCATGTTTTAAAACCAAGTGGGAAACTAAGGATGATTTAAATTTGGCATTTACATTTTATATTTATAATTAATATTTTAAAGGCAAAAAGAACAAAGCACGTTCTCATTAAGAGCAGTGAAAACAAAACACTGGTGTTCTTCCAAGGGGGAAGGGCCACATTGAATATTGATAATTACATCAACTGCCATTAAAATAGCAAGGTCAGTTGAGGTAGTCCTTGCAAATTACAAAAGGGTAATTTCTTTTGAGGTAACGTTCAATCGGGAAAAAGTGACCCAAAGGGAGCCTTACCTCTTAGAGAAATGCCGGGAACAAGAAAA
Source organism: Syngnathus typhle (assembly GCF_033458585.1). Lineage (NCBI taxonomy): Eukaryota > Metazoa > Chordata > Actinopteri > Syngnathiformes > Syngnathidae > Syngnathus > Syngnathus typhle. The sequence goes on along the minus strand of NC_083746.1, from coordinate 14,234,816 downwards.
CGGAACAATGGCGTTATTGCATGTAAGGTGGCTATCTTTGCTGCCACTTTGTTAACTTCAGCAATATGGTATTTGTGGGAACCAAGTCATAATGAGTAGGGGAGAGATGAGTGAACAACTTATATTGATCACTCCAAAAAAAAAAAATATATATATATATATATATATATGCCGCATTGTAGCAATTTAAAAGATCAATTTGACCTTTGCAGGATGATCTGCTGTGTCAGATCTGGACTGCCATGAGAGTGTGATGTTTATATGTATACTTTGTCAACAACCGCTGTAGATGTTAAAGAATGGGATGAATATATCTAAAGTGAATGTGGATAATTTGTTTCAGGTAACTAGTATAAGAATAAACTGCTAAACGAAACAATTGATTGCTAATGGCAAAACAAGCTGTAAAGACAATTGAATATGTCATGTGTATGGGTTTGCGACCATTGCTTTATGTTCTACCGTCACCATTGATCAAAGATCGTGTGAAGTCTATCACGTCGATTGGATTGTAAGATGTGTGACAGAGCATTCTATATAGTAATATCCATTGAAGAAAGAAAAAAGAAGCCATTGCTTTCAGAGAATGTAGTCAAGCTAAATTGTATATGTATCAACATCCCAAGATCTGAAAAAAGAAAAGAAGAAAAAAGCTGGTATAAAACAAAATATCTTTGAATTTGACAGCCGATGATGATCTGACCGAAATTGATGCAATTGGTGTTCCCGGAGGAGTGCCGGATAAGTGTAAGCTGGTGAATCTGGTTTTGAATCCACCCTGTGTTGGTGGTGTACTCTTAACAAAAATGTTGACAGGATCAACTACATCCATTACAACGTGCAGAGGCTTGGAAATTGGACCGAGGCGGGTTTCAGGGCGGTCCACTCCCAACTGGCCGCGACTACCCTCATGGCTTTCCAGAACCGAATGGCCCTTGACATGCTACTCTCAAAAGAGGGTGGTGTCTGCGCCATGTTTGGTGAGCAATGCTGCACATTTATTCCAAATGGTACTGCCGCTGATGGAAGCCTGTCCCAGGCCCTTGAGGGCCTGAGGACCTTGAATGGGAAAATGAAGGAACACAGTGGAGTGAACACGGAGGTTTGGAACGACTGGCTAAACGTGTTCGGAAAGTACCGTACCCTTGTGTCCTCGGTCCTAGTCTCCCTTGCCGTTTTTTCTGCTGTTTTGACCTTGTGTGGATGTTGTTGTATTCCGTGTCTCTGGTCTCTAATTAACAGGTTAATTACAACTGCTATCTCTCCAGCAGCTGAGACTTTTCCATTGCTCCAAGGGGAAGGCTTTGCGACTGATGAGCGTTGTCGCCCTGGCAATGGCCCCATCTGTGAAGCTCCTGTGGTAAACCTGTCCGATTTGTTTCCCGACTCTGACATTGATTATTAAGGTTCGATCTCCTCCCGGGTTTAAATTTGTTCTTATGAATTGTGATCCTACGGCTGAAAATCTTTTTGAAATGGCCGCTTTTAGGTGATAAGATGGTCTCTGAGAACTTATGATAAACAGGAGGGAATTGTTAGAAAAATGTATATATATGTTATCATGCGTTCTCTAATCAATGCCTTACTGCAATATTACTGCAATATATGCTTGCTGTTTGGCCTTGCTGTTTTTATGATGTACCACAGAAGGACAGTTCCTTTCTAACAAAGACCACTTTGTTAGACAACATGCCTCATTGCTGTCCTGCACCCCAGATGAACCTCCAAGTGACCATTAAAGTCAGGGTTTCCCAACTATCTTGATCGTAGGATTAGGTTGGAATGTATATAACCAGTAATAAATAACTTAGCTTGTTGCATCCCACACAATGTCGTAAAACTTCCCTTGCTATGTTTTAACTAGAGGTCAAAGGGTTTTTCTCCTGTATCCAGTCCACTCAAACTCCTCTTCCCAGATGTTCTTATCAGTATGTAAACACCTAGTTATTTTTGCTTACGAGACAAAGCCCACATGCTTTCCTCCCCCCTTTAGTGGTTATGTCTCACACTGTGGGTAGGGCAAATCCAAATAAAAAGAGCGGGAGTGCCTACAGATATTCAGTGTGTAGAGATTGTCTCAAGCTATCTGTACTGCACTCCTCGCGAGAAAAGACTTAATATTCTGTCTCACTTGTGGTTTGTTTGCTGTTGCTCTTCTATTCACTTATTCAGTCAGCGAAATAAACCTGACACGTTTATTTGATGTGGTCAGAAGTAAATCAGGGCTGGTCAGAAGTCTTGTCAACAGTGGTTCACCTGTATGACTGATGCCTGATGAAGTTTTTTCCCAGATGGTCAAGTGTGGGCATGTATTACTAACTTGGATGTGTGGATATATATTCCTATAATAATAATATTAATATAATAATAATGACGGTAAATGTATTCTACCCAAACACAGATTAACAATGAAAAGTTAAAAGTTGTGTTGGTATTTCAGGGTCAGCACTAGGCTGGTTCCATTCCTATCTATCAAACAGGACGCACCGAGTGGTCCATGGCAATGCGTCCTCGGAGCTCTATAACGTTACATGTGGTGTCCCACAGGGATCGGTTCTCGGACCAATTCTTTTTAATATTTACATGATTCCGCTTGGGGACATAATACGTAAATATAATATTAGTTTTCAATGCTATGCGGATGACACCCAATTATATATGCCGTTATCGATGACAGATCCGCGGGATTGTTGTAATCTTGAGAAGTGCCTTGCGGAGATCAAGCAATGGATGTCTCTCAACTTCCTTCGTCTTAACCCAGATAAAACTGAGATGTTGATAATTGGTCCAACTCGTTATCAACACCTACCAATGGATATCAGGACTGCTACCTCAGTAGAAACATTTAAGACACGTTTAAAGACACATTTCTATGACATGGCCTTTAACTAACCTGTACTGGCCGATTCGGCTGGAGTTTGTTTTCTCTCCCTCTCCACCCCCTCCCTCCCCCCTCCCCGGCCGGGGAGGTGGTTAGGTGGCACCCATGCTGACAGCGGCTATCTGGATTCTCGTGGGCCAAATCAGGATGGGGGAACTGCAGCTCAACCTCCTCGAAGACACTGCCAGGACAATTGAGGGCTCCTTCGGCAGCCCTCTGCTATGACATGGACATCCACTTTTTATTTAATTGATTTTCATGTTGTATCATTTGTGCCCTCTCTGCATCCATTTCAACCTGGTGATCCTGAAAGGGGGATCCTTCCATCTGTGGTCCCTTCTCAAGGTTTCTCATTTTCCCCTGCTAGGGGTTTTTAAGTTTTTCCTTGCCCTTTTGGGAGCTTAAGATCAGGGGATGCTTTGAGAATAATTGTCAATTTCTGTCTATGTGAAGCCCTTTGAGACTGCTTGTTATTTAGGGCTATACAAATAAACTTGACTTGACTTGACTTGAAAAGCCTTTGTATCTCCATTGCAGGTGTTAAACTCTGGAATAATATGAATCTAAACCTGAAACAATGTTCAAGTATTGTGACGTTGATACTTATGAGTTATGATCACATTGAAATTAAATAATTCAATTGCATTTTTTCTCTTCTTTTCTGTACATGTGAAAATAAACGTACTCTAAAATGTAAAGTAACAACTTTGTTACAGGTAACTAAAAATGTTTGGTTTTAAATTGGATAGGGGTGGGATTAAATAAATCGTACTTCTTCCCACTCCTTTTCAGAGATGTAAATCCTGCTTATTATGTGCTGTATATTGTATTCTGTTTGTATCTAGCACTCATACAGTCATAATTTACATGACTTTCACTTTGTTCTTTTGATTTATTAAAGTATTGTTTACATGTTTGAGACACATATAATGAATGAATATTCAGTTGACACAGATGAGTTGCCTTAAATACCGTTTTTTTCCGTGTATAGTGCGCAAAATTTAACTAATTTATTGTCCTAAAATCTGGGGTGCGCATTATACATGGGTACAAAAAAAATTTAATTTTTTTTTTTTTTTTTTTTTTTTAAGTCCTAATGATCGTCACACACGTAGGGAGGCAATGGGTCCCATTTTTATAGTCTTTGGTATGGTCTTAACTAGGCTGGATGTAATTTTTTTTGTTGGCGTTGATTTCTCCGACTGCCCGTAAACGCACCACCGCGCTCCGTGCGCGCACGGGACAGCAAACGAGCAGGTGATCAAGCAAGCGTCTGATACGAGAGCATTGCGGTCGCATGGAGCGTGTTTGAAGTGAACAGCAGAGAAGAAAGGCAAAGTGTTGTGAAATAAAATGCACAGAACGGACGCGCAAGACACGTCAGCTATATAAAGAGCGAGAGTTGTTTTCTTCCTATTACCGTTTTTTTTCCGTGTATAGTGCGCAAAATTTAACTAATTTATTGTCCTAAAATCTGGGGTGCGCATTATAATTGGGAACAAAAAAATTTTACATTTTTTTTTTTTTAAATTTGTTTTTTTTTTTTTTTTTTTTTTGCGTGTGTGACGATCATTGGGACTTAAAAAAAAAAAAAAAAAAAAATTACATTTTTTTTTAAAAAAAATTCATAAAAATTGGGTGCGTATTATACATGGGTACATGCTTTTTTCCAGCATCCGCATGCCATTTTTAGGGGTGCGTACTATACATGGGGGCGCACTATACATGGAAAAAAACGGTAATCAATTAATGAATTGAAAATGTTTAATTCATTAATTAAGTAATTACCGTTTTTTTCCATGTTTAATGCGCCCCCATGTATAATACGCACCCTAAAAATGGCATGTTGATGATGGAAAAAAGCCTGCACCCATGTATAATACGCACCCAATTTTTTCTTTTTTTTTTTTTTTTTTTTTTAAGTCCCAATGATCGTCACACACGCAGGGAGACAATGGGTCCCATTTCTATAGTCTTTGGTATGGTCTTAACTAGGCTAGATGTAATTTTTTTTTGTTGGCGTTGATTTCTCTGACTGCCCGTAAAGGCACCACCGCGATCAGTGCGGACATGTGAAAAAGGCGTGTGGACGTGAAAAAGGCGGCTCTGTATGGGAGAGACGTTGAAGAGGAATAAAAACACCCTTGGAAACCAAAACTTGCCCCTCGTCGTGACTCGGAGCCCCAACAAATGTTTTAGATTTGTGTAGGGTACATTGTGACAGCAAACGAGCAAGTGATCGAGCAAGCGTCTGATACGAGAGCATTGCGGTCGTATGGAGCGTGTTTGAAGTGAACAGCAGAGACGAAAGGAACAAGGCAAAGTGTTGTGAAATAAAATATTACCTGTAATACGCATTTTGTTATTTGCTGATTGAAACTGCTAATTAAACTGTGAATTGAAACTAATAAGATGAAAACAACTCTCGCTCTTTATATAGCTGACGTGTCTTGCGCATCCGTTCTGCGCATCGGATCCATAGTGCGCATGCGCAGTCATACTGCTTCCGTATGACGTCCGGTCCGCGATGGAGATTAAAAAACAAACAATAAAAACAACACACCATCAAGGATTGCACCATCGCATCAAACGACGTGTCGTCAATTAAGAATTTTACTGACTAAGTGTGTTGGGCAGGATGGCTGAATGCGATGCGCGATTGACAACAAACAAGAAGAAAGGTGATTTCAAGTTTCATTTCGAGGGAGATTTGTCATGTCTCGTCCCCAGTTTTGCTATGTGTCTAGGTTGCCATTGTTTCTGTTTGCGTCGCCCCTCTCTTCCTGTGTCACCTCAATCAATGTAACGTGTTTTGTATTTAAGTCCTGTCTGCCCCTCGCTCACCGTCGGATGATGTCATGATGTCTGTTTGGTTTCTGTTCCTGTCTTTGGTAATGTCACCCTGTCGTTTGGTTCCACGTCTTTGTCGGTCAGTCCTGTTGTTGGTTTTGTTGTACCATGATTTTCTTAAAAAAAAAAAAAAAAAAAAAGAAATTTAAAAAGAAAAAATTTAAAAAAATTGTACCCATGTATAATGCGCACTTCAGATTTTAGGACAATAAATTAGTTAAATTTCGCGCATTATACACGGAAAAAAACGGTAATTACTTAATTAAAATTTAAAAAGTTTAATTCATCAATTCATTCATTCATTTATTTTCTGCTTCTTTCTTTTTTCGTGTAACGTCAGAGCTCCAACTTGGCGTCGTGTAGCCACGCCAGCATCGCTGGTCCCAGGTCAAAGAGGCCGGCCTTCGAGGGTGGTCTATATAGGGGGCAGGTGTTGATGATGTGGTCAGCTGTCTGCTTGGGGTCTCCGCACTCGCATGCCGCACTGTCGCATAGATGTGTTGAAGCGCCCAACACCAGTTCTTAAGCGGTTCAGTGTGGTCCACTGCTGGCGAGGTAGTTCGTCTCCACCTATGGTTCCCAGATATAACGGTGCATGAGGGAGGGGACCAGCTGCCTCCCACTCCTGCTTCCAAGCTGCTGCCAGCCAAGCATCTCTGGAGATGTCCTCAGGGATGGAATTGAGCATCTGTTGTGCTACCATGTTGTAGGGGTGGCGCGCCTTGAGTCTGCTTGGTTGAGCTGGAGTTTTTGTAGTGTTGTGCAGGATGTGCCAGTTGTTATTTCTTGCCTTCCTAGCGAGAACGAGGGTGGCAGCCTCTCGACGAAGGTTGGCCGGCGCTATTCCCGCAAAGACAGGCAAGAGGGACACGGGTGGGTTTCAGGCATCCTGTATAGTTCGGAGGGCGTTGTTAATTGCCACATCCAACTTTTTGGCATGGGGGCTTCTGTTCCAAACTGGAGCACAGTACTCTGCTGCAGGGAAGACCAGCACTTGAGTTGATATCCGCAAGATTTTAGCAGAGGCTCCCCACGTTGTTCCAGCAAGGTGGCGGATCAGTGCAACCCTGGATGCCACCTTTGCCTTCAGATCTTCAAGGTGTTGGTTGAAGGATAGGGTCTGATCCAGACACACGCCAAGGTACTTCGGGGCTTGTTGAACCTCCAGGCGTTTGCTCTCAATGTTCACTGCAAGTTCTCTCCTTGCTTCCCTGGTGCTGAGATGGTATGATGCAGCAACAGTCTTTCCAACGCTGAGCTGGAGACGCCACTTTTAAATGTATGCTACCATACTGCGCATGTCTTCATTCAGGCCGTCTTCCGTCGCCTGCCACGTTGGTCGGCTCAGCATGATGGCAAGGTCGTCTGCATAGCGATATTTTCTGGATGCTGTGTCCGGTAGGTCGTATATATACGTAGATGTTAAATAGTGTTGGTGAAAGAACTGACCCTTGATTCTCTGCTGATTATGTGCTGTATATTGTATTTTGTTTGTATCTAGCACTCATAGAAAGTTGCAATTTACATGACTTTCACTTTGGTTATTTGATTTATTGATGTATTGTTTACATGTTTGAGACGAATAAAATTCATTTATTCATGCAATTCAGATGTTATGTATGGATTACTAATGTTGGAAATGTTTATTTTCCGCCTCGTATCAACCATTACCAATTACCTGTGTCCAACTTCTTCAACATGTGTTCGTAAGTATTGTTGTTATTATTATTATTAAATATTATTAAATCTTCACACAAATCAAAGTCACACCAGGTTAGTTAAATTTCAGCCGATTATATTAAGTCTGCGTTCAGGCATAGGGCTACATGGCGCCGGGCGTTCTCCCTCACGACATGGAAGAACCGCGCCTCATAAAACAACCGCACCATCAGACTCACCAACAGCTTCATACTCCAGGCTGTTAGGATCCTGAACTCTCTCCCCCCTTCTGCGTAGCGTCCTGTACTTTTGCGCTATATTCTGACTGTCTGCTGTATGCACACTTGCTCCGTTTTGCTCCTCCTATTTATTGTGTTATTTGTTTATTTATTATTTATTCATCACTCTTATTATTCATTGTTGGTGCCTTCTTGTTTTTATTTTGTGTTGTTTACTTGTATGTGTATCGTGTACTATGTCTTGTCACCGTGGGATAGTGGAAACGTAATTTCGATTTCTTTGTGTGTCTTGGCATGTGAAGAGATTGACAATAAAGCAGACTTTGACTGAACTCACACATTTTTATACACTTCACTTGCATTCGTAACAAGAGGTGGGAACGATTGGTCTTCTCCTTTTTGGGGTATCTTAGAGTCCAATTCGTCCCTCAAAACGGCCTGCTACATCTTGTCCAATGCTTGGCAGCTCTTGGACTATTGCTGGCGCTAATTTGTGTAAACAGTCTCATTTCTTGATTTCCTGGATCATGGTGATCTCTCTTGTCTGGCAATGAGCTCAATACAATATGAATTGCGGCTAATGGTTTTGCTATCCTTATCATTTTCCATGCCAAAGTTTTCAGTTTTCATTCTAAGAATAACATATATGGAAGTTTATCTGTGCCATCGGATTTTGAATTCGAATTTGTAGCACTGAATTTTTTTACATCCAATTTTTAACACAGAATTTTTTTTTGCATCTAAATCAGACTTTGAATTTTAAAAGCCATCGAATTTCTAGCACTGAATTTTTTTTTCCTAAGACTTTTTTTTCAATGTCTCAAAAAATCCAGTGTCAAAAAATTCAATGTCTTAAAAAATTCAGTGTAAAAAAATTCGACATCTCAAAAAATTCAATGTAAAAAAATTCAATGTCTAAAAAAATTCAGTGTAAAAAAATTCGATGTCTCCAAAAATTCAGTGTAAAAATATTCAGCGCGGACATCCGGGGTAACCAAGGGAGAAGTAATCGATCCCTGTATCAAATCATCCAACGTTCAGCCAATCAAGTTACGCTCCATTGGTCATGTGACGTCGAAACAGGAACGTCGTGAAGTTCAAGTTCATTACAGTATTACAGTATTAACTGTTACTGTTACCTTTGAACTTCACGACGTTCCTGTTTCGACGTCACATGACCAATGGAGTTTAACTTGATTGGCTGAACGTTGGATGATTTGATACAGGGATCGATTACTTCTCCCTTGGTTACCCCGGATGTCCGCGCTGAATATTTTTACACTGAATTTTTGGAGACATCGAATTTTTTTACACTGAATTTTTTTAGACATTGAATTTTTTTACATTGAATTTTTTGAGATGTCGAATTTTTTTACACTGAATTTTTTAAGACATTGAATTTTTTGACACTGAATTTTTTGAGACATTGAAAAAAAAGTCTTAGGAAAAAAAAATTCAGTGCTAGAAATTCGATGGCTTTTAAAATTCAAAGTCTGATTTAGATGCAAAAAAAAATTCAGTGTTAAAAATTGGATGTAAAAAAATTCAGTGCTACAAATTCGAATTCAAAATCCGATGGCACAGATAAACTTCCATAAACATATTTTTCATTTTTCAAAACATCTTGCCTATTGAGCGTACCGATTGAGCAACATGTTGTTTTTGCTGGTTTCTAAGGAGTACACGTGCCGAGTGCATATGCATACTTCTGAATACTTAGACATTAAACTGATCATTGTATATCAAAGTCAAAGTCAGCTTTATTGTCAATCTCTTCACATGTCAAGACACACAAAGAAACCGAAATTACGTTTTCTCTATCCCACGGTGACGAGACATATTACACGATAGACATACAAGTAAATGACACAATATAAAAACAAGAAGGCACAAACAATAAATAATAAGAATTATGAATAAATAATAAATAAACAGATAACACAATAAATGAGAGGAGCAAAATGGAGCCAGTGTGCATACAGCAGACAGTAAGCGTTGCGCAAAACTACAGGACGCTACGCAGAAAGGGGAAGCGAGTTCAGGATCCTAACAGCCTGGAGTATGAAGCTGTTGTTGAGTCTGGTGGTGCGGGAGCGCAGGCTCCTATACCTCTTCCCAGAGGGCAGAAGCTCAAACAAAGAGTGAGCGGGGTGACTCACATCACTCACAATCGTGGTCGCCTTGCGGGTGAGATGGGAGATGTAAATGTCTTTCAAGGAGGGGAGTGAAGCAGCAATAATCTTACCAGCCGTGTTCACTATGCGCTGCAGGGCCTTCAAGTCGTAGTCAGTGCAGCCGCCACCCCAAACAGCAATACAGCTGGAGAGGACGGTCTCAATGGTGCCACGGTAAAATGTAGTCATGACGGCCGGAGGAGCGCTCGCTCGCCTGAGTTTCCGCAGGAAGTACAGGCGGGGCTGGGTCTTCTTCGCCAGTGATGCGGTGTTGGTGGACCAAGAGAGATCCTCACTGATGTGCACCCCCAGGAACCTGGCGCTGCTCACTCTCTCCACCACAGCACCGTCGATGGTCAGCGGCAGGTGTTGGGTGTGACCCTTCCGGAAGTCAACAACAACCTCCTTGGTCTTGTCGACGTTCAGCAGGAGGTTGTTGTCCCTGCACCACGTGGTCAGAAGGTCAACCTCCAGCCTGTACTGAGTCTCGTCTCCCTTGGTGATGAGACCCACCAGAGTCGTGTCGTCGGCAAACTTCACTATACGGTTGTCGCTGTGGGTTGCAATGCAGTCATGCGTCAGGAGGGTGAAGAGTAGCGGACTGAGCACGCAGCCTTGGGGGGCCCCTGTGCTCAGCGTGATGCTGGCGGAGATCTTGTCGCCAACACGTACCACCTGTGGCCTCTGACAGAGGAAGTCCAGTAGCCAGTTGCAGAGATTGTACTGAGGCCCAGCTTGTCAAGTTTGCTGATGAGACGTTGTGGCACAATGGTGTTGAAGGCAGAACTGAAGTCCACAAACAGCAATCTCACATACGAGTCCCTTCTCTCCAGGTGGGTGAGGGCCGAGTGGAGGGCAGAGCAGATGGCATCCTCAGAGGACCGCTTGGCTCGGTACGCAAACTGGAAGGGGTCAATGGTGGGGGGGAGAACGGAACGGATGTGCTCCATGACAAGCCGCTCAAAGCACTTCACGATGATGGGCGTAAGTGCCACGGGGCGGTAGTCATTGAAGCAGGACGGAGCAGGTTTCTTCGGCACAGGTACGATGGTGGCAGCTTCGAAACACGACGGGACGATGGCCTGCTGCAGGGAAGTGTTAAAGATGTCTGTGAAGACATCCGTCAGCTCACCAGCGCAGTCCTTCAGCGCTCGACCCGGGATGTTGTCAGGGCCCGCCGCCTTACGGATGTTGATAGCGGCAAGCGCCCTCCTCACGCTGTCGGCGGAGAGGCACAGGGGTGAAGGGGGAGTGGCCTTCAGCGGGCAAGCGCTGTTCTGAGCGTCCAAGCAAGCAAAGAAGCGGTTAAGGTCATTGAGCAGACGGACGTCCCCTTCACAGCTCTGCGGTGCGGGCTTGTAGTTCGTGATTGTCTGAATGCCCTGCCAAAGGCTCCGTGCGTCCCTGCTGTCCTTGAAGTGGGCGTTTTTTTTGCAAGAGGACGCCCTCTTTGCTTCTTTGATGGCGTACATGAAGCTGATTGAACATTTTTGAATCCACATCTACACCAACCGAAAATAGACATTGATGGTTATTATTTACTTACAGCGGTTTCTTTGGTAAGTGTCTCTTGGTACTGCTTATTAACATTAGTACCGTCAGATAATGTTAACGGTATACTGTAATTTTCGGACTATAAGTCGCACCGGAGTATAAGTCGCACCAGCCATAAAATGCCCAAAAGAGTGAAAGAAAAACATATATAAGTCGCATTTTGGGGAGCAATTTATTCGACAAAATCCAACACCAAGAACAGTCATGAACGAGCAATAACAGGCTAAACGATAGGTATGCTAACGTGACATAAACACAAACTAAGAGCTGAGAACGGCCCTGACGTAAAATTCCTTTATGTAAACAACCGCCGCGCTGCTGACGTCAGCGGACACAGATGGTTTTATAAACGTGTTATTTATGTAATAGTTTTTTTTTAAAATAACTGAATGTTACATCTCAGCTCCTTGTTTGTGTTTGTCACGTTAGCATACCGTATCGTTTAGCCTGTTGTTGCTCATTAATGTCTGTTCTTGGTGTTGGATTTTGTCGAATAAATTGCCCCCCAAAAAGCGACTTATACGTATATGTTTTTTTTTCACATTTTTGGGCATTTTATGGCTGGTGCGATTTATACTCCGGAGCGACTTATAGTCCAAAAATTACGGTGCTCAACTCAAGCCTGGAATCAAAATGGGACTGTACTTTGGTCCCCTCAAGCTTTCTTTGCCTCGAGGCCTGAAGACATTCTTTAAAATCGTCAAATGTCAAATCGTGCACTTATCTAATGTAAGTGACCGGCTCTCCGTTTAAAGGGTAAAGTTCTGTACTTTAGCCCCTCTGCTGTAACGCAGTATGTAGGGAGACGAGAATTTATTTAAGTCTAACCGCTTTTCAGGTAACAAATCTATTGTTCAGCTCAGTGGCCTAGTGGTTAGAGTGTCCACCCTGTCAACCCCTTGTCCTTACGCAACTCTTAATGTCTCAGTAGAAACATTTAAGACACGTAAAAAGACACATTTCTATGATATGGCCTTTAATTAGCCTGTAGTGGCCGATTCGGCTGGAGTTTGTTTTTGCTCCCTCTCGCCATCCGGTTAGGTGACACCCAAGCTGAGAGCGGCTATCTGGATTCTTGTGGACCAATTCGGGATGAGGGAACTGCAGCTTACCCTCCTCAAAGACACTGCCAGGACAATCGAGGGCACCTCCGGCAGCTCTTCGCTTTGACTTCGCTTATTGATTACATGGTCGCCAATCATCGATATGATTCTTTTCAGTCTGGTGTTAGAACTAATCATTCCACTGAGACAGCACTTGTTAAACACTTCATCGGTATTGTTACTACTCGATCTTAGTGCTGCCTTCGACACTGTAGACTTCGATATTTTATTAGGCCGTCTTAAAAGTTGTGTTGGTATTTCAGGGTCAGCACTAGGCTGGTTCTATTCCAGAGGTGGGCAAACATTTTGACTTGCGGGCCGAATTGGGTTCTAAATTTTGACCGGGGGGCCGAACCAGGAGCAGATGGATGTAGTGTTTGTGTGAAGTAATATAAATGACATGTAAAAGGTTTTTACTTTTAGTAGATCCTAAAGCATGGGTGTTAAAAAAAGCTTTTTGAAAACAAATGCATTTATTAACAGCATTAAAAAAATATTTCACCAAAAAACTACTGTCAGTGATTCTTATTAAATACGACACTGTTATGATGAATAACATTTTCCATCACTTCAGCGCCTGCAGGTCAGATTTATGAAATATGTTTATCTAATGAAGCGAAATCACATCCAACGGCAAACATTCTGACCAAATACAGCATCTTGAAGAATCAGTGAAAGAATACATCTAAATAAAGTAATAAAGAAATCAATAGTATTGTTGGTTTCCCTTTTATGCTAGTGCATCACAGTCTGGAGTGTTGTGGTAATTCTTAGGATAGAGCCGAGGTGTCTGTTCGTTAACCTAGATCTGTGACGGGCTTTGTTGACGTTCATGTGGCTGAACGTCTTCTCACACACGTAGGTCGAGCCAAATTGTCCACTCTTTTTTAACATTCGGCACTCAGTGTCCACCTTTCTTTTCTTCGGGCCACTCATTTTAATGGAAGGATTCCAGGGGAAGTTTTGTGGGTGGCATTAGCGTAAAACTGTATCTGAAAACTCAGCGCGCGAATTACGAGAATATTGACGTCATAGCCTACACTCGAAATTCGGCACTGATAGATGAAATTACTACGTACTTCTGAGTACGCACACGCACTTGTGAGTGTGCACCGAGCTTTCTGACACAGCTCCCGGGAGTAAATACGCGGGCGGGCGCTTCCCCATCTACTGGGGAAATATAGTAATTGCAGGGAAAATGACCCAAAACAAAATTATAATATAATCTATTCAGGTTTGGTGGGCCGAATTAAACGGCCCTGTGGGCCGGATGTGGCCCGCGGGCCGTAGTTTGCCCATGTCTGTTCTATTCCTATCTATCAGACAGGACGCACCGAGTGGTCTATGGCAATACGTCCTCTGAGCGCTATAATGTTACGTGTGGTGTCCCACAGGGATCGGTACTCGGACCTATTCTATTTAATATTTATATGATTTCCCTTGAGGACATAATATGTAAATATAATATTAGTTTTCAATGTTACGCGGATGACACCCAATTATATATGCCGTTATCGATTGGGACTGTTGTAATCTTGAGGCGTGCCTTGCGGAGATCAAGCAATGGATGTCTCTCAACTTCCTTCGTCTTAACCCAGATAAAACTGAGATGTTGATAATTGGTCCAACTTGTTAACACTTAATTAAAGAAACCACTATAACGATAGATAACCGTACTATCACTCAGAGCGATACTGTAACTAATCTCGGGGTAATAGTTGACCAAACGCTCTCCTTTCAAAAGCACATTAAGAATATGACCAGAATTGCATTTTTTCACCTTCGTAATATTGCTAAGATTCGTCCGATCCTCTCGACCAGTGATGCGGAAACTATTATACATGCGTTCGTCACGTCGCGCCTGGACTACTGTAATGCATTATTCTCTGGTCTTCCTAAGTCCAGCATCAAAAGTCTACAGTTAGTACAAAATGCTGGCTGCTCTCACGGACAAGAAAATTTGATCACATTACCCCAAAATTAGCCAACTTACATTGGCTCCAGATCCATTTAAGATGTGACTTCAAGATTCTTCTATTAACCTATAAATCACTGCATGGCTTAGCGCCTTCATATCTTGTCGACCTAGTTGTTCCTTATGTTCCGTCTCGTAACCTTCGTTCGCAAAACGCTAGTCTTTTAGTGACACCGAGGGCAAAGAAAATGTCTGCAGGGTCTAGAGCAGTGGTTCCCAAAGTGGGCGTTACCGCACCCCTGGGGGGGGTGGAAAGATCTGGGGGGGCGGTGAGGAAGAAAGGGGCGGTAGGGGGGCGGCAGTCCGAAGTCAGAAGTTTGAACGTTTGTTTGACGATTTGTACACAACACGTGCAGCAGGACGAGTTGCTGAAACAGTTAAAACTGCTAAAAAATAAATTGGTTTACTAAATTGGGTTTTATTTGTGAAATACACATTTGTGTTTAACCTTTCTCTTTTCAAATTGCAGCATACCAAATATCAAGAAAGAGGTGTTTGTTTCCGTATGTGTCTGTGTGTGTGTGGGGGGGGGGGGGGCGCTAGGAATTCACTGGGGAGCCAAGGGGGCGCCAGCCTGCAAAAGTTTGGGAACCATTGGTCTAGAGCAGGGGTGGGCAAACTTTTTGACTCGCGGGCCGAACTGGGTTCTAAATTTGGACCGGAGGGCCGAATCAGGAGCAGATGGACGTAGTGTTTGTGTGAAGTAATAAAAGCGACCTGTAAAGGCCATTGCATAAAAGATTTTGGCCTTTAGTAGGTAGTAAAGCATGGATATTCCAAACGAGTTTTTTGAAAACAAATGAACCAACGACTTTCGCCATGCTGGCCCCGTGGTGACCATCTGCACGTGCACCCGACTGGGTGCCCAGGACGCTGCTCACACGTTTGCCTGCTTTGTGATGTTTTTCACCGATTCACGACCACGGTCCATTGGGCGCCGTTGAACTGGACTGCCCCTACACCTGTCTATGGACCCCGTGGAGGCTATTTAGTGTGTTTTGGGATGTTCTCTTGTATTGAGGGGTGCTGGTTGGCCACAGTTACTTTTTTTCCTTTGTCTTTTAGCTTTGTTTTGCTTTGATGGCTTTTATCTTGAGCACTTTCTGGCTTTCTTTGTGGCGCCGTTGTGTGGCAGCCTTATGAGAGCCTGTTGAGTTGCGCTCATGCCATTTGTGCGTCTTTTGTATACCCACTCTGTGGTATGAATACTGCTGGGGCCTGAATTTCCCCACCCCTGGGGATCAATAAATATACAATCAATCAATCAATTTATTAACAGCATTAAAGAAAAAAAACACTAAAAAACTGCTATCAGTGATTCTCATAAAATACGACACTGTTATTATGAATAACAGTCTCCATCACTTCAGTGCCTGCAGGTCAGATTAATGAAAGATGTTTATTTTATGAGATCACATCAAACGGCAAACATTCTGACCAAATATATCATCTTGAAGAATCGGCGAAAGCATACATCCAAATAAAGTAATCAAAACGGCAACACGGTGATTTTCAGTGGGAACAGTGTTGTTGGTCTCCCTTTTTTGCTAGTGCGTCATAGTCTGGAGTAAAATTTGTTGTGGCAATTCTTAGGAGAGATCCGAGGTGTTGGTCCGTTTACCTCGATCTGTGACGGGTTGATGTTGACGTTCATGTGGCTGAACGTCACGTCGCGTACGTCGAGCCAAATTGGCCACTCTTTTTTAAACATTCGGCGCTGTGTCCACCTTGCTTTTCCTTGGGCGACTCATTTTAATAGAAGGATTCCAGGGGAACGTTTGTGGGTGGCTTTAGCGTAAAACTGTATCTGAAAGCTCAGCGCGCGAATTACAAGAATGCTGTCGTCACAGCCCACGCTCTAAATTCGGGACTGATACAAATAGAGCGCGAGTGTGCCATGTACGTTCACGCACTTGTGAGTGTGCGCCGAGCCTTCTGACACGGCTTCCGGTAGTAAATGCGCAGGCGAGCGCTTCCCCATCTACTGGGGAAACGCAGTCATTGCAGGCAAAATGACCCAAAAAAAAGTTTAATACAATTTATTCAGGGTTGGCGGGCCGGATTAAACGGTCCCGTGGGCCGGATGTGGCCCGCGGGCCGTAGTTTGCCCACCTCTGGTCTAGAGCTTTTTCTATTCGGGCTCCAGAGCTTTGAAATGCCCTACCAATGGATATTAGAACTGCTACCTCGCTAGAAACATTTAAGACACGTTTAAAGACACATTTCTATGATATGGCCTTTAATCAACCTGTAGTGGCCGATTCGGCTGGAGTTTGTTTTCGCTCCCTCTCCCCACCCCCCTCCCTCCACCCCTTCCCGGCTGGGGAGGTGGTTAGGTGGCACCCAAGCTGACAGCGGCTATCTGGATTCTCGTTGACCAATTCAGGATGAGGGAACTGCAGCTCACCCTCCTCGAAGACACTGCCAGGAAAATCGAGGGCACCTCCGGCAGCTCTTCGCTTTGACTTGGACATCCAATTTTTCATTGATTTTCATATTATGTATTATTTGTGCCCTCTCTGCATCCATTGCAGCCTGGTGATCCTGAAAGGGGGATCCTTTCATCTGTGGTCCCTTCTCAAGGTTTCTCATTTTCCCCTGGTAGGAGTTTTTTTAGTTTTTCCTTGCCCTTTTGGGAGCTTAAGATCAGGGGATGCTTTGAGAATAATTGTCAATTTTTGTTTATGTGAAGCCCTTTAGACTGCTTGTGATTTAGGGCTATACAAATAAAGTTGACTTGACTTGACTTGGACATCCACTTTTTCATTGATTTTCATTACGTATTTTTTGTGTCCTCTCTGCATCCATTGCAGCCTGGTGATCCTGAAAGGGGGATCCTTCCATCCGTCATCCCTTCTCAAGGTTTCTCATTTTTCCCCTGGTGGGATTTTTTTGAGTTTTTCCTTGCCCTTTTGGAAGCTTAAGATCAGGGGATGCTTTGAGAATAATTGTCAATTGTTTGTCTATGTGAAGTCGTTTGAGACTGCTTGTGATTTAGGGCTATACAAATAAACTTGACTTGACTAATACATTCATGTGTAAATGAAACATCAGTGCTATGATGCTGATCAAGTTGCTACTAACTATATAATATGGCAAATCAGAATAAAATAAAGTTTATTGCAGCTTACTGTAATTGTGATTAACATGTCTTATTCTCGTCACCTAACGATGAGCATGGGCTTCTCTCGTTAGCAAATTAAAATACCCAAACAGTTTCAAAGTATATTATTGAAAAACTAAATAATATAAAATATTATTTGTTAGGGTTTGCAGAATATCTTCATCGTTGGAATATAACCTGTAATAATTTAACTAGTTTGTCCTGTCTAGACAAAAGTAGTTGACCAAAGTGCTAAGATCTTTTCAACTGATTGACCAGACGCAGAGGAAGCAATCAAAGTTGCTTTGTTTACAGAAAGTTGTAAAAGGCCCCCTGCTATGCTTTGATCAGCAGGGGACGGGCCTCACCCAACCTGTGTGTTCCCACACCCCCACTTTCAACCCCACTCTGTTTCTCTCAATAAATAAGCACCTGACGAGGCCTGAGTCAGACTTCATTCGACCATCGCTGTAAGCACAGCGACGAGTGAACTCTCCGCCTGCAGGTGTCTAAAACGACTAACTTGACTCCAGTGTGGTTCTTGCAAAATAAGTTAGAGTGAGCACCACCCTAACATTATTCAATATTTAATATAATAATTCATAATATACAATAATCCCAAATTGTGTGTTGCTGTGTTTCAGAACAAGTCTTCATCTAATCGATGACTTTTTAAACTATTGATTTACTGTGTTAGGTCAATCTGACTTTGGCACCATCATCTGGTGAAATTTGGAATGGGAATGGAGGTTGAGGCTGGTTCAACCAACAAACTCCCCTTTACCAATTTAATAATAGTTAACTATTACTATTACTATTACTATTAAGTAACCCTTACTCAGGCCCCCTTCTTCAGGTCTTCCATGTCAAGCTTTGAAATTTGGAATTTCATCTTAGCCAATTCGTCTGGGCCAAATCCAATACACATTCACGCACCATTTATTACCATCCTATCCACCATGTAACTTGACAACTATCAGGCAAGGCAGTTTGTGCTCAGCAGTTTGTGCATTTGATTCCCAACCCAATTGTAGACATGTAAGTTTGAACCTCAGACAGAACTGTCACATAACCTATCAAACGTTTTAGATTTTTTATTTTTTGTTTTTTTAAGACATTTGACATTATCTGATGGAAGGGCACCAGAAAGAACACCTTAAATGTCTAGGACATCCTCTGCCAGAAAGTCTGAAAAAAGGTTAAGGTGGGATTGAAAAGGCAGGTTGTTGGCTTCAACTGGTAAATAACCTTCTCCATCATCCAAACATCAACCAAGACCAGCATGGCCAGTGTTTCCTTGCTTAAAAACAAAGTTATTACTGGATAGTTGAGAAATAGGCTAATTGAGTGATCAATTGTGGAAAAGACTGTTTTTGTTTGTTTTAATAGGGAAAAAAATCAACTAAATAAATTAAATTAAATAAATTCAGAAATAATATTAAATTCTACTAAATTCAACTTATGTAAAAGATCGAATGATCAAATAGGAATATCACAGACTGTGCTTAAAACATACCAGTTGTTGACACCAAGCGCAGTATGGCCCAGATCTGACACAATCATTGCAGGAGTTTACGATGGACTTAAAGCAAACCTCTTCTCCATTTGTAAGACACCATCCTACAAATAAACGACACACAAAAACACTTATATGTATATATTTACTGTATAACTGTAAATAAAGATGTCATTCAAATAATGATGTGCATGATGCAGCACGTTAGAGAGTTAGGAAATTACCACCTTTGTTTTAACTCTAGAATGCTAGAATGTGTGAATATTGGGTCTGTTACTGCACCCAAAAAAACTGTCATTTCCTTCCATTCATGCGAAACAATATTGTGCTCCCCTATTGAAAAAACATAGCAGGATGAGTGACAGGGCAAAAAAAAAAACATTTAATTGAGACATTTGGTATATTGAAAATTGAAAAAAATTAAAACTCTGGTTTTGTAAATTCCCCTGGCTTCAACATGATGATTAGATTGTGTTTTTCTGTAAAGTGTGGAAAAGAAGGATAGTCAAATGCTCGAGGGAATGGAAAGGTTCCCTAACCCTAACCCTAACCCATTAGTGGTCTCTTCTCAAGGTTTCTCATTTTCCCGAGTAGTTTTTCCTTGCCCTCCTGGGAGTTTAAGATCAGGGCATGTTTGGGAATAATTGTCAATTTTCGCACGTCCTGAATGTTGTTAGTCACCTAAATGTTGAACAGAGGCTGAGATCTACCGGAGTCAAATTCCTTGTTTGGCATGCCCAAACATGGCCAATAAACTTCTTGAATCTTAAACTTCTTGAATCTTAAACTGATATCTGAAAAGATCCTCCAAAGCAGTGGTTCTTAACCTGGGTTCGATCAAACCCTCGGGGTTTGGTGGGTCGTTCTCAGGGGTTTGGCAGAGCCTCCACCGCAGAGGTCCGAACACATGATTTCTTGTTTGAATTCATGACGATGCATATATGTGTTAGGGTTTACAGATTATCTTCATCGTATGATTATGTTGGAATGTAACCTGTAATAATTAACCTAGCTTGTCCTGTCTTAACAAAAGTAGTAGAACAAAGTGCTAAGATCTTTTGAACTGATTGACTAGCTGCAGAGGAAGCAATCAAAATTGCTTTGATCAGCAGGCCAGGGGCTTCAACCCCATCCTGTCCACTCTCCCCCCCACTCTCACCCCCATTCTGTTTCTCTCAATAAAAATGCTCCTGCAGGAGGCCTGAGTCAGACCTCATTCGATCATCGCTGAACGCACAGCGACGAATGGACTCTCCACCTGCAGGTGTCTAAAAGGACTTACTCGTCTCCCGTGTGGTTCTTGCAAAATAAGTTAGAGTGAGCACCACCCTAACATTTTGGTGCCGTGACCCGGATCCCTCATACCCGCCATCTGGCTGACGGAGCAGGACTTGCTGCATTGTCGACAAGCCAGCGTCCTTTAGGAGGACCTGGAAAAGAAAGTCCTGGGAAGAGAATTTCTTCGCTGGGCCAGCATCTTAGGTCTGCCTTCGTCTGAAGGAGGTGGATTGACGGGATCCGGCAGTGCAACGAACCAAGGCACAAGTAAGTTAAAGCCCTAAAGTTGTGTGATTGTGTTGTTGTGAAACGCGTAAAAAGTTAAAGGTGCACGAGCTATACGGCTTTGGTTTGTCCGACCCAAATAGGCAGGAAAGAAGATTTTAAGTCTTGTGGAAGGAGGGGGTGTTGTAGAGTCCCCCTCCGGATGAAGTGGCTCTTCTGGAGCAGTGGTTCTCAAACTGTTTCGAATACCGTTTTTTTCCGTGTATAGTGCGCCCCCATGTATAGTACGCACCCCTAAAAATGGCATGCTGATGCTGGAAAAAAGCTTGTACCCATGTATAATACGCACCCAATTTTTATGAATTTTTTTAAAAAACAAATTTAATTTTTTTTTTTTTTTTTTTTTTTAAGTCCCAATGATCGTCGCACACGCAGGGAGGCAATGGGTCCCATTTTTATAGTCTTTGGTATGGTCTTAACTAGGCTGGATGTAATTTTTTTTGTTGGCGTTGATTTCTCCGACTGCCCGTAAACGCACCACCGCGCTCCGTGCGCATGGAGCGTGTTTGAAGTGAACAGCAGAGAAGAAAGGAACAAGGCAAAGTGTTGTGAAATAAAATATTACCTGTAATACGGATTTAGGTAGAGAACTGAACTCTCGCTCTTTATATAGCTGACGTGTCTTGCTCATCCGTTCTGCGCATCTGTAATGGCGGCCTCCGTATGATGTCCGGTTTGCGTGTGTGCGAGAGCGAGAGAGAGAGTGCGCGAGAGAACGCTCAACCGTAGCGCGCCGCCGACCGCCCAACTGCACCGGGCTGGTCGATTATTGTGACAGAGCCGTCGCTGAAATTTAGAAGATATTTTTAAAGTCCTGATGTACTTTCTAAAATTTAAGTGGACCTCAGTGCGCACTGCGCAGGGAGCTTAATTTGGTGCGGTCGCGCAACCGCAGCGCGCCGGGCGCTCACTGTCGCATTGCTTAAAGAGCGCCTTTGTGTTTTAGGATGAACATCAGAGACCAAAGGAACAAGGCAAAGTGTTGTGAAATAAAATATTACCTGTAATACGCATTTTGTTATTTGCTGATTGAAACTGCTAATTAAACTGTGAATTGAAACTAATGGGAAGAAAACAACTCTCGCTCTTTATATAGCTGACGTGTCTTGCGCATCCGTTCTGTGCATTTTATTTCACAACACTTTGCCTTTCTTCTCTGCTGTTCACTTCAAACACGCTCCATGCGACCGCAATGCTCTCGTATCAGACGCTTGCTCGATCACCTGCTCGTTTGCTGTACCGTGCGCGCACGAAGCGCGGTGGTGCGTTTACGGGCAGTCGGAGAAATCAACGCCAACAAAAAAAATTACATCCAGCCTAGTTAAGACCATACCAAAGACTATAAAAATGGGACCCATTGCCTCCCTGCGTGTGTGACGATCATTGGGACTTAAAAAAAAAAAAAAAAAAAAATTAAAAAAAAAAAATTACTTTTTTTTTTTTTTGTACCCATGTATAATGCGCACCCCAGATTTTAGGACAATAAATTAGTTAAATTTTGCGCACTATACACGGAAAAAAACGGTATTTTTGTAAAACCTCACGTACCCCCTAGAGTACCTCCGTGTACCCTCATTTGACAACCACTGTTCTAAAGAGTACAACTTTGCCTTGGCAGGGCTGGGTAACAGGACTGTTGTCTTTAGTTCCCAGGGAAGTAAGGGGTGTTGTAGAGTCCCCTCTCCGGAAAGAAGCAGCTCTTTATTTTAAAAGAGGACTTTGCGTAGGCAGGGATAAGAAACTTGTGTGGTTGAGTGTGTGACTGGTAGGATAAATTGACTAAATACCAGTTTTAGCATTGATCCACGGCAATAACACAGGCTAGTAATTTGTTGAAAGGTCAATTTAAACCTGCATTGAGGATCTTCAAAGAAAGAAAGAAATTCTTTGAAAAAAATTGTATAAACCTAAAAAAAAAAATACCAAATTAAGATGGGAAATAAGAACGGTAAATCTCTAGCTCTTGAAGGAGATGAGAAGTACATGGCGAGTAGATTTCTTAATTGTATGCAATACATGCCGAAGTGGAAGAAAAAGTATGGAGTAGAAGGGAAGTTGAAAGTTGAAGTGTGGAAGATAGTGGTTGATGTTTTGGAGGAGAGTGTAGATAGGAAAACAAAGGGACTGAAAAAGAAAAGAAAAGAGAGAGTTGAATTGTGCTAGACCAGGGGTGGGCAAACTACGGTCCGCGGGCCACATCCGGCCCACGGGACCGTATAATCCGGCCCGCCAACCCTGTAAAAATTGTAATATTAAACTTTTTTTTGGGTCATTTTGCATGCAATGACTGCGTTTCCCCAGTAGATGGAGAACGGCTCGCCTGCGCATTTACTACCGGAAGCCGTGTCAGAAAGCTCGGTGCACACTCCCAAGTGCGTGTACGTACTCAGTAGTACGGACATGGCGCACTCGCGCTCTATTTGTATCAGTCCCGAATTTTGAGCGTGGGCTGTGACGACAGCATTCTTGTAATTCGGGCGCAGAGCTTTCAGATACAGTTTTACGCTAAAGCCACCCACAAACCTTCCCCTGGAATCCTTCTATTAAAATGACTCACCCAAGGAAAAGCAAGGTGGACACAGTGCCGAGTGTTTAAAAAAGAGTGGCCCGACGTACGCGACGTGACGTTCAGCCACATACACATCAACCCGTCACAGATCGAGTCCCATCCAAAGTCCCGTATCAAAAGTCTACAGTTAGTACAAAATGCTGCTGCAAGGCTGCTCTCTCGGGCAAGAAAATTTGATCACATTACCCCAATACTAGCCAACTTACATTGGCTCCTGGTCCATTTAAGATGTGACTTCAAGGTTCTTCTATTAACCTATAAATCACTGCATGGCTTAGCGCCTTCATATCCCGTCGACCTAGTTGTTCCTTATGTTCCGTCTCTTTTAGCGACACCGAGGGCCAAGAAAATGTCTGCAGGCTCTAAATCTTTTATGCAATGACCTTTACAGGTCGCTTATATTACTTCACACAAACACTACGTCCATCTGCTCCTGGTTCGGCCCTCCGGTGCAAATTTAAAACCCAGTTCGGCCCGCGAGTCAAAAAGTTTGCCCACCCCTGTGCTAGACTGTGGTTGAAAGCTTCACAAGAGAGAAGAGAACAAATCCAAAGGACAAATATGTATGTTTGTCAGGCTGGAAGACAATGAGGCCACAGTGCGCAGCCGCAGCTGGAAGCGCAGCTCAAGCAAAGGAGCAAGAGGGACCTTCCGCTCGTATGCAAAACTTGTATCCAAGTTTAACA
This sequence comes from Syngnathus typhle, assembly GCF_033458585.1. Lineage (NCBI taxonomy): Eukaryota > Metazoa > Chordata > Actinopteri > Syngnathiformes > Syngnathidae > Syngnathus > Syngnathus typhle. The sequence continues at coordinate 14,210,944 of NC_083746.1, read as the reverse complement.
GACCTGCACCCTCCCCCATATAACAGAAAAAAAAGTCAGGGTCACATTGCTAGAAGTCCTCTACAAACAAGAAGTATGACAAAGCTGTTTGTATGCCCAATCACAAATGACCAGAGATCAAATTGTGTGTGTACACTAAAGTTAAAATTTGCAAATCAAGTGGTAAATAAATGCAAATTGCTTTTAGAAGATAAAGAAAAAATTAGAATGTGCTGTCCTCGTGTGCGTGGGAGGGACCAGCTAATGATCGACCGCAGGAAATGGCCAGCCTGTGACAAATCATTGGTGCTGGGACCTACCTTACGCGCACAAGAGCTGTGCATGTGTGTTAAAATGATGAAAATTGGCTAAACTTTTAGTGTAAAGAAATTTGCTAGACTGTGGTCTATCCAATTTGCACCGCAGAACAGAAACAATTTTGAAAGATGAAAATGAGACGAAAAGAGAGAAATCTGTTTGCGAGCAGAAACTGATCCACACTAATGCATGTTAAGTGTCGAGCCCACATGAGAAATTCGAAAAAAAGAAGAAAAAAAACACAGAACATGTTTTCAGGAATTGGAAGAAGCAAAATTGTCAATTTAAGACATTGCAATGCTACATTTTATAGAAATAGTTGATTGGTTGTGTTGTATTACTGTGCAATAACATCCTGCTCTCCACACCTTTTTTGAATTTGTCTACATTGTTTGTACTATGTGTCCTCTCTGCATCCATTGCAGCCAGGTCATCCTGGAAGAGGGACCTTCCCATCTGTGGTCTCTTCTTAAGGTTTCTCATTTCCCCTAGCTGGAGTTTTGAGTTTTTCCTTGCCCTTTGGGGAGTTTAAGATCAGTTTAAGATCAGGGGATGTTTGAGAATATTTGCCATTTTTCAGATCTCCTGAGTGTTGTTAGTCACCTAAATGTTGAACGGAGGGTGTGATTTACCAAAGTCAAATTCCTTGTTTGGCACGCTCAAACATGACGAATAAAAACTCTTGAATCTTGAATAAGAATATACAAACTTTTATATGCGAGCTGAATCTGAGAGATTGAGTTCTTGAAGTTTAAAAACAATGAAAAATTTTTGATTAATTTGCCAGCAGTTTTTTTCGGTTGAATTTTTTTGGATTGGTGGATTGTTCTATCAGGAACCTTGAGTTGAAAATGGTATATGAATGTTGTGTGGAGAGCTTAGATGAATTGGGACCAATGTGATAGAAAGACTCCTTTTTGAAGACTGTGTGTGAGATGCAAATGAGCATTGATGAATGAATACCTGAATGAAAGGAAAATACAGGTTGAATGGTTGAAGTTGTTGGAGACAACTATGGAAAATTAGTAGAGCGACTTTGAAGAAAGAGTGATTTTGAGTAAGTTAAATGCTAAGGAAAAAAAAAAGAAAAAGAAAGGTTGCTTTTGGAGTGATAATTAACTAGAGAAAAAACTGGAGAACCAGTAACACATGCAGAAGATGTGTGTTAGACCTAACAATGTGTGAACTGAGAAGTGTTTTGGAAAGAAAGTCAAATTGAATGATGATAGAATCACATGTAGTAAAGAACACATCTTCCAAAAACGTTTGTCAAGGTGTGAGGCATGGGCGTGGCCAAGCCTCAGAGGGAGGGAGTGAGTAGGACAGATAGTGAAAGATAGTAAAAATACAACACTTTAGGACATATGGACTCTCTAATACATTTGGCGTCATACCATTAAGTTAAAATTTTCTCAAGCTTTTCAAACTTTTGCCGTAAACAATTGGAAGATTATTGAAAAATGACTAAAGAAGCTATGAGGAAGTGGTGTATGTGTTTGGAAGGGCACGTGCTTATGCACTTCCCTGGCTAATCAACATTTGTTTGACTGATCAAAGGAACCATTTGCTACAGGACTTAACATCCCAGCCCAGATCCGACCAAGACCAGTGAATCTCCTTTAAAACAGGAGGCAATAAATGGGCAGCAATATTGAGCCGTGGTGTGTGTCACATGGCTCAAGAAGAGGGACAGTGGGGCAGGTCAATCAGCTTTATACAACATATGGATTTGATTCATGTTCAAAACATTTATTAAAAAATGTTTTGTAGAGCTTGTTTAACATGTGCTAAACACAATCCACAGGGTTATAATGCCTGGTCATAATAGATGCATTCTCAAAATGGATTGAATTGGTTTCAAAATAAACACTGAATACCTAATCTCTAAAATGAATGTGGATAGTTTGTTTCAGGTGACTATAAGAGTAACTGGTAAAAGAAACAATTGATTGCTAATGGCAAAACAAGCTGGAAAGACAGAAAGAAATAATGAATGTCATATGTATGGGTTTACTGTCATGATGTCGGGGTTTTGTAGATCGTTTTGTTTTGTCCTGTCCCTTGTGTTTTCACTTCCTGTTTTATTTTGTACAGAGTATGGCTCCTTCCCCTGCACAACCGTCCGCTTGACCTTCCCGGGATGACAACTACATACACCTGTGTCATCAGCCCTGATTGTCTGCACCTGTGTTCACCCTCCCCCGGATGTCTATTTAGTCCGCGTCGTCCCATCGCCTTGTGCCAGTGCGTCTTGTTTGCCATGACCACCAGCGACTCCATAGCCCCAGCTATCTCCCGAGCCTTGCCCGTGTGTTCTTGCCTTGTTTTTTCCCTCCATGTGAGGCGCCTTTTGTTTGCTGTTCCCGGCCCGTTTTTTCCCTCAAGTAGAGGCGCTTTTGGTTATCCCCTTTTTCCTCGTGTTGAGGCACTTTTTGTTGGCACCTTTTCCCTCCTTGCGAGGCACCTTTTGTTTGGAGCAGCCATCCGCAGAGACAATAAAGCCAGTGAACTTTCCAACTCTGCGTTCGAGTCCTCTCCCTGCTCTGCGCCTGACAGTACGCACTGGCCAGACATGGACTCGGCAGAGTCAGAACGGCTGGCCTCCGCGGTGCGCTCCCAGGCATCGACGCTAGCCCAACACCAGCAGCAGGTCGATGCCCTGGGAGCAGATGTCCACGAGATCCGGAAGAACCAAGACGACTTTAGAGCGGCGGTGGCGGCTCAGGTGGGATCAATGAGCCAGCAGATGCAGGACCGGAAGAAGCAGCGCACAAGCCGGAGCGCGACCGTCTTCCCCCCCGTGGCCAGGTTGGCATTCCCGCACCTCGAGACACACCGCCAAGGGTCGAGCACGGCACTGCTACCGCCCGGGGCTGAACCCATGCAACTCGGCCGAGCCAAGTTGAGCGCCGAAGAGAAGCAGCGCCGATACCCGGAAGGTCGATGCTACTACTGCGGCGCTCTGGGACATCTTGCCGTCTCCTACCCCGAAAAAAGGACTATGAAGGTAAGCGCCTTCTCCGGTAGCCAACAGAAGGGTCGAAGCCTACCCATCGGTACCCTTACATGTTCCGGGAAAAGCACCCAACTAGGAGTGTTAATTGACTCCGGGGCAGACGAGAGCCTGATCGACTGGGCTTTCGCCCGGCAGTTAGGAATAAGAACCGAACCCCTAGCCAAGACTGAAGGCCAAGGCACTCAATGGGCAAGCGCTCTTTGACATATCTCAAATCACGGAACCCCTCTCTCTGTCCTTCGGGAACCATCATGAAAAGATTAGGCTACATGTGGTTACCTCTCCCATGAACCCGATCATCCTCGGATACCCGTGGCTATCGCGGCACAACCCCATCGTGGACTGGGGGTCAGGTGAGATAAGGGAATGGGGATCCCGTTGCCACGGGTCTTGCCTTACCCCTAATTCCCCGATCAACCTTACCCCCAACCCTAGTTCAGACTCCAAAACCCCGGACCTGTTAGGGGTACCCGCATGTTACCACCATCTCGCGGAGGTTTTTAGCAAAGCTAAAGCCAGCTCGCTACCGCCCCACCGTCCATACGATTGTGCTATAGAGCTCCTGCCTGGGGCTACAATACCCAAGGGGAGGCTTTATTCCCTTTCAGAACCCGAAAGACAAGCCCTGAATGAATATCTAGACACATCGCTCAAAGCAGGATTGATCAGACCCTCGTCCTCCCCTGCAGGGGCCGGGTTTTTCTTCGTGGGCAAAAAGGACGGTACCCTACGCCCCTGCATAGATTATAGCCCCCTCAACCAGATCACTATAAAAAAATCGATACCCCCTTCCACTCATGGCGACGGTCTTCGACCAGTTGCAGCAAGCCCAAATTTTTACCAAGCTCGACTTGCGTAATGCTTACCACCTCGTGCGCATCAGGGAGGGAGATGAGTGGAAGACGGGGTTCAACACCCCCCGAGGACACTTCGAGTACCTGGTGATGCCATTTGGGCTCACCAATGCCCCTGCCGTGTTCCAAGCGATGATTAACGATGTTCTGGGTGACTTTATAGAACATTTTGTTTGTCTACCTGGATGACATTTTAATTTATTCACCTGATACGGAGACCCATGAACACCATGTTAAGTCTGTCCTGCAACGCCTCCTGGACCATCGCCTGTACGTGAAGGCGGAGAAGAGCGAGTTCCACGTCGACACCATATCCTTCCTTGGCTTCATCATCACACCCGGTAAAGTACAAATGGACCCAGCCAAAGTAAGTGCCGTGACCCAATGGCCCAGACCCGATAACCGTAAGAAAGTGCAGCAGTTTCTGGGCTTTGCTAACTTCTACAGACGGTTCATCCGAGGCTTCAGCGCCACAGCGGCCCCGCTGCACGCTCTGACTTCTCCAACGACCCCCTTCTGTTGGACGGTGGAGGCAGAGGCCGCCTTCCAGGAGCTTAAGAGGCGATTCAGCACCGCCCCGATCCTCACACTACCCGACCCCACTCGCCAGTTCGTGGTGGAGGTAGACGCCTCCTGTCGAGGAATCGGCGCCGTCCTCTCCCAAAGATCACCAGAGGACAACAAGCTTCACCCGTGCGCCTACCTGTCCCGACGGATGACCCCCGCCGAACAGAACTATGACGTAGGTGATCGAGAGCTGTTGGCGGTGAAGCAGGCGCTGGAGGAGTGGAGACACTGGCTGGAGGGAGCGCAACAACCCTTCCTAGTGTGGACGGATCATAAGAACCTGCAGTACATCAAAAATGCAAAACGGCTGAACTCACGCCAGGCACGTTGGTCGCTTTTTTTTAACCGTTTCAATTTCACCCTGCCGTACAGACCAGGTGCCAAGAATGCCAAACCCGATGCACTATCACGCGTCTACAGCCCGGACCCGGAGACCAAGAAGCCCGAACCCATTCTTCACCCTCACTGTGTGGTGGGGGCCGTGACCTGGCCCATTGAGGAGCAAGTGAAGCAGGCCAATGGCGACGCACCACCCCCTGACGGCTGCCCAACGAATCGACTTTTTGTGCCACCCACGCTGCGGCCCCAAGTCATCCACTGGGGGCACACCTCCCGGCTCGCCTGCCATCCCGGCGTGCAACGTACCCTGTACGTGGTACAGCAGCGATTCTGGTGGCCCTCCATGGTGGCCGACATCAGGGAGTACGTCGCAGCCTGCTCTGTTTGTGCGCGCAACAAGAACACCCCCGGCGCCCGGGTAGGCCTGCTACAACCTCTCCCCATTCCCTCTCGCCCCTGGGCCGACATCTCAGTGGACTTTGTCACGGGACTTCCCAAATCCAAGGGGAAAACAACTATACTCACAGTGGTGGACCGATTTTCTAAGATGGCCCACTTCATTGCCTTGCCCAAGCTGCCCTCAGCCAAACGAACGGCCGAAGTCCTCATGGACCAGGTTTTTAGAATACACGGGTTCCCACGGGACGTGGTCTCAGATAGGGGTCCCCAGTTCGTGTCCAGGTTCTGGAAAGAATTTTGCAAGCTCATAGGGGCCACTGTGAGTCTCACTTCAGGCTACCACCCGGAGGCAAACGGCCAGGCCGAACGAATAAATCAACAACTAGAAACAGGCCTCCGCTGCCTGGTAACCCAGAACCCCTCCGCGTGGAGTAAGAACTTGATATGGGTAGAATACGCCCACAACTCCCTTCCGACCACAGCTACTGGAATGTCCCCGTTCATGTGTGTTTTCGGCTATCAGCCCCCGGTCTTCCCCGACAACGAGCCGGAGGTGTCGGTGACCACGGCGCGCGCCGTGGTGAGGAGATGTCGTGGCATCTGGGCAGCCGCACGAGCCACGCTGGTCCGCCAGGGAGACCGAGTAAAGAAGATGGCCGACCGGAGACGACGGCCGGCGCCCGCCTACCAGCGGGGCCAACGGGTCTGGCTGTCCGCCCGGGACCTTCCCCTCCAGGTGGGCTCCAGAAAGTTGGCCCCCCGTTTTGTGGGGCCGTTGACGATTTCTAAGGTCGTGAACCCAGCCGCTGTACGTCTTCGCCTGCCCCGGTCCCTCGCCGTGCATCCCACCTTCCACGTGGGGAAGATAAAGCCGGTCAAGGAAAGTGGGATGGTGCCGGCTCCCGAGCCGCCTCCGCGAACTGTGGGGGGTGGGCCTGCGTACACGGTCAAGGAGCTGCTGGACGTACGCAGGAGGGGTAGGGGCTGGCAATACCTGGTAGACTGGGAGGGTTATGGGCCGGAAGAGAGGCAATGGGTACCACGCAGCTATATCCTGGATCCCGGCCTGCTGGAGGCCTTCTACGCTGCTCACCCCGATGCTCCTGGTCCGTCTGGGATCCGGCCCTAGAGGGGGGGGGGGTTATGTCATGATGTCGGGGTTTTGTAGATCGTTTTGTTTTGTCCTGTCCCTTGTGTTTTCACTTCCTGTTTTATTTTGTACAGAGTATGGCTCCTTCCCCTGCACAACCGTCCGCTTGACCTTCCCGGGATGACAACTACATACACCTGTGTCATCAGCCCTGATTGTCTTCACCTGTGTTCACCCTCCCCCGGATGTCTATTTAGTCCGCGTCGTCCCATCGCCTTGTGCCAGTGCGTCTTGTTTGCCATGACCACCAGCGACTCCATAGCCCCAGCTATCTCCCGAGCCTTGCCCGTGTGTTCTTGCCTTGTTTTTTCCCTCCATGTGAGGCGCCTTTGTTTGCTGTTCCCGGCCCGTTTTTTCCCTCAAGTAGAGGCGCTTTTGGTTATCCCCTTTTTCCTCGTGTTGAGGCACTTATTGTTGGCACCTTTTCCCTCCTTGGAAGGCACCTTTTGTTTGGAGCGGCCATCCGCAGAGACAATAAAGCCAGTGAACTTTCCAACTCTGCGTTCGAGTCCTCTCCCTGCTCTGCGCCTGACATTTACGACCGATTCTTTGTTGTACTGTTGCCATTGACAAAAGATTGTGTGAAATCTGTCATGTCTACTGATTGTGAAATGTGCGACAGAGTGTTCTATATCCGTTGGAAAAAAAAAGAGAAAAGAAAAGAAACCATTGCTTTGAGAGAATGTAGTCAACCAAAATTGTACATGTATCAACGTGCCAAGATCTGGGAAAAAGCTGGAAAAAAACAAAATGTCTTTAAATTTGAGAGGCGACGATAATCTGACTGAAATTGATGCAATTAGAGTCCCCAGAGGAGTTCCTGATTAATAATAATTAATTGACCAAATTGCAGTGGGATGGGAGTCCTCCGTGAGTCGTCACCTTATCGTGGTGGAGGGGTTTGTGTGCCTCTATGATCCTAGGAGCCATGTTGTCTGGGGCTTCATGCCCCTGGTAGGGTAACCCATGGCAAACGGGTCCTAGGTGAGGGGCCAGACAAAGCACGGCTAATGATAAGACTTGAAAATGAGAAGCGGGAAGCATAAAGAGTAAAATAATTAATGACGCCCAATGTGGGAATCGAACCCACTACAGGAAACTGGCGCGGGTTGACATTGCCATTGTGTTTCCGACTGAGCTAATCAGGTTTCTTCCTTAGTGATGGTTGAATTTGGTTAATGTAATGAATGTGTTTGTTGAATGCGAATGCGTAATCAAAGTGGTAGAAATTGCTTAATGTAATGAATGTTGAATGCGAATGACAAAAGTTACAAATGATTACCGTTGAAAATGATAACCGGGAAGGATAAAGAGTAAAATAAATAATGACACCCAATGCGGGAATCAACCGACGCGGGTTTTGATACCACTCGGGAAAGCCGCTCGTGTTCTGGAATCACTTGTGTTTTTCACGAGCTAATTGGGTCCCTTACTAAACAGTGGTTGAATTTGGTTAATGTAATGAAAGTGTTTGTTGAATGCGGATGTGTAATCAAAGTGGTGGAAATTGCTTAATGTAATGAATGTTGAATGCAAATGTTAGTTACAAATGATAAGCGTTGAAAATGATAAGCGGGAAGAATAAAGAGTAAAATAATTAATGACGCCCAATGTGGGAATCGAACCCACTACAGGAAACTGGCTCGGGTTGACATTGCCATTAAGAATGAATGGGGAAATAAAAGGCACAAATTTGCTAATTACTTAAAAACGGTAAATGTTATGAACGAGAAAAAAAGGTGGCACACTTGCCATGAATTTTTGGAACGTGTGAAAGTTTGAACGAGGTGAATCAGTTGAAGCATGTGGGAGTAGTTGGATGTCAAAAAAGTGGGAGGAATAAGTTGTTTAATAAAAACTAGAATTGCAATTTCGGAAGAAATTGCGTGTGAAGGCGAAGGCAGATGTTAATTTACAAACGTTAAGCGTTAAAAATTATAAGCGGGAAGAATAAAAAGGGAAAATAAATTATTGTGAAATAAATGGGAAAATGTTACAAATACATGTTACAAAAAGGTACAAATGATAAACGTTAAAAATGAAATGTTACAAATGTTACAAAAAAGGTACAAATTATAAGCGTTGAAAATGATAAGGGGAAGAATAAAGAGTAAAATAATTTATGGTGCCCAATGTGGGAATCGAACCCACTACAGGAAACTGGCGCGGGATGCCATTGCCATTGTGTTTCGGACTGAGCTAATCAGGTTCCTTCCTTAGTGGTGGTTGAATTTGGTTAATGTAATGAATGTGTTTGTTGAATGCGAATGCGTAATCAAAGTGGTAGAAATTGCTTAATGTACTGAATGTTGAATGCGAATGACAAAAGTTACAAATGATAACCGTTGAAACCGGGAAGGATAAAGAGTAAAATAAATAATGACGCCCAATGTGGGAATCGAACCGACGCGGGTTTTGATACCACTTGGGAAAGCCGCTCGTGTTCTGGAATCACTTGTGTTTCCCACGAGCTAATTGGGTCCCTGTCTACATACTGGTTGAATTTGGTTAATGTAATGAATGTGTTTGTTGAATGCGAATACGTAATCAAAGTGGTGGAAATTGCTTAATGTAATGAATGTTGAATGAAAATGGTAGTTACAAATGATAAGCGTTGAAAATGATAAGCGGGAAGCATAAAGAGTAAAATAATTAATGACGCCCAATGTGGGAATCGAACCCACTACAGGAAACTGGCTCGGGTTGACATTGCCATTAAGAATGAATGGGGAAATAAAAGGCACAAATTTGCTAATTACTTAAAAACGGTAAATGTTATGAACGAGGAAAAAGGTGGCAAGCTTGCCATGAATTTTTGGAACGTGTGAAAATTTGAACGAGGTGAATTGGTTGAAGCATGTGGGAGTAGTTTGATGTCAAAAAAGTGGGAGGAATAAGTGTTTTAACTAGAATTGCAATTTCGGAAGAAATTGCGTGTGAAGGCGAAGGCAGATGTTAATTTACAAACGTTAAGCGTTAAAAATGATGAGCGGGAAGAATAGAAAGGGAAAATAAATTATTGTGAAATAAATGGTAAAATGTTACAAATACATGTTACAAAAAGGTACAAATGATAAGGGTTAAAAATGAAATGTTACAAATGTTACAAAAAAGGTACAAATGATAAGGGGGAAGAATAAAGAGTAAAATAATTTATGACGCCCAAAGTGGGAATCGAACCCACTACAGGAAACTGGCGCAGATTGACATTGCAATTGTGTTTCCAACTGAGCTAATCAGGTTCCCACCGCAGTGATGGTTGAATTTGGTTAATGTAATGAATGTGTTTGGTGAATGCGAATGCGTAATCAAAGTGGTGGAAATTGCTTAATGTAATGAATGTTGAATGCGAATGACAAAAGTTACAAATGATAACCGTTGAAAATGATAACCGGGAAGAATAAAGAGTAAAATAAATAATGACGCCCAATGTGGGAATCGAACTGACGCGGGTTTTGATACCACTCGGGAAAGATGCTTGTGTACTGGAATCACTTGTGTTTCCCACAAGCTAATTGAGTCCCTTGCTATGTTGTGGTTGAAATTGGTTAATGTAATGAATGTGTTTGTTGAATGCGAATACGTAATCAAAGTGGTGGAAATTGCTTAATGTAATGAATGTTGAATGCGAATGTTAGTTACAAATGATAAGCGTTGAAAATGATGAGCGGGAAGAATAAAGAGTAAAATAATTAATGACGCCCAATGTGGGAATCGAACCCACTACAGGAAACTGGCTCGGGTTGACATTTCTATTAAGAATGAATGGGGAAATAAAAGGCACAAATTTGCTAATTACTTAAAAACGGTAAATGTTATGAACGCGAAAAATACTGGCAAGCGTGCCATGAATTTTTGGAACGTGTGAAAGTTCGAACGAGGTGAATCGGTTGAAGCATGTGGGAGTAGTTAGATGTTAAAAAAGTGGGAGGAATAAGTTGTTTAATAAAAATAACTAGAATTGCAATTTCGGAAGAAATTGCGTGTGAAGGCGAAGGCAGATGTTAATTTACAAACGTCAAGCGTTAAAAATGATGAGCGGGAAGAATAAAAAGGGAAAATAAATTATTGTGAAATAAATGGTAAAATGTTACAAATACATGTTACAAAAAGGTACAAATGATAAGCGTTAAAAATGAAATGTTACAAATGTTCACGACAAAAGTTACAAATGATAACCGTTGAAAATGATAACCGGGAAGGATAAAGAGTAAAATAAATAATGATGCCCAATGTGGGAATCGAACTGACGCGGGGTTTGATACCACTCGGGAAAGCCGCTCGTGTACTGGAATCACTTGTGTTTCCCACGAGCTAATTGGGTCCCTTACTATGTAGTGGTTGAAATTGGTTAATGTAATTAATGTGTTTGTTGAATGCGAATGCGTAATCAAAGTGGTGGAAATTGCTTAATGTAATGAATGTTGAATGCGAATGTTAGTTACAAATGATAAGCGTTGAAAATGATAAGCGGGAAGAATAAAGAGTAAAATAATTAATGACGCCCAATGTGGGAATCGAACCCACTACAGGAAACTGGCTCGGGTTGACATTTCTATTAAGAATGAATGGGGAAATAAAAGGCACAAATTTGCTAATTACTTAAAAACGGTAAATGTTATGAACGCGAAAAAAACTGGCAAGCTTGCCATGAATTTTTGGAACGTGTGAAAGTTTGAACGAGGTGAATCGGTTGAAGCATGTGGGAGTAGTTAGATGTTAAAAAAGTGGGAGGAATAAGTTGTTTAATAAAAATAATAACTAGAATTGCAATTTCGGAAGAAATTGCGTGTGAAGGCGAAGGCAGATGTTAAGTTACAAACGTTAAGCGTTAAAAATGATGAGCGGGAAGAATTCAAAGGGAAAATAGATAATTGTGAAATAAATGGGAAAATGTTACAAATACATGTTACAAAAAGGTACAAATGATAAGCGTTAAAAATGAAACGTTACAAATGTTACAAAAAAGGTACAAATAATAAGCGTTGAAAATGATAAGGGGGAAGAATAAAGAGTAAAATAATTTATGACTCCCAATGTGGGAATCGAACCCACTACAGGAAACTGGCTCGGGTTGACATTTCCATTGTGTTTCCGACTGAGCTAATGAGGATCCTTCCTTCTTGCTGGTTGAATCTGGTTAATGTAATGAATGTGTTTGTTGAATGCGAATGCGTAATCAAAGTGGTGGAAATTGCTTAATGTAATGAATGTTGAATGCGAATGACAAAAGTTACAAATGATAACCGTTGAAAATGATAACCGTGAAGGATAAAGAGTAAAATAAATAATAACGCCCAATGTGGGAATCGAACTGACGCGGGTTTTGATACCACTCGGGAATGATGCTCGTGTACTGGAATCACTTGTGTTTCCCACGAGCTAATTGAGTCCCTTACTATGGAGTTGTTGAAATTGGTTAATGTAATGTATGTGTTTGTTGAATGCGAATACGTAATCAAAGTGGTGGAAATTGCTTAATGTAATGAATGTTGAATGCGAATGTTAGTTACAAATGATAAGCGTTGAAAATGATAAGCGGGAAGAATAAAGAGTAAAATAATTAATGACGCCCAATGTGGGAATCGAACCCACTACAGGAAACTGGCTCGGGTTGACATTGCCATTAAGAATGAATGGGGAAATAAAAGGCACAAATTTGCTAATTACTTAAAAACGGTAAATGTTATGAAGGGGAAAAAAGGTGGCAAGTTTGCCATGAATTTTTGGAACGTGTGAAAGTTTGAACGAGGTGAATCGGTTGAAGCATGTGGGAGTAGTTAGATGTCAAAAAAGTGGGAGGAATAAGTTGTTTAATAAAAATAACTAGAATTGCAATTTCGGAAGAAATTGCGTGTGAAGGCGAAGGCAGATGTTAATTTAGAAACGTTAAGCGTTAAAAATGATGAGCGGGAAGAATGAAAAGGGAAAGAAATAGTTGTGAAATAAATGGGAAAATGTTACAAATACATGTTACAAAAAGGTACAAATGATAAGCGTTAAAAATGAAATGTTACAAATGTTACAAAAAAGGTACAAATGATAAGCGTTGAAAATGATAACCGGGAAGGATAAAGAGTAAAATAATTTATGACGCCCAATGTGGGATTTGAAACCACTACAGGACACTGGCTCGGGTTGACATTGCCATGGTGTTTCCGATTGAGCTAATGAGGCTTCTTCCTTCATGCTGGTTGAATCTGGTTAATGTAATGAATGTGTTTGTTGAATGCGAATGCGTAATCAAAGTGGTGGAAATTGCTTAATGTAATGAATGTTGAATGCGAATGACAAAAGTTACAAATGATAACCGTTGAAAATGATAACCGGGAAGGATAAAGAGTAAATTAAATAATGACGCCCAATGTGGGAATCGAACTGACGCGGGTTTTGATACCACTCGGGAAAGATGCTCGTGTACTGGAATCACTTGTATTTCCCACGAGCTAATTGTGTCCCTGTCTACATACTGGTTGAAATTGGTTAATGTAATGAATGTGTTTGTTGAATGCGAATACGTAATCAAAGTGGTGGAAATTGCTCAATGTAATGAATGTTGAATGCGAATGTTAGTTACAAATGATAAGCGTTGAAAATGATAAGCGGGAAGAATAAAGAGTAAAATAATTAATGACGCCCAATGTGGGAATCGAACCCACTACAGGAAACTGGCTCGGGTTGACATTGCCATTAAGAATGAATGGGGAAATAAAAGGCACAAATTTGCTAATTACTTAAAAACGGTAAATGTTATGAACGCGAAAAATACTGGCAAGCGTGCCATGAATTTTTGGAACGTGTGAAAGGTTGAACGAGGTGAATCGGTTGAAGCATGTGGGAGTAGTTAGATGTCAAAAAAGTGGGAGGAATAAGTTGTTTAATAATAAAGTACAATATCAATGTGTGAAGGCCTTCGCCTTCACACAATAATAAAGTAGAACTAGAATTGCAATTTCGGAAGAAATTGCGTGTGAAGGCGAAGGCAGATGTTAAGTTACAAACGTTAAGCGTTAAAAATGATGAGCGGGAAGAATACAAAGGGAAAATAGATAATTGTGAAATAAATGGGAAAATGTTACAAATACATGTTACAAAAAGGTACAAATGATAAGCGTTAAAAATGAAACGTTACAAATGTTACAAAAAAGGTACAAATGATAAGCGTTGAAAATGATAAGGGGGAAGAATAAAGAGTAAAATAATTTATGACTCCCAATGTGGGAATCGAACCCACTACAGGAAACTGGCTCGGGTTGACATTTCCATTGTGTTTCCGACTGAGCTAATGAGGATCCTTCCTTCTTGCTGGTTGAATTTGGTTAATGTAATGAATGTGTTTGTTGAATGCGAATGCGTAATCAAAGTGGTGGAAATTGCTTAATGTAATGAATGTTGGATGCGAATGACAAAAGTTACAAATGATAACCGTTGAAAATGATAACCGGGAAGGATAAAGAGTAAAATAAATAATGACGCCCAATGTGGGAATCGAACTGACGCGGGTTTTGATACCACTCGGGAATGATGCTCGTGTACTGGAATCACTTGTGTTTCCCACGAGCTAATTGAGTCCCTTACTATGTCGTGGTTGCAATTGGTTAATGTAATGAATGTGTTTGTTGAATGCGAATACGTAATCAAAGTGGTGGAAATTGCTTAATGTAATGAATGTTGAATGCGAATGTTAGTTACAAATGATAAGCGTTGAAAATGATAAGCGGGAAGAATAAAGAGTAAAATAATTAATGACGCCCAATGTGGGAATCGAACCCACTACAGGAAACTGGCTCGGGTTGACATTGCCATTAACAATGAATGGGGAAATAAAAGGCACAAATTTGCTAATTACTTAAAAACGGTAAATGTTATGAACGCGACAAATACTGGCAAGCGTGCCATGAATTTTTGGAACGTGTGAAAGGTTGAACGAGGTGAATCGGTTGAAGCATGTGGGAGTAGTTAGATGTCAAAAAAGTGGGAGGAATAAGTTGTTTAATAATAAAGTACAATATCAATGTGTGAAGGCCTTCGCCTTCACACAATAACAATGTGTGAAGGCCTTCGCCTTCACACAATAACTAGAATTGCAATTTCGGAAGAAATTGCGTGTGAAGGCGAAGGCAGATGTTAATTTACAAACGTCAAGCGTTAAAAATGATGAGCGGGAAGAATAAAAAAGGGAAAATAAATTATTGTGAAATAAATGGGAAAATGTTACAAATACATGTTACAAAAAGGTACAAATGATAAGCGTTAAAAATGAAATGTTACAAATGTTCACGACAAAAGTTACAAATGATAACCGTTGAAAATGATAACCGGGAAGGATAAAGAGTAAAATAAATAATGACGCCCAATGTGGGAATCGAACTGACGCGGGTTTTGATACCACTCGGGAATGATGCTCGTGTACTGGAATCACTTGTGTTTCCCACGAGCTAATTGAGTCCCTTACTATGTCGCGGTTGCAATTGGTTAATGTAATGAATGTGTTTGTTGAATGCGAATACGTAATCAAAGTGGTGGAAATTGCTTAATGTAATGAATGTTGAATGCGAATGTTAGTTACAAATGATAAGCGTTGAAAATGATAAGCGGGAAGAATAAAGAGTAAAATAATTAATGACGCCCAATGTGGGAATCGAACCCACTACAGGAAACTGGCTCGGGTTGACATTTCTATTAAGAATGAATGGGGAAATAAAAGGCACAAATTTGCTAATTACTTAAAAATGGTAAATGTTATGAACGCGAAAAATACTGGCAAGCGTGCCATGCATTTTTGGAACGTGTGAAAGTTTGAACGAGGTGAATCGGTTGAAGCATGTGGGAGTAGTTAGATGTTAAAAAAGTGGGAGGAATAAGTTGTTTAATAAAAATAATAATAACTAGAATTGCAATTTCGGAAGAAATTGCGTGTGAAGGCGAAGGCAGATGTTAATTTAGAAACGTTAAGCGTTAAAAATGATGAGCGGGAAGAATGAAAAGGGAAAGAAATAATTGTGAAATAAATGGGAAAATGTTACAAATACATGTTACAAAAAGGTACAAATGATAAGCGTTAAAAATGAAATGTTACAAAAAAGGTACAAATGATAAGCGTTGAAAATGATAAGGGGAAGGATAAAGAGTAAAATATATAATGACGCCCAATGTGGGAATCGAACTGACGCGGGATTTGATACCACTCGGGAAAGATGCTCGTGTACTGGAATCACTTGTGTTTCCCACGAGCTAATTGTGTCCCTGTCTACATCCTGGTTGAATTTGGTTAATGTAATGTATGTGTTTGTTGAATGCGAATACGTAATCAAAGTGGTGGAAATTGCTTAATGTAATGAATGTTGAATGCGAATGTTAGTTACAAATGATAAGCGTTTAAAATGATAAGCGGGAAGAATAAAGAGTAAAATAATTAATGACGCCCAATGTGGGAATCGAACCCACTACAGGAAACTGGCTCGGGTTGACATTGCCATTAAGAATGAATGGGGAAATAAAAGGCACAAATTTGCTAATTACTTAAAAACGGTAAATGTTATGAACGAGAAAAAAAGTGGCAAGCTTGCCATGAATTTTTGGAACGTGTGAAAGTTTGAACGAGGTGAATCGGTTGAAGCATGTGGGAGTAGTTAGATGTCAAAAAAGTGGGAGGAATAAGTTGTTTAATAAAAAAAATAATAATAAAGTAGAATAACAATGTGTGAAGGCCTTCGCCTTCACACAATAATAACTAGAATTGCAATTTCGGAAGAAATTGCGTGTGAAGGCGAAGGCAGATGTTAATTTAGAAACGTTAAGCGTTAAAAATGATGAGCGGGAAGAATGAAAAGGGAAAGAAATAATTGTGAAATAAATGGGAAAATGTTACAAATACATGTTACAAAAAGGTACAAATGATAAGCGTTAAAAATGAAATGTTACAAATGTTACAAAAAAGGTACAAATGATAAGCGTTGAAAATGATAAGGGGAAGGATAAAGAGTAAAATATATAATGACGCCCAATGTGGGAATCGAACTGACGCGGGATTTGGTACCACTCGGGAAAGATGCTCGTGTACTGGAATCACTTGTGTTTCCCACGAGCTAATTGTGTCCCTGTCTACATACTGGTTGAATTTGGTTAATGTAATGAATGTGTTTGTTGAATGCGAATACGTAATCAAAGTGGTGGAAATTGCTTAATGTAATGAATGTTGAATGCGAATGTTAGTTACAAATGATAAGCGTTGAAAATGATAAGCGGGAAGAATAAAGAGTAAAATAATTAATGACGCCCAATGTGGGAATCGAACCCACTACAGGAAACTGGCTTGGGTTGACATTGCCATTAAGAATGAATGGGGAAATAAAAGGCACAAATTTGCTAATTACTTAAAAACGGTAAATGTTATGAAGGGGAAAAAAGGTGGCAAGCTTGCCATGAATTTTTGGAACGTGTGAAAGTTTGAACGAGGTGAATCGGTTGAAGCATGTGGGAGTAGTTAGATGTCAAAAAAGTGGGAGGAATAAGTTGTTTAATAATAAGAATAAAAAAAATAATAATAATAAAGTAGAATAACAATGTGTGAAGGCCTTCGCCTTCACACAACTAGAATTGCAATTTCGGAAGAAATTGCGTGTGAAGGCGAAGGCAGATGTTAATTTACAAACGTTAAGCGTTAAAAATGATGAGCGGGAAGAATAGAAAGGGAAAATAAATTATTGTGAAATAAATGGGAAAATGTTACAAATACATGTTACAAAAAGGTACAAATGATAAGCGTTAAAAATGAAATGTTACAAATGTTACAAAAAAGGTACAAATGATAAGCGTTGAAAATGATAAGGGGAAGGATAAAGAGTAAAATAAATAATGACGCCCAATGTGGGAATCGAACTGACGCGGGTTTTGATACCACTCGGGAAAGATGCTCGTGTACTGGAATCACTTGTGTTTCCCACGAGCTAATTGTGTCCCTGTCTACATACCGGTTGAATTTGGTTAATGTAATGAATGTGTTTGTTGAATGCGAATACGTAATCAAAGTGGTGGAAATTGCTTAATGTAATGAATGTTGAATGCGAATGTTAGTTACAAATGATAAGCGTTGAAAATGATAAGCGGGAAGAATAAAGAGTAGAATAATTAATGACGCCCAATGTGGGAATCGAACCCACTACAGGAAACTGGCTCGGGTTGACATTGCCATTAAGAATGAATGGGGAAATAAAAGGCACAAATTTGCTAATTACTTAAAAACGGTAAATGTTATGAAGGGGAAAAAAGGTGGCAAGCTTGCCATGAATTTTTGGAACGTGTGAAAGTTTGAACGAGGTGAATCGGTTGAAGCATGTGGGAGTAGTTAGATGTCAAAAAAGTGGGAGGAATAAGTTGTTTAATAATAAGAATAAAAAAAATAATAATAATAAAGTAGAATAACAATGTGTGAAGGCCTTCGCCTTCACACAACTAGAATTGCAATTTCGGAAGAAATTGCGTGTGAAGGCGAAGGCAGATGTTAATTTACAAACGTTAAGCGTTAAAAATGATGAGCGGGAAGAATAGAAATGGAAAATAAATTATTGTGAAATGAATGGTAAAATGTTACAAATACATGTTAAAAAAAGGTACAAATGATAAGGGTTAAAAATGAAATGTTACAAATGTTACAAAAAAGGTACAAATGATAAGGGGGAAGAATAAAGAGTAAAATAATTTATGACGCCCAAAGTGGGAATCGAACCCACTACAGGAAACTGGCGCAGATTGACATTGCCATTGTGTTTCCAACTGAGCTAATCAGGGTCCTACCTAAGTCATTGTTGAAATTGGTTAATGTAATGAATGTGTTTGTTGAATGCGAATGCGTAATCAAAGTGGTGGAAATTGCTTAATGTAATGAATGTTGAATGCGAATGACAAAAGTTACAAATGATAACCGTTGAAAATGATAACCGGGAAGGATAAAGAGTAAAATAAATAATGACGCCCAATGTGGGAGTCGAACTGACGCGGGTTTTGATACCACTCGGGAAAGATGCTCGTGTACTGGAATCACTTGTGTTTCCCACGAGCTAATTGAGTCCCTTACTATTTTGTGGTTGAAATTGGTTAATGTAATGAATGTGTTTGTTGAATGCGAATACGTAATCAAAGTGGTGGAAATTGCTTAATGTAATGAATGTTGAATGCGAATGTTAGTTACAAATGATAAGCGTTGAAAATGATAAGCGGGAAGAATAAAGAGTGAAATAATTAATGACGCCCAATGTGGGAATCGAACCCACTACAGGAAACTGGCTCGGGTTGACATTGCCATTAAGAATGAATGGGGAAATAAAAGGCACAAATTTGCTAATTACTTAAAAACGGTAAATGTTATGAAGGGGAAAAAAGGCGGCAAGCTTGCCATGAATTTTTGGAACGTGTGAAAGTTTGAACGAGGTGAATCGGTTGAAGCATGTGGGAGTAGTTGGATGTCAAAAAAGTGGGAGGAATAAGTTGTTTAATAAAAATAATAACTAGAATTGCAATTTCGGAAGAAATTGCGTGTGAAGGCGAAGGCAGATGTTAAGTTACAAACGTTAAGCGTTAAAAATGATGAGCGGGAAGAATACAAAGGGAAAATAGATAATTGTGAAATAAATGGGAAAATGTTACAAATACATGTTACAAAAAGGTACAAATGATAAGCGTTAAAAATGAAACGTTACAAATGTTACAAAAAAGGTACAAATGATAAGGGGGAAGAATAAAGAGTAAAAAAATTTATGACGCCCAAAGTGGGAATCGAACCCACTACAGGAAACTGGCGCAGGTTGACATTGCCATTGTGTTTCCAACTGAGCTAATCAGGCTCCTTTCTCAGTAACTGTTGAATTTGGTTAATGTAATGAATGTGTTTGTTGAATGCGAATGCGTAATCAAAGTGGTGGAAATTGCTTAATGTAATGAATGTTGAATGCGAATGACAAAAGTTACAAATGATAACCGTTGAAAATGATAACCGGGAAGGATAAAGAGTAAAATAAATAATGACGCCCAATGTGGGAATCGAACTGACGCGGGTTTTGATACCACTCGGGAAAGATGCTCGTGTACTGGAATCACTTGTGTTTCCCACGAGCTAATTGAGTCCCTTTCTTTTAGTGGTTGAATTTGGTTAATGTGATGAATGTGTTTGTTGAATGCGAATACGTAATCAAAGTGGTGGAAATTGCTTAATGTAATGAATGTTGAATGCGAATGTTAGTTACAAATGATAAGCGTTGAAAATGATAAGCGGGAAGAATAAAGAGTAGAATAATTAATGACGCCCAATGTGGGAATCGAACCCACTACAGGAAACTGGCTCGGGTTGACATTGCCATTAAGAATGAATGGGGAAATAAAAGGCACAAATTTTCTAATTACTTAAAAACGGTAAATGTTATGAAGGGGAAAAAAGGTGGCAAGCTTGCCATGAATTTTTGGAACGTGTGAAAGTTTGAACGAGGTGAATCGGTTGAAGCATGTGGGAGTAGTTAGATGTCAAAAAAGTGGGAGGAATAAGTTGTTTAATAATAAGAATAAAAAAAATAATAATAATAAAGTAGAATAACAATGTGTGAAGGCCTTCGCCTTCACACAATAAAGTAGAATAACAATGTGTGAAGGCCTTCGCCTTCACACAACTAGAATTGCAATTTCGGAAGAAATTGCGTGTGAAGGCGAAGGCAGATGGTAATTTAGAAACGTTAAGCGTTAAAAATGATGAGAGGGAAGAATGAAAAGGGAAAGAAATAATTGTGAAATAAATGGGAAAATGTTACAAATACATGTTACAAAAAGGTACAAATGATAAGCGTTAAAAATGAAATGTTACAAATGTTACAAAAAAGGTACAAATGATAAGCGTTGAAAATGATAAGGGAAAGGATAAAGAGTAAAATAAATAATGACGCCCAACGTGGGAATCGAACTGACGCGGGTTTTGATACCACTCGGGAATGATGCTCGTGTACTGGAATCACTTGTGTTTCCCACGAGCTAATTGAGTCCCTTACTATGCCGTGGTTGAAATTGGTTAATGTAATGAATGTGTTTGTTGAATGCGAATACGTAATTAAAGTGGTGGAAATTGCTTAATGTAATGAATGTTGAATGCGAATGTTAGTTACAAATGATAAGCGTTGAAAATGATAAGCGGGAAGAATAAAGAGTAGAATAATTAATGACGCCCAATGTGGGAATCGAACCCACTACAGGAAACTGGCTCGGGTTGACATTGCCATTAAGAATGAATGGGGAAATAAAAGGCACAAATTTGCTAATTACTTAAAAACGGTAAATGTTATGAAGGGGAAAAAAGGTGGCAAGCTTGCCATGAATTTTTGGAACGTGTGAAAGTTTGAACGAGGTGAATCGGTTGAAGCATGTGGGAGTAGTTAGATGTCAAAAAAGTGGGAGGAATAAGTTGTTTAATAATAAGAATTAAAAAAATAATAATAATAAAGTAGAATAACAATGTGTGAAGGCCTTCGCCTTCACACAACTAGAATTGCAATTTCGGAAGAAATTGCGTGTGAAGGCGAAGGCAGATGTTAATTTACAAACGTTAAGCGTTAAAAATGATGAGCGGGAAGAATAGAAATGGAAAATAAATTATTGTGAAATGAATGGTAAAATGTTACAAATACATGTTAAAAAAAGGTACAAATGATAAGGGTTAAAAATGAAATGTTACAAATGTTACAAAAAAGGTACAAATGATAAGGGGGAAGAATAAAGAGTAAAATAATTTATGACGCCCAAAGTGGGAATCGAACCCACTACAGGAAACTGGCGCAGATTGACATTGCCATTGTGTTTCCAACTGAGCTAATCAGGGTCCTACCTAAGTCATTGTTGAAATTGGTTAATGTAATGAATGTGTTTGTTGAATGCGAATGCGTAATCAAAGTGGTGGAAATTGCTTAATGTAATGAATGTTGAATGCGAATGACAAAAGTTACAAATGATAACCGTTGAAAATGATAACCGGGAAGGATAAAGAGTAAAATAAATAATGACGCCCAATGTGGGAGTCGAACTGACGCGGGTTTTGATACCACTCGGGAAAGATGCTCGTGTACTGGAATCACTTGTGTTTCCCACGAGCTAATTGAGTCCCTTACTATTTTGTGGTTGAAATTGGTTAATGTAATGAATGTGTTTGTTGAATGCGAATACGTAATCAAAGTGGTGGAAATTGCTTAATGTAATGAATGTTGAATGCGAATGTTAGTTACAAATGATAAGCGTTGAAAATGATAAGCGGGAAGAATAAAGAGTAAAATAATTAATGACGCCCAATGTGGGAATCGAACCCACTACAGGAAACTGGCTCGGGTTGACATTGCCATTAAGAATGAATGGGGAAATAAAAGGCACAAATTTGCTAATTACTTAAAAACGGTAAATGTTATGAAGGGGAAAAAAGGCGGCAAGCTTGCCATGAATTTTTGGAACGTGTGAAAGTTTGAACGAGGTGAATCGGTTGAAGCATGTGGGAGTAGTTGGATGTCAAAAAAGTGGGAGGAATAAGTTGTTTAATAAAAATAATAACTAGAATTTTGCAATTTCTGGAGAAATTGCGTGTGAAGGCGAAATGTATGAATAACTTTTTCGGGGAATGCTGCCGAACGATGTTGAAACGTGTTGAATTACTTGAGAAATGTAGAATATTTGGAGAATTTGTGGTGAATTTCAAAATTGAAAGTTTGGAATATTTGGTAAGTGGGAAGTTGTGGAATAGGTAGGCAAAAGATGAACAGTTGAAAGTTGGAATGGGTTGAATCGGTTGAAAAATGTAGAATTTAGAGTAGAAAAACGAAATTTTGGAGAATTTGGTTGAATTTCGAATTTGGAATTTTTGGTAAGTGGGAAGTTGTGGAATAGGTAGGCAAAAGATGTACAGTTGAAAGTTGGAACGGGTTGAATCAGTTAAAAAATGTAGAAGTTAGAGCAAATGTTGAATCCCCATAGAGAATGAATGGGAAAATAAAAAAAAGCAATTGCGCCAAAATCTTTCTAAATTTGGAACAAAACAAAAAAAACGGCCTCAGGAGATTCACTTTTGGGGTAAAAATGTTGAAACGGGTTAAATCGGACAAAAAACGAAAAAGTTAGCACAAATGTAGCTATTTGGGCCACTCAGTGTTGAAATAAGGTCACTTACGGTTTGATTCGGGTCACTTCCGGTCTAGTTTGGGTCACTTCCGGTTTATTTGGGTCACTTCCGGTTTAAAACAGGTCACTTCCGGTTTAGCTGAGGTCACTTCCGGTTTATTTGGGGTCATTTCCGGTCTAAAAAGGTCACTTAAGGTTCATTTGGGGTCACTTCCGGTTTGATTTGGGGTCACTTCCGGTTTACCTGAGGTCACTTCCGGTCTATTTGGGGTCACTTCCGGTCTATTTGGGGTCACTTCCGGTTTATTTGGGTCACTTCCGGTTTAATTTGGGTCACTTCCGGTTCGTCTGAGGTCACTTCCGGTTTATTAGGGGTCATTTCTGGTCTAAAAAGGTCACTTCCGGTACATTTGGGGTCACTTCCGGTTTGATTTGGGGTCACTTCCGGTTTACCTGAGGTCACTTCCGGTCTATTTGGGGTCACTTTCGGTTTGATTTGGGGCACTTCCGGTTCATTGTGGGTTCATTGGTGGCACTTCAGGGTCATCCAAGATGGCCGCCACACTGGAATTGGGGGTCAAGGGTTGAATTGTGTAAGCATAGTGGAAGTGGGGGTGAATGGGAGTGAATGTGGGAAGAATAAGGTGAATTAAGTGAATAAATTTGGAATGGGTTGAATCGGTTGAAAAATGTAGAAATGAGAAGGGAAAAAGGAATTGGGTGTGAATTTCAAAATAAAAGATGTGAAGTTTTTGGTAAGTGGGAAGTTGTGGAATAGGTAGAAAAATGATGAACAGTTGAAAGTTGGAATGGGTTGAATCGGTTGAAAAATGTAGAAATGAGAAGGGAAAAAGGAATTGGGTGGGAATTTCAAAATAAAAGATGTGAAGTTTTTGGGACGTGGGAAGTTGTGGAATAGGTAGAAAAATGATGAACAGTTGAAAGTTGGAATGGGTTGAATCGGTTGAAAAATGTAGAAATGAGAAGGAGAAAAGGAAATATTGGAGAATTGGGTGTGAATTTCAAAATAAAAGATGTGAAGGTTTTGGTAAGTGGGAAGTTGTGGAATAGGTAGAAAAATGATGAACAGTTGAAAGTTGGAATGGGTTGAATCGGTTGAAAAATGTAGAAATGAGAAGGGAAAAGGAATTGGGTGTGAATTTCAAAATAAAAGATGTGAAGCTTTTGGTAAGTGGGAAGTTGTGGAATCAGTAGAAAAATAATGAACAGTTGAAAGTTGGAATGGGTTGAATCGGTTGAAAAATGTAGAAATTAGAGTAGAAAAACGAAATTTTAGAGAATTTTGGTTGAATTTCAAAATAAAAGATGTGAAGTTTTTGGTAAGTGGGACGTTGTGGAATAGGTAGGCAAAAGATGAACAGTTGAAAGTTGGAACGAGTTGAATCGGTTGAAAAATGTAGAAGTTAGAGGTGAAAAACGAAATTTTGTGAAAATTTGTCGGAATTTTTAACGTGAAAACGAGAAATTTTCGAATTTGGGAATTTTGGGAATGTCGAGAATCCTTCCGAATGTGATTAGAATGTGCTGAATGATGTGAATTTCAAATTGGAACGACGTAAATGTGAAATGTCGAATGTGCCATTGAGAATGAATGGGGAAAAATTTGTCGGAATTTGGGGAATTTTGCGGAAACGGAAAATTTTCGGAACGAGAAAAATGGAAGCGCTCATCGCGTGAATATTTGGAATACGTGAAAAGTGGAATGGAGTGAATCGGATGAATTATGCGGAAGATGAAACTGGACAAAAAAGTGTGGAGAATAAAAGAGAATAATAACTAGAATTTGCAATTCCTGAAGGAATTGCGTGTGAAGGTGAAGAAGTTGAATAAATATTGAAGGAATGTTGCAGAATGATGTTGAAACGAGTTGAATCGGTTGAAAACTGTAGTAATGAGAAGGGAAAAAGGAATTGGGTGTGAATTTCAAAATAAAAGATGTGAAATTTTTGGTAAGTTGTGGAATAGGTAGAAAAAAGATGAATAGTTGAAAGTTGAAATGGGTTGAATTGGTTGAAAAATGTAGAAATGAGAAGGGAAAAAGGAATTGGGTGTGAATTTCAAAATAAAAGATGTGAAGTTTTTGGTAAGTGGGAAGTTGTGGAATAGGTAGAAAAATGATGAACAGTTGAAAGTTGGAATGGGTTGAATCGGTTGAAAAATGTAGAAATGAGAAGGGAAAAGGGAATTGGGTGTGAATTTCAAAATAAAAGATGTGAAGTTTTTGGTAAGTTGTGGAATAGGTAGAAAAAAGATGAACAGTTGAAAGTTGGAATGGGTTGAATCGGTTAAAAAATGTAGAAATTAGAAGGGAAAAAGGAATTGGGTGTGAATTTCAAAATAAAAGAAGTGAAGTTTTTGGTAAGTGGGAAGTTGTTGAATAGGTAGAAAAATGATGAACAGTTGAAAGTTGGAATGGGTTGAATCGGTTGAAAAATGTAGAAATTAGAGTAGAAAAAAGGAAATTTTAGAGAATTTTGGTTGAATTTCAAAATAAAAGATGTGAAGTTTTTGGTAAGTGGGAAGTTGTGGAATAAGTAGAGAAAAGATGAACAGTTGAAAGTTGGAATGGGTTGAATCGGTTGAAAAATGTAGAAATGAGAAGGGAAAAGGGAAAAAGGAATTGGGTGTGAATTTCAAAATAAAAGATGAAAACGTGAAAATGTTGAATTTGGCAAGTTTGGGAATGTGCCCAATGTGATTTGAATGTGTTGAATGATGTGAATTTCAAACTGGAACAACGTAAATGTGAAATGTTGAATCTGCCATTAAGAATGAATGGGGCAAAATTCGCCGTAAATTTGTGAATTTTGCGAAAACGGAAAATTTTTGGAAGGAAAAAAAAGTGAGCAGACGTGCCATGAATATTTGGAATAAGTGAAAAGTGGAATGGAGTGAATAGGTTGAAGTATGTGGAAGTAGTTAAGCGTCAAAAAAGTGAGCGGAAGTTGAATAATAATAATAACTAGAATTGCAATTTCGGAAGAAATTGCGTGTGAAGGCGAAGGCAGATGTTAAGTTACAAACGTTAAGCGTTAAAAATGATGAGCGGGAAGAATACAAAGGGAAAATAGATAATTGTGAAATAAATGGGAAAATGTTACAAATACATGTTACAAAAAGGTACAAATGATAAGCGTTAAAAATGAAACGTTACAAATGTTACAAAAAAGGTACAAATGATAAGCGTTGAAAATGATAAGGGGGAAGAATAAAGAGGAAAATAATTTATGACTCCCAATGTGGGAATCGAACCCACTACAGGAAACTGGCTCGGGTTGACATTTCCATTGTGTTTCCGACTGAGCTAATGAGGATCCTTCCTTCTTGCTGGTTGAATTTGGTTAATGTAATGAATGCGTTTGTTGAATGCGAATGCGTAATCAAAGTGGTGGAAATTGCTTAATGTAATGAATGTTGAATGCGAATGACAAAAGTTACAAATGATAACCGTTGAAAATGATAACCGTGAAGGATAAAGAGTAAAATAAATAATGACGCCCAATGCGGGAATCGAACTGACGCGGGTTTTGATACCACTCGGGAATGATGCTCGTGTACTGGAATCACTTGTGTTTCCCACGAGCTAATTGAGTCCCTTACTATGTCGTGGTTGAAATTGGTTAATGTAATGAATGTGTTTGTTGAATGCGAATACGTAATCAAAGTGGTGGAAATTGCTTAATGTAATGAATGTTGAATGCGAATGTTAGTTACAAATGATAAGCGTTGAAAATGATAAGCGGGAAGAATAAAGAGTAGAATAATTAATGACGCCCAATGTGGGAATCGAACCCACTACAGGAAACTGGCTCGGGTTGACATTGCCATTAAGAATGAATGGGGAAATAAAAGGCACAAATTTGCTAATTACTTAAAAACGGTAAATGTTATGAAGGGGAAAAAAGGTGGCAAGCTTGCCATGAATTTTTGGAACGTGTGAAAGTTTGAACGAGGTGAATCGGTTGAAGCATGTGGGAGTAGTTAGATGTCAAAAAAGTGGGAGGAATAAGTTGTTTAATAATAAGAATAAAAAAAATAATAATAATAAAGTAGAATAACAATGTGTGAAGGCCTTCGCCTTCACACAACTAGAATTGCAATTTCGGAAGAAATTGCGTGTGAAGGCGAAGGCAGATGTTAAGTTACAAACGTTAAGCGTTAAAAATGATGAGCGGGAAGAATACAAAGGGAAAATAGATAATTGTGAAATAAATGGGAAAATGTTACAAATACATGTTACAAAAAGGTACAAATGATAAGCGTTAAAAATGAAACGTTACAAATGTTACAAAAAAGGTACAAATGATAAGGGGGAAGAATAAAGAGTAAAAAAATTTATGACGCCCAAAGTGGGAATCGAACCCACTACAGGAAACTGGCGCAGGTTGACATTGCCATTGTGTTTCCAACTGAGCTAATCAGGCTCCTTTCTCAGTAACTGTTGAATTTGGTTAATGTAATGAATGTGTTTGTTGAATGCGAATGCGTAATCAAAGTGGTGGAAATTGCTTAATGTAATGAATGTTGAATGCGAATGACAAAAGTTACAAATGATAACCGTTGAAAATGATAACCGGGAAGGATAAAGAGTAAAATAAATAATGACGCCCAATGTGGGAATCGAACTGACGCGGGTTTTGATACCACTCGGGAAAGATGCTCGTGTACTGGAATCACTTGTGTTTCCCACGAGCTAATTGAGTCCCTTTCTTTTAGTGGTTGAATTTGGTTAATGTGATGAATGTGTTTGTTGAATGCGAATACGTAATCAAAGTGGTGGAAATTGCTTAATGTAATGAATGTTGAATGCGAATGTTAGTTACAAATGATAAGCGTTGAAAATGATAAGCGGGAAGAATAAAGAGTAGAATAATTAATGACGCCCAATGTGGGAATCGAACCCACTACAGGAAACTGGCTCGGGTTGACATTGCCATTAAGAATGAATGGGGAAATAAAAGGCACAAATTTTCTAATTACTTAAAAACGGTAAATGTTATGAAGGGGAAAAAAGGTGGCAAGCTTGCCATGAATTTTTGGAACGTGTGAAAGTTTGAACGAGGTGAATCGGTTGAAGCATGTGGGAGTAGTTAGATGTCAAAAAAGTGGGAGGAATAAGTTGTTTAATAATAAGAATAAAAAAAATAATAATAATAAAGTAGAATAACAATGTGTGAAGGCCTTCGCCTTCACACAATAAAGTAGAATAACAATGTGTGAAGGCCTTCGCCTTCACACAACTAGAATTGCAATTTCGGAAGAAATTGCGTGTGAAGGCGAAGGCAGATGGTAATTTAGAAACGTTAAGCGTTAAAAATGATGAGAGGGAAGAATGAAAAGGGAAAGAAATAATTGTGAAATAAATGGGAAAATGTTACAAATACATGTTACAAAAAGGTACAAATGATAAGCGTTAAAAATGAAATGTTACAAATGTTACAAAAAAGGTACAAATGATAAGCGTTGAAAATGATAAGGGAAAGGATAAAGAGTAAAATAAATAATGACGCCCAACGTGGGAATCGAACTGACGCGGGTTTTGATACCACTCGGGAATGATGCTCGTGTACTGGAATCACTTGTGTTTCCCACGAGCTAATTGAGTCCCTTACTATGCCGTGGTTGAAATTGGTTAATGTAATGAATGTGTTTGTTGAATGCGAATACGTAATTAAAGTGGTGGAAATTGCTTAATGTAATGAATGTTGAATGCGAATGTTAGTTACAAATGATAAGCGTTGAAAATGATAAGCGGGAAGAATAAAGAGTAAAATAAATAATGACGCCCAATGTGGGAATCGAACCCACTACAGGAAACTGGCTCGGGTTGACATTGCCATTAAGAATGAATGGGGAAATAAAAGGCACAAATTTGCTAATTACTTAAAAACGGTAAATGTTATGAACGAGAAAAAAAGTGGCAAGCTTGCCATGAATTTTTGGAACGTGTGAAAGTTTGAACGAGGTGAATCGGTTGAAGCATGTGGGAGTAGTTGGATGTCAAAAAAGTGGGAGGAATAAGTTGTTTAATAAAAATAACTAGAATTGCAATTTCGGAAGAAATTGCGTGTGAAGGCGAAGGCAGATGTTAATTTAGAAACGTTAAGCGTTAAAAATGATGAGAGGGAAGAATGAAAAGGGAAAGAAATAATTGTGAAATAAATGGGAAAATGTTACAAATACATGTTACAAAAAGGTACAAATGATAAGCGTTAAAAATGAAATGTTACAAATGTTACAAAAAAGGTACAAATGATAAGCGTTGAAAATGATAAGGGAAAGGATAAAGAGTAAAATAAATAATGACGCCCAACGTGGGAATCGAACTGACGCGGGTTTTGATACCACTCGGGAATGATGCTCGTGTACTGGAATCACTTGTGTTTCCCACGAGCTAATTGAGTCCCTTACTATGCCGTGGTTGAAATTGGTTAATGTAATGAATGTGTTTGTTGAATGCGAATACGTAATTAAAGTGGTGGAAATTGCTTAATGTAATGAATGTTGAATGCGAATGTTAGTTACAAATGATAAGCGTTGAAAATGATAAGCGGGAAGAATAAAGAGTAAAATAAATAATGACGCCCAATGTGGGAATCGAACCCACTACAGGAAACTGGCTCGGGTTGACATTGCCATTAAGAATGAATGGGGAAATAAAAGGCACAAATTTGCTAATTACTTAAAAACGGTAAATGTTATGAACGAGAAAAAAAGTGGCAAGCTTGCCATGAATTTTTGGAACGTGTGAAAGTTTGAACGAGGTGAATCGGTTGAAGCATGTGGGAGTAGTTGGATGTCAAAAAAGTGGGAGGAATAAGTTGTTTAATAAAAATAATAATAAAGTAGAATAACAATGTGTGAAGGCCTTCGCCTTCACACAATAATAAAGTAGAATAACAATGTGTGAAGGCCTTCGCCTTCACACAATAAAGTAGAATAACAATGTGTGAAGGCCTTCGCCTTCACACAATAAAGTAGAATAACAATGTGTGAAGGCCTTCGCCTTCACACAATAATAATAATAAAGTAGAATAACAATGTGTGAAGGCCTTCGCCTTCACACAATAAACTTTATTTGTATAGCACCTTTCATACAAGAAATGCAGCTCAAAGCGCTTTACAACAATGAAAGAAAAACATGAATACATAAAAACAAAACATTCATGTATGCCTACACAATTAATAAAGTGAGTTTAAAATAGGAGCACCCTTTAATAAAATAAAGAATATATCTTTAAGAAAAGGTCAAAAATAAAATAGAGATAAAGATAAAATTAGGCTTAAAATGAAATTTACAAAACGTAATTGGTTAAATGCTCGGGTAAAGAAATGAGTTTTTAGTTTTGTTTTGAAAATATCTAGCGACCTGGCCTCCCTGATACCTATTGGCAGTGTGTTCCATAGTTTGGGGGCGTAATTAACAAAGTTAATCACCGATTAAATCACCGATCTTCTTTCTGCTGTTGCTGGGAGCCTCCAATAAACCAGCAGCAGATGATCGCATGGTTCTTGGAGGTATATAGCTAACAAGAGAGTTTGCAATGTAGCTTGGTCCCTGCCCGTTGAGGGCTTTGTATATAAGGAGAAAGACAATTCAAATCAATTCTAAATGTAAAAGGAAGCCAGTGCAGAGCAGCTAGAACTGGTCTAATGTGCTCTCTCTTCTTGGTCCTGGTTAATAGGCGAGCTGCAGCATTTTGGTTGAGCTGAAGTCTATCAGTGTTTTTTTTCGGGAGACCAGTAAAGAGTGCATTTCAGTAGTCAAGCCGGCTTGAAATAAAGGCATGAATCAGTTTCTCAGCATAATTTTGATTTACGAACGCTCTTACTTTGGCTATATTTCTAAGGTGGAAAAATTGTGTTTTGGTCACCTTGTTAATGTGGGACCTGAAGTTTAGATCTGAATCTAAGATAACACCAAGATTTGTAACCTCGGATTTAATCCAGGGAGTTAATTTCCCCAAATTTTTAAACAGCATTTCTCTTTTTGTTTTAGGGCCGATTAGCAAGATTCCCGTTTTATCCTCGTTTAACTTTAAGAAATTGTTGCTCATCCATTTATTTATAGCCAGAAGACAGTTGGTGATGGAGCTTATAGGTGTAGCATCATTGGGTTCTGCAGATATGTACAATTGTGTGTCATCCGCATAACTATGGAAATATACATTGTGCTTTCTGATGATGTCGCCAAGCGGCAGCATGTAAAGTGAGAATAATAGTGGACCAATGCAGCTGCCTTGTGCAACCCCATAGCGGCTGTCATGTGTGTTGGACACATGCTCTCCTATGCTGACATAGAACTTTCTCCCTTTGATATATGTTCTGAATAAGGCCGGTTTCATAGAAATTCCTCAATCCATCCATTTTCTGTACCGCTTAGTCCCCACGGAGGTCACGGGTGTGCTGGAGCCTATCCCAGCCGTCATCGGGCAGTAGGCAGGGGACACCCCGAACCGGTTGCCAGCCAATCGCAGGGCACACAGAGACAAACAACCATTCGCACTTGCACCTAGGGACGATTTGGAGTGCTCAATCGGCCTACCAAGCATGTTTTTGGGATGTGTGAGGAAACCGGAGTGCCCGGAGAAAACCCACGCGAGAACATGCAAACTCCGCACAGGGAGGGCCGGAGGTGGACTCGAACCTGCACCCTCCTAACTGTAAGGCGGACGCGCTACCCAGCGTTTATTTTTAAACAATAGGTTATAACTTACCATTTGGAGCCACTGATAGGACGATGGACAGTAGGACAAAAGGCCAATGATGATTCATGTCCTGACAAAAAAAAAACGAAATTAATTATTGTCCAACAAAATGAATTGCATATAGATATGAATGACAATAGTAGTTGTCTAGAAAAATATTTATCAATGCCAGCGACATCAGTGCCATGTGAGGGTCTTCTCCAAAGCTGGAGAGGGAGTGAGGCAGAAGAGCCAATTTAAGCCAAGCACTGTGGAGTAGGGGTGTAAATCGCGGGTTTTGTCACGATACGAAATAATATCGATATAAAGAACTACAATACGATATTTGCCGATATCTTAAAGCCTGCTGCGATTCATTCACGATATATCGCGATATAGTGCTCTACAATCGATTTTTTTTTTTTTTTTAGTAAAAAATATATAACAATATCCTGATTTATAACAATTCATACGCGAAATCAACAAGGCACTGCAAACTCTTTATTTAGGAAATTACAAGAGTATTGTAGTATACAAATTGCTTACTTTAACACTGAACGTTGATGTCGTGTTTTTTCTTTAAATGTGCGGCGAGATTTGTGCTCCCTGAATATTTGATCACCGCATGGCAGGATTTACAAACTGCACGTGTCTTGGCCGTTGAGCCATCTTTTCTTTGGAATCCAAAGTGCTTCCAAACGAATGACTTGAAGCCTAAAGGGGAGCAAATTTCCTCGTCTTTTTGGACACTAGCCATAGCACCAGCCCAGGAGCCGCGGACTAGTTGTCCCCTCCCCTTTCACGCGCGTGCTCTGCTCACAACACAACAACGCCGGAAAGAGGAAGCAAGCAACAATGAACTGGATTTCAAAATAAAGTCGCGTCTAATGTCCGAGGTCAAACACGGCGATATAAATCGATGTTTACCTTTAGCATCGATACCAATAAATCGTAGCGCATTATATCGAGTAATCGATGTGTATCGATGTATCGTTACACCCCTACTGTGGAGACAATTATTTTTTTGAATGAAAATTGGTGAATCATCCCAATGACTACAAAGTCACATAATCGCCATTTCCTAAATTTTCCATCCATCCATTTTCTGAACGGCTTAATCCCCACAGGGGTCCCAGCCACCATCTGGCAGTAGGCGGCGGACGCCAGCCAATTGCAAGGCGCACAGAGACAAACAACCATTTGCACTCACACCTAGGGACAATTTGGAGTGCTCAATCGGCCTACCAAGCATGTTACCAAGCGCCCGGGGAGAACATGCAAACTCCTCACGGGGAGGGCCGGAGGTGGAATCGAACCGGCACCCTCCTACCTGCGAGGCGGACGTGCTACCTAGTGTGCCACCGAGCCGCCTTCCTTAATTTTCCATTAGTTACAAAAGCACTATCCCAGTTGCAGAAGCACATTTCTCATTTTATCCACATATGCTTAGTTATCCATTAATACATAAATACCTAAATAACCTACAATAAAAGCTTCATTGATTATTGATATATCGAAATGGCTATTTAATGGATTCAAATACATTAAAATGCATTAAAATACACGAGTCTGGATTTTTTGCCCTTTATTTTTATTGTTGTCATTCTTATCAGAGCAAGCCACATTAGTCATTCATTAATTATGGCACATGTTCGTCAGAGAAATCCAGCAGATGGCACTCTTCTAAGTGTATCAAAGGCTTCAAAGTAGCATTTTGAATTTAGAGCAGTTGTGTTGAAGTGATTCATTGGTTCATGAGGCATCGAAATTGCCATCACTAGCGAACGGCGTCTATATACATGCCCTAATCAGCGGGTAACACAGGATAGGTGGTGGCGGTCATCGCTGATTAGCACGCACAGTTCTGTGTTGGCAATGCACGCCCCGAGGCCTAGTGAGGAGGACGCGTGCGTCAAGGCCAGCAGGGCGAGAGCGGAAACGTGACGCATCTGCGCACAAAGAAAAAAACTTTCTTATTTAGTGTGTTTGTTGGTGCACAAGTGTTCATCTTAACATTGTTTGCATATGGTCTAAAATGATACTTTGTGCACTGTCACAACTTTCTTACAATCCGTCTGTACTTAATATCAACCTGATATGTCTACGTAGACTTTTATACAGCCTTATTATTGTATTTGTCTGATAAGTCTGAATCTTGCACATGAGACAAGAATAAACTTACTGAAACTACTCTGTATATTGTAGAAGTGAAAGCCATTAAACTGAAAAGTATTCTTTATCCATTCCCTGGTAAATGTATAAGTTGACTTTACAGATGACTAAGTATACTAATATTTAGTCATCTGTAAAGTCAACTTCAGTCAACTTCCTCATCAAAAAAAAGAAGCTTCTGCTCATTTTTTGCATCATGGTTTGTCAGACAAGGATAGACAGGAAGAGAAAGAGTATTCACTATGTAGCTCACCGTTATACAGAAGACTGCTGGACAGGACAAGGAAGTATGACTCAACCAGAGACATGAGAATGGAAAACATGCTACACAAGTTTACGTGCATTTTAAGCAAAAAAGGAGAACTTGAGCAGCTTTGGTAGTCATGCTGAGTAAGTTATTCTAAATAGTTTAAAATGTATATATATTTCCATTACACAAGATATTTTGTTCACTAAGGGGGAGTTTCACTTAAAATAATAAAATAAATAAAACATAAATAAATACATAAAAAAGTCGAGACTGATATTCCATATTAGGGCGGCAAAGTTCCAATTTACTGCCCCGCCCACAGGCACTTCTCTTTTTTTTTGTTCCATTGTGTCTAAACCCATGTTTTTTGGTTGATATTTTGAATAATTCTTCTAGTCTTCTATAATGTTTTGAATCTGTAAATTATCAACAATGAAGGAAATCTTTTGACATGGAAAGAAAGTTAACAAATATTAACAAAGTTAACAAATATAGATAGATAGATAGATAGATAGATAGATAGATAGATAGATAGATAGATAGATAGATAGATAGATAGATAGATAGATAGATAGATAGATAGATAGATAGATAGATAGATAGATAGATAGATAGATAGATAGATAGATAGATAGATAGATAGATAGATAGATAGATAGATAGATAGATAGATAGATAGATCGTATAACTTATGGGCTATGTGCATGACTGTGAATTTTCTCTCCCGTTGGTGTAATTATGACGGGTTAATTTAAGTTTAAGCGTTAGAGAAAAAGTGTAAGATTTACCATAGTATTACGGTGTCATTTTATAACTACCGTAATTTTCGGACTATAAGTCGCTCCGGAGTATAAGTCGCACCAGCCATAAAATACCCAAAAATGTGAAAAAAAACATATACCGTTTTTTTCCGTGTATAGTGCGCCCCCATGTATAGTACGCACCCTAAAAATGGCATGCTGATGCTGGAAAAAAGCTTGTACCCATGTATAATACGCACCCAATTTTTATGATTTTTTTTTTTTTTTTTTAAGTCCCAATGATCGTCACACACGCAGGGAGGCAATGGGTCCCATTTTTATATTCTTTGGTATGGTCTTAACTAGGCTGGATGTCATTTTTTTTGTTGGCGTTGATTTCTCCGACTGCCCCTAAACGCACCACCGCGCTCCGTGCGCACACGGGAAAGAGGCGGCTCTGTATGGGAGAGACGTTGAAGAGGAATAAAAACACCCTTGGAAACCAAAACTTGCCCCTCGTCGTGACTCGGAGCCGCAACAAATGTTTCGGATTTGTGTAGGGTACATTGTGACAGACAGCAAACTAGCAGGTGATCGAGCGAGCGTCTGATACAAGAGCATTGCGGTCGTATGGAGCGTGTTTGAAGTGAACAGCAGAGACGAAAGGAACAAGGCAAAGTGATGTGAAATAAAATATTACATGTAATACGCATTTTGTTATTTGCTGATTGAAACTGCTAATTAAACTGTGAATTGAAACTAATAGGTGGAGAACTGAACTCTCGCTCTTTATATAGCTGACGTGTCTTGCGCAACCGTTCTGCGCATCTGTAATGGCGGCCTCCGTATGACGTCCGGTCTGCGATGGAGATTAAAAAACAAACAATATTTGACAATAACACACCATCAAGGATTGCACCATCGCATCAAACGATGTGTCGTCAATTATGAATTTTACTAAGTGTGTTGGGCAGGATGGCTGAATGCGATGCGCGATTGACAACAAACAAGAAGAAAGGTGAGTTTTATTTCGGGGGAGATTTGTCATGTCTCGTCCCCAGTTTTGCTATGTGTCTAGGTTGCCATAGTTTCTGTTCGCGTCGCCCCTCTCTTCCTGTGTCACCTCAATCGATGTAACGTGTTTTGTATTTAAGTCCTGTCTGCCCCTGTTACTGTCATTCTGTTCCTGTCTTTGGTAATGTCACCCTGTCTTTTTGTTCCACGACTTTGTCGGTCAGTCCTGTTGTTGGTTTTGTTGTACCATGACTTTCTTTAAAAAAATAAAAAATTACAATTTTTTTTTTGTACCCATGTATAATACGCACCCCAGAATTTAGGACAATAAATTAGTTAAATTTTGCGCACTATACACGGAAAAAACGGTACGTATAAGTCGCTCCGGAGTAAAAGTCGCATTTTGGGGGGCAATTTATTCGACAAAATCCAACACCAAGAACAGACGTGAACGAGCAACAACAGGCTAAACGATACGGTATGCTAACGTGACAAACACAAACGAGGAGCTGAGAACGGGCCTGACGTAACATTCAGTTATTTAAAAAAAACTATTACATAAATAACACGTTTATAAAACCATCTGTGTCACTCCAATTCATTAAATCCATCGATCGTCCTTTGTCAACAATGCCGTGTGCCGCGCCGCAGTTCAAATTATTCCACAGGCCCATACAACGATATATAAACTATATTTTAAATAACTATCACATAAACAACAATATTATCAAACCATTTGTGTCACTCCAAATCATTAAATCCATCGATCAAATTTCTCGTCCTTTATGTCATTCTGGTGACAGAGGACATGTCCAGAGGATATGGCGCTTTAAAGTGTTAATTACTTTATTTGATTTTTTCTCTCTATTTTTCATGTTTTGAATATGTTCAAGATAAAGATATCAAAGCATGTGAAGTGATCAACTATACTAAAAATAACAAGTGAAGTGGTCAACTATACTTGTAAGTAAGTGATGTGTTAATGATCAAGTAGAAATTTGTGAAAAAAAACATATATAAGTCGCTCCTGAGTATAAGTCGCCCCCCCACCCAAACTATGAAAAAAAACGCGACTTATAGTCCGAAAATTACGGTATGTGATTTTTTAACCAAACTATTTTTTTGGAGCTGTTTGCATATGCTGGACTGGAATTTTACTAGACTGGCAGAAAATGAGTTAAGAATTGACCCCCCAAAATTAGCCTCTTAAGAAATTAAGATACATCTTTTCTTCGAATTCCCTTACATCTTTCAGATATATAACTTGGAAAGGAAATAACATTTCACTCACTGCACAAAAATTTAGTTCTTTGGTGTTTGAACTCTACGTACACAGACACAATTTTCGCCGTCAGTTGACAATTGTCATTTTTTCAAATAGAACTTAGTTTCCATTTCTCACATTTCTAAAAACTATGTTTGAGTTTTGTATTGTTCCATCGGTTTTGCAATCATATACAATATTATTCAAACTAAAATACTGTCCTTTCCAAAAGCGCCCATATACAGATTTACAATTACAATATTATACTATTAATCAAAAGAACTATGCAGTTGTGTTGTATTGCATTACTTGACAAAGTTTATATTCACACAACAGAAGACTTTTTTTACTCACTCACTATTGTCTAGGAGTAGCATCAAAATGTGGATAAGTATCATGTTAGTAGTATGTTTTAAGTCAGATGAATGAATATGGATCTTATTTCTCTATAATGTGTCTCTATAATTCAATCGATATCCTCATGCGTTTGCATTTGGTAGTCAAACATAAGAACACTAAATAATACTCAAATGATTAAATAGCCATTGTTTCCACATTTTTCCCTCAGGCACTGATTAACAGTAATAATGTTTTTGTAAAAAAATCTAACTCACAAGAATGAGGAAGATGCCTGCTGCCTGTGGGTGACGGTTATGCCAAAGACTGCCTGGCAGGAAGTATAACTAGTCTGCACTTGCAACACCTTCTCAGCGTCGTGCATGGACAAATAGTCTCAGACAGTTAAATGCATGAATATTGAGACTCCAGAAGTTTTGTTGAGGGTTGATGTTGATTTTTTGAACGCTTCCCCCTCCCCTGCTTTAACTATTTACACATACTTTTTTATTTGTGTTTGTGAGACTAAAATAGAATGAACATGACAAAATTACAGAATTATTTATGTATTTAACATTTATTTAACAAGGGAAAAGCTTTTTGAAGCATCAAATCTCATGTTTTCACAAAGAGGCAGCAGAAAATATAAAATATAGTCAAATGTCAACCAGCAGCATGTTTGAAATGTAGCATTTTTCCCATAATTCCATGGGATATTGACTTTCACATGTGCAAGTACAAAAAAATACTACTGTTTACTTAGCATCTGGCCTTCCCTTCGTAAATTCAATCCATGAAGTTACGAGACTGTTCATTTTGGACTATAAAAATGCCGTCTTTAAATATGAATGAATGCAATTTTTATTTCAAGCAAGCATAAAAATAAGCAAAAGTCAGAAGAAAAAAATAAAACAGGTATCTGCAAAACAGCATATACACATGCTCAGAAAGGAAGTAGAAAGTAGAATTAGTTTTTTACCCATTTGTAACTTATACTATAACACTCTAGATACCATATCATATACACTATTTTTACACACACGAACACACACACGCACGCACACACACACACACACACACATCATATAATCTCATCCAAAAGCATATGGTAATAAACACAAAATATACGCAAATCAATAAAAATATTGCGAGAGTACAGTGTCTCCACTTGCCAAGATCAGGCTGTGAAAAATCTGAAGATTTTTCTTATCTAAGAGCCCCCTACAACACCGATCCTTACAACACTGATCCACGGCCTGGTACCATTCTGTGGACCACTCAATAACAGGCCATAGTGATATTAGAAGAAAAAAGTGACGGCTCCCGACATCCAGAAAGCAGGGCCCCGACACTTTATGGGCAGGGGGGAAACAGGAACTGATCAATACTCCATAGCGGTTCAGTACTCTGCAGAGGCATCTGAATCCTCAAAGTCAGGAGCCGAACCCGAGAGCGGCGGTGCCGAAACACCTAGAACAGGGGAAACAACAGGTAAAATGCAGGGATGAGAATGGCAAATGCGAAAAAAACACTGAAAAGTAGCCGGGATACATATATATATACATACATATATATACGTATATATATATATATATATATATATATATATATATATATATATATATATATATATATATATATAAATACTGCTCAAAAAATTGAAGGAACAGTTTTTCATCAGGGTATTGTCATGCTGTCGGGTTTCGTAGATTGTTTTGTTTTGTCCTGTCCTTCGTGTTATCACTTCCTGTTTTATTTTGTACATCACATTTCAGATAATGGGTCCTTCCTCTGCACGGCCGTCCACTTGACCTCCCTGTTTTGATGACTACGTACACCTGTGTCGTCCGCCCTGATTGTCTGCACCTGTGTCCTCCCCCTTCCGTGTGTGTATTTAGCCCGCGTCTTCCCCTTGTCTTGTGCCAGTGCGTCTTGCTAATCATGATCACCAGCGACTCCGTAGCCACAGATATTCCCCGTGAAAGCCTTGATAGCAGAGACTTATTGTCCAAGCTCTATGTTTTGCTCGTGAGATTTTGCCTTCGTTTTTCCCTCAGTTTGAGGTGCTTTTTGTTTGCTGTTCTCAGTCCTTTTTTCCCTCGTGTTGAGGCGCTTTTTGTTCTTGGAGCTGTCTTCTGTGAAGGAAATAAACTCCTTTTTTTTTTAACTCTGCATTCGAGTCCTCTCCCTGCTCTGAGCCTGACAGGTATGGCATGAATTAAACTGGAAAATGCAATTCCTGGAGAAATTGCGTGTGAAGGCGAAGACTATGAATAACATCTTGGGGAATGCTGCCGAATGATGTTGAAACGATTTGAATTACTTGAGAAATGTAGAAAATAGAAGTGTAAAAACGAAATTTTGGAGAACTTGTGGTGAATTTCAAAATTGAAAATTTGTCATTTTTGGTAAGTGGTAAATTGTGGGATGGGTAGGAAAATGATGAGTTGAAAGTTGGAACGGGTTGAATCGGTTGAAAAATGTAGAAATTAGAGTTGAAAAATGGAATCTTGGAGAATTTGGCGTAAATTTCAAAATTGAAAAATTTGAACTTTTGGTAAGTAGCACATTGTTGAATAGGTAGGAAAAAGATGAACAGTTGAAAGTTGGAACGGGTTGACTCTGTTAAAAAATGTAAAAGTTAGAGCAAATGTTAAATTTAGGTCACTTCTGGGTTCATTTAGGGCAGTTCTTGTTAAAACAAATTCACTTCTGGTTATTTGGGGCACTTCCGGTTTAATTTAGTGCCCTTCCAGTTTATTTGGGGGCACTTCCGGTTCAAAAAGGTCACTTTCAAGATTCAAGAGTTTTTATTCCCCATGTTTGAGTGTGCCAAACAAGGAATTTGACTACGGTAAAAACACTCCCTCTATTCAACATTTAGGTGACTACCAACATTCAGGACATGTGAATAATGGCAAAAACAGTGTAGACAAATTCAAAAAGGTGTGAAGAGCAGGATGTTATTGCACAGTAATGTCTCTGAGACTCTATGAGTGGTGTGAGTTCATCAGAGCAACAGCCTGGGGGAAGAAGCTGTCTCTGTGTCTGCTGGTTTTGGCGTACCGAGCTCTATAACGCCGTCCGGAGGAGAGTAGTTAGAACAGACTGCAACCTGGGTGAGAAGAGTCTGTAGAGATGTTCCTTGCCCGATTCCTGGTCAGGTACAAGTCTTGAATAGATGGGAGGTTGATTCCAATGATCTTTTCTGCAGTTCTGATTGTCCGTTGTAGTCTGTGCTTGTCTTGTTTGGAGGCCGATCCAAACCAGACAGTGATGGAGGTGCAGAGGACAAACTGGATGATAGCAGTGTAGAAGGTCTTCAGAAGCTCTCGCAGCAGGTTGAACTTCTTGAGCTGTCTCAGGAAGTACAGCCTCTGCTGGGCCTTCTTCCGGACAGAGTCTATGTGGCCGGTCCATTTCAGGTCCCGAGAGATTGTGGTTGCCAGGAACTTGAAAGTGTCTGTGGAGAGAATAGTATTACTGCGGATAGTGAGGGGTAAAAGTGGTGAAGCGTCTTGCCTGAAATCCACTGTCATCTCCACGGTCTTGAGCGGGTTCAGCTCCAGATGGTTTTGACTGCACCAGTGGACCAGCCGCTCCACCTCCTGTCTGTGTATTCAGTCTCATCACTGTCCTGGATCAGTCCGATGAGAGTGGTGTCGTCTGCATACTTCAGGAGAGTCACCTGAGGGGAAATCATTGGTGTAGACAGAGGAGCAGTGGGGAGAGGACTCACCCCTGAGGGGCTCCATTATTGGTGGTCCGGGTGTCAGATGTGATGCCCCCCAGCCTCACACGCTGTCTCCTGTTGGTCAGGAAGCTGGTGATCCACTGACCGGTGGAGGCAGGCACCGCAAGCTGGATGAGCTTCTGTTGGAGGATGTCAGCGGCGATGGTGATGAACGCCAAGCTGAAGTCCACGTTTAACTTCCGGTTTAGCTGTGGTAACTTCCAGTTTGATTTGGGGTCACTTCCGATTTACCTTAGGTCACTTCTGGTTTGATTTGGGGCACTTCCGGTTGATTCTGGGTTCATTGGGGGCACTTTAGGGTCAATCCAAGATGGCCGCCACACGAAGTGGGGGTCAAGGGTTCAATTGTGTAACCATAGTGGAAGTGGGGGTGAATATGGTAAGCATAAGGTGAACAAAGTGAATCAAGTTGGAATGGGTTGAATCGGTTGAAAAATGTAGAAATGAGAAGGGAAAAACTAAATTTTGGAAAAAAACGGTGTGAATTTCAAAATCGAAAATTTGCAATTTTTGGTAAGTGGGAAGGTCTAGAATAGGTAGGCAAATGATGAACAGTTGAAAGTTGAAACGAGTTAAATCGGTTAAAATGTAGACATTAGAAGTGAAAAATGAAATGTCCCCAATGTGATTTGAAGGTGCACAATGTGAATTTCAAACTGGAAGGATGTAAATGGTTTGGAATGAGTTGAATCGGTTGAAAAATGTAGAAATAATAAGTGAAAAAGGAAATTTTGTGAAATTTTGCGCAAATTTTAAACGTGAAAATTTGGAATTTTTGGTAAGTGAGAAGGTGTGGAATAGGTAGGCAGAAAATGAACAGTTGAAAGTTCAAACAAGTTGAATCGGTTGACATGTAGAAATTAGAAGTGAAAAACAAATTTATTTGAAATTTTGTGCAAATTCTAAACGTGAAAATGGGAATTTCAAGTTTGGGATTGTCGCCAATATCATTTGAATGTGTCGAATTTTGTGAATTTCAAACTGGAACAACGTAAATGTGAAATGTTAGGGAAGTCCCTGTTGGCGTCTCAGTTCCGCGGCTCAATTTCGCTGGGGAGAATCAGCGCAGCTTTTCTCATAGGACGTTATTTGGAGGATTAGGGCGGAAAGTTGAGGAAAAAACCACGCTTGTCTCAGAGGGGACTGCACAACTAGCCGCGAAGCTACAACACACTGCTTCACTGCTAGAAATCAACAAGCGCGTCCCAAACATGGGTCCGAAGAAGGCATCAACGGCTCCCCTCTTTTCGGTGGAGGAGGCCGAAGAAATTAAAAAGGCGTTTGACTTCCTCACTGAAGAAGTCTCGGCTGTCAGGTTGGCACAGAAAGCTATCCTCAAGCTGGTCGAGGGGAAGGTTTGTGGGTGGCTTTAGCGCAAAACTGCATCTGTAAACTCAGCGCGCGAATTACAAAAATGCTGTCGTCACAGCCCACGCTCTAAATTCGGGACTGCTACAAATACAGCGCGAGTGCGCCATGTCCGTACTACTGAGTTCGTACACGCACTTGTGAGTGTGCACCAAGCGTTCTGACACAGCTTCCGGTAGTAAATGCACAGGCGAGCGCTTCCCCATCTACTGGGGAAACGCAGTCATTGCAGGCAAAATGACAAAAAAAAAGTTTAATAATACTATTATTATTATTATTATATAATAATACCGCGGGCCGTAGTTTGGTGACCCCTGAGCTGGCGCGACGACGGCGGCGCGGAAAGCGAGCTGGAGCCTTCGTAAGGCTGAGGCAGAGAGGGTTCCGTTCTGCCCTACCGTCAATTCATCTGGCGAATGTCCGCTCCCTGGCGAGCAAGATGGACGAACTGATACTCCTCACTTCAAGGAACACGGACTTCAGCAGATCTGCCGCGCTGTGCTTTGTGGAAGCGTGGCTCAGCAAAGCAACCCCCCACCACGCCGTGAAGCTAGCGGGGTTCAGGCTAACTCGTGCAGAACGCAGCGCGGGGCTCTCCGGAAAATCAAAGGGAGGTGGTCTCTGTTTCTACATTAATGAACGTTTGTGTACTGATGTCACGGTGTTGAAAGAATTTTGCAGCCCTCTCTTAGAAACACTTTTCATAAACTGCCGGCCGTTCTATTCACCGCGGGAGTTCTCCTCGGTCGTCATGGCGGCTGTTTACATTCCACCACACGCACATGCGAGTGAAGCCACTCAGATGCTCGCAGAGCAGGTAACAGACATGGAGAAACTTCTACCAAATTCACTAATCATTGTTCTGGGTGATCTCAACAGGGCGAACCCCGCACACCAACTCCCCAGATACAGACCGCATGTAACGTGTCCCACCAGAGGGGCACAGACCCTGGACCACAGCTACACCGTAATCAAGGATGGATAACACTCTGCGGCTCGTGCAGCTTTAGGACTCTCAGACCACTGTCTAGTTCATCTGATCCCGGCTTATAGGCAGAACTAAAAACTGCTAAGCCTGTGGTGAGGACTCTGAGGAAGTGGACAGTGGAGTCAAGGCAGGACCTCCAAGCCTGCTTTGACTGCACCGATTGGGGAGTTTTCGAGGCTGCAACTTCAGACTTGCATGAACTCACTGACACTGTCACCTCATACATCAGTTTTTGTGAGAATCTGTGTGTGCAGACTAAGACCTTCTGCACGTAGAACCAGGGCTGTGAACTCGGTTTGGACTCGGGGACTCGGCCTCTGTCGGACTTGGTCAATTTTGCCGGACTCTGACTCGGTGCTGATTTTGACCGAGTCCACCGAGTCCGACAATAAAAAAAAAGAGTCAAGACGCAGCCAGAGAGTGTCAGGTTACAATCAGCGCGGTAGGAGTTGGAAGAAGCAGTAAAAACTCCACCAAACTCGTCGTAATGACCCGTCATATATGTTATATCCTTACTATTTATCAGGTTCTTAGATAGCAAGAACAGGTCAGACAAAGACGTGAATGAAAACTGCTTTATTCCTTACTCACAGGGCGTATCACAACACAGAATGCACTCATCCCA
This sequence comes from Syngnathus typhle, assembly GCF_033458585.1. NCBI lineage: Eukaryota > Metazoa > Chordata > Actinopteri > Syngnathiformes > Syngnathidae > Syngnathus > Syngnathus typhle. Next base: position 14,166,969 of record NC_083746.1, on the reverse strand, counting down.
CTTCCGGGGATTTCTACTACGGAATTTGAGTTAGCCCAAAATACACAACATCTCTTCCCCTCTTACAATGAACGTGCTATATGCATGAATGTGACCAACATATTCTTATGCACCTATAACTTGACATCTTCAAGATCTATCAATAACTACCATTAAACAATTATCATATCTAGTCCAGACAATTATGACAATAATATTCCCATGAACCTTAACTTTGGGTGAGGGTAGACTAACTCGAATTATACCGAATTATAGCGAAAAAACGATGTCGTACGCCGTCAGCACTATGTTGTTTTCAATAAAAACATGAAGAACTCACGTTTGCGTCAGTCAATTTTAATTTTTATAAAGGATTATTCTCATTTGATGTCTTTAAATTCATCCGCGTTCTGCCATTGAAGCGGGGTGCATTCAAAGACCAGTTGTACAGACGGAAACGTTTTGTGATCAAATCTTTCATAACGAGAATGATTTGAGTGAATTGATTTGAATGAATAATTGAGAAGAAATTTCAGTTCTAAAGGCTCCTTTTGTCCCAAGCAAAGTGACAGATGGTGGCGAGGGGGGGATAAAAATTGTAAAATCAATTCACTCAAATCATTCTCGTTATGAAAGATTTGATCACAAAACGTGTGGCTTTTTCTTAAATGAACACGTTTGACATTGCCATCGTGTCAGCTTTTAATTATATTGCGCTGTCATGTTAAAGCAAATTAATAAATGCAACAATATTAATTTGCTTTGAAAATACCTGAGTAATAAAATGAAATGGATGGATGAATGATGATCACAATTAAGTATAAAGTCTCCTTTTTAATATATACTCCTTGTAGCCTGTACCCAAAAAGACGAGTTTCTTTGCATCGAGGTTTATGCAAAGAGCTCACGTTTTTGTTTTATTGTTGCGTTTTGGTGAAGTCAATGAGTGTTCCGTCTGTACGACTGGTCTTTGAATGCACCCCGCTTCAATGGCAGAACGCGGATGAATTTAAAGACATCAAATGAGAATAATCCTTAATAAAAATTAAAATTAACTGACGCAAACGTGAGTTCTTCATGTTTTTGTTGAAAACAACATAGTGCTGACGCCGTACGACATGGGTTTTTCGCTTTCTAAATAAGGGGTCGTCACTAATTATTTGTGTTTAGATAAATGTCTGAGCTATAATGGTGTAATTAATGATTAAAACTTGAAAGTATCTGTTTATTTTATTCGTTTATACGTTTAATAAAGACAAAGCCATCACAAAACTGTTGTAATTATTTAGATCTTGATCTAAATTAGCCTTGAATAAAGACTAAGCAGTCACATGAATTAACAGAAAAAATGGACAGCCGGACTCGGACTCGAACTCATGGTCAAGAAGCCGGACCCGGACTCGGACTCGGAGCAAAAATCCGACCGAGTCCACAGCTTTGCGTAGAACAACGACAAACCTTGGTTTACACCGAACCGCAGGAGGCTGCGCAAAGTCAAGGAGGAGGCCTACAGGAGCGGCGACCTGTTCAAGCAGACCAGAAACACACTGAACTGAGAGGTCAGGAAAGCCAGGAGGTGTTACGGGGAGAACCTGAAGAGACACCTCTCTGCCAATCCTGATCCCTCAACAGTGTGGAAAGGTCTGTACAGCATCACGGACTACAAGAAACAAACTCCTGTGGAGAGCCCAAGGCTTGCTAACCAGCTAAACAGGTTCTACTGCAGGTTTGATTGGTCCTCCCACACAACGAGACTTCCTGCAGCACAATCTACATACTCACCTCTCCCCACAACTGCTCTGTCCACACATTTTATCATCGTTGTCACCCACTCTCTCTCTTGCAGAGGCCGCGCCCGCACTCCAGGTCCGTGAGGAGGAAGTGCCCCAGATGTTCCGGAGACAAAAGACCAGGAAGGCATCGGGCCCAGCCGGGGTGTCACCTTCCTGCTTGAAAGTCTGTGCTGAGCAGCTGGCGCCCTCCTTTGCACGGCTCTTCAACCATTCCCTGGAGCTGTGTGAGGTGCCCTCGTGCTCCAAGAGCTCCACCATCGTTCCAGTGGCCAAGAAGCCCGCCATCACAGGTTTGAATGACTATAGACCTGTCGCACTGACATCTGTGGTCATGAAATCTTTCGAGAGGTTAGTGCTGAACCACCTGAAGGATGTCACGGGCCCCCTGCTTGACCCCCTCCAGTTTGCCTACCGGGCAAACAGGTCAGTGGATGATGCGGTCAACATGGGACTGCACTACATCCTGCCCCACCTGGACACCCCAGGAAGGTACGCCAGGATCCTGTTCGTGGACTTCAGCTCGGCGGTCAACACCATCGCTCCTGACATCCTCCAACAGAAGCTCATCCAGCTTGCGGTGCCTGCTTCCACCTGTCAATGGATCACCAGCTTCCTGACCAACAGGAGATAGCGTGTGAGGCTGGGGGGCATCACATCTGACACCCGGACCACCAATACTGGAGCGCCTCAGGGGTGCGTCCTCTCCCCACTGCTCTTCTCTCTCTACACCAATGATTTCTCCTCAGGTGACTCCCCTGTGAAGCTCCTGAAGTATGCAGACGACACCACTTTCATCGGACTGATCCAGGACGGTGATGAGACTGCGTACAGACAGGAGGTGGAGCGGCTGGTCCAATGGTGCAGCCAAAACCATCTGGAGCTGAACCCGCTCAAGACCGTGGAGATGACAGTGGATTTCAGACGAGACCCTTCACCACTTTTACCCCTCACTATCCGCAGTAATACTATTCTCTCCACAGACACCTTCAAGTTCCTAGGAGATAACACTGACTCCCATCATGATGAAGTGCTTTGAAAGGCTGGTCAAAGACCACATCGTCTCCAGACTCCCCCCGACATTCGACCCGTTCCAGTTTGCCTACCGGAAGAACCGCTCTACTGAGGATGCCATCTCCTGCGTTCTTCACCTGAGCCTGGCTCACCTGGAGGAGAGGAACACCCACGTGCGGTTGCTGTTCCTGGACTCATTCCACAGCATCTGGTGGGAAAACTGGAACGCCTGGGCTTCAGCACCCCCCTTCGGAACTGGCTGCTAGACTTCCTCACCACAGACCTCATTCAGTCCGAGTCGGACAGAACACATCAGATGTCATCACCCTCAGCACAGGCTCCCCTCAGGGCTGCGTCCTGAGCCCCCTGCTGTTCACCCTGATGACACACGACTGCATCCCCAGGTTCACCACTAATCACATCGTGAAGTTTGCAGACGACACAACGGTGGTGGGCCTCATCAACGATAACGATGACCTGGACTACAGAGTAGAGGTGGAGCAGTTGGTGGGCTGGTGCAGAGACAATGGACTGATCCTGAATGTGGAGAAGACAAAGGAGATCATCGTCGACTTCAGGAAGAACCAGCCTCACTACGCTCCACTGATCATCAACAGCTCAGCTGTGGAGGTGGTCAGCAGCACTAAATTCCTGGGGGTCCACATCACAGACTACCTCACCTGGACTGGGAACACCACGACACTGGTCAAGAGGGCACAGAAGCGCTTGTACTTCCTGCGGAGGATGAGGAGAGCCCACCTGCCCCCACCCATCATGAGGACGTTCTACCGAAGCACCATAGAGAGCATTCTGACAAGCTGTCTCTCGGTGTGGTGTGGGGGTTGCAGCGCTTCCGATTGGAAGAACGTAAGGAGAGTGGTGAGGACAGCAGAGAGGATCATCGGGGCTCCTCTTCCCTCCATTCAGGACTTGTCATCCCAGCGCTGCGTGTCCCGAGCCCGAAATATTATTAGTGACCCATCACACCCCCACCAAGGACTGTTCTCCCTGCTACCCTCTGGGAAGAGGTTTCGCAGCGTCCGCTGCAGGTCCACCAGGTTCTGCAATACGGGGCTGTTAATCAGTTTCAGCTGCATTGGTGTCGATGGAATTAACAACAGGTTCACTAGAGGGGCAACAACGAGATGGTCCCCAAAACAGGACTGCTTTTGCAGGTGGAGGCCATTTCAAGTTCTTCCTCTTAATTTTTTTTTAACAGTTTTTCCACAAGTGTTGTTTTTAGCTAGAGTTATTATTACGACTGGGAGCATGACGCCATTTTTTAACCCTCCTGAAGTTCCGCAGATTGTCCAACTCCTCCAGGATGGCACATCCATGCGTGCTGTTGCAAGAAGATTTGATATATCTCCCAGGACAATCTCCAGAGCATGGAGGAGATTCCAGGAGACAGGCAGTTACTCTAGGAGAGCTGGACAGGCCGTAGACGGTCCTCATTCCATCAGCAGGACCAATATCTGCTGCTTTGTGCAAGGAGGAAGAGGTTGAGAACTCCCCGAGCTCTAAAAAATGACCTCCAGCAGGCTACTGATGTGAATGTCTCTGCCCAAACAGTCAGAAACAGACTTCACGAGGGTGGCATCAGGGCACGACGTCCTGTAGTGTGCCCTGTGCTCATTGCTCAGCACCGTGGAGCTCGATTGGCATTTGCCACAGAACACCAGAATTGGCAAGTCCGCCACTGGTGCCCTGTGCTTTTCACTGATGAGAGCAGGTTTACCCTGAGCACCTGTGAAAGAATCTGGAGAAGCCGAGGAGAGTGCTATGCTGCCTGCAACATCATTCAGCATGACCGGTTTGGTGGTGGGTCAGTGATGGTCTGGGGAGGCATTTCCATGGAGGGACGAACAGACCTCTACAGGCGAGTGAACGGCAGTCTGACTGCCATTAGGTATCGGGATGAAATCCTTGCACCCATGGTCAGACCCTACACTGGTGCAGTAGGTCCTGGGTTCCTCCTGATACACAACAAAGCCTGGCCTCATGTGGCAAGAGTATGCAGACAGTATCTGGAGGATGAAGGAATTGACACAATTGAATGGCCCTCACCTGATCTAAACCCGATAAAACACATCTGGGACATAATGTTTCGGTAGATCAGATGCCACCAGGTTGCTCCTCAGACTTTACAGGAGCTCACTGATGCCATTAGACAGATCTGGGAGGACATCTCCCAAGACACCATTTGTCGTCTCATTAGGAGCATGCCGCGACATTGTCAAGCATGCATACAAGCTCGGGGAAGGGCCACACAAGATATTGAAAATAATTTTGAGTTGCAGAAATTGAATTTAGGCAGAATGGACGTACCTGCCATATAATTTTTTCACTTAGATTTTTGGGGTGTCTATATACTGAACCCTCTGTAGGCTGAAAACTTCAAAAGATGTGGCATCCTTTTGTTCCTGAGACATTAAACTGTCCATATCAGTATAGACATCCAACATTTTTTTTTTCACCATTGAAATCTGATTTGTTTTCAAAATGTTCCTTTAATTTTGAGCAGTGTATATATATGTATATATATATGTATATAATTCCCCTCTCACCCTCCGCGGGTGGTCTCCCACTCCAAGCTCGGGTCCTCTACCAGAGGCCTGGGAGCTTGAGGGTTCTGCGCAGTATTTTGGCTGTTCCTAGCACTGCACTCTTCTGGACTGAGATAATAATAATAATAATAATAATAGTAACTGGGATTTATATAGCGCTTTTCTAGGTACCCAAAGTCGCTTTACATGTGTGGGGGGAGGGGGGCTGGGGGAGGAGGGAGGAAAAAGAAGAACAAAGAAACACCAAGGGCAGGGTCAGTTAGGAAAGGCTAATGTGAAGAGGTGGGTTTTTAGGGTGGTTTTGAAAGTAGGGAGGGAGGGGGCATCTCTGGTGTGCCTGGGGAGAGCGTTCCAGAGAGAGGGGGCAGCCACGGAGAAGGCCCTGTCGCCCCAGGTTCGGCGCCTGGTCTTGGGGACCTCCAGGAGGCCGGCATCACTCGACCTGAGGGAACGGGATGGGACGTGTGGCTGGAGGAGGTCAGAGAGGTAGGGTGGAGCCAGGTTATGGAGTGCCTTGTAGGTGGTGAGGAGTATTTTAAAGGTGATTCTATATTTGACAGGCAGCCAGTGGAGGTCATGAAGGACAGGTGTGATGTGCTCTCTGGAGCGGGTTCCCGTGAGCAGGCGGGCAGCGGAGTTCTGGACATATTGCAGTTTGTTGAGGGTTTTGGAGGTGATGCCGTAGAGGATGCTGTTGCAGTAGTCTAGTCGGGATGAGATGAATGCGTGGATGAGGGTTTCGGCAGCAGAGGATGTGAGGGAGGGCCGGAGACGGGCAATGTTTCTGAGGTGGAAGAATGCAGTTTTGGTGATGTGGTTTACGTGGGGGAGGAATGAGAGGGTAGGGTCGAAAATTACCCCTAGATTGCGGATGTGGGTGGAGGTAGTGACAAGGGAGCCGTCGATGTTTAGTGAAAAGTTCTGAGTGGAGCGAGTGAGGGAGTCGGGGCCAATGATGATTATTTCAGATTTTTTGCAGTTGAGTTTTAGAAAGTTATTTTGCATCCAGGTTTTTATGTCTGTGAGGCAGGTGGTGAGGATGGAGTGGGTGGCTGCGGTGATGGTCGTGGTGGAAAGGTATAGTTGTGTGTCGTCGGCATAGCAGTGAAATTGAAGGCCGTGGTGGCGGAGGATCTGACCGAGGGGTAGGAGGTAGATGGTGAAGAGTAAGGGGCCAAGTACTGAGCCCTGGGGGACGCCGTGGGTGACTGGGGCAGTGGAGGAGGTGCAGTTGTTGATTGAAATAAATTGCTGACGGTCAGAGAGGTAGGATTTCATCCAGGAGAGGGCAGTGCCGGATAAACCAAGGGAGGAGTGGAGGCGTGATAGGAGGATGGAGTGGTTGATGGTGTCGAAGGCAGCACTGAGGTCGAGGAGGATGAGGATGGAGAGGGAACCAGAGTCGGCGGAGAGGAGGATGTCGTTGGTGACCTTGAGGAGAGCAGTTTCTGTGCTGTGGAGTGAGCGGAAGCCGGATTGGAACGTTTCGTATAGGTTGTTGTGGTGAAGGTGGGATTTAATTTGGGAGGCAACTGCACGTTCGAGGATTTTAGAGAGGAAGGGTAGGTTAGAGATGGGCCTGTAGTTGTTGGGGGAGTCGGGGTCGAGACCGGGTTTCTTGAGAATGGGGGTGATGGCAGCCAGCTTGAGGGCAGGAGGGACAGAGCCAGTAGATAGGGAGGAGTTAATTATAGTGGTGATGAGAGGTGAGAGTGAGGGGAGGCAGGCTATGACTAAAGTGGATGGGATTGGGTCGAGGATGCAGGTGGAGGCTTTCATACCAGAAGTTATGGAGGATAGGTCAGCTGTGGTGATTTCGGAGAAGAAATTGAGTGGGTGGTTGGAGAGTAGAGGGGGGGCATGTTCGAGGGTAGGGGAGGAGGTGGGAGAGTAGGCGGCCAGTTCAGTGTGGATGGTGTTGATTTTTGATTGAAAAAATGATAAAAATTCTTCACATTTGCTGGTGGTGAATGAGGTGGTGGTGGTGTCCATGGGTTTGAGGAGTTGGGTTACAGTAGAGAAGAGGATCTTGGGGTTGTTGCTACCAGATTGTATAATGGAGGAGTAGTGGGAAGTGCGTGCATTGTTGAGGGCATCTCTGTATTCCTGTTGGTGTAGTGTGTAGATGTCCAGGTGAACAGTGAGACCGGTTTTCTTTGAGAGCCGTTCAAGCTGCCGGCCCTTGGCTTTAAGGTGACGGAGGTGGTCAGTGTACCAGGGGGCGGTGTGGGTGTAGGAGACAGTTTTGGTTTTTATGGGGGCGAGTTGATTAAGACAGGAGGAGAGTGCGCTGTTGTAGCTGTTAACCAGTTCAGTGGGGGAGGCGTTCAAAGTGAGGGTGTGATCGGAGGTGGTGTTAGTCAGTAGGGCGGAAAGAGAGGGGGGGTGGATTGATTTCATGTTCCGGTATGATATGGAGCGTTGCTGCTTGATAAGGGGGGTGGGGATGTCTATGTCCAGGGTGAGGGCCAGGTGGTCTGAGAGGATGTCTGTGAGGTTGAAGCTGGTGAGATTGCTGATGGAGAGTCCAGTGGTGCAAATTAAGTCCAGGGTGTGTCCTTTTTTGTGGGTGGGGAAGTCAACGTGTTGAGTGATATTAAATGAGTTGAGAATGTCCAGAAATTCAGTGGCAGTTTTGCAGGTGGTGGAATCGACGTGAATGTTGAAATCTCCCAGTAGGATGACTGAAGGTGAAATGGCACAGAGTTGGGTGAGAAATTCAGAGAGATCGGAAAGGAATGCAGGGTTGGGTTTGGGGGGGCGGTAGATGATTGCAGTGACCAGGGGTTTGGGGCCAGGCAGCTTCAAAGACTGGTGCTCAAAGGAGGAGGGGGTGGTGATGGTTACAGCAGTGGGTTTCAAGTGTTGGCGGTATATTGTGGCTATACCGCCACCACGACTGTCACGTGGTTTATCCATGTAGGTGTATCCTGGGGGTGTAGCTCTGTTGAGGTGAATGTATTCCAGTGGTTTTTGCCAGGTTTCGGTTATGCTGAAAAAGTCTATGTTGTTGTCAGTTATGAATTCACTGAGTATTGGTCCTTTTTTATTGAGTGAGCGGGTATTGAGCAGAGCGAATTTGAGGGATGGGTAAAGTTGGATGGGTGGGGGAGCTTTGGTTAACGGTTGTAGATAGGCAGAGCGCGCGTGTGGTTTGCTATTGTGATGACGTGTGACGTCACTGGGGGTGGATCGGTTGCGTGACCAGAGTGATGGGATGCAGTGTTGTTCAGTCCGGGAGTAAATAAACTTTCTGCGGGAGCTTCTGTGGATGTATCTGGGTCGGCGAAGCAGTCCGTGTGTTTTGATGGTTGCTGTGGTGTCTGGAGGTATGGTGGTGTGGTTGTTGAGTTTAAGGAGTTGCAGAGCGGAGTATTTGAGTAGCATGCTGGCAGTGGTGGATGTTAGCCTGAGATCGTTGGCCGACGGCTGCACACTCTCACAGTGGCAGAGAATGGCACAGAAAGCCGGGGGCGTCCAGTTACGCGGCCCACTGGTCGCGGGGAGCTGTACTGATGATGCTGGTTGCCGGCTAGCCCTGGAGCCGCCAGCTAACCAGACAGTCGGCGGGTAGCCAGGAGGGCTATCCGCGGTGCGATCCGGGAGAAAAGTCCGGAAAACAGCTCGTAGCGGCAGGTTGTTGCTGGGCGATGGTAGCCAGTGGAGTGGAGCATCTACTGAATCAGTGGAGCAGCGGGTGAGTGAGAAATCTGTCGTCTGTCAAAGTAATCCAAGCTGATGCCAGGTGGCGAAGTGGGTAAAAGTTGACAGGTAGAAAGCTACGTACTTAGTACACACTTAGTATAAAATAAAACAAAACTAAAGAAAAAGATACTAAGTCGCATAGAACTAAAACTAAGGAAGGAAGGAGAAGCGGCGAACAAGCGAGACGCCAGCGTCCTCTCACAACCGGAAGTCAATCATCAGATGTCTGATGTTGTTCCTGGAATCTGCTGTAGCCACTCCTCCAGTTTGGGGGTCACTGCCCCAAGTGCCCCAATGACCACGGGCACCACCGAGGCCTTCACTTTCCAGGCCTTCTCAAGCTCTTCTTTGAGGCCCTGGTATTTCTCTAGCTTCTCAAGTTCTTTTTTCCTGATGTTGCCATCGCTTGGTATTGCTACATCCACTACAACGGCCTTCTTCTGTTGTTTATCCACCACCACAATGTCCGGTTGGTTCGCCATCACCATCTTGTCAGTCTGGATCTGGAAGTCCCACAGGATCTTGGCTCGCCCGTTCTCTGCCACCTTAGGGGGTGCTTCCCACTTTGAACTTGGGGCTTCCAGTCCATACTCTGCACAGATGTTCCTGTACACTATGCCAGCCACTTGGTTATGAGGTTCCATGTATGCTTTCCCTGCTAGCATCTTACACCCTGCTGTTATGTGCTGGACTGTCTCAGGGGCCTCTTTGCACAGCCTACACCTTGGGTCTTGTCTGGTGTGGTAGATCTTGGCCTCTATTGCTCTGGTGTTCAGAGCCTGTTCCTGTGCAGCCATGATGAGTGCCTCTGTGCTGTCCTTCAGTCCAGCTTTTTCCAGCCATTGGTAGGATTTCTTGATGTCAGCCACTTCACTTATCTGTCGATGGTACATCCCATGTAGGGGTTTGTCCTCCCATGATGGTGTCTCTAGCCACTCCTCCTCTGTTTGCCATTGTCTGAGACATTCACTGAGCACGACATCCGTTCGGGCCTTTTCCTTGATGTACTCATGGATCTTGGCTGTTTCATCCCGAACAGTGGCTCTCACACTCAGTAGTCCTCGGCCTCCTTCTTTGCGGCTAGTGTACAGTCTCAGGGTGCTGGACTTAGGGTGGAACCCTCCGTGCATGGTTAGGAGCTTCCGTGTCTTGACATCTGTGGTCTGAGTCTCTTCCTTTGGCCATCTTATTATTCCTGCAGGGTATCTGATGACTGGCAGGGCGTAGCTGTTTATTGCCCGGATCTTGTTCTTGCCATTTAGCTGACTTCTGAGGACTTGCCTTACTCGTTGTAGGTATTTGGCTGTGGCTCCTCTCCTTGTGGCTTCATCGAGGTTGCCATTTGCTTGTTGGATACCAAGGTACTTGTAGCTGTCCTCAATGTCTGTTATTGTTCCTTCTGGGGGTGAGACCCCATCTGTATGGACTACCTTCCCTCTCTTTGTCACCATGCGACCGCACTTCTCTAGTCCGAATGACATTCCAATGTCTGTGCTGTAGATCCTGGTTGTGTGGATCAGTGAATCGATGTCTCGCTCGCTCTTGGCATACAACTTTATGTCATCCATGTATAGGAGGTGACTGATGGTGGCCCCATTTTTGAGTCGGTATCCGTAGCCAGTCTTGTTGATTATTTGGCTGAGGGGGTTCAGACCTATGCAGAACAGCAGTGGGGACAGAGCATCTCCTTGGTATATGCCACATTTGATGGAGACTTGTGCAATTGGCCTGTAATTGGCCTCAAGGGTTGTTTTCCACAGTCCCATCGAGTTTGCAATGAAGGCTCTCAGGTTCCTGTTGATGTTGTACAGTTCCAAGCATTTAGTGATCCATGAGTGTGGCATGGAGTCGTAGGCTTTCTTGTAATCAATCCAGGCAGTGCACAGGTTGGTGTGTCGAGTCTTGCAGTCTCGGGCGACTGTTCCGTCAACCAGCAGCTGGTGTTTGGCTCCTCTGGTATTGCTGCCTATGCCTTTCTGTGTTGTGCTCATGTATTGAGCCATGTGCACACTTATCTTAGCCGCTATGATGCCTGACATGATCTTCCATGTTGTAGGGAGACAGGTTATTGTTTAGTTGGATGGGACTGTACCCTTCGTGGGATCCTTCAGGATCAGGATTGTGCGTCCTTCAGTTAACCATTCGGGGTGAGTTCCAACTTTTAGTAGCTGGTTCATTTGTTCTGCTAGGCGCTCATGGAGTGCAGTGAGCTTCTTAATCCAGTAGGCATGGATCATATCTGGCCCGGGTGCTGTCCAGTTCTTCATACCTGAGACTCTCTCTTGGATGTCTGTCACAGTGATGGTAACTGGGTTCTGCTCAGGGTGGTTGCTGTGGTCTTCTCTTAGAGAGACTAGCCATTGTGCCTCCCTGTTGTGTGATGTGTTCTTCTCCCATATGCCCTTCCAGTATTGCACAGTCTCCAGTCTTGGTGGGTCTGCTCTGCTGTTGTTACCCTGCCATTGAGAGTACACTTTTCCTGGTTGGGTTGTGAAGAGCCTGTTTATTCGCCTGGCTTCACTTTCTCTTGTGTATCTCCTTTAGGCGGCTGGACAGGGCTAGGAGCCTCTGTTTGGCAGTCTCCAGTGCTTCAGGTATGTTCATCTGGCTGTACTTCTTGGGTGCTGGTTTCTTCATTGCACCTTTCTGGATCTCCGATAGTTGGCTCACGTCTCTCCGCACTGTCTTGATCTTAGCCTCCAACCTTGTTTTCCATGGTGGGTCTTGTATCTCATGCTTGATATTGCTCTTGTAACCAAGCATCTCCAGGATCACTGTTGCTGAAGTGTATATCAACTTATTGGTTTCAGTGATGGTGGTTGTAGGGATTGTTCTCAGTGCTGCATTCAGATCTTCAACCAGGCTTTCTGGTGGTGCTTCTCTTAGCCTTTGTAGTTGGCGTCGGGGTTGGCTG